>NC_067464.1:8968298-9624131 GCF_025434085.1 Hippocampus zosterae | reverse complement strand
GACCGATGGGCTTAACGCACCAACCGACCAGGATAATGGGGGAGAAGTTAGGTGAGGAGGCTGATGTGAAGCGTTGCTTCGTTACATTCCTGTATTTATAAGCATCAATTATCGCAAAAGAGCAGCTTGTTGAGTATCAACAGAAATCACTCCCCCACGGTGCATCTGATAATGAGACCTCACACAGAGCAGAGGCGTGATGCTCCGCTCAGCCAGTTTCAAACCCTGAACCAAAAGCCACCCCCAAAAAAAGCCACAGTCGACAGGCAACCGAGAGGGAGGAAGGTGCGCTGCTCGCGGCTGCAGACCCTCCGGCTCCGACAGGTCTGCTGGAAGAGTGAGCAAACTAGATGACGCCGGTCAGCAGGGGGTCAGGAAAGAATTAAACATTGCCAAAGAGAAATACAAAAGACCTCACAGAGAGAGAGCCTCCTGCAAACGGGCCACATTTGTCTTCCATCCATGAAACACTGTTTATTAACCCAACATACTGTACATTCTTATTTGAACATAGCCTAGCTCCAGGTGGGACCACTTTGTTAAGAAAGTTGCAAGTGAACTCACATGTCGTGTCAGGAGGTTGATGTGACTGGAGCCAGCAGTGTTGCGAGCAACCTGCTTGTCTGCCAGCTTCTGGAGGGCTGAGATGAAGGCCTGCTGGTTGGACTGGGCCTGGACAGTAAGAGGGTTCAACTCCCCGAAGCCTCCCTCAAAGTTTGACTTCAGCTTACTGGAGCTGTACATTTTGGACACTGCAATACAGACAGAAGAAAAGTGTGAGCATGGAAGAATTGAGGAAAACCAGGCCCTCGGTATAGCTGAAAAATGAACAAAAGCAGCTTGTGTTTCTGTGTTTGTCGGTCTGTGCACATGTTAGCAAGTGGGCTACTTTCTAGTTGACAAAGGTTGACGTAAAAATATGATCATGCGCTTTTTTTTTTTTTTGCCCATGTAGCGCAGATGGGAACACTCCTATCATGACTGAAACACCAGAGAATAAATTTCTCCAACACAGAGAGAGAAAGAGTGGTGCATCTTCCTGCTTAAAAAAGAAAGACACACTGTTCACTTGGAACAGACAAACTGACTACCATTTTCATTCTGGGGTTAGCTAGTTTAGAAACAGCGCCCTCCAAAATTTTTGGTACTGCTGGTTAACATTTGTTACAAACCTTCAATTTTCATTGCAGAAGCTGAAAATTGTAGACATGGTTCAACCAGACACAAAATCAAGCACCCCCCAAAGCCTTCATAGATCCCAGACCTCAACCCCATTGAAAACCTGTGGAGTAAGCTCAAGTGGAGAGTGCTGATGAGAGAATACAGGTCCGCTGGATGAGTCCGATTGTGCTAAGATGAATAGTTGAAGATCCCCCTTCTCCAATTTTGTGAAACATTAGTGGAGACAATTAGGTGCTGTTTTGTTGGCAAGATGGGGTTGTGCAAATAATTAACATCCTTCCATGATTTGATGTAAATAAACTATCTCTTCAAATTTTGTTCTCATTGAACAAATTCACTTGAATTCACTCACTTTGGGGAAAAAAAGCATGGCGTGGACAGAAGCACTTACCTTGGTCTGCAGATGTTGGTCGAGAGAGCTTCTGGCTATATACGTGAAGGGTGCTGTTGATGGAAGAAGCTGCTCCGGAACTTGACGAGAGCGCAGTGGAAGATGGGATCCTCCAGAGAAGCTGGGTTGGATGAGGGGTATAAACAGGACTCGGTGTCTTAGTCTGGCGGAATTGAGACTTTGCCAATGATTGAGCATAGGATGGAGGTTGCGGGGGAAGTGGCAGAGGACGATGACGAGGCAAAGACGAAGGGCTGATGGAGTAGCTCTGTTGATTAATATGGGGGAAGTCTGAAGTTGCGGGAACGCCCGAGCAGCGTTGGGAAGAATGGACTTGTGGATGGATTTTTGCATGTCCAAATCCGGTCAGCTGGCCTTCAGACAAACAAACCGCGGGTTGACTTTCGGTGGCTTTGTTGTCTGTGTCACTGCTGACTTTTCCCGTGGAGGGCGTTGATTCTGACAAGCTGGAATCCTCTTTGGACACAGTCTGAGCTGTTCAAAAGAAGAAAGAATCCAGAGCTCCTTTATCACCAGTAAGCCATTCCATGGCTCTGACACACATTTGTTTTCTCCAATTGAGATCTACTCCTTTGAAAGTGACCCTCACTTCACCCTGGATGACTCAACCTTTTTTCCTTTATTTTGAGGGGGGGGGGGGGGGGTGGAGGGGTGGTTACAGCTTGAAACAGCAAAATTTCTGTTTACTGTGCTTGAATGATTAAAATATCAAACATAAACCAGACCAAGCGTTAGAGAAGCATGAAAAAACATGGATTGGACTCGTTTATGGGAGTCTCACACTTGCCTGGCTCTTTGGAGGCATGTTTTTCATGATAGGCTTTTTTAACATGCCTGACTTTTGTACCGAGGAAGACGGTGGCTGATTTATTTTTCTGTGTGTAGAACGTCAGTACTTCCTCCAGATCAGTTTCACTGAAAAAAAGGGGGAGAGAGAGTTGCCGATTGCAATCGCTCCACTGAACACAGCAAGAAGGCTTGCCATTTGTCGAACCTCGCAGTAGTGATGTAGTCATGAAACACACTGGCGGCAACACACTTCTCCTCTGTACCGTTCTGCTGTTTTTTCACTAGATGCGCAGTTTCCTAAGAAGATAAGGAAGTACAACAGAAAAGAAATCGTACAATGTCTTCTGTGTTTCTGTGAAATGACACTCTGAAAATAGGCACCTTTTCGTAAGACTGGATAAACTCTCCGAGTTGGCGGGACAGGATGCGTCTGCGGTCTTGGACTGGTAGCTGGTGACTGGGCAAAACCACATTAACGTCTTGCTGGAGGTTACTGGCAGCCCTTCGCAGGAAGCGAACTACAAGCTCCTGTGCGCGCGCACACACACACACACACACACACACACACACACACACACACACACACACACACAGTCACACGCACGCAACAAATGCCAAGTATTATGAATGAGTGATGATTATAAGTATGAATACAATCCTGCTTTCACTTTCAAATCACTGTCGGGGATAGCCTTACAAATCAGACAAACATCACAAGGATGTTCCTAAAAGGTCTGAGGTTGCTGCTGATGAAGATAATGATGATACATGCCATAATTCCAGTCCAGCAACATAACTTTCCAATAAGGCAAATTTCTTGAGAGGCCCCATTTTCCTCCATGTCTTCAATTCAACCACAGCCAGGGTACAAATGAGTAATAATAAAGGGAAATCTGGCATATAATGTTGATACATCAATAGAAGACAATGTTCCATCCAGGGTACTGTATGACACTCCTGTTCATTGAGACTCCACTACTGAGATGTTTGGAATTGTTGTACCATTTGGTCATTGTCCTTGTCTGCCCAAGATGGAATGCCTTTGACCCTGCTCTCTGCCAAAAGTCTCTGTTGAACCCGCTGTAGGTAACAGGAAAAGGTCATCCGGGCCTGCACTTTACTGGGGAGGAGACAAAAGATAGAAAGAAATTGCATTTTGGCATTAAAACCTCTTGAGTTTCCAACAAGATTTTGTCAATCGGGTGAAATCTGACCCAGCTATCGGATCAAATGTACATTAATATTGCGTAATTAAAACAACATAATGGGACCTCATGTGGTGCCGTACCAATATGCTCTCAGGTTAAACAAGTAAAATAAAACAAAGACAGTGAAATGTTATGTCTGAAATTCATACCTTCATTGTTGTAAGCTTTTAGGGATCCAAAAAAGTGGGTATCAATTGTTCATACATATACATACATACACATACACATAGATAGATAAATACTCACACACACTTTTTTTAACCTGCAGATTAATCAATTATAGTTTTATTTCTGCCAAATATCAGAATCGGCATCAGTCTCAAAAGATCTGCATCAATCGGGTCCGCGAACAAACAGCCTCACACCTAAGTGTTAAAAGAATTGTGAAAATGTCGAATGGAAAAAAAGTTACATAAAACTAAAGTTCTCATTGAGTTGTCCATCCTTAAGGTTCAAAATGAGAGCAAGGAGCCAACAGATCCCAGTAAGTGGACACTCGACATGAGTGGTGTCACCAACTCTGCTCTTTTCCTGTGGTGCTACAAAAATAGCCCCATCAAAACATTAGCCTGCAGGTAAATATTGCGGCAATTTATGGCTCCTCTCCTTTGGTGGGAGCAAACGTGCCCTTCAAGTCAATTTGCAAGGAGGCTAGCGTGAGAAAATAAAATGAGGGAGCATGATGAAAGAGTGTGAGCAGCCGCCTGGAACACACACTGACCTGATGTCCCACCCCTGCTGGAGGAAGTGAAGCAGGTTGACACGGGGCCTGCTGTTGCGTGCTGCTGCCTGCGAGCTGGATAGAGTGTCGCCGTGAGAGCTCTGCGCCGGTGAAGCCACTTGTTTTCTTTGCTCTGCTACCAAAACCCTGTGTGAGACTGGCTTGAGAATATGTTTCGTCTCCTCTCTTTTCTCCCCTAAGCAGTCCTCTCCCACCAGGCTACTGCTCTCCATCAGGGAGGCCTTGGATTCCTTCCCTGAGGTATGCAACATTGCAAGGGGAAGACATATGTCAGTTGCATCACCAAACTTTTGACGAAAATACACACACACATACACACACACACACACACACACAGCACACTCAAAATAGGCTTTTTGTTTTTGCTGCAATGACATCAACTCATACAGAGCCACATTTGGCTAACCTTCGTGTGACACATGGGAATTTTTTTTTTTATTTTGGAACCAAAAGTGCACTCCAGCCCACAGTTAGAGTTCAGTTTGCCGAGCTGAAGTAGCATACATCAGGCCTACCCCATTTTTTCTTTCCAGCAGCAGAGCGATGACTCAGGTGGTGCCGTCTCTTCTTACGAGCCTCCAGAGACGGCAGCTTCCTCTCATACTGGACGGCGTGGTAGCCATCAAGTGTGTCCATCTGCAGCTGCGCATTCCCGCATGCATTCCTTTGAGACAGAAGAAGACATGTCAACACAACCGTGGTGACAACAAAAATACCAATGATTTATATGGAAATTAGCATTTCCAAAAAGACGTTGCAGAGCAAACTCTGAGAAAGATTAGTAAGTTTGAGTCGTTTTTCCAGATGTTGACATGACTGACAGTGATGGTCCAAAGGAGAAAGGATAAATGTTAAATAACAGTCACCGAGGCATTAAAGCATTGAACGACCTCAAAAGGGAGACTCTTCCATGCGATGTCTGTTACAATCTTGAGAGGCTGCCAATAAGTTAACGCCGTACCAACAGCAAAGGCCACTGATTGAAAGAATGTTTGTGCATTTTCGCAACACATATTAATAAACATTGTTCTACAGTCTCTCTCTTTCCCCGTCCCCAACTGATGCCACATAGACAGTAGGCACACTGGAAAAGTTGAGCGCACATCCTCTTCTCAGCTGTTCCCCTCACCTACCCAAGTGAAAGACAAAACAAACTCCATGCTGGAATCCAACTGCTTCCATAAACTGAAGGAGCGATCCAGCCCCCTGATCCTGACCACAATGGAAATGCTTACCTTCCATGGAAAAGTCTGTTTGCCAACATTGAGTTCAATGATGTCTTAGACTCCAGATATCCACTAAGAAATAGGAGATAATAGGCAAAATCAGAATGATCATAAAAGGCAAATGAGCTTCAATAGAGTCAAAGGAGGGAAGCAGACGAGGTTGCAAAACACATGTCGGGAAATAGCCATGTATCTAATCAAGAGGTAAATCCTCAGATGGCAATATAACTGTTAGCCTAAAAAAAGATTTCTTCTTCTAATAAAGGCTTTGATGGCATTTTATCATAAAGGAGTGGCTTGGGGGAGGGGAAAGGGGGGTGTACCTTTTTAAATATGTTGCAAGGCAGTAATTTGAGCCTACTCATCTGAGGAAAGTATAAAAACGGGTAACATAATGGACAGATGGGGATGTTGGAATTATAAATAATCAGGCTTCCCCCTACCCCCCATCTTGGCTCATCTTACCCATAGAGCTCCCATGTGTCTTCAGTGGGGAATATTCGAATGAAACCTCCTCTCCTCTCATATTCCTCCCTTGTCCTCCTCAGGACTTTGATCTACCACAGTGAAACGAAACAAAACACATGTTTTAAGACATGCAGGTCTTCCCGAAAATGCTGCCTGAACATAAAGCGTAACACACAGCACACGACAGGGCTGTACCTGCTCAGCAGTCAAGCTCAGAACGTCGTCTTCTTCTGGCTTGTTTTTACACTGCACTGTTTCACTGTTAGTGGCTGCTGGGGACCTCTGCCACTACACAACCGAGGGATGAGGACACATCAACAATAACAATATCAACCATGTGCGGTATTGCAAATGAACACAAATACATTCTACACATATTCATATTAAGGCAGTCCCCCCCCGCCCCCCGCACTTTTATTGCCTTCTCTTAACATGTACGACCAAGCAGTGATTGACAGCTTTGGCATAGAGGTTGGAGTGGAGATCAGGACAGCAGAACAGCGCCCCAAAGGATCGCATTCAGAGAATGTCATCTAAATAGCAACAGGATTACTTTTAATTCATCTGACGTGACTAGGGGGAGGATGTAAAGGCAGCCAAGAAGTGAAAGGGCCTCAGCGCTCAATAAAAGGATCAACTGTTGCTCCAGTCAAAGTAAAGGAAGACGAACAGGTTTGCTCAAAGCGGTCAGAGGTCTTCAACAACCTCTATGACAAGTCTGAGTTACAATCAGGCTTTTGGGTTTGTCACAGTGAGTCTATAAAGAAAAGTTCAAAGCTTTTTAGCCAAGTGGTAGGTTGTTGTATTTCAAACATTGACTTCTGCTGGGCACTTTGCTAATGTAATGAGAAATCTCCTAAAATGCTGCATTATGAAGCCACACAGGCCATTTACCTGTCACAGTGAATAATAGTAAAAGAAACATAATCAAATCAGGAAAAGGGCAAAAGCAATTTCTTACCGGTAAGGCAGGAAATGTCAGGGAATTGCAAAGGGATAGAAGTAAAAGGGAACTAATATGGATGGGGGAGGAAAAGAAAATGTAAAGTGGCTGCGGGTGCAGTAAAAGCAACGGGTGGACAAAGTCAGCCACGACCTTCACATTTCATCATGGCACCACGAAACAGTTATTGTGTGTCGACGCACTCTCAGGAATAAAGTGCGCGCGATGCTTGGCATGACTGGTGAAAGTGGGAGTATGACTCAGTGCGTTTCTGCGGCGCTGGGTTGAAATGGGGCTCGGTACCTGTGTTCTTTGGGCAGGCTGCTTAAGGCCGGGGTCCAGGACGACTCGCTGCGAGCGAGGCTTCCTCATCAGGGGGTCCTGACACACCAAGCCTTTAGTGATAAAAAAGGGCTGTTACATAACAATGACATCGTTTCTTAACTATTGGATTTGTGCTTCACTTCATATTGGCTTTGATTTTCGCTACTAGGACACAATCAAAACACAGTTTGTAACATACAAACCAACAGTAAATCTTCAGAGAAAAGAGAGGCTCTTCTGCTACTATGTTGATAATATGATAGAGACCAACCATTTTGAAACGGAGAGCTTCTCTTTATGTACAGAATATTGTGAAGGGCGACTAGTTGGAAGCGCACTTCTGAAATATCAAATTTGTATACATTATTTTGATGTCGTTGCACTTCCTAACTTGTCTCCACCAATGCTGAGGTTTAGTCATCCACTACAATACAAACAAATGAACTCCAGTATTTTTCTTTGAAATGTTGACATTTCAAAATGTACTACTACACCACTGAAAGTGTGGTTGAATAGATGAATGGCAACAAAATAAAGTTAGATGCAGCTCATTGGGATTTTATTTTAGAACAGTAACATACAAAAATAGATGCTTCGCAGTTGTGAGCAGGCCAGTGGGCTACTCATGTGGTACTTGTGGGCTATTCAACATCTATTCTACACCTCCTGATAGAAGGTGCCGAGTCGGGCTGCGAAAATGCGGAGCCAATCAGCTTGCGGGATAAATTCACTTGTGCTGTCGTTGGTCGATGTCGCACCGGGAACCAATCATGCCAGTTGCGTATACCGTACAGTACAGGCATGTACAAAATCCCGGGAGTCATTCGGCGTGTAATTTTATTTATTTACTCCTATCCCGTCTGGAAAAAAATCAAAACCTGGATGGCCCAAAATTTCTTGAAATTCAATGAAGGCAGAAAAAGAAAAAGAAGACAGAGGTGATATTGTTTGGTCCCAGTGGCCCTTGTACATCCCATCCTCGGGCACAGTCTACAGTGTTTAAGGCCCAAACTTCTGTGACTTCTGTGATTCAGTGATTTCAAACTTGATTGACAAATTGGTGCCGTTGTTAAATCCAGCTTCTTTCACCTTAGACAGCTGGCCAAAATAAAACCTCTCCTCTCACATGAACACTTTGAGACAGTAATTCATGCCTTTGTCACATCCCGGCTCGATGACTGGAATGCCCCTTACTTTGGACTCAGCCAGTCCTCCATTAAGCGCCTTCAGCTGGTCCAGAATGCCGCTGCTCGCCTCTTGACTGGTACTCGTAAGAGGGAGCATATAACTCCTACTCTGGTATCCCTTCACTAGCTCCCCATTCATTTTAGAGTTATTTAGAAGATCCTCCTCTTTGTTTTCAAATCTCTGAATAATCTATCGCCACCTTACCTCTCTGAGCTCATCCGCCCCTACACCTGCCCGGCGCCTCAGGTCTGTGGACCAGACATTATTAGAAGTACCAAGAACTAAACTGAGGCTCAGAGGGGATCGAGGTTTTTCTGTTGCTGGTCCCTCTCTCTGGAATGACCTCCCTCTGAACATTCGGCAAGCCTCCTCGCTGCTCATCTTCAAAACCCTCCTCAAAACTCACTTGTATTCTTTGGCATTCGACTCAGCATGACTTAGATTTGTTCTTGGTTTTACTGTTTGGTGCTTTCTACCGCCTTTATTACCGATTTGTCTTACTGTTTATTGTGCATGTAAATTGCTCCATGTACAGCACTTTGTATGCAGCGATGGCTGTTTGAAAGTGCTCTATAAATACTGTTGACTTGACTTATTTATTTTTATGAACACAGCATTTTGAAAAACAAAATGCGATGCACTGAATCTGCGATAAATGAACTGCGGTGTAGCGAGGGATCATTGTATTCGGGGCCTTCCTCTAAGGAATGGCCTTTGCAATTCTCAGGATTAAAGTTATAAGACACAAAACCCTACACTCTCCAAGCCAATTCGTTGTGTACTTGAAGCACTACTGGTAAAAGAAACAAACAAAAAATTATGGTAGGGAATTGCATGCAGACAACATTCAATTCATTGTCAACTGAGATCCAGCACAAGAGTTGTCTGAAAAATGCTGCCTTTACAAAGAACAGTACTAAGTTCCCACATACCTCACAACATATGTACAATATTGAGTAAGCGTGCGAAAATGGTACTCACTTGTGCTGTAGTCACGAGCTACTCTGTAAATCCAGCAGAGTGCAACTCAGCTCTTGGCTAGAGCTGGTTATTGCTCGCAATAAGCTTTTGGCAGTGTGTCAAACTTCTTTGAAACTGTGTTTTAAAATGTAACAAACTCTATGTGCATTTTCTGAGGCTATTTCTAAATGAAAAAAAAACCATTATTCTTCTTAACCTCTATAAAATGGGTCATGACTTTGCCCCTGGGTGACAACAGCAGAGGGAGGACCACTGCGCTTTAACGTTTCCAACAATTAGTCTAACACATTTAGATGCCGTCGTGCTGCCAGCTACACAAAGGCAGAGTATTAATGCTAATGGGATGTAGTTACTAATTACATGTCTGAGGGGTAACCTGAGTATGTATTTTCAGACAGAATTGATTGGGATTTTTTGGTACGTACATAATAGACGTGTTATGTTTTACAAGCCACTACTGATTTTCACTTGGCTTGGTGATACGTCTCATTCCGAAAACAAGAGACAAGATGATTCCATCCTTTCATTAATGACCCGATTTCATTGCTTGAAGGCACGGCACCGTTGACTCATACTTTTGTATCGGAATGCACAAGCGCAAAGGCATTTTTCTCTCTTATACGATTAGGAGAAAACCACAGACGTATTAAACGGGTTTGATTGACACATACTAATAGGTAGGCTCTCCGTGCCCTGCTTTGGCTAGAATCAACAACATTCTCTAAAATGACGATAATGAGCTTTCAGATTGTCTGTGTCTGCATGGGTTGTGGATGGAAAAATAAAATAAAATACAAACTCACGCACTGTCAATTATTAAGGGAGGAGACCTCATGTTCAAACACATTCATACCATACCTTGTTTACACCACTTCGGGCTAATATTTGTTATGTCTACATGCTGAAGATTCATTTTGTTCTATTTTTAGGCAGAACTTGTCAGGACACACGATAGCGAGACGATCTGTGCACGACACCCCACAAACCTACTGTAATTATCAGCAGTTCACGATGTTGGTTAGCAAATGGTCAGAAATGCCTCAGTGTACGTAAGATATTGCAGTTGCATTTCATTAAAAAGAAAACGGTGCATACCATAGACAGCAAACACTGAATGACAAGCATCGCACCATGACTTCATCTCACAGCGGATCAACATCAATTTGATAGATTGGCACTTTTTACAGCCAATTCATCCAAGTGTCTCCACTGACACTGGCGCCTCAGTGAAGCTAATACTTGTGGTTTTGAGCGAAAGCGTCTCGAGAACGATGGATTGATTTCCATGAAATCGCCGCTTGTCTTACTGAGAGTGACTTATCATCAAGTCATGATCTTTATTTGTGATCTCTTGACGCGTTTGCTGGCAGGATTTTTGGTTCCAGGCCACAAAATTGACAACATACCCATCACCGCAGCTGTACTTTGTGTTCTGTGCTGTTTAGCAAATACGAACGGCCAGGATGAAGCTTCTTGAACAGATGAGGTTGTAATACAAGCTGTGCAAATGGAATGCGATCAATCACCGACGATCAACACAATCGCCAGTGTAATGTTTTTGCTTACTCGATACTCAAATAAGATAATTTGTGCAATCAACAAGCTCTCACGCAAATGCCCTGTAGTGAGATATCATTAAATTCGAGCTCAAGTCGCACAACAACGTCTCCTCCAGTTGCATGGCATACAACATGCCATGAACGTTCGTCAGAAGAATAAACACAAGGAATCAGTTACATTAACATTTTTTAAACTGGTTTTGAGTGCACTGACCCACAAGCGAGAGCATGTCTGCAATCATGCTGGCCTTTATCTTCAAATCCAAGGGGGCATCACTGCAAGTAAAAGCAAGTTACGCAATTCAATGAAGACCAAGTGCAAAATCAAGGTGTCATATTTTGGTGAAATAACGTTACACTTGCATGACTCACAAATACAATCACCGCAATATTTTTGTTGAAAATTCCCCCAATTTTCGTTTGTGCGTGTTTGTAAAACAAATCCCGCTCAAACATCAAGTTCAAGGCGCACACTTTGGAAAGTGTCACTCACCAAGCCAAGGATGGAGAAAGGTTCACCTCCAACAACCACGGTTTCAGGTTGGCGTCGATGAGCACATCAAATCCGTAAAGTTCTACAAAGAGAAAGTCGTAACGAATCAAAAGCTTTTCCCCACGCCCTTGGAAAGTCAGCAAAAGCAAGGCCAGATCGCCGCAAATAAAATCTGAGGAGTATCAAAGTCGCGAGCGTTTCCAGAGCTTTATCAGAGCCCCATTATGTGGCATTTGGCAACATGGCCAATGTGTGTCTGCTATGGATTACGTGCACGTTATAGACTCAGTCACTCAAAAGAAAACACTCATCCAGCGCTGCTACTGAGGACTTGGCTCTACGACGTGGACTAAGTGCATACACATTTCATCGGTCGTTAAATGCTTATGTAAGGCAGGGGATCAAAAACAAAACGTGGTTGTGAACAGTTTTGTAGATAGTCAAAAAAAGTCCTCATAGCTGGGAACAATATGTCCGTCTACATCTCGTCAGAACTCATTAACAAGAAGAGCAGCGCCCAAGAGGAGCTTGCCCCCTCATCATTAAATTTACTATCTTGTCCATCTGGGGAGAGCCAGTTTGCCCTCTTGTTTCCCACACTGATACTCGCTGTAGTGTCAGCGTCCCCCTTTGTATACGTATCACTTATTAAACATGTGTGGAGCGCTCTGGGGAGTGTCACAGTGGACCCAACTGAAACAGTGCAGGGAAAACACACGATTCTACAAAGCGCGGCTGAAATTTAAGAGAAAGGAAAAAAAAAACAACAAGACATTAACGGGACTTCAAAAGAACAGACTGTGTTGAGAACAGACTCGGGGAGATGGAGGTTTCAAGGCCGCCACAACTTGTGCTGTTTGTTCAAGCATCTCAGCTCAGTGCCAGTGTTAAACACACCAGAGACTGCGGGACAGCGAGTGATGACTTGTACTTCATAATAGAAGTCAGAGCAGTTTTCGTGAACAGGTTTAGTTGCTTTTTTTCTTTTTTTTTAATGAGTTGAAAAAGCCTTGCCAATATACAATGGAAAACATCTGTAAGGTCACTGAACCACTTGATGACTCGTAAGTGTTTCAATCAAAACACCTCGGACCTTTCCAGTAGAAAATAACGGCCTTATGTTTTGTTTTTTGTTTTTTTATTGATTGATACATATATTTTTGGGTGGTGGGGTGGCAATATATTAATGCCTATGGGTTTGCTGCAATCATCACAACACCAAGCTTGAGGTGGCATTTAATCCCGTTAGGAATTCTCCAGAGACTTGATGACGGCTAAATGTAGCTCACTGCTGCACAACTCCTCCGGGCATCATCGGTCTAAGCAATGCAATGCTGGCATCAAAGCCAAAGTTCAGAGAAATCTTCCCATAAGCAAGAGCTTTATCATTCGTTCTCCCCTCTGTCCATTTCGACTTAAACTGCTCCACTACTTTCCTCACTGTGCCATCTCTATTCATGATATTAAACTGGTTGTATATGAAAAACGTGGCAGAATTCCAGGGCTGAAACTTTTAGAACTAAATATTTTACATTTGGGGCGGCTTGGTAGCCCAGTGGTTAGCACGTCGGCTTCTCAGTGCATAGGTACTGGGTTTGATTCCGGCCTCCCTCTGTGGAGTTTGCATGTTCTCCCCGGGCCTGCATGGGTTTTCTCCGGGTGCTCCGGTTTCCTCCCACATTCCAAAAACATGCATGGCAGGCTGATTGGACGCTCTAAATCGTCCTTAGGTGTGAGTGTGGGCGTGGATGGTTGTTCGTCTCTGTGTGCCCTGCGATTGGCTGGCAACTGATTCAGGGTGTCCCCCGCCTACTGCCCGAAGACGGCTGAGATAGGCTCCAGCACCCCCCGCGACCCTAGTGAGGATCAAGCGGTTCGGAAAATGGATGGATATTTTATATTTGTGAGAGAACAGAACACATTTTGTCATATTCCTCAAAGCCAAAATCTGCACAAGTTGAGTTTTTTTTAAACATCTGTGGATGGACAAGACCCCACTACTTTGCACAGGCAGGATTTTCTTTTCCACTTAGCAGGCTTATTCCTTTTTCTCTCTCTTTTAAAGTCAAAACACACAGATTAAAAAGAGTGGGTGTGTGCCCCGAGGGCACCACGTATTAGTCTTGGGGAGCAGACTATTGGTTGACTGTTTTGAGAGTCTGGAGAGCCTCATTGGTGGCACCACAACAACAAGGGGAAAATGGGGAGGTGTTAAACCACCTCACAGCCTCCGACAAGCTGACTCCATGTGCCGCGCATTTTTCCCCCCAATTAGGAGCAGACGCCACGCCTGCGTGACCCATGAGCCCGCTGAGCCACTCACAGCCAAACACGTTGATTCTGCGGCTGTTAAACGGGCCTGCGTCAAGCGCCACAGACAAGGAGAGGAGAGGCGGCGAACACCCGCAACAGGCCCGTTACAGAGGGAGGGAAAAGAGACAACCACGATAGAGAAAAAGGGATGATGAAGAGCTTTTTTATTATTATTATTATTGGATAGGCACTGTTGGAAACTTTACCACAAGAGACAAAACAGCCCCCCCCCCCGAAAAAAAAAAAAAAAAGAATCCCCACCCCTGGCTGTGCAGCCACAATCAGAACCACGATAAAACAAAGCATCTTCTTCACTGAAGTAGTCTTGCATCACCAAGTGATAAACGATTGCTGCTTTCTCATGAAAGGACTGTCAAAGTTTAAATTAACAGCCATCGGCCATATTAGGATAGTTGGGTCTGATCTTGGTCAGCGTTCGTGTCATCACAGCCAAGAAAATGTGGGAGTGTCTGACCAATGTAAAACCAAGAGACAGGCGATCCGACCACACTAGGCACTTAATGAGGGACGCTCGGTGGAACACAGGGCCAGTAAGTGGAATGTTTTGTGTGTAACAAAATAGGCCTTTGGCTTGGCTAATCAGATCTTAGTCAAAACATCTCGTAATCAGCATCCCTAAAAAAAAAAAAGGCTGTCCATTAATCACACAGCAGTGGCGAGGAGCGTCATGGGTGGCATTTTCCACTCGCCACTGACACACATGTCCCACACGCACGCAGTTCTTAGCGATGTCAAACGAAAAACCTGTTGTTTTTATTTCGGCCCACATGAAACACTCTAGCGCTATAAAAAGATTTTGTTCCAGAATTTCCTCCCAGATACACAGTACCAATTGAGCAAGGGGAAGAAATCCTTTTTCAAAACAGTAAACATTGCATTGAAGCCATTAATAGACATTAAAATGTCAGGAAGCAATTTGTAATAAATTAATATTACAATGTTCTTCATAGTCTTGCATGGCTCTGTTCCAGACAAGCCAGGGAGTGTGTTAAAAAAAATGAACACCAAGTGCTTCTACAAGAACCTCCATTGCCTGCCTGCACACATTTGTATGCATGGATTTGCTGCCATTTGCTCAGATGCTTCAAAGCATATTGCAGCTGTCAGTTCAAAGACGAATGCTGGTGGGGGCTGCCAAGGTAGAAAGTTAAGAGAATGTAGAAGGCTTTTTTGACTGAAAGATTGCCTTGGAGAATAGAATTTCTCAAACACAAGAGCCGACCAGTGTTTTTCAGTCTGGAGCAGAAAAGGCTCAAGTGAACACTTGCACACGAGTGTCCATGGCTTTCAATCTATACTGTACTTTCTCTGCATCTGTCAAACAGTAAATAATCTGTGATATCTCAAACATCATTCGTTATTTTACCGTACGTCACGGATGGGCCAATACGCAAGCCGCATGCAGCCCAAAACTACACTCTGGGTGGCAACTTGATGAATTGTTGTGATGAAAATATGCAAAATGAGTAGTTGCTCTTAATGTTGATATCTTGTTCAGCAGTTTTGTGCCGTCCTTGAATAGTAAATTTTATCCAAGAGAACCCTTCGCACTGGAAACAAAGTACAGAAATTATTTTGTAGTTTGCTTCAAGCACTTTGTGGTTGAGTTAGGATAGTGGCTCTGGCATATGTGTTGAAAAATATATGATTAAAAATGACATATCACGAGCACATATTTTGCACTTACGCATGTATTTTGTACAGATCTAAATAATGGAAAAATATGATGTTTGACATAAATCAGCCCCCCCTCCAGCATTTAAGTTCACCTATCCCTGTTGTATGTGCACCTAACAATGACGTTAAGGTGTTGTATTCTAGTATCATGTATTATCACCTTGGTCACTGTGCCATCCCCCCCCCCCTTTTTTTAACAACATGATTACAGAGAGTTAGTCATAATGAGAGCGGTCCCACCCCCACCGTATCATCAGTGTCTGTTTTTAGGAAACATAATCGTGTTGGCAAGACTGGGACTACTTTATTGACTTGCTTGAGGCAATCTAAATCAAACAAAATGACACTTAAAATCAAAATAAGGAATAATTGGTGTCTTCGGGACAAATTTCTCCAGTTTTCAGCTACGGTACATATGGTAGATATTCTATATGTCCATACATGTCTGCGCATATCTAAAATGTGCAGCTTGTGCAAAGCCATTACTGAGTTGCTATTTGAATGCTGAACTAGTCAGCTGTACGCACAAACAGTAAAAAGTTTTATTCTTCTTTTTCTTGTTTTAAGGGTACGTATTGTCCTTGTCATTTATCAATGTGTTCAAACCGAGTCAAAGAACAAGCTGTGCAGCTCAGTCAGGACTTTTGCTCAACCCAAACACTTTTTGGCTCTGAAATAGGGTGAGTTCTTAAAAGCAAAACTGCATGAAAAAGCAAACTTTCCTTTCGGTCACAGATCCAAAGCGCTGCATCAGCTGTTAAGTAGCACGCACGAGGGACCGGCTGGAGCTCAGTAAACCATTTGGAAGCTCATACCCGCATGGTCATTCGTCACACCTTGGCGTGCAGATGACATCTTGATGCAGATGTGGTTTTGTACATACAAAAAAATTCACGTTGGCGCAGCAGCCCACAACCAGGATGAAGCAATGATTAATATGTGTCTAGAAGTCAACTTTTTAGAGTCCCTTATTTTTGTAAGAGGCGGGCACAGTGAAGGGAGGAGAGGTACCATCGTAAACATGAATGACTTGGTCAACACACCCACCATTATCGCTCATAACTTACTTCATGCATGCCTTTACAAAGAGTGGGGGGAGTGGTGATGTGTGTGAGAAATCTTGAGTGACTAGAAAGCGATCATAAGACATTGTCAGACAATATTACTTGACATACGTGGTGCCTCTTCTGATGACTTTTTACTCTCGCTACATTTAAAAACAGACACATGTACCTTTCTACTTCTTTGTCAAAATACGATTTTCTTTTCTCAACCTCTCCAGATCAGACGACAACACGAGGGAGGTAAAATTCAACCGTAGTCGAGTTCCTGGCCGATTGAGGTTTTTGGGTCTTGCAAGGTGAAAATAAAACAGGGACAGCAAGGAAATTCAGGAACATAACCCAGGCAGCATTACCAATGATATGTTCCCCGAACATGGTCTTATTTCAGAGAATTGTTTGATGTGGCGCACTACCTCGCGAATACAAATCACAAAAGTCTAACACATAAAGTAAAATATATTTTTTAAATTATCATGAGCAAATTTTGATATTTATATATTATATATACAGTATAACATTTATTTTTTTGTCAGTTTTACGTTCACAATATTAGTAAAGCAATTGGAGCGCATTGTTTAGCTAGCCTATAAGTTTAGCCAACACAAGCAAGCTCAATGTACCGGTAATTCTTTTTTCCTTTTCTTTGTATGAGCACAACACAAGGGACGCAAGGTAATAAAAGAGGGAAAGTATTTTTTGGGTCGGATGAAAATGGGTATTGTATATCACTGACAGTAAAAATTCATTTCTATTTGTACATACGTATCTGTATTTCTGCTTTAGCACAGAGTGTGAGTACCTTTGCTACATCTGTGCAAAAGAATATTCTGCCAAGTCAAACATTACTTGGCATTTGTTCCACTTTCTGTCACTTGCGTTTTTAGACAAGGATATGAATACCAAAGCAGTTGGTCGGGTGGGGAACGAATGTCTTGCAGGCCGCGGCGATCTGTGTCTGAGCGCTGAGCACAGCTTTGATGATCACATCCTCTACCTGTCTCATTAACACTGGGGTGAGGGGGGAGATGAAAGACACATTAGAGGACATCATTGCGGAATGGAGACAATAAAATACGTGAACTCACATATGGTGTTCTTTCCCTCCTCCCTCAAGTAGCGCAAAACTGCACTCATACTCCACTTGTTTCCATAGTCCTCAACCTCTGGGTCATCACAACTGTAAATGCAAGGAGGAGCTCTTACTACGAATGAATATAAAACAGGGTTTGGTAACAAACTGCAGCATCTCAATGTTCTTAAAAGTAAAAACAAGTTGCAAATGTGGTCACGGTTTTAGTCAGAAACACGATGTAGACATAGACACACACAATTTGCTTTTACAGAACATATAAAAGGACGTTGCTGGCCAGATCTGCCCCCCTTGAGTTTGACACCTGTGGTATGGACTAACCCGTTTGATTACAAAAAAAATTACGCTACTTGACCACATAAAAGGGAAGTTCAGAAGAGGATTACCTGACGTAATCGCTGCTCTTTTTGTTCACACTGTAGTTGGTGAGATGCATGAAGGTGTTCTTAATATTTTTTGGAGTCCTGTCATACTTGACAGTGGCGAATCTGAGGATAGATACAAACTATTTATGCCACCAAAAAAAAATAATAATTATGATTCCCCAAAAATGTTCATCACATTTCTCTAAACGATGAACTGACACTGCACACTTTGTGCAGAGATTAGTTTTCTCAAAGTGTTTCAGAGGCACAGATGCCAAATGTGCAACAATGAGAATTCCTTGGCACGCATTATGGACCGTACCTGAATTCCAACACAACCCAAAGGAATGTCAACAGATAAACGTGGGACCAAGAATTTAAGCCCCATTTATCACTCACAGTCGTTAATCGAGACAAAATCTGCTCTCTGGCTTGCTGCACATCAGTAAAAATGACATTGATTTTTTTATCAAGCTTGTAGCTGTATATTTTTACGTGTATATGATTACCAACTGTAACTACACCTGGTAATTGCCTCTGCTAAGGAAAAAAAAACATGACTGCCCCTAATACGCACATGCAACTAATGAAGCAAATATAGTAGTCCATCTTATGATGATATATTTTATACATCTGATTGAACAATGGAGAACTGTTACAAAGTCAAATCCCACTGTTTAACCTCAGACCAGTTTTGGTCGGACATGTTTCGTCTGCTCTCTGCTGGTCAAAAAGGGAATAACAGTCGGGGTTCCATAAACTGCATTTTCCTCCCCAAAATCTTTGCTGAATTACTCTTTAAGCATTTGAATGGAGAATTCTTCTCCATTGTTAAAAAAAAAAAGATGTTTACATGCATAAAATCAATGGACATGTATTGATGTTTGTATCTATCTATCCATCTTTAAATTGGCTTCTTTTTTGTCCACAAAGCACTCACCTTGCGAGGCCTTCCTCATATACATAGATGAGGAGTGGATCATATGATGTGACCAACACATACAAGCGCACGTCAAACTTGAACTCTGCGGGAGAAAATGTCAAGTGAAGACAAATCGTAAGGGTTCCTCTAAACTAAGTCAAATGTGCCAGTGGCAGCCAAAAGATTAGAAACAACTCACCATCGATCAGTAGAGGGCTATGAATATAGCGGGAGACTAAAATGTTCTCATCCATTGAAATCTGATTTGGCTGTCGGGGATGAAAATCATACAATCTTTCAGCAAAATGATGATCCAGATCCGGACGCCACAAAAAAGTTTTTTAAGTGATTTGAATTTGGCTTGTTTGTGTCTCTATTGTGATTGTAATGCAGCAACTCGCATCTCAAACAGTTAAAAGATGTCAACGCAACACGGAAGGATGAAGTTATAATGGCCAACATTGGCTTTTATGAGATTAAAATATGCTGCAAATAAATGGTGAACAAATTGACTTGGAATTAACGGCCGGAGAGTGTTTAACCTCAAAGTTGGCTACAGTTCAGAGAAAACACACACCAAAAAGTATACATACTGTATATCTTCTTTTTCTCCAAACATCACTCTGACATTCTTTTCATAAAAACGCCACAGAAGAAGAAGAATTGTGTAAATGTTTTCAGACAGTGAGAGGCTTGTGGAGCTACTCCAGAAAGACCTTGAAGTGTGTGATTTACTCCACCAAATTAATTCATGTTTCAAACAAGCTCTTTCAAAGAGAGTGCAAGCCGCCACAGATAACATCTGCTCGACCAACTGTAAAGTACTGTACAACTCACACACGATTCTCTGACAATTTCCTGCAAAATGTTAATGACTAGTCTTACACTATTCTCACACCACTGGCGAATAATGACTTTGACATGTAAAATCCATTCATCCATTTTGTAAATCACTTATCCAGTTGAGGGTTGTGGGGATCTGGAGCCAATCACATCCTTCTTGATGAAAAATGCTGACTACACTCCGAACTGCTCGCCCGTCAATCTCAGTGCAGTGCAGTCTTATAGAGACAGGTGACCATTCACACCATCATTGAGTGAGAACTGAATCCATGCTGCCCGCATGGAATCTTCACATAAAAATATAAATACAAACAAAATAACATACTGCACTGTAAAAGTCATTTTTGGACCCACATTAAAAGGAACGAGCAAAAAACTGCATGCATTCAATGCAGTATTAAATGCAACTATTAGCTTCATATTTGGATGTGACAGAGATTGGCTGGCAACCAGTTCAGGATGTACCGCACCTACTGCCCGAAGACAGCTGGGATAGGCTCCAGCACACCCTGCGACCCTTGTGAGGATCAAGCGGATCAGAAAATGGAAGGATAGATGGACGGATTAATTTGGATGTGAAACCCAAATATTAAGAGCCATCATACTCAAATTCCCACACGCTTTTAAAAGAGCCAAAAAATGACAGACAAGATTGAATGTTTTCCCCGTCACTGCTTGGAAATATCTCGGAATTCGGAATTATGTCTATTTTGGAGGACTTGGTTAAATTCAGTGCCATCACAGAATCCACATGGAACAATTACTCACATTGCTGACTAAGTAGATGCCTCGTCCTCTTGAAGATGCAACTGGTTTAATAATCCACGGGCCCTTGTCCTGGGCATAACTACCTGAAATGCGAGCAGGAAGTCAAAGACAATACGGGATGAGAATGTGTAAGTGTAGCTAATTT
Organism: Hippocampus zosterae; assembly: GCF_025434085.1. NCBI lineage: Eukaryota > Metazoa > Chordata > Actinopteri > Syngnathiformes > Syngnathidae > Hippocampus > Hippocampus zosterae. The sequence continues at coordinate 9,603,408 of NC_067464.1, read as the reverse complement.
TCTTAGCTGTACACTGTCAATGAAGAATGGACGGAAACGGGCTCCATACTTGGAAAAGCAGCTACTTACTGCAGAATTGCTGGTATTCCAACGGGAGCACAAAGGTCTGTGGAACTATGTGGAAGTTTTTGAAGCCATGGGACTCCTGCATTCGTTGGATGTTTTTATAAAGCCGATCTTTGCGGGTCAGTTCATACGATCTGCAAATGGACATGGCACATAAAGATGGCCAGTTACAGGAACGTGAGAAACGGCAGCAGGAGCTTGTGGTGAGTTTGAAAGTTATTTTGCTATCCAGTCACATCAGTCACAAATATTAATAGCAAAAGAGGTACGTTTATTATTAAAGGACAAAAAAAATGAAAGGTTGGAACAAGATAAGCATTGTAAACGTCTCAATTTATTTGTATGCAGATACAAACGTAGAATCCATAGCCAATAAAATTACCGATATGTGCAGTAGAAAGGTTTCAACCAACACGACTCAAAAATCAAACAAAATTTGGAGTTCAAATGTCCTGACGCAGCGATGTCACGCAAATCTCTTGAGACTTTAGCAGGTGTCTCAAGTCCCGGGGGCCAAATATGGCCCACCAAATCATTTTATGAGCACATTTTCAAACACTTCTTTAATTTGTCTCCAATTTTAGCTGATAAAGGCCACCATTTAGGGGTAGTTTGAAGCCCTCATTTGAGATTATTTCCAATCAGAGTATTCATTTTGAAATTGTAAGTCAACCAGTGTCACAAAATGGATTTTGTTTGAGTCGGGAGGTTCCTCCGTTTCTGTGTGAAATGGTTGTTTTCAATGGATTTAAATAATAAAGATCATATCAAGAATGAACCAGTCAAAGCGCTGAATTTTCTCCCACCTAGGAAAGTGGTTGACCTTTTGGAAATCTTGAAGGTTTTGCAGTAGGTAAGGTTTCAGGTGGGATCCAGCCCACATGAGGTTGAAGTCGTTGCTATTTGAGTGAACCTGAAAAAAAAAAAAAACTTAATATTTTTCCAATGAGCAGACTCGGGACTTGGCAGGGAGCAAATTTGATGAGTGTGCACCTGACTAACAACTGACTTTAGCACAGCCGCAACACTGAACATTGCAAAAGATGCGCATGAACAACAACGTCATCGAGGAAACATGCGGCTTGGGAGTGCATGAGGCGGCCTCACTGGAGAAATCCACCCCGCTCGACTGAAATTATGACAAAATGATTGCTAAGTCACATACTCATTATCTTAATCTGTTTTGCTTGATTCCAGCCATTCATTAGGATGGAGGCTGTGTTCACATGAAGTGCTCGATGTCTAGAGGAGACAGATGTTTGCAATAAAGCCTTATTAAAGTCTGGCTCTGGCCATTCACTGTGGTAGACACTCGTCTGCCTTTGATGATGGGTTTCTGGGAGTCAAGAAGCATTGAAATGAAATAAAAAGAGAATTAATTGTAACTGCTTGGAAGAAGCAATAATGGGGATTGTATGGCCTTGTGAAAGCAGATTAATGCTCTTGAGGTCATTTTGGTTCTTTCCATGCTTGCGTTCCCAGGCTTTGACATCGTTATTATTTGGGTGGGGGGCAGCCCTGTTCTATCCTACACAAAGACGGTTCACATAAATAGCGTAAATGGTCATTTTGAAGCTAGCCTTTTACATTCGCCTCATTTTGTGGAGAACATTACCTCATGGAAACCATGATTGGTCAGGATCCCCCGCACCAGGCGACTCTCTGTTCGCACGATCTTGAAGGCCATGTTGTATCGCTCTAGAAAAATGAAACAGATCGTTATTTAATGCACGCGGAAACATCCAACACACCGCCAATATTGTGCAATTTGTTATTCAACAAAAAGAAGGCCGAGATCAACAAAGCGAGGAGGTGATAACGCCATCATGGATGACGTCACATGAAACATGTACATTTCAGAAGACCTCCGTTCACTGACAGTGGCACCGAGAAATCAAAGATAAATTGACTTCTGTTTTTATCATTCATTCCAGCAGGACCTTTTAAAATGCTTCTTGGTGAAATTACCGGTATACCATGTAAACATCCAACTCTCTCTCTATTGAAATCCGAAATCTTTTGTGAGTAGTTGTACTTAATTTTAGTTTTATGATACAGCATACTTGTATGACGGTCAAAATGTTCAAATGTTACTTCACATAAAAAGCATATGAACTGTAAATAAAGACTTGGTAAAGATTTGATAGTAGAAAAGTGTTATAGAAAAATTGGGAAATCAACCAGTGTCACAGAACCGATTATTTGACTTTAGAGGATCCGTATTATGTCTTTATAACAATCAATTCTGAATTTAGAGTCAATATAATTTTTTCCAAGTACCTCCACGAGCAAAGATAGATCCACCCTTTGAAACAATGGCTTCAGGGAAAAAGATGAAGATTGGGATTGTCCTGCTGAGGCCACTCCAGGCAATGCAGGGTTGGTCTCTAATCATTCAAAAGAAAACAAAAGAAAAAACATTTTGAGTCACCATGGAAGTCAGATTTCCGTAATTTTATCATGAGCGGGAGCTGGACCAGAGCAAAACCCGCATACTGCACTAACAAGTGATCTTATGCTATTTGAGTGTACCAGACACAGCTTGCTTATCACGCTGAAAATATGATAAGAGAGCATGTTGATGTGGAAGAACTCAACCAGCCATGGCTGCTCCTGAGAAGGCTGGGAGGCATGTAAATAAATGCTGCCCCCATCTTAGGTATCCAGGTTTGAGACACAATTGATCAGATATCATCTTCACTGTTGTTTACTTTGGAGAAAACCATGATTAAGACGAGTGAAATGTTATGTGCTCGCAATGTGAGTGAAGCGTAAGAGACAGAAAGCGAAGAAACCAATTGCTAAGTTAAACACTACCTCATTTTGTTGTTGTGTTCATGCTGCAGAAGTTGTGTATGTTCTTCGGTTGCTACACACTTTTAATTCGGTACAAGTGTGTACGTACTCAAAGTGTCAAGTCAAGTCAAGTCAAGTCAACAGTATTTATAGAGCACTTTCAAACAGCCATCGCTGCATACAAAGTGCTGTACATGGAGCGATTTAACATATACAATAAACAGTAAGACGAATCAGTAATAAGTAATAAGTAATAAGGCGGTAGAAAGCACCAAGCAGTAAAACCAATAGCAAATCTAAGTCATGCTGAGTCAAACGCCAAAGAATACAAGTGAGTTTTGAGGAGGGCTTTAAAGATGGGCAGCGAGGAGGCTTGCCGAATGTTCAGTGGGAGGTCATTCCAGAGAGATGGACCAGCAACAGAAAAGGCTCGATCCCCTCTGAGCCTCAGTTTAGTTCTTGGTACGTCTAGCAAAGACTGGTCCACAGACCTGAGGCGCCGGGCAGGGGTGTAGGGGCGTATGAGCTCAGAGAGGTAAGGTGGCACGAGATTATTCAGAGATTTGAAAACAAAGAGGAGGATCTTAAAAATAATTCTAAAATGAATGGGGAGCCAGTGAAGGGATGCCAAAGTAGGAGTTATAAGTGTGTCTACCAGGCACCTTTTTACACTATACTGTACACCTTTTGTCATCCTTTTCAGCGGACAGTACCAACCGTTACGAGTGTAGTTTCCCAGCAACATCCATCTGTCTATTATTTAAAACACACAAATCCTCATTAGGATCACGGGTGAACTGGAGCCTTACCCAGCTGACTTTTGAGCAAGAGGTGGGGTACACACTGGACTGGTAATAGCTAATCACAGGGCACATGTAGACAAACAACCATTCACCGACAAACCCAACTATTAAGTATGCACGCATGTTTTCAGACGAAGCACAACATGCAAATTCCACACAGAGACCCAAGATTCGGATCGCGAACCTCCATAATTGTTCACCTATGAAAACAGCAATAAAGCCCGTTATCAAGACACTGGTGTAACTCATCTTCTTGTCTATCTGTATGTCTGCATGCCCCCGGTGGAGAGACGCACAAAGGATGGGGCACAATGTGGGACTCCATTTACATGTATTTCAACGAAGAAAATCCTTGCAGACACGAGCCTGGTCGCCAAACAAATTAAACTCGCAGTCAGGGAACCGATAATTGTGCTTCGGGGATTAAACGTGTGACTGTGTCTGTGTCAAGAGGACCAAGCTTGTTTGTTGTGAATGGATGGGTGGCATACATTTGGACAAGACAGGAGGTGCAAACGACTAAGAACTCACTCATGTTCGTCCTCAGAGGAGGAATCGGACTCCTCTTTATCCGGGACAACGGCGGGCATTTCCAGAGAGGGAGAGACAGCTGATATCCTCCTGCAATCAGGTTAGTGCCATTGTAGCTCCCTCCTGAGGCAAACCAAGATAAGTACAATATTCTTGATTTACGTATTTATTTATTTGTATCATCTTTGAGTCCAATAAGGATGCCACTCTAATAAGAACGAACATACCATAAGAGATGCTTTGTAGCTCTACATGTAAAATAGTTTGCCATTTCGGTACGTGTCTTTACAAATAGTAAACCAAGACAGCCGAACAAATGTTAGCTCCTTGTAATTGACAAGCAACTAAATAAAGAACACAAAACAATCGATAGTTGTATGCGTTGTGAGTTAAAGGGAAAAATCCTGATAATACATGCAACGTCTTGTAGTAGAGGGGAACACAAAATAAATTGACTTGCCTTTATTTCAGGGCGGCTGAAAAAGCTAACAAGCTTAGTTGCGCAGAGAGAGCGCAGAGAGAATTGAGCATCGCCGCTAATCTTCCTTGTTACTACAACAACTACGTTGTGACACTGGACAACGCATGCGCATATCAGATTTCCTGTGGGATTTATTTTACTTCCACTAATGTGGGTGTGATAAAACGCATGTAACATAATGTTGAAAAATAATAAAACTAGTAAGAAACCACATTCTGTTTATTCTTTACAGGATGATACACCTTACGCATATAACGTTACGTTTCGATAAAAGTACTGTAGTCCACTTCACTATAATAAATGTATCATCGAAGCACTATCTTGTTCTTAATAGAAACTCTTTGTTTAACACGACCAACCCCACTCACGTGTGTCCATTAAATTCTTAAATACGATTGGGTAAAAATTAAAATGGGCGGGACCAAAAGGCTGAATCTGACAAATCATATAGATGGTACGACTGGATGGAGCCATTCTTGTCAGCCTTTTCATTGGCTACTACCTGGTCGTCGCGTGAAAAATCACATTTGGATTTTTTTGTTTGTTTTCCCCCGTAGAGCATGTTACGTTGATGTCTGATGGGCGCCGCTTGGAAATGTCAATATTAATGCCATTTAACCCTGTTTGTTTAAGCTGCACACCAACATTAGTATTTGTCAGATACCCCTTCAGTTACAACACTTGACAGGTAACACATCTAGCAGCCTCTTTGCAACAAAACAAACCCTTGTATGGATTCTAATTACTCTACTCTAATAAAGGAGCTGCAGAGGAGATGAGTCGCTTTCTAAACGTTCTGCGGAGCTGGCTCGTGATGGTGTCCGTCATTGCGATTGGAAATACCGTGCAAAGCTTCAGAGAACATAGCTTCCTGTCGGAGAAGCTTTACACCGGCGCGCCTGAGTTTGGTGAGCAAATTGGGTTTCTGTTGTTTATGTTATTCACTAACCTAAACAAGTAGCGTGTAAAAAGACGCCACGTATACGTTATACAATCGCCCTTTATTCATTGAAATAAGTATTTAATATCCTCGTTCACGTAATGTAAGTTCACGCTGGAGAGACTATGTCACCCAGCTGGCCTGGGAACGACTCGGGATCCCCCGGGGAGAGCTGGAAGAAGTAGCTAGGGAGAGGGAAGTCTGGGCTTCCCTGCTAAAGCTGTTGCCCCCGCGACCCGGCCCCGGATAAGCGGTAGATGATGGATGGATGGATGGATGGATGGACGTAATGTAAGTTAGTAGTTGGTGGTGAAACATTGTTGCCAAGAGCAGCGATGGGTTTTAGTAGCTGATCAACACTTTTTGGGGGCACTCTTCTTGACAGAACGCTCTAACCCCTTCAATGTTTTGGGGTTTCGCTCGGAGTGACGGTCTAAAATACAAAGTATATTTAAAAAACGCTTAAAGGTACAGTGTGCAGAGTTTAGTGCCATCTAGTGGTGAACTAGTATAATGCAACGACCTATGGTTGAAGCGTATGTATTTTTGAAGCACGCGCACTATGGTGCGTCAGAAAAACCAAATTCCGTAAACCAAATACTGATTTCTTCAGTTTCACACACCCCATCTTTTTTCATACCTCAACCACAGCAGTTCAAGGTGGTGATAATTACGTCAACATTGCTTTGATTTTCCCTTTGAGTCATTTACATGTGAACTCAGCGTGTCACTGTTTATCTTAATAAATAAACTGTTGTAGAGTGTTAATTTCTTTGCAGTTGAACACATGAACACATTAAACCGGGATTTCCCTCTCTCAGTATATTTGTCTATTCTTTTGTTCAGTCAATGGTCTTCAAGCTCGGACATTTGGTATTTGGACCTTACTGTCATCCATCATTCGCTGTGCCTGTGCCATTGATATACAGAACAGAACGTAAGATGTCTTGTTTTTTAAGTCTTGCATTTCAATGCCTTGTTTGAGTGGTCAACTTTACATTCCCACATTGTGTCACTGGCAGGTTATATCATATCACTTTGTGGACGTTTGTCCTGGCACTGGGTCATTTTCTGTCTGAGGCCTTCGTCTACAAAACTGCACCTCTAACCATCGGAGTCATGGCACCTCTTATTGTGGCCAGTGAGTATTGTCCGCTGGGAATATCTTCTGTTGCTCGTTACAGTTTGCAAATGTTGAACCGAGCCTGTAGCATGAAGTAATTGCGACATTTGTTTTTTCAGGTTTCTCAATCATAGCGATGCTGATTGGATTCCAGTGCTTTGCAGAGACCCCAGAGGAAGTGGGAGCACAGCAGAAGAAACGGAACTGAATGTCCTCATGTCCAAGAGTCCACCAGACGTGTTTGGATTGATTGTGATGCGCTGCTTCCCAGATGTTATTTTACAGTATTTCCTACAGAGAACCAACCTTCCCCAGAACTCTACACATCAATTCTCATGCTCTCAACATGTCCTAAGATTGGAAAAAATAATATTTATTCATTTTACAGCGGAATAGAAACTCCACTGAGCTCCCTCATTCATGTTCGCTTTTAGTGTCATACAAAACACAAGACTCCAGTCAAGTTAGATGAGATCCTCAAGAAGAAGAATTTATTTCATGTGTTTTGAATATCAAGGAGTGTGAAATCTTCACATCTTTGTATAATGTCCTAAAATTCCATAAAATATTAATTTAGCACCTCAGAGCAAAAACATTCTGAAACAAAGAGAAACCACAACACAAAAAGCCACATATTAAGTGAAACAAGTTGATCATAAACTATGGACACTTAGCATTTCTCAGTAATGAGTCTACAAGCAAAGCACGTTTTTAATGAATAAAATATTTGCTGTTTCTCTTGTGCAAAATAAACGATTCGATTCGCCTCTTTTTCCATATTGACACAGATGTCAGTCCTTAGTTTATGCCTGCCAGCTCTGGGGGAGGACAAAACTGTCTTTCCAAAGTATACATTAGAAGCACAGCATCGACTGCTATTGTAGTCAGTCGAATTCAGAGGTAATACTGCCGCATGATCTGGAATGACGCGTAAAATCTTCCAGCTGCCGTGACATGAAAACATTACAGTCCCGTTAATGTTCTAAACACAGTCCTTAAATGAAAAGCTTTGGCAAAGCAAAGCTTGAAAACAGTTCCTATGTTGGTGATTGACAGAAGTACTGTCGTAGTAGTCATAGTAGGAGAACACTAGTTTGAAAGCTTTGAGGAAAGAGAACATGAAAAGGTCACACTCCACTTGACATTTAAGCTCCAAACAATGAACAGTAAAAACATATGCGATTCTAACTTAATTTACGTTGTGCATGACTGACTTCTTGTGCTTGTTTTGGGATCCGCATGTGAGTGATGTCCTACCGGGACAAAGTCGCACAGTATTTTTGATTGGGACAGCAACCGATCTTCACCAAAGCTTTCAAAACAGAATGTATTGCGACTAATTCTTCCTGTGTTCCGACTTAAAACTTTCTTCTTTCTGGATTTCCAGGGGTGGAAGGCTTTCCTCTAGAGCAGTGCTCATGTCCTGGTAAAACAGAAATGCACTCCAATCACTATATGCGTACCTTGAAAAAGGATCTGAGTCTTTTACTCCAACAAATCGTGATCATGTAACATTAAAAAAAGGACATCAAATATAACATAACAGTTGGACTCTGTCCAACTTGTCTTATTATACCACTGCAATTTTAAAAATAGCCACTGGAAAGGACAACTCAACCCAAAGCAACCAGAGCTTCAATGCCGTGCTTCCGAGAATAGAATTTTTTTGGCAACATGCTGCTCCCAAAAGTGAAGTACGTGAATAGTGGAATCTCCAAAGTTGAACACAATCCATTTTAAAACAAGTATTCCAACAGGAAATGATGTGCAGTAATTTAAAGAGTAAGTCGAATCAAAGATTTTCTTGACAATATGTTCTGTGCATCTCCACTCATCTAAACCTGGTATTCTGATACATACAGTATTACATATGCGGTTGTGGAATATGAATCAAGCAAGAACATAAACTACATCTCAGGGGTTGCCCATTTTGCCACTTGCTGTTGACTGAAAATGACATCACAGTGCCTCAGGGTTCACATGACCAACCTCAGAAAACAGGTGAGCCGTGATGGTCGGTACCTGCTTGTGTTTAGCACATCTGGCGTTTCCATGTTCTCCCCGTGCTTGTGTTGGTTTTCTCCAATAGCACACTTTAGGTCAGAGTGTCAAACTCAAGGCCCAATGTGGCCCGCCACCTCATTTTATGTGGCCCGCAAAAGCATATCAAACATGTCAACTTCCATGATGCTCGCTAAAATCTGTAACAAAATTTTAAAATCTCATCTGCAATAAATAAGGATATTGTAAGCATTTTCTTGTAACCAAACCCTTCACGACAGTAACTTAAACAACAGTTGAATAAAATGTTATTTTTGACTTCTTTATATAGTTTCAGTCATCACGGCCCTCCAAGGGAAATGGTAATTATAATGTGGCCCACGACAAAAATGAGTTTGAGACCCACGCTTTAGGTTAACGGAAGACTTAAGTTGTCTATAAGTGTGAATGTGAATGGTCGACAGATGAACCGCGATCGTCTGGCTTCTCATCCGAAGTCAGCTGAGTTTGACTCAAGCTCACCCGAGTGCAACAGAAAATGGCTGGATGCCTCGTTAATACAGTATCACATTACTGTACCCCCTTTCTGGGGTGGCATTATAAAACGCAGAGCCAAACGTAAGAGTTCAATAATAAATGAAACCTTTTGATTCCAAACTGGAAGACTTCTGATGTGTTCGACGTTGGAGTTTCCACTGTACCTTTAACCCTTTTGTGCACCCTGTAACCTGATAACATGATCAGCTGTCCACTGTAGTAACCGCTGTCCCTGAAAGGATTCACAAACAGAACAAATATACTGAGGCAGACGCATGAAAATGATTCTGAATTGCTGCTCCATGACAGGAGGATTAGATTAGTTTAGGGAACGTTACACTGTGCAAACACGTTATTGAAAGCAGTTGCTCAACCTTAAATTGAAATGTGGTTGACAACTGGCGAGTTTTTCCATCGACAATAGGATAGCATCAGAGTTGTTGGGGAGTATTTAAGAGAGGGTGTCCCTACCTTGGCGGGTGTTTTGATTTTTAGCTTGTACGTTTATGTCAGAACTGCTGCTGCCAGGGGGCTGCTGCAAGATGTGCCCCCGTAGTCCTGAACCGATGACGCCGAGCCTGCACGCTGGAATAATAGCTTGGGTGTCATGTCTTTGAGAGGCGCCTAAAAGAACTTGACATGCAACCCACTAACAGTGGCACAGATCTGAGCCCAAAAACCCTTGCACACACAGATAAATAGCGTGCTGCCTGTCCACTTGAACAGTACAGTCGTATGAAATTCCCAGCATTTGATTGGTTGCAAGTATTCAATCCAATATTTCACAATCAGAAATTAACAAATAAAGCTCTGGGTGCGCAGGATTGCTGGTCCTTTATATTTTTTGTTATATTTCCATTTAAGAAGCATTAAAAAGAAAGGTAGAGATCACAGTTGTGAAAGTCTGGCCCTCGAGGGCCAATATCGTGAATGTTTTATATGATCATCACATTAGCGAGCACTGCAGGAGCCTGATAACAATCCCGATCATTTGAATCAGGCGTGTTGCAGCAGGGAGAGATGAAAAACACGCAGGATCGTGGCCCTCGAGCACCAGAGGTTGACACCTGTGGTGGAGATTGTTGTGAATGGAACAATGTGAGGTGAAGTTGATTTTAAAAATTGCGTTGTGAACCTCAAAGGTAATTCGGAAGAGAATGTTTTTAAATGCTGTTTGCTGTTTCACTGAAATACTTTAAATGAGGCTTTAAATAGGCTGCAAATAGTCAAATTTATGAGAAGTGAATCATAAATATGTTCATATCATATCATCTCATGAATTCTTAAGTTAATTTGTGGCGTTTGCGGGTTTTTTTCTGATATTACAGTGAAACGCAAACAAAAAAGCTTACTACGTGGAGCAGAGGGGCAGGCTTCATTCCGGGTCATGCTGAGGCCATTGGTACGGGGCAATGCTGAGATCTTACATTTGCTCCCACTCGAAGATATAAAAAGGACATTGTCGCAAGTTTTGAACCAAGTGGCATGTCAAGTAAGCTTTGAGCAAAATGTAGCAGAGTGGTCGGACAAAGCGCTGAGAAAGTTACATGAAAGTCCATGCCTTCATGCTTGCAACAGTGCAATGTAGTGTCAGGTCCGCAGCCCAAATTAACCAGCAGCGCTTTTTTGCAGCACAAAATACAACGGCGGCATCAGACGCAAGGACGTGAGATGCCGTCAACGATATACTCACACTGACTGATTGCCCAGCAGTCTGTAGGTTGGCCTTTTGCCTCCGGAGGTCTGACTTAATGAATCCTGCGATGCAGACAAAAGAATGAGGACATATTTTTCTCTGGTGACACATGGAAGATCCATACATGTTCTTCTCCATACTACTAAAGCAGAAAGAAGAGATGAATGAGTACTTTGATTCCACCACTAGATGGCAACCTTATTCATTTGGAATATGTGATCACGTGGCCTTGTAAAAGGCGATTTAAATTCTCCCTAATTCAGTGTTGGCCAATGTTTCCTTACCAGTCATAATCGCTCCTATTAAAATGAATATAGACAGAAAAATATTTCCTGCCAAAGTGCCCCATCTGTCAATAATCTTTCCCTCCGCGATGGTGAAGATGATTCCAAAGATCTGAAAGCAGATTTGGTGATATGGTGAAATTGTCAAGAGTTAACTTGCTGCACACACGTGAATGAACTTGTGCCAACCTGAGCTGAACAGTTGAGAAGACCAGATGAAGTTCCTTCTGATTCTGGGTAGGTCAGTTCTACTGCAAACTCGAAGCCCAAAGGAAGATATCCAGTCATGAAGAAGCTGCAGAAACACATTCACGTTAAAACTGTCCCCTAAAACCAAGAGATTTGAAGACAATAAAAGTTTTTATCAAAATATAATGACAAATTCAAATTTTAAAAGAAATCTGTAATTGGATCATGTGGATATCATCAGGTGAGTGGAGGAGCTCTGCTCCTACTTTATTGTCGCACTGTTGGGGTTTTTTTTTTGGTAAACTACCAGTACTGTAAATGTCGCTAAACTTTAAATGTTTAGTTTAAAAATCACACCTTATGGTGACAGTTTGTCATCTGTAAAGCATCAGAATATATACAGAATTAAAAATAAGGCTTGCATGTGTTATTGTTGCCGTCCTCACACATTAGCACACATTCAAAGCACTCAAAATGGAAACATGATTCATGCATTCACACATTCACAGTATGGTGGCGGTAAACTATGTTTTGTAGCCACAGCTGGCCTGGGGCACTCTGACGGAAGTGTGGTTGCCGGTGTGTGCCTCCGTGTGATGTACATTTAGACGAGTTCCACATATTCGACATTTGCTTGCCGTGTCATGATTACCAACCCGAAAATTCCAGCTGTGACAAACACCACCCAGAGGTAGCCCAGGTTGAGTGTTGAGGCGTACAAAAGCATCCCAATCAGGGAGAGCACATAAACGGCCAGCGTGGTCTGCCTGATGAGAGGGGAAAGGGAATATTTAGTGTTATGAAAGCCAAGCTGCAAATATAATTCTTTTTTTCTCAAAACCCAGGTTAATCAGATTGGACAAAAATGTAGATCTGAGTCTTGTGAACAGGATTATAATTTTAGGCAAAAGCTGCTCAGGCTCTCAATCCTCCAGCATACTTGCACAAAAAAAAAAACATTTAAAGAAATGGCCGTAGTCTTTTTTTCAAATGCAAGTACTGTATCTAAAGTGTACCGTTTCATGGTAACGCTTGTAAAATCTGACAACGCCTGACTCAAAAAAATAAATAAATCCAGAATTGAGCCGTTATCTAAGCAAGAGCCATCTGCACAAACAGGCTTATTCTGGTCTAGCAGTTTTTTGTACAACCACGCGTAAAATACTGGTTTTATCAACATAACGTCATCCTCTGCCTCTCGTGCATACTTCAAGACAACAGCGGAGTGTCAACAATGGTGATTGGCACCTGGCTGCTTTGACAGCTGAGCATCCGATTGGTATGTTAGGAATCCAAGGCATTTTCAAGATAAAATGATGAAGGAAGATCAAAATGATGGCAACTGGTGTAACAGAATTTAAAGTTTTAGTGCAGGAATAATAATCGTACCGTGGGAACAAACGGGAGGACCACGCTTTGCTCCTCTGTCAGTTTAGATAAGCAGACTCAGACATCAGAACAAAAACTCAGCCTTCAGTTCCACTTTGCACAGGCCTACCATAGCTCAGCTCCTTGCGATGACAAAATTCGAGACATCCACGGAAGGAGACTGCAGGAAAATGAACTAACTACTACCACTGTTCAACTACGACATTTACATTAATTGAACTGTTTTCTCATCCCAATTTACAGAAACTGTAAAGGAAGAGAGGGCTTTTCCAATTGACTTATGTCACGTCTTAACAACATCTCTACGGGTGGCACCAAGCAGAGAGGCACAACTGCTAATGTGAATTGCAATTGATTAAAAAAAGTTTAACCATAACAAATGTAGAAATAGACTGAATTGTGTTTTGCAAAGTCGGAAAGCCAACAACTTGACGAGTACATAATTCATGTGCAACTTGGTAATACAACTGAATGCATACTTGCAACAGTAAAGATTTCAGAGAACCTACTTGTAAGTTTTAGTCTTGTCCAGCCAAATTCCACAGATGAGCGATCCCACCATGCCTGCAATGACAATGGTCAGCCCAATCCGACCTGCATTCACTTCTTCACCCTATGAAGCAAATTGTTTTTTTAGACATTCGTTACATTTTGCCATCTGCATTAAAACTTGGCTAAAGGGCTCTCATGTGCGATAAGAGTAGTCTCAACTACCATTCTATCAAGGTCATCCGCTAGCACTTTTATAGGTATCAAGAGTCAAAAGCAGAGCATCATGTGACACAACATGGGCAAAACAAAAGCACAGAACAGTAACTGAAAGTTTTATTGCCATGAAACCAAGCTTATACTGTATGACGGCAGTAGCAAGAGACTTACCGGATAGTGTTCAATGATCATTCGGTTCAGAAGCGTGGACACAGCATAAAAGCAGCCAACATTTAGTCCTGCGAATAAAGACAAAAATATTTTTTGTTTGTACTGACACGTCGTTCACACTGGATGATATGCTCATTCCCAAAAGTAGACGTTTATTACAATACACCAACTGATATAGATTTGGACTGTCTTGGACTTTTGTTTGTGGAACATGGCGCAGATTCAAAGAAAGTGGAATTGCATGTTTTGCTTGTTGGCATCAAACAATAGCGCCGATAACCCAGATCTACTCTTGAGTTGCAGATGTGAGTGAAATCTACGACACATGGAAGTTCCATTAAAAACTGGACCAATAATTGTCCTTTAAGCACATCTAACATGTGGAGGACAGGGACCCACCATAACTGACCACAAGCAGCATGAAGGGCTTATTGCGCAGCAGTCTCCAAATTGAGGCCAGATAGGAATAGCTCTCTGGAGGGATGCACCGGGCCTGGGCCTGGGCCTGTGTGGGAGGGAGCTCTGGTTTCTCTTGGAACACTAGAAACACAGGGGCGATGTTTTAATATTGACGTTTACAGATTTGACAGAGATAGCCAATCAAAATTAATGACATTAATGGGATGCTGACTGCATATCTACTGGATAACTTTCATCTCAAACCGCTTCAAACAACAAAGCGTGTGACGGAAAAGTGGTTAGGACTGCACGACTGTCCGTGTTTTATGTTATGTGTTGTGTTTATTATTTTACTTTTTGTTAACTGTTTTGTAAAGCGCTTTGTTACAGCTGCCGCTGTTGTGAAAGCGCTATATAAATCAGCATGTATTGTATTGTATTGTATAACTGAGGTACAAAAACAGAAGTTACATACTAATGACAAGCAAATGCCTTACGGTGCAAAAAAATACCCGAACATTTCTCCACAAGAGCAAGATATTGAACCAAGACCAAATACAGTATTAACTTCTCCCATAGAGTGAAGAGTGGTTTGTATGATGTTGATGACATCCAGGGTTATCAGTCAAGAACAACAACAAAAAAAGCCAATTAAATCGCTTATCATCACTAATCACACAATATTATCTTTGTGTAAAGGATTTAGCTAAAGTGCCATGGTCTTCTTTGTTTTTACAATTGCTATTGCTTATGTAAACCCTTTTGGCCTTCTCACAGCTCAGTACAAACAGCTGAAAGTTTAAGTGGACTGCTATTTTCCAAACTTGCACACAGTATCTCAAAACACTTTGAAAACAACCATTGTGGCATACACAAAGTGGAGTAAAAAAATCAGACATTCAAAAACAATAAATTATAACATAAAAACACAATGTGGGGTCTCGTGCTGAGTCAAAAGCCATGGAATAAAAATTTGTTTTAAGACGAGTTTTAAAAGTGGATACAGAGATGGCTTGCCTAATGTTAAGTGGGAGATCATTCCAAAGAGAGGGCACGGCAACAGAAAAAGATAGATCCCCGCTGACGCTCTGCTTAGTCCTCGGTACCTCCAGAGAGGTACAGTAAGGTGCGGTGAGACCTTTGGGAGATTAAAATACAAATAAACAAATCTTAAAATGAACACTAAAATGAAGAGGGAGTCAGTGAAGGGAGGCCAGAATTGGAGTTATGTACTCCCTCATACAAGCTTCAGTTAATAGACAGCCAGCAGCATTTTGGACCAACTGGAGACACTTAAGGGAGGACTGGCTGACTACAAAATTTAGAGCATTACAGTTGTCTGAACAAGATGTAACAAAGGCATTCATTATTAATTATCCTGTCAAAAAAAGGAGAGGATTTAATTGCCTAAGATTTTTAAACAAGCTGTATTTAACAACAGCAACAATTTGCTGGTCCAATTTAAAATTACCGACCAATTTAAAACCCATGTTTGAGACTATTGGTTTTGAATAAGGCGCCAACGGTCCCAAATCAACAGAGTGGGATGTATAAGGGCCACTGGAACCTAACTTGTGTTTTCTTTTAATTGAAATTCAAGGCGTTCAGTGCCATCCAGGCCTTGGTTTTATCCAGGCAGGACAAAAGTGGTCTTAAGAAAAAAGGATCCTTTTTGGTCCGCAGGACAGATCTGAATTTCATCCAGACAGCAGTGAAAGGAAATACCATGCTCTGTTAAGATGGAACCCAGTGGCAACTGATACAATGAGAACAGCATGGCCCTAAAATGGAACCCTGTGGAACACCATGACAGTTGGGCAGAGGTGGACTCAGGGCAACCAGAGTTCTGTCTTTCAAATAGCATGCCAACCGAATGTTGTGGTGCAATGTAACGAGCACTGAAGTCGGGCACAACAAAACGAGACGCATCATATCCTACGTCATTTGACAGGAGGATGTCATGAAAAAAATATTGTAACAAAGCTGACTCTGTGCTGACTGGGAAACCTCTGTCGTTATGTTCATCCAAATAAGATTTTCAACTGAGTATGAACCACATTTTCCAGAATTTATGAAAAAAAAAGGTGCCTTGGGAGTGGGCCAAAAATTAAACAGCCCACCATGGTTTGTTAAGCAGAGGTTTCACCACAGCATATTTAAAATGTTGGGGACTACAGTAGAATACAGACTGGGATTGAGAATGGCTAAAATTGATTGACCAAAATCCAGGAGCGCCTCCTTAAAGAAATTAGTAAGAACAGGATCACAAGGGGAGCCGGATGACTTGATCTGGTGAACACCACAAATATCACTGCAAATAAAAGTCAGGTGATATTTAATTAAGATTAACCAATGTGATCTTTAAAACTGGCCTATCCTGCTTAGCCATGTGATCGACCACAGTACCTCACGAATTAGTTTTAAACTAAACTAAACAAGGTCAGTGGTGAGGCTTTGCAGTGAGTCCCTGACTGTCATGGACTTCCAAGATCTTCACTGAGTTTGAGTGGGAAGTTCAAGTTCATACAACAGTTACATAATTGGAGACCCTGCTTGTGTTTAACATTGTGTCAGAACACATCCATCAAATACACGATTCAATTACTGCAGCATTTGGCAGTGGGCAGTATTGCCTGAGGAGCACTGCGGATTAAACCCAACAGTATTATTGTACAAAAGGGTTAAGGAGAATACTTTGTTGTAATTCCCAACATGACCATTGAAATTGACAATAATTACTGAGCAAAAATCCTGGAAATGTCTTGCCCAATTGCTGAGCCTTGACTGAGTCTTGTATTGAGGACTTACCAATGATCACAAGGATGAAAATGATGGTGGCCACACCGGCGCTGATGTAGAACATGATCTTAATGTGGTGTGCCAGCTCTTCCACATCATCTACGTTAGGCACGAGGATGGGGGGGATCAGAAACCCAATAGCAATGCCCATCTGCAGGTGAGAAGCGACACATTTTTTAAAAAAAACTAAAGAGAAGGAAAATCTCCACGAAGGTTTGCGCGTTTCTCACCTCTTGAATAATATTCTATAATCTCACAATTTATTTTATCAGTGCATCTAAACACAATGTGTGAAGAAAAGTATCTTTATTGAACCGTTTCAGTCCTAAACCATGGTTTGAAAAATGGAAAACCTTATTATGAGAGACAAATACAAAAAAACATGTGAGTGGATTTATTGCAGCACTGCAGAATGTTTTGCTTCTAAATTGCCAAACATAATTAATTAATTCTCAACTAAATTCCACTTGGCCAAAGTTTCTTTTGGCGCATACCCTATTCATGTTCAAAGCATGGATATGGATATTTCCAATCCACTTTTTTCTTGCATAGGTTTTTCTCTCAAAACATTTCTGATGGATGTATGGATTCCTTTTTTTTTGTGGGGTCATTTCATACTGCATATAGGACGGAACCAAACACATAATGTCACAGCTTGTAGGTGGATGTCGATGACAATGCATCCTTTCATCCATCGCAGCAGGCTGTGAGACGAAGTCAAAAAACAAAAATATGCATGACAATAACCGGTACACATTGTTTGGTCTACACAGTTAAGGGGGGCCATTGCTTCAAACACCATTTGGCTTTGGCATCTTTTGAGGATTTCCATTTATTTGAACAACATGTCTAAACATACATGGTCAGAAACAGGAGTACAGTAGTGGTCAATATCCATGAAAGTAGGACCAACGTCATTGTGAAGTGTCTTTGACTAATAGTATTGAAGATTAATTATAAATTATTTTTAAAATATATGTTAAAAATAGTCCCATCATGTCTGACGGTACCAAAACGTACAACAAATGATTTATCGACAACTCTTTGATTATCAAAACCAATCTGCAACTATTTTGATAATTGATTAATCATTTACAGATCTTGTTTAACTTAAAATTGTCTAAATGTTCGTAATTTCAGCCGTTAAACTGAAACAGTCTCAATTTTGTATTGGCTGGCATGAAAATGGACTGATCTTTACGTTTAACTTTTGGAAAAAAATAATTCTGCTTTTACTTTGGAAAAAATGATTAACCTTTCTGCCCGTCTTCTGAAATGCTACGGATGAAACCAGTAACTGATATGATTCAGTGACTAGTTGTCTTACAAATTATTTCCACACCGCCCCCTCTTCAACTCCTTCCACTCTCCACCATTGTTGTTGAAGCCCAACGGTAAATCAGGCAAACCTGAACACACCTGGTTTCCCACAACGGCAATGGAACAGGCCGTGGACACCTCCTGTTGTCCAAACCACAGAGAAGCAAGTTTGGATGGGACGCCGAGGATGTAAAGATTTGCCACTGAGCACACAAACTGGCCGAGGAAGGTCACAGCAAATGAGTCGGGGTGAGCCGTGCTCGTTTTGATCCAAGCGCCTATGCAATTGAAGGCTGAGCCCACCAAGAGAATTTCCCTGAGGCCTCTGTTGTCCAGCAGCCACAGTACGGGCGCGATGAGAAGGACGTAGGTAAAGCTATAAATTATAGAGAGCCAGTTGATGGCCAGCTCGTCAACACCATAAAAGTTCTTGAAGATGTTGCTGATGATGCCATATTGCATCCACATCATGCCATTGCTCATGGAATAGTTCCAAAAGATGAAGAGCATGACCCAACGCCGCTTGTACAGTTTAGTCTCCATGAGTGGGAAGAGTTGCGCAATTTCCTGGATGGATGAGTCCGATATGAGGGAAGATCCATCATGGCTGTCCACCCAGTCATGATGGTATTCCTCCTGACTGCTCATGTTGCGCCCCTCCTCTTTTCAGGCCTCCGCATTCAGCTGGAGAGAAAAGCAAACAGTTCTCCTTGTGTGTGTAAACACAGCGACCGGTTACCTGACGGTGGACTCTCAATCAGCAGGTACAGCACTTTTTTCCTGCAGATGGAAAAAGTTGGCCACCAAATTAACTTGACTGCTTGTTTCCTTTGTTAACTTTAAACGGCTAATTCTTTGTGGGTTGAATATCTTCTCACTCAAAGTCCGCTGAGACAGGCTCCGCCTCACCCACGACCCTAGGTTGAGTCTTCAACGAGTATCGCTGAAAAGCGGTCTACCTGGCTACAGTGTCAAAGTTCGCATGAGTCCACCTCTTTGGTCATGGAATTGTTTTATTTTTTTTGTGACTGTTATTGGACACCTCTGACTCCTCCTTTTCAGTTGCATCACTCACACACTGTTGGACTTGACTGGGAGTTCAGTTGAATGTGTTGCTAAAACATGTATAGCACATGACACTTGCAGATAGAGGATGAGCCATACTGCAAGTTCATCAGAATATGGACAGTTAAAAGTGAAGGGAAAGATCAAAGTCTAAACTACCTTGTTTCTTGTTCAAGTTTATTGGAGATTCATTAAGGTCATAATTAGTGCAGATCGATTAATCCGCCGGACAATTTAATCGATAATAGCTATTTTTAAATCAGATGGGTTTTATTGTTGGAGATTTTTGTGGTGTTTTTTACACATTAACATATTACAATGCAAGATAAAAATCATGCCTTTCAAATGTCATCACCCCCACTAAACACAGACACACACACGGAGACACACACACACACACACACACACACACAAACTCACTCTGTTTGTAAAGTTTGACAAATACTTTGAGGACAATATTGTAAAACAGTTAAATGTTCTGCCTGTAATTTATATCCGTATTGTTGCGAGTGATAAGGAGCCCAAAAATAAGTGATGTTATTAATTATATATGTTTGAAATTAATTGGACGGTTAGTCGCTTATCGGAAATCAATTCTGCCAAACAGGAGGATTGGCTACTAACTCCTAAGAAACAAGGGAGGAAGTGCACATCAAGATTATTCACCTCATTTTGCAAAAATGACATACAAATTGTAATCCCTACCCGTAAAGAAAACAAAAAAGTACTGAATACTGTCAGCATTGAGTACACATCATTATAAAACAAATTTATCATGTTGATCTGCAGGTTCAACACTTTGCCTCTAAAGAATGATCAAACAATGTTTTCTGTATTAAAATTCAGTTTAACCCTAAACGGAGAGTTGCTTTGAATGTTTATTGGCCTGCAGTAGCGAGTTTGAAGTCGTGGTGATTTAATATTATAAACCTAACGATTCCCTGGTCATCCCCCAATGCAAGAGGGTGTGGCCAGACACACTATAAACGCAAGAAGTAATGGATATATCTCAAATAGGGTCTGACATACCACATTTCCTCAAATGGCAAACTTACTAAAATCTGTGGTGTCAAGTATTTGCGCTCATTACTGAAGTAGAAGTATAGACATTAGGACTTAATAAGACTTCACCTGCCTCACCTGTGTGCGGGCAGCGTGGGATCGCTCCCACTGAGTGATGGTGTGGATGTGGGTGTGAAAGGTTGTTCGTCTTGATATGTGCCCAACATCTGACTGGCGACTAGTTCAGGGTGTAGTCTGCCTTCCGCCTGAAGTCAGCTGGGAGAGGTCCCTGCAACTCCCAGCGACCATGCATCAACAGTGTTGAAAATGGATGGATGGAGGACTTCAGTAGAAGTTGACGTATAAGGTCAAGCGTTTTACTTAAGTAAGTGTATAAAACTACCGGTAACAGTTTCAGAACTACTTCAAGTACAAAATTAAAAATAATGAAAGGGAGAAAAATACATTGAAACGATAGACAAGTCCAAAATGTCTTTGGAATATGTCCTACATGCCCTCGTTTTCCAAACAGTTTTCTGACTAATGTCGCATTCCCAACGCTGTAATTGGAACCTGAATGCATCGTGTTACTTACAGAGCGAGCTTGTAGCACAGGGGTGTCAAACCTATTCTTGTCCCAGGCCACTTTGGAGTTACGTCGTCCTTCGGAGGGTCGTTATGACAGTGAATCCAAATGTTTAATATTTATTTTTTGCAAAATGTCAATGCTATTTAATACACATCACATTTGACAATTTCGATACAGATTTTAGCAAGGATCATTAAAGTTAACAGACATGATTTGTTTTTTCAGGCCACATAAAATGATTTGGTGGACTGAATCTGGCCCCGGGCCTTGAGTTTGACACCGTGGTGTAGCATGCGATTCTGCTGTCCCTAAGTGGGCAAATTAGAGGCCAATGCACAGGGCAGGAACAGCAGTATTTCCATTCATCAGTATTTCTTTACGTTTTTATTTTCTGCTTTTTATTGCTATTATTTTAGTAAATTCTTACTTTACCTTGCCATTAATTTTTTTGTTGTTCTTTCAAGTTATATTTAAAGTTGAGTTTTCAACGATTTCAGAAATGTTACTTCCCTCAAAACTCAACGATACAAAAATCAGACTTTTTTGCTATCCAAACAAATGTTTCTACATAGTATGGCACAAAATACAATACCCATGGTCCCCGGTTAGGCCAGTAAGTCCCAAGACTTGTGAAAATAAAGATGGAACAATGACATAAGATAGAACAAATATGCTTAAGCGATAAACGATCCCTCTTATGTCTTTTTTTTTCTTTCTTTACTTATTCACGGTTCGAATGTGTGCAAAGTTGCAAAGCATCAAAGGTGTGGATGTAGCAGAATGAAAATGCAAAAGAGGCTTTCACATGATATTTATAAGGTTGTGATGGTAGTTTGGGGGTAAATTATTGTGAGTATTTTTATTTCCATAATCGTCCGGTCCTACTCCATGTCGGACACTGCTGTCATATTAATTCATTATTCTTTTGCTTTTATTTTAGCATAAACATAACTTACATGACCAAACCATTTATGCAGTACAGTGCTTTCCAGAAAATGATTTTTTTAAAGGAAATAAAAGCCATTTATGTCGATAAAGCCTATTATCTGAGGAATTACAATATCCATCGCTCTATTTTCTCTAACACCTCATTAGGGTCACAGGTGGGGTGAGTGGAGCCAGTCCCAGTTTACTTTGATAGATGCTGGGTACACTTTGGATTAGTCGCCAATCAATTGCAAGGTACCTTGCGGACAAAAAAAAATGCACACTGATGGAAAACGTAGTAATTAATGTATGATTTTGGAATGTTGGTACAAGGGGAGAACCCATACCAAGACCTCGGAATTTTGTGGCATAAGTGCTGAGTATTTATCCGCCTGTTGTGTGCTTTTCACTTTGTTTTTTTTTTTATTTGACTGTATCGTAGGTATGGCCTATAAGTGTTTTCCATTCACTGTAGTGGGTTAGAGACTGCTGGGCGTGACGGACAAATTCGAGTTACGTCGCCATCGTAGGAACCGAATTCCGTCGTAAACCGAAGGTGGCCTGTAAAAAGCAGGACATGGTTTCTTGGTCTCATCGGTACGTTGCGTCAATGTGCGTATTGAACAAATAATGATTTGTCGTTATTTGGCGCTCATCAAATGAGCATTTTTTATGGCACGCAGGTTCACACACAATATTCTCTACTGTGCTACATGCAATGTTGGAGTCACAAAGTGTGCTTGATTTTAAGGAAATATATTTTACGGGAGTTTTTTTTAATGACGACCACTCTGTCAGTCCGATGGGGGAGCATCAGTTTCTTGTGACCATGTTGATACTTAAACTACTACTGCATTCATAGTCACGCCACCAAGTTAGCGAAGTAGCGTCATAACGTTTGACGGATCATAGCTTCTTCGCCGGCCAGACAAGGCTTACTTTTTTGAGGATTCGCTAAATGCTGCTCATTAACCTTGAGCCGGCTTCTTTTGCGCTTTCAAGCTTGCCGTTTCAACTGTCTTATATTGTACCTCCAAGCTTTCTACAAATGGCGAAAAATGTAGAAGATAGACGCGCTCTATAAACACCTTAGCCAGGGTAAAGTGTAAAGGGTTGCACTTAAAACAAATGTTCAACTCAAATCGATGAAAGTTACCCTACCTTGAGCGTCAGTATTCTTTCTTTTACCCTTATAGTATACGGTACAACTACGCAAAGTAGGCACAAGATGTCGACCTTGTGCAAACATGAACACGTCATTAACCATTTCACCGCCAAACCCAAAACTTTTTTTAACTACAGTTTAGTGTTTATAATATTACTTATATCTCCTTGTTGGTAGAGTTAATGACATACTGTTATGAAGATATCCCCCGGAACAGATTCAGAAGACAAAAGAGAATTACTACATTCATACTTTAAAACAAGGAAACAAAAATGTAGTATTAAGATGGTACTTCGTTGAGCGTTTTGTACATTTTTCACTTGTCATACAGCGACAAAGAGAAACAATTTAAAACTTAACACATCAGTGCTAGATGCATTAATCTAGTGGGATACAATAAAAAAGGTCTAGTATCTCAAATTTTCTTCTAAATTAATTATACAATACATGGTTTTATAATATATTTGCAGAAAGATTTTTAAACTGTTTGATAGATATATAGATATACACAAACCCAATTCCACTGAAGTCGAGGTGCTCTTTTAATAATGAAAATAAACTGAATCCAATGATTTTTAAATCCTATTCTGCCTATATTTAACCGAGTATAGAGCAGATACAATATATAAAATGCTCAAACAAATATACGTTATTGTTTTTAGCAAATAATCATTAATATATATATTATAATATATATTAATATATATGTTATGGCCACAACACATTCCAAAATATCTGGGACAGGTGGGAAAAAAGACATCCTACAGGTGAACATGCTAACTGGAAACAGGTAACGAACCCTTACACCATGATTGGCTATAAAAGGAGCTTGCCTGAATTGCTCAGTCATTCACACGCAAAGATTGTCTAAGGCGGGGGTGCCCAAACTTTTCGGATCGAAGATCTACTTTTCGATCAACTAACCTCCCGGCATCTACCCTTACCGGCATGCGACACACGCACGCGCACGGCATGATGAGAAACAGCCTGAAACTGAGGCATGTGACGCACTGTTGCAGCAGGTTAACTATCGTAGCTCACAAGTACCGTTTTAAAGTGCTTCCCTGGACCCTCCAAGATTCCAATTCTTTGCCCGTGCCCTCGGTGAATTGTACACGAAGCAAAATCTGAATGAGAATAATGACGATAAAAGATAGAGCGCAACAGCTCCGATCACAAGCTGCAATTTCAGACAGCTGAGCGCTAACAACTTCCGGCGACGTAATCACAAGCCGTCGTAAATACAGATTTACCCGCTTTATTTTATTTTTTAAATATTTTTGGGGTGAAAATGAGACTGATAAGATGATTAGGGTGCAGCGTACATGAACAAAAAAAATATGTTTCTAACATGTACAAAGACACACAAATGGTTGTTTGTTTTTTTTTTCACCTCGACACTCTTCGGATCTACTTGGGACCTGTCTTAGATCTACCGGTAGATCAGGATTGACGTAATGGGCACCCCTGGTCTAAGGCATAGGTGGCAAACTCAGGTCCTTGAGGGCCGCTGTCCTGCATGTTTTCCAAGTCTCCCTGTTGCAACACACCTGATTCAAATGTTCAGATAATCAGCAAGCTCTGCGCAAGCCTGATATTGAACCTGTTCATTTGAATCAGGTGTGTTGCAACAGCGAGACTTGGAAAACATGCAGGACCGCGGCCCTCCAGGATCTGAGTTTGACACCTATGGTCTAATCAATGTTTGCCTGTTTGTGAACAACCGTATGCGGAAATAGCAGACAGTTTAAGCATGGATTCGGGGGATGGTCTTGAACCAGATTCCCCACAATGGCAGGCAACCATCTTAATTGCTTGACTTTACTGCCCCGATATGAAAATTGTATGACCTCCATGGAAGCACTCTGGTGGCATCATTACACGCCAGCAAATTTTAATCAGAGATGACTTCATGTACGGGCACTTGGACAGCTACGCAAGTGTTTTTCAACACAAACAATTCAGTGTACTTAACTTCGTTGTTAAAACTTCTAGGACTGCTGCAGCCAAAAAATAATACAGTACGGTATTTTAAAACGTGCATTATTCAGACAATGCAATAAAATAAAGTGTTTTTGTGAGAGATCACAAAGAACCACGCATGTGACTTACTGGAGGCTCAAACCAGAACTCACCTGATTCCCAAAGACTCCAATGGAGCAGGCGGTGGAGACCTCATCCGCGCCGAACCACACCGAAGCCAAGCGCGAAGGTATCCCGAGGATGAACACTTGAGCCAGGGAGCTCGCAAACTGGCCCAGCATAGTGACCCAGAAGAGGCTGGGCTGGACGCTGGCCACTTTGGTCCACGTTCCCAAGCAGTTGAGCGCGTTGGCTAGCAGCGCAGTGACGCGCAAACCCTTCTGGTCCAGCAACCAGGTGGCGGGGAAGATGAAGGGGACGTATGTGATCATGTAGACCATGGACAGCCAGTTAACGGTGAACGCATCCACCTGGTAGAACTTGACGATGATGTTGCTGATGATGCCGTACTGGATCCACTGGTACGCGTTGCTCAGCGAGTACGAGCTGAACAGGAAAACTATCGCCCAGCGCTTCACGTACAGGCGAGTCGTGGGAGCAGGACCACTCTCGCCGTTCGGGATGCTGCAGGCTGCACGCTCATTTGAACATTTCGATTCCACGGGGGGACCAACCTCCGCCAGATTTATGTTACTATCCCCCATATTGATACTCTATTACAAAAAAACGGTGAAAAGTAAAATCAATTGGAATCCAACCTGTGCCCACCAACTTTCCAGAGAGCTTGTGAGCTGACTGAGAAATTCAGGCAAGCAGAGACGTCAGAGTCATCTGCTGCCGATATAAGAAACTAGAATGAGCCCAAACTATTAACTGCAGGAGAGTTTAAGATCACACGCATCCCAACAGGCATCCCCTCGTGCTTGAGAAACACATGGTTGTTGCTCCACCTGGTGGTCAACTTAGTGCAATGCAGAAAAACAACCCCTTTGACAAAACGCCTACAATTGGCATTAGAAGCGAAAGCATGAACGTCTGTAAACAAAACGTAAAATATGACATGCCTTTGCAGAAAAAAATGCCAGGTGCAAAATGCATTTTTTGCACATAAAAATACTGTATTTTTTTATGGTTCATTAATTATAATTACATTATTTCTAATCAGCTATGTCACAAGAACAAAATATTTATAAAATTAAAAATTTTAAAGATCTATGATCATATTTTAAGCTCATTTACCAAATAACTGCCCCATCTGTCCGTTTTAAAAATCTAATGTGTTGTTTTGGCAACAAAATTCGCCCAGTCTTAATATACTGTTAAACGCATTATTCAAATTTTCAGCACGAATACCATTACATTCTTGCCAGTAGTATACATGTTTAATGACATGATGACAGCGTTTTGTTTTTAAACTGATGTGCAACAATATGTGTCATTTTATTCTTAAAAATAAGAATAGTGAGTCTGGGTGGTTGGGTCTTCCTCTATCCAGTCACTCGATGTAAGTGTCTGTCACAGAGAGACCACTACATTTACCAAGCAGAATAAACGACCATTAAAAAAAAAAGAAGTATTTCTTGAAACGATACAAATTGCATTTCACTTCATTATCATAAAAAAGTACAAAATTATACATACAAAATGTTGGTAACATAGTCTATATACGATACAATGTCAACAGTACATATTTAATATGTAAAATACATGAATAAATGACGCCTGCGTCAAAATATGGGAGAGAGATTACGGACAAGACAAGCTACTAAATGCATGGCGCTAAAGGGTACGTCTACTCAAATGTTTTCTTTGACAATATGTCCTATGCGCCCCCACTAGTCTAAACATTGCATCCTGATTAATATTGTGTTTGTAGAATATGAATTAACCAGCAAAATTCACCAGTTTTAAATCCTTCTCAGGGGGTGACCATTTTGTCACTTTCTGCCGACCAAAAATAACACCACAGATGCCCAGGGCTCGGGTAACAAAGTAACAAAGGAGAGAGTTTAAACAATAGTTTGTTTTAAGTCCCACACTCGTGACTAATTCACATCTTGTGGCGCAACATCCTGTCGGTTCAGCTGCTTCTTCACCATCTTACGGCTTATAGCCAAGTGCTGGTCGTTGTCTCGTGTAACTGCAGAACATCAGTGCGACTTCACTCGGTCTCCAGCTGCTGCTGCAGCAGCGGGTTGACCTCGCTCTCGGGCGTCTGGACGCTGTCCGTCCGGACGATGCAGGTGGGGCGATGGCGGTTAAGCATGTGGATCAACTGCTGGCGTTCAATTTTCAGCTCCTCGATCTGGGCTTTCAGGCCCGAGTTTAACATCGCTAATCTTTCCGACTCCTGTGGGAGAAGAAAGACAGGAAGTTATTAAGGGTCAGAGTGGCAGGTCATGAGGAGACCAAAACAGAGTGACTGGTGAACTTTAGAATTTTAGCCTATTTTTCTGGCTAAAATGTGTGAAGTGACAATCATAAAGATGTTACATAGGGTAAATTGCTTCCAAATGAGTCATTTGCATATCAACAGGACACTGAACAAATACTAGAATGTTACAAGCGAGGCAGCAAAGGTGTGAAGCTCCAACGATTTCCCTGCATGCCTATGGGCTGAGAGTGCATCACCAGGATGGTTGGAAACCGAATCACATTTCCTATCTTTAAGTTTAGTCTCGCTGATGTAAGTAAGAAACAATTAATAAAAATAATTAGACAAGGCATAGGAGTTAGTTTAGCTACAACATATTTTCTTTCAACTGTCCATTGGGCAACACATAACCCCCTCGTGCGATGCTTTTTATGTTTGCCCACGTATCAAAAACTATTATTGGAGCCATTTCATAAAAGGTGTGGACAAAGCTAATAAAGTTATGAATCTTGAGCGTCCTGCATTCCAATTCTTCAAACAGATTCCTTCAAAGTCATTTTGGCAATATTGAAAACAATGGTCTGAGCAGATAAGGTATATTTTAAATTTATGACCAGCACACTCAACTGTGTCGGTCCCTTCCGCACAGGAACACGTTTCTCAGATCAGTGCAAGGAAAGTGCTGTTCAATATCTATTTTCTTTGTAAAGTGATTGTATCAGTAATTTACTTCTTGTAGGGTCACTCAAAAGAATACTATCAAAATTCGCTATTCGTTCAAGGTCTTCCTGAATAAAATAATACTTGAAACACACGTGGCCATCAATCTTCTCCCAGTATGGCTGTCCACCGCCCTTTATGACCCCTCAGCCCCGGCCCATTTGTTTACATCGGAAAAATAAGTAAACCAGTGGCAAGATCGCCTTCCAAATATGTAGAACAATTTTTATGAGGAAATTCTGCCGATATAAAGAATAGGAAAGAAACGCGCACCGGGTAAGGCAGCATGCGTGTATTGTTGCATGGCGTGCTTCACGCAGGCTGGACTGATGGATGGGGACTGTCGAGCACATTGGCCAGGCTCTGTTTGTATACAGCAGTGGCCGTACGGATAAAACAGCTGTACCGGAGAATCAGCCCTGCTCTTAGTCTCTCATTATCGCAGTAATATTAAATGATATTTGCAGAGGATAAAGAATATAGGCATCTGAATATTGTTATGTTATATGTGGCAGCACCCTTTGTGATCAGTGTCCAGTTCAGTGTCCCGTTATCTAAAAGGTTAAAAACACCACTGAACGGGTGTTAATTTTTAGCCCGTGTGCCTGGAGAGTTTCCCATTGCGTGTTAGCATTAAGGTAGCGGATGTTATATGGTTGTTTTATATACACGAGCGGGAATTCTCAGTTTTATGTTTAGTTTGACAGTAACGTTCATCTGAGAGTGTATCTACAACATCTACTCAGTTTATTCAAACAGGAACCTTTTGTCATCAATTTCAGTTTAAATGAACTGGAGTCGCGGCCCGGTAGTCCAGTGGTTAGCACGTTGGCTTCACAGTGCAGAGGTACCGGGTTCGATTCCAGCTCCTGCCTCCCTGTGTGGAGTTTGCATGTTCTCCCCTGCGTGGGTTTTCTCCGGGTGCTCCGGTTTCCTCCCACATTCCAAAAATATGCATGGCAGGCTGATTGAACACTCTAAATTGTCCCTAGGTGTGAGTGTGAGTGCGAATGGTTGTTCGTCTCTGTGTGCCTTGCGATTGGCTGGCAACCTATTCAGGGTGTCCCCCGCCTACTGCCCGGAGACAGCTGGGATAGGCTCCAGCACCCCCCGCGACCCCAGTGAGGATCAAGCGGTTAAGAAGATGAATGAATGAATGAATGAACTGGAGTCAATCAATTTTCGCCACCCAGAAATACACTGGTGCCAATTGGTGCAAACGTTATGAAAAGGGCTCCAAGGGGCAGGCTGAGGATAAGGACGGAAGACTGAATAAAAAATTAAAAAAAAGATGCCACCTTTTGTAGATAATCCGTCCTCTCTTTCTTCTTGTTTCGACATCGTGCTGCAGCCACCTTGTTTTTCTCTCGCCTTCGTTTCCTTCTATCGTCCTCGTCATCCCTCTAAAAAGAGAAAGGGTATGCACAAATGTTGGGGACAACATTTTCCTTCTGTAAGTGCACATTGGAATAACATTACGCGTCAAAAGCTTTGCAATATACGGTCCCTTTTAAGCTCAAAGTTCCTGAATCTACTGTTATTAGTATTATAAAGGGTACAAAAGTAATAGTCCTTCGAAGGTTTTGTGCATTATAATACAAAATCAGTCTAGATGTGTCCAGAACAGGTACTTTTTTTTTCAATAAACCTCCTGAAATAAATTAACTCCACCCATCCATTATCCGAACCCTTACATCCTTACAGGTGCGCTGGAGCCTATCCCAGCCGTCTTTGAGCAGTAGACGGTGTACACCCTGAACTGGTTGAAAGCCAATGGCAGGGCACACATAGACGAACAATGCGCTCACACTCACACCTCGGGGCAATTTGGAGTGTTTCATTAACCTGCTATGCATGTGTTTGGAATGTGGGAGGAAACCAGAGGACCCGGAGAAAACCCACGCAGGCACAAGGAAAACATGCAAACTCCACTCAGGAAGGCTGAAGCCCGGAATCGAACCCTGGAGCTGTGCACTGTGTGTCGGACGTGCTAACCAGTTGATCACCGTGACACAAATAATTTAAGCACTTAAACAACCTTCTACTGAAATGCACACACACATGCTAACCAGTAGACACTCTCCTAGGTCATTAAATTCAAAGAAACAACAAATCATCAGAAACGTCAAATCATCTGATGTGCATCTCTCAAAAGAGGCGTCAATATTTATATTGGGGTGCGATATGATTCAAGGAGGCAATGATTTGAAACCGGAACGATTCGATTCAATTCGTCAAATGAAAACAGATTCTTCGATTTAATATGTTTTTTTTTGTTCCAGCATTTTGTAAAAAGTGTTCGGTGTTAAGTGTTATTCTCTCGTGGACACACAGTACCTCTGTTTTGATGACAAGAGGCCTCTTTCCCAGGCCGCCGATGAAGTGCAGGGGCGACAGCATCGCCTTGAACTCATGGAGCTCACCAAACTTGAACGTGTCGGTCAGCGTGGTGGCCGAAATGCCGGCCAGAGGGCCCAGACTGGGCAGGGAACCTGCTGTCACCGAAGGATCCGGAATTTGTCCTGGCATGTTATCACACTCGGCCGTGGCCACAGCTAGGGAGACGCACAATGGCAGACATACTCAGAGGTTGCTTCATTCCATAACATTGCATCAAATTGGTCTTATGAATTAGCACTCTGTTTCTTCGAATATGCTGTTATTTCTTTAGCTTTTTTTTTTCCTGGAACAAATGCAATTTACCAATTCCAAGAAGTTATGTCAATTGCTCGACAAATGACCAAGCGGATGTCAACAAATTCCTTATGCTTGACTCCAAGGAGAACTAAAGATAGCTTCTACCAAGAAATGTTTATTGATTATCTTTCTGGACTTCATGTCAGGGGAGCGGAACATGGCAGTCCAAATTATTCTGCTGTGTCCTTTTGTAACAGGCTGTTGTTTTGTAAAAAACACAGTCATCTTATGCTGCATATATGGAGTTGCATATATGCTCATATCTACAGTATATCTATATATAATATTTATATTGCATTCTATACTGTGTACGGTTCCTTTTCTGAAACATTTACTTTAGCATGCAACACTTTGTTTTTTCTTTTCTACCACCCTCCGCCCCAAATTCTGCTGCTGTAGACTGCAAATTTCCCTTTTGGGACAAATAAAGGTTATCTTATCTTATTTTGTAACATGTAAAGAAATGAATAAAATACAAGCGATGACACTTGCAGTAGTGTGTTTGCGCAAAGCAGATCATGTTGCACCATTTCCCAACAGAGTGTTTTCTGCAGAAAGCGGATATTTCTATATATCCATAGACAATGGGAAAGAAAGGTAAGTATGAGCACAATAAAGTGGCAAAGGCACAGGAAATTCCAAGACCACATGATGCCCCCAAGAAAGAGCATCTAAGGTCAGCGGCTCGGGAATACAAAGTAGGTAACCTTAGCATGACAAAAAAAGCTGAGAAATAGCTTGTTATCTACAGACATTTTTTTTTTGTAACTTGAAAGTTTTAGTTCTGTAGCCTTTACATTTTCGGCAAATTACTTTCTGAAAAAGAAACTACAATTCTGGGTTAGGGTTATTTCACCTGTGATCCTGATAAAGACAAGCATTACTTCTGCTCAAAACTATCCATGTAAATTTTCCTAATAGATGTGTGGGCAGAAGTATGTATAAAGTGCTATTTGTTTCTCTTTGGTTTCAGTCTGTACATACATCATACTAAAAGAGGAGAATTAACAGAAACCAAAGGACTATGCAAACTACCATTCTTACACTTTTGTTTTTAAATTGTTGTATGGAAATGTATTCTTCTGGGAAAAAAACAACAACACAACATTATAGAATATGAAAGGTGATTTTTAGGGTTTCCAACCCATAACGTATTAGAAGGGAAGAGGTGTAGCTGCCTCACTCTGTAGCCACACATCCGGTCTGTAAACAAGCATCTAAGCTTCTGTACTTCGAGTACACTTGAGTACAGAATGTGATTACTTTTACCACCTCTGCCAAGTAGCAGAGATGGAATCAAGTCACACATGTGTAAGTCTTAATTCTCAAGTCGTAATCTTCAAACCTCAAGCAAGACCGAAGTCATTTTGCCCAAATAAGATCTAATTTATGTACAGTATGTATAACAACTCTTTTGATAAATCACTCCAATTCAACACATATTACAATAATTACAATGTAGTTGAATATCTGTCAACCAAAACTTGTTTTACACAACTTCAACTTGCCCCCCAAAAATATACTGTAGTATGACTCTTCAACTCCACTCAATAAGCAAGTTCCTTTTTACCAGTTGCCGTGTGTTGTGTGCTAATACAATTTATCTTTAAACTGAACATAGAAAATGAAGAGAAGGCTCAGTCTGTTAAGTCATCATGTCTCAGGTCATCAAAAGTGCGACTCGAGTCAACTCGAGTCCAAGCCACAATGACTCAACACTCCATCTCTGCTAAGACACAACAAACCCGGCAAGCAAATGTAGTTGTAGTCTTACTTGAGTTTACACTGACGTTATTGTAGTTCAATCACTTGAATAGGCTGTCATGGGAGGTGATACTCTCACGTGGGCCAAAAGTGGACCACGGACTGTCTGGAGCCAAGTTCTTATTGGACTAGTTGAAAGCGGAAGTTTTCTTTTTCTTTCTTTTTTAGCCCTTGAATGCGGTCTTCGTGATTTTACGCAACGCTGTCTTTTCGTAAGAGGACAGCAGCACCGATCAAATGTTGCAAAGTCAACCCTGTACGTTAAAAAAATCAGTGCAAGGGTCCAACACGAATGGTATGTTTGGGTGTAAAAATACACGAGATGTTCGTGGGGCGATGAACCACCGCTCGATATTTGAAATGACGAGAATAATAATGGCAGCCTACAACAGAGGTTCAACCGAATGCGAGCTGAGAGAGCACTTTTTTAAACAAACTAGTCCTTCCACCATGTTCACTAACCTGACTTAGAGCCCAGTTGGATCAAATGTCCTTTCTTCTGGTCGGCCGTGGGTCGAGTGTAGATTTTATAAAGAGGAAACCGTTGCATCAGCCCGACTCTAAACGTGATCCCCATCTGGGGAGGATTCGGGAATGCGGAAATGAGGAGGCCGATGTCAGCAACAGGGATGTAAAAAAAAACAAAAATCTCACACTCCTCCTCCAATCAACCACCGAGGAGCCTACACCACAGTACTCAACGATGGAAAATATTGCGTTAACTGTACCTATTATTTAAGTATAATGTGTACTTGTGTTTGTTTCTGCCAAGTTAGTTTGTCCAATGACTCGTTATATCTTTCAGTATATCTTTAAAAAAAAAACGGGTATCGCATAGAATTGACAGTAAACATAAATTATTTTTTACTATTGTAGTTGTAGTGTAATGTTAATTTCAGAGTCTACTTTTAAGGTTAAAAAAACGTTTTTTTTCCAGACAAATATCTGTACTTTTACTGAGGTGTATTGTGATTACTTTTGCAAGTGTGAAATCAAGAAGACAGAAATAATGTAAAGACAACTTGGGGGGTGCACATAGCTACTTGCCATGTCCCATTATTATACTGTCACTCCCAGTGTCTAGTACAGCGAAGTACCCTCAGTAGAAGCAAATTAAACAAAGACCCAAATACCAGACTTTCATCTCATTCCTGTGCAAATGTATTTTTTTTTCATTCACCCATTCATTCGATTCCTAAATCTCTTGGTCGCAGTGAGCTTGAGCATACAATCGCTGACTTTAGACGAAAGGTGGACTACCCCCTGGACTGACTGCCAGTCAGTCGCAGGGCACATACAGTACAAAGACAAACAACCATTTATTTACTCTCACATTCAGATCTCCCCGAGTGGGACTGAACCTATGCTGCCTGCACTGAAATCCACTGATAATACACAATGAAGTGCAGGTGAATTTTTAGATACATTATGGTATAGTGCAAGCCACATATTCTTTTTAGCATTGCTCACCACTAATTATAACACAATAACATGCAACTCGGAGTCAATTTATTTGTTGATATTATTATTCAGCAGCATAGATAAGCACTCAATGCTCAATCTCTTCATCCTTTAACAAAATCTGACAGGTAGAAAAATAAATCATAAGTTACATCTTGATAGATATATATTATAGTATATAGGACTGGATGTTTTCATGGAAAACTTTCTCAACAATGAGGTCAAAACCACAGTTGATGACATTGAGGTAAGCATGGATGAATGTGTGTGATTACGGCATCAATAGCAATCGGGACACCAAAACACGAAACCATACAGACAAGTTAAATTCCACATTACATCCTAGATCTAAACAGATCATATACTGTACTGAGAGATATGCTGTACAGTATATTCAGTTTGGAAAATTATCTGGAAACTTCTCCGCATGCATTTCAATGGAGAGCTCGCTCGTGTCAAAGTGAACGCCATGCTACATCATTACACAGGTGGCCATGTGTCTTTCTTGAATGTAGTCATCCTCAAACTATTCCTGCTTACACACAGTGGCTTATGCAAGTTGCTCGCTTCTTTGTATCCGAATTCCGAAACCTGCAAGAGAGAGAGAGAGAAACAAATAGCACACCTTTACAAGGCCAGCAATGTTGGGGAGTTGAGGTGATCGACAGATTCGGCTTTTCCTCCTCCCCCTCCTCCTTTATGGCTGTCGAGTCCCTCTGTGAGCAAGTCCAGCTCAGGACAGGAGAAGGTGAACACCGACAGGTAGCTGCTGCAGGTTGGGGTGGAGGTCACCACAGGAGTAGTGAGGGGCTCCAGGTCGCTGGAGACAGACTTGTACAGGGTCTCCCAGTCTGAGACCCCGAGGGAGCCGCTCAGATCGATGTCCGGAACAGACCGGGCCGTCTCAGTGGGCGGCTTGTCCTCCAAAGTGGGCAGCATAGCGTCCAGGAGCCCCCCCTTGATGTCCAGAGAGGGCTCCAGATCGCAGATGTTGATTTCAGCGCTGGCGCACAACAGGATGTTGGAGTTCCCCGAGATGGCTGTGGACGGATCGCTGGGGATGTCCATGTCTTGGAGCGAAGGAGCTTCCTGAATGTCGTCGTCTGGGAGCTGATCCTCCTCCGGACTTGGCGGAATTTCCGGGGATCCGGCAGACTCAAGGAACACACACTCCATGGCCTCGGACATTTGGCACGCCGGTTTATGCGTGGCCAGGATGAATTCCAGGCGCTCTTTTTCTTTGAGGAGGTTGGCAATTTCTGTCTCCAAGGATGCATTTTCTTCCTCTAGCTTATCCGTCTCCTTTTCGGGATACAGAGCAACCACGTTCACACATGAGTGGGTCCGAATGACAGCTGAGCAAACGCATCCCTTGTTTACTTACAGCTTGCAGCGTATCCGTCAGTTCCCTCCGTCGGTTGCGACACTTGGCAGCAGCCATTTTATTCCTCTCCCTCCTGATCCTCTTCTTCTCCTCCTCTTCCGGAGAGAGCTGGCACAAAGAACAATTGAGTGAGAACCTCCAAGAATCCGACGCATCTCATCCCCAGATGTCTGCTATACATCTCACTGCCAATTAATGCAGCCTCTAGAGAACGGCAACATGTTTCGTGGCCATGCGTCTAAAAATAGTCCATTGTTGCAGACTTGCTGTGACCTGAATATAAATGCAGTGCCGATAAGGAAGGGCATGCACAATGCCGTGCACGAGTTATTCACTGTAAATGTGCATTGCATGCTGTGAGTTACCCGATACCTGCTCTGCTTTTGCCTTCCTCGCTGCATTCTTTCCCTTATTCCTGCTCTCTCTGATGGGTGTTGCCTTGCGAGAGCTCTGCGGCTGATTGGCTCGCTCGCAACCCGGAGACGGGGAGACAGATGTAATGATTGTAGGCTGGACCATCCACTGGAAATCAGGGCTGGAGGAGATTGCAGTGACGGTCGGAATAAACGCAGTGTCTTGGCAGACGTCCTGAGGTGCAAAAATAAATTGAAATATTCACTAATGAGATTTTTTTTTAAAAATGCCTTTTACATGCTTACATGGATCTGACAGTGTAAATTGAAAGAAATGGAAAAATGGGCACGATTTCTGAGGAGATGTCTTGAATGGGAAAATAAATAGAAATAATCAATCATGAAACATATTGATCCATTTGGGATAGACGCTTGTATGGATCCGACTGCATAATGTGGACTACCGTTCCTTGACATGTAGCCAAACAGAAATAGCCCTCTCCCCGATCAATATATGACTTTATCACTGCTAATGACGTCAGCGCTGACGCAGGGATGCTGTGGAGTCTCCTGAATGGATTTATATTTCTCAATGAACCTCTGCATCGACACGCTCACATCTGGCCCACAGCTTGGGAGCACGCAGCAAAATAAAAAGACGAAAGAAAGGAAATCACGACTCACAGTTTCCCACGCACCGCTAAGGTCACAGAAGAAAATAACAAATATTAAAATGTGTCTAAAATGAAATAATCCAATTTAGAATTTGTGCCACAACTTAAAACGGCGAATAAAAACGGTCTGTGTGTTGAATGCTCGATCAAGACCCATTCATACCTTTGCATTGCTCCCCAAGGAAGAGGAGGATGAAGAGGAGGCAGGAGAGTTCGCCTCCTCGGCCGTCTCCTGGCACCTTGTCCCGGCGGGAGAGTCCGCCCGGCAGGTGGGCGACACCGCTTCCAACTCAAGCGTCATCTCTTTACGAAGCATCCCGAAGAGACACAAAAAGAATCGACTGATTTTTTTTAATAGAAGAAGAAAAGGCTTACAGGGAGCCTGTCGAGATTCAGTCGTCCAGGTATAAAGTCTACCTGGTAACTGGACGAGCTGGATGGAAGCCCCTCCTTTAGAGCCCTGCTACAATTTTATGAATGAACCGGGACTGTACCATTGTCAGAGGTGCGGGGGGGTTCTGACTGAGAACAAACAAAGGCTCCCATGTTTTTGTCGTTGGATCTTTGCCTTAAATTCTTCATCATACGTCTGCAATTGATGATTTTGCCTATTCTAAATGTCAGACAAATGCCATCTTGGTCATACGTGTGTGTGTGTGTGTGTGTATGTGTTATTAATACACACGTGACCATATATTTCCTCAGCTGTGTCATTGGGTGCGTTTGTTCATTCAATTCCCACCTTTATCAGCCTTGATTTTTATTTTTACGACACGATTTTTAAATAATCACATCGTTTGACAATCAATTGGCCGTGTGTTATTTTGTCATGAATGAAAAATACTCGTACGTGAGACGTCATAATATTTGTTCTGAGGTGAGGATAGAAACGTGAGGGCGAAGGAGCACGTGACTGGAGGACAGGCGGAGACGAGCATCCTCCTCCTCCACAAGGACAGAGACTGATGAATTCTTTCTCGGTAGAATTTGGGAGACATTTAATGGATTTTGGACGTGTGAGTGGTGACACATGTTTGTGTGGCCAGGAAATAAACAAGGTCGGTGTTTGTAAGTAACAACAGGCCAGTTTAGCGTGGGCTACTGAGCCATACTGTTGGGGTCTATATTGTGTAATTACCAAAAATGGACTATTTCAAACTAGATCAGCCTACTTGTTGTAGCATGATTTATATACACCGTATTGATTACACCATAACGTTTCCAGACATTCTCAGGTAAATAAAAATTATAAGGAGGTTATTCATTTCAAAATACGGATAATACATTGTAGGGGCGTCACGAGAATTTTGAAGATTGAAGATTGCACATCTCACCGAAGGGTGGCCTTAAGTGTGCATTTGCATGCTCCGAACCGCCTCTGTAACTGAGAAGTCATTGTTTATCATAACATTCACTGTCAGAGTTTTATCAAATCAAATATTCTTTACGTATCTAAGACTGGTTCTTTTAAGAGTTTGTAGTCAGATAAATTGTAACCTTGGTCTTTAAATACACCGTCAATATATCCGGTAAATGGATGCTGGTAGAATATCAAGGAAATGAAGAATACTGCATCCATGTGAAAATGGCAAGAAGGTAACAAGTTTCAATATTTTCCCCTGTGACGGCCACGATGTAGCTCTGACCCTGTTACAGTGGTTGCAGTTTGTGGTGACATGTTACAAATCCAACCGGAAGTCATTCGCTGTCATCAACACGACTGGGAGATTTTGTCTAATTTTGCTCAAATTTGAAGATTTAAAGATGCACCCAAGTCGAAGTCACAGTACCGGCCAAACTATGAAAAAAGATGTACTCCAGACATTTATATGAAAAGATCATTTTATAAAAAAAATAAAAATAAAAAAAGCTATTTCATGAGGTTGCCACAAAATTATCTATTCCCATACAGTACCCATGCTTTGTACATCATTCTTAATTTTCCAAGGTTGGGTTTCTGAGGTTCCTGTGGAGGACAAGAAGGCTTTGTCATCATCAACGGTGGGCACACTTTTTAAGAGCACTAAAGTATTCCAGTACCCTCTGGTTGGGCTCCAAATGAACAACGTCGACGAGCGGAGCAATGGACGGGCGGCCGTGGGCGCACTGGAAGGGCAGCTGGCAAGATGACAAGGACGCAACCAAACTGTGGCACTCGTCTCGATTCAGACTGTCGTTGAATTTGATGGCGCCTGTTGGAATGTGTCGCTTTTCAATTATGACACTTGAAGCCAAATGATGATGGTGTGGAATGATGTTGATGATGAGTCGTTTGACCTTACCGTGACACGCTAGCGAGGCCAGGACTTTCAGCACCGTGAGCGGTAGAGACCCTTTCACTGTACCAGTGGAACGAAGTAACTAACAAAAACAATACAGTGGGACCTCTTACACAAATTCTACACACCCCTGT
Source organism: Hippocampus zosterae (assembly GCF_025434085.1). NCBI lineage: Eukaryota > Metazoa > Chordata > Actinopteri > Syngnathiformes > Syngnathidae > Hippocampus > Hippocampus zosterae. The sequence goes on along the minus strand of NC_067464.1, from coordinate 9,564,604 downwards.
TTAAATTTAAACATATAGTCAGGGTGAAATGCATTATGAACAATTCCAGAAACGAGGTAGTGAAAGCACAAAACCGCCACTTCATTTGGAATAATCACTTCAACTTTGGGGAGTTCAGCAGTACCGGTACTTTTAATATTTTAACCAAGCATGGAAGCTTCAATCTTACCTCGATCAGCTCTTGAAGGTAATCCTTGGGGGGGGGGGGGGGGGGGGAGAATAAATAAATAAATCACACATAACATTGAGAGTCGCTCATCTCAATTATTTGATTTTTAACAAATTTTCACCTCAACAAGGCGCTTGATAACAGATGGCCTTTTCCGCCGAAGCTCGTTATTTTCTTTTTCCACCAAACAAACGGGCACCTTGCCTACGAGCACCTGGTCATCCTGCTTCGGTGTGAATGTCACTTCCAAGCCCAAGCTCCGCAAATGAATCTGACAAGACCTGGTTGAGAACAGAGCAAGTTGCTTGTTACATATTCATTTCATGTATGGAAGGGGTGCCCAACCAGTCGATCGCGATCGACCGGTAGCCCGCAGACTGCTCCCAAGTTGATGGCGAAGGGTGTTGGGGGGAGATTTGTGTGTTTACGTTTACGCTCAAAAAGCATTTCACCTTTAACCTACAGTGGCGCGTGACCTGCATCACTGGTCAATAGTCTGCAATGACAGCTTGAGATCAGAGCAGTTTCTATTTTTATTTATTTATTACAAAATTATTCTCATACAAAGTTTGTTCAATCTACAAGTCACCGATGACACTGGCACAATCCTGCATGACACTAAGAGGAGTTTGTAATAAAATATACTTGAGAGCGTAAACCTGGGAGATGAATCAATGGGTGGGGGACGGGGGGTGCTAGGGTACTTAATAAAGTGTTCCTTGTTGTGTTGCACATGTAGTAATATACACCTGAGCAGCCTTTGTTCCTCTTCTGTCACACAGATGTGCAGAGGCGGTAAAATAGTGGATGAACAGAGACGCCTCTCGCCGGGTGCGTTTGGGTCCTCTTCAAAGGAATCTGGAATGGTACGCTGTGCTTTCAGTGCAGCATTGGAAGAGTATCTCTTAACTAATACCCACAGTATACTGACTGCATTGTTTGTCTTGTTCTGTACCTGCTATTAGGTTTTCAAGACGGACTCTCTCGTGTGCAGCGTGTTGGTCCAACAGTACTAAAAGATTCCCTGTGGTTTAAAAACCAATGAATATGAGAAGAAGGAAAACAACGAAGAGTAACAAGATCAAATGATCTTCTGTACCTTCACTTTCCGTAGCGTCAGTCGTATTGATAAGGCACGCAAGAAACTTGTTATCAACTTGATTGATCACCTGCAATTGGAAATCAAGTTGCTTGCTGTAATATTTAAAGGGGACATGTCACTAAAATTGACTTGACTGCACTGGTGAAATCGTGTCTGTGAGGGCGCCATTCTCCATTCCTGCCTCACTTTTCAAGACAGAAAATAACAATTTCAATAACTGCCAAAGAGTTTCTCGGCCCATGGCTGGACGGGATCCAGCAACTGCCAGTAACAAGCAACAGCCAGAGTTTGGCGCCAGACTACATGAAAGCATGTCAAACCCAACAGGTAAGCAGAGCTGCAGTGTTAGCACATGCTACTGTGAGCTAACGGTGCCGCCAGAATTTGCTTGTAACAACTAGCCCATATTCATTCAGTAAAGTTGTGGACAGGGAGGGAGGTGGAGGGCTGAAAAATATTCATTCAGTAAATTAGTCCCCTCCCCCCACAGAATGTTACCAAGATCTAAGATTGTTGACAATCATAAAGTCCTCCTTATCATTTTTAATGACTTTTTAGATTTGTGGATTCAATGCCTTTTAAGACTTTTCAAAAACTGTCTCATGCTCTAGAGGAAATCTCAGGTCTCCTGATGTCTCTAATGACACCATAAATCGGGGCTATATTTGTTACTCTTTGATTTTCATTCTTTTATGGTGGGGGAAAATTTGCTCAAGATATATGCATGCACCCGGCTGTCATGGTAACAAAAATTATACTCTGCAATTGCATGAGACACACAAGGTGCAATATTAACACAAGGGCATATTGAGTTTGCTTCATTCTTTATCCTTCTCTACTCTTTTAAGACACTTGAGAACTCTTTGAAATTGTGGATAAAGCGTCTGTGTAAAAATAGCTCCTCTGAGATAGTCCTTTAGTGAGTCTTACCTTCATAGAGTGTATCATGGCTTTCGAGAAGCGGTACGGAAACAGGATGTTGTGGATCTTTACAGCGAGACCCCCCGCTTGCCCACTTGAGATGTCCACACCCACCTTTTATCACGACACCAACATTAAAAAAACAAAATAAAAAATAATCATGAAATCTGAATTTGTATGGTGGACATATATACAAAGCCAATCCTGGAGAAGCATGAGAGACCAGTTTACCTCTGGAGGACGCACAAACACAGGGTTGTTCCAGTTTGAGTACAAAGACAGAAGTGAGTTGCAGGTCTCGACATTGTCACCTGGGAGAAAAAAAAGGAACATTTAATGTTGTACAATATATGAGCAGGGGTCCTTTGCTAAGATCCTTCGGTGGTTCAGTACCTGTGTCATCTCTCCCTGCATGAAGCACTCTTTCACCTCTGGCTTTAGGCAAGAAGGGCAGCACTTGCTCCGCCTGGAACGGGTAACACCTGTATTCCATCCCTACAGTAATGCAGCAATAAAATAATACACAAAAGAGGATGCACCAGGCACAGTCATACAGTGGAAACTTCTACATTGTTTGTCGCTTTCTTGTTTTATGCTGTACCTCCAGTAATCACATTTCTTTATAAGGCTTCACGTCTTGCTGCCCCACCCCATAGTTCAGGTATATTAAATAGTCAGGTGATTGTTGTTACACATACTCAACTGTCAGTACTTGCCAGAATTTGCTGCACTGCCATCAATACTGCAGTCTCCCTGACCAGTTTTTTTAATTGAGTAAGAAGTGTTTGGGGAGGATGTCCAAATTTTTTTAATGTCACATTGTCAGTACTGTATTGTGTCATTTTGTCTCCGCTTGATTAGCTTCATTGTTTTCCTTGGTATATTTGATCTCTTGAAAATGGTGATACTTTTGTACAATGAGAGCCATTGGGTACTGTGAAAGCTCATTTTTGAACAATAGCTTGTGTTGCCAACTCCTATTTAACATTTCTTGAATGTGATTGGTTTCTTCTGAACACAACCAAATCCCCAGTTATAAGGGGGTGGGCCTGAACATCTCGGGTGTTTAATTTTACTCAGCCTCTTGAAAATTGACTTGAATAGGTCTCACATTTTGAAATAATGTATTGATTTTTCCTTTTTTTCCCCATTAAAAACACTTAACATTGGAACAACGGTGCGTTGACGTCTTATATTCACCATATCTGTTTTCTCTCAATCTAGACAATGATACTTTGTACTGGGGCTTCAATGACTGCTTGTGACTCACCAGTTTCAGAAACGACACTAACGGCCATGTTGGTAACATCCGATGTGCAGCAGGCCTGTGTTTCTTCCATTGACGGTTCCTCGTATTTGCTCAGCCCAGTCACTTTGTTGACATACACCATTTTTCCCATTTCGGTATCAAAGTGGTGGAGCCAGTCAGTAGATGTTGCAGTCGTACCGACATCACTGGGCTCAGCACGGGCATTGTTAAAGCCGTCTTGAAAGCCTTTAGTACTAATGACGGAGGAATTATGTGGAGAAGCACAACTAGGTGGGACTGCGTCTTTTGTCCCATTTTGTTTCAGTTGGTTAAGTTTGCCAGCTAAAGATTGTTTTTCTGAGGTGCGTTTTAGCGTGGTGTACGCTAAGGGTGCAGCAGAGCTTTGAGGGTCTTCTGGTTTGTCCACTTTGGTTCCTGTGACGTCACTTTTCAGTTGCTGGTTCTGGGAAATAACACCATCTTCTCCAAAGTCTGGCTCAGGTAGTCGAGCATTAATAGGACTCTCCACAGAGCTAAGCTTCGATTCTACAGATTTTCCATAAATTCTTCTGAACTCATCAAGCGATCCAGAGCCCTTAGCCGCAACTTTGGGAACCTTTGCAGGGACAGCGGGAGAAAAGCTTCTGTGCATTCTTCGTGAAGATGAATCATGGTGCGCGTCAAGGCAGATTTTGCGTTTTAAATGCTGCTGATGAAATTGTGTCCTGGTGCTGTGGGGTGCCTCCTGCAGACATTTGTGAATGAATGGACAGGATACACGAATCTTTCTGAACGTCTTTTCTTCTGCCCTTGTTTCCTGCGGAACGAGAGTTGTTTCACTGACTGATAAATGGACGTTTGTAGTTGTTTGGGGCAACCTGATCTCTTTTTCAATGTCCACAGCTTTACCAAATGCGGTCTCTGACTCTTTTGCATCGTTAGCAAGGTCCAGTCTAGTCAGATCAACATGTCCTTTATTTTCAGTTGAAAGCACATCAGCTGCAACGTGAGTCTCGGGTTTACGATGAACATTTTGCGATGCCAGTGTCGCCGCTGATGTACAAATGGAGTTTGTACTGACACTCTGGTCAGAACTATTGACTTCATGCGCAGCGCTGTCGACTTTCATCAACCTTGGCGACGCATCGTGCAAGTCATCTTGGGAGAGCACCAAGTTCTCCCTGCACAGGAAAGCTTTTACGGCCTCTTCTATGCACAGCAAAACACCATCCCAATCTTTGAACTCGATTAGGGTTTTGGCAGGCTCAAGACTAATATCATACTCCAAATAGGAACATTTTATATTCATGACATATATTCCATGGAGGTCTTGGCAGCGTTTCTGCTTGGGGCTCCTGATGGCAGACTGTTTTTCTGGGCTGTCATTCCTCTGGGTTGGACTGCTAAGTCTACGTAGAAGCGAGTTCAGCAGGGTGTGTATGCGTGTCTTTAGAAGAAGTCTGCCATTTACATACAAGAATTGCAAGCTACTGTTGTAGTGGCCCTCTCTGCCAAGGTAACCCGTCACCTCAAACTGGGCATGCGTGTGCTGGATCTCGCCCAGTTTCTGAGCTCGGGTCAGGCTGTGGATCTGGATAAACCTGTGGTAGGTGTCTCTGGCTTTGGGGAGCTGCACTATCATGGCTCCCGTGCAGTCATTCTTCAAGGTGAAGGACACAGAGGGGTGCATCAGGGACATGGCCTCCACCCGGTACCTGACCCTCTCACCTTCCAGGACAAGGTCCATCCTCTTCCTGCGCACGGGCATGTTGTGGAACAAGTTGCAAATGATAACTGTGGTTCCAGCAGTTGGTCGACAAATGTCCTTTTCGAACACATCCATTCCTTTGCCATTCTTAAAGATCCTAACAAGCGTCCTGCCTGAGTTTTTGGCCCGGGATGAGATTTCTACAAGTGTGGCTAAAGCAACTATACTTGCAATGGCCTCACCCCTGAAGCCATAGTACCTGAGCTCGTCCAGGTCGCCCAGTGAGTGGCATTTGCTGGTGTGGTATCTGTTGCCCACACACGCCATGTCCTCTGCGCTCATCCCAGTGCCGTTGTCGATAACCTGCACCTTGAACGCCTCCAGGTCCATCCGGACGCTCACACACGTCGCTCCGGCGTCGAGGCTGTTGAGGATGAGCTCCTCGACGCATTGTTGAAGAGATGGCACGGCTACACCGGAGCGAAGTTTCACCCGAATCTCTTCCGACAGACATTTAATCATTTCGGTTGCACATCTTCACTTGTTTGGAAACGTGACGTTTAGCGTCGCCACAGTCCTCATATCGTGACCGCGGGATATTCTCGCTGCTGTCACGAATTAGTGATTGAAATGCGTAAGGAAAAAAGTAAACGACGCGTTAAAAACAACATATCGGTCGTCGTTTACAGTCAACACGAATGATAGTCTGCTGGCACCGGAAGCTAAACAAAACGGCCTGCCATCTGTGTTGTGGAATGAACCAACGGCCTCATCCTAGGGTGCCCCCTACTGCACGTCATGTGTACTTTTGGTGCCGATCGGAACCTGAGAGCGACTTTGAAAAATAAAATAAAATAAAATAAAATGCATGATTGTAACCAAATCAAATTCATTGTACAATTTGATTTTTAACCATTCAAATTTGAATGTCAGACATGGTACAGGAAGGGTGTTCAAATAGCCCAATAAATGGAGCATTTGCTAGTTCACATGGGGAAAATTTCATTTTTGCTTTATTTATGAAAGCATTTCCACATTGTCGAGATGTAAAGGATTTTTTGTGCATTTTTCAATACATTATAAGTAACACATTTAAACAAATATGAAGAAAGGACAGACAAAATAAATAAGTGCTTGTAGGATAGTAAAGTACGAGTCATTTTACAATGTCAAAAGACGAGTGTTCAAGGCGGACAACAGTTTTCTCATTCTTGAACTCTGCCTTGGTAATCTGTGACTTGGGACTCCCAGTAGATTTGAGCCATTGTTGCATTTCTTTCACCTTTTTGCGTGGGCCCTGCAGCTGCCCTTGCACAGTTCCCGCACCTGTGTTTTGGACCCAACCTACAAGGCCAAGCTTCTTGGCCTGGGCCTGCAAAGTTCAACAGACACACAAACAGATCAGTCAAAAAATATGACCAGCGACTTCAATGCACCCAGAACATTACTTCTGAACATGCAATTAATACTGTACTATTATCGTCTTGATAAATGTGCACGTGAGTCATTCTGTCATCAATCACAAACAGCAGTTTCAGTGGATATTCATATACTGTATACCGGTAACTCAATTAAAAATACTGACATCTTTTCAATCCATTTTTTTCCATTACTTTTCAGCTCATCAGCAATCTCTGCAGGAACCTCATTGCTAGCTCGATCATTTGAATCAGGTGTCGGAGTTTGACACTTGTGCTTTAAAGTTTTGTGGCAACACTGAATGCTATTTGGAACTGTTCATAATTCACATTACGCAAAAAACAAAAAACACTTGAAATCTCCCAAACATACAACATTTGTATTATCTCATGATTTTTTATATCACAAAACCTGACTTTTGAACAGGTCCACTGCAACTCATAATTAGAGTAAATATTTGTAAGGAAAATTGTTCAGTCAGTTTTTTAATTTATATATATGTATGTATGTGTACGAGTGCGTGTGTGTGTCATCGTGCATTCTTGACGAAACGTCGAATGTCGATACATTTGTAAATCTGTTGATAAAGTAAAACATACCTGTGTATATTTCCGAAAAAAGACCCCCTGGACTCTTCCAAATACTTCATAGTCCACAGAGATTGATTCTCCGTCTGACATGCTGCACACTGAAAAACAATACGCCACTGGCGATCTTGTAACCAAAACACACGGGGTACAGCAGCGGCATGCTTTGTCGTCTAAAATCTAAATGAGAGTCATTATTTGGATAAATATGCACATTTCTATTTGGTGCGTGGCAATTTTAATATTCACCTGAACGTTAATCAAACCGATCGGAGGTTAAAGACGATCTCGGATGTAGTTTGCAGTCAAAATCTACTTCCAGGAGTGACGAAAGTGACGTAATATTAAAGCGACCGATGGTTTCCTGGCAACATACGTATTTTATCTTCATTCAACAGCAACACGCGAGATCGGTATGGTTTAGTTGTATTCATGTCTTGATACTTGAGGACATCTAGCCTACAGTTGTTCACGCGACCTTTTTAAAGCTGTCAAACAACAATATTGCGTAAAATAGGTTGCGTGTAGAACACCTTCAAACACTGCATTATGCGAAGACAACACATCTTACTTTCGACAGTTTTATTGACCAAATGTTGCAATTACAGATATATGATAAACAATATCTCGTGAGTGTATACAACAGAGAACTGACTAAAGTAAAAAAATGAAAATGAACGGTGGCAAATGGCTAAACAAAAGCAATATCCCATTTTAAAACCATTCAAGTGTTTGTGCCATAATAATGACATCCTATAAGCTACTCAAAAAGGGCAATAAGAGAAAATGTCTACAGCTACCTTATCAGTAGTTTCACCAAATGATATATAAAAAATACATGCACATTTTTAAAGCATATTGTTGTATAAGAGATTACGTTTCACATAGCACACATTTCTGAGCAATTCATTTCAAAACATTCTAGTAAAAGCTTATGATGGAAGTCTCCACATGAACAGATGACAGTCTGACAATGACACACAACTTCTGTAAACTTGAAAGTGGTGACTTTCAGACTTCATTCAGAGGGTCTTCTGTTTAGCATTTATTGACAGGCAATTGAGAGAACTGGAGAGTGAGTGCAGTCCCTCTGCCAAGGTCCTGTTCCATGTTCTACAACACATAAATTTTCTTTCTCGGCCCACACATTTTCCTTCCACAAAGTAATGTGGTATTTGGTTGAGTTTTTTTTTTGTTGCCTAATCGTAAACAAACACACTTGATCAATCTGATTCAAGGCACTGCATTTCCACTGAAAAGGTGTTAAAAGATTTTGTTTAGTCTGTTAAATGATAACCAACATGCAAGCACTAAAGCCCTAAGGTGACATCACAAGAAGTAAACAATAATCACCAGTCAAACAAGGACTTCATATTCACATTGTGGATGGAATAACACCAAGATTGTCTGACGCCTCATGTTGAACCCAGCCAACATTTCAGTCTGTAGGAAGCCTGCACACATTTGCATGAGAGCAATTGTGCAGATGCAATAATATAAGCAGGAAACTTGGTGCTCTGTTAAATACTGCATGTAACAACACAAGACACTTGTAAGGTGTGTGAGGCAGCCATCTCTACTGCAAGTGGGCTTCCTCTTCTCAAATCAACCAGCCCGATGAATTCCTTTAGTCACTTCTCCCATTGAGAAGGGCATCAGCAGGCCGGGCCTCACAAGCTGGACCCTGCGGTTTTGCCCCCATGCTGTATGAGTCCGGATGCTCGTCCTCCGCCCCCATCCTCAGGTACGGGACCGTCGCAGTGATTGCCGTTATTATCACACCTGGCTTCCAGCAGCGACAACCGGTTGAATGCTGCCAACAATCTCTCGTTGTCCTTTTGCTGGTCACTGACCTACAACGGTGGTGGGAAGTAATCACCAACCTGATCAATTCTATGGTGGTCACACCAGATACTTCCTGACTTTCTGGCACCCCGCCACCCCACGTATACCCCAATATCGTAAACTTGCACATTTTAATGTGGGTTTTTATGGTAGTCAGCCAAAGAGATGCGTTGTATCATAAATCTGTTGCACTGTGCGAGTTAAATATAAGGTAACGACTGCTTTTTGCTCTGAGAAAAGGCTTTAGTCTTACCTGCTTCTCTAGCATCTGAATCCTCAGCTCTTGCTGAGTGACCATCTCACGTAGCTGTGAAAGAAATTTGTTATACAAACAAGGCGACCGTGTTGACACACTGTGTTGCCGGCTGGCGCATTACCTGTGCCACCTCGCTACTTGCTCTGCAGCACGTGATCGAGTCCATTTGGCTGTAGATGCCTGCCTCCTCGAAGCCATTTAGTTTGTCATCACTCATTCGCGTAGTCTGTGTGAAGACGACCAACCGAGTTCAACTCGACATTGTGACGTCTCAAAATGCTGAATGGAACTTTATGAAGCAACTTGATGGGCTGAGCTTTATATTGATAGAGGGAACTCATAGACTGATTAGCATCCTTTGAGGAAACGGTGTATTGTTTCACACAGCAACAGGGCAGTCCGCAACCACATAATTTGGCTGGTTTTACATTGCACGGTTCAACTGGTGATTCCTTTTTTTTCTCTCAAGTCAAAATTTGATACGCCTTACAGCAGTAAAAACGTGCAAATCAAATACGGAGAGCTTGAGACGGAGAGAAATGACTGATTCCTGACATACACACACCATGTTTGTCCAAACACCATAAACACATTAAAAAAAGACACCCCCTGTAAATTCAAAGGATAGCAAAAGCCTAAGCAAATAAATATGGTCTTAAATATTCTATATTAGGTCTATTTCAACAGTGGCCAGTGAAGTTATGTCGAGGTTAACCTCATTTAAATCAATAGGGGGAAAGAGTCAGACCAAGCCAACTAAACGTACACACTGTTGGATAAGTGTATGATTTATGTATGAATGTGTCCTTCCATGTTGTCACTTTTCAAGGCCACTCTGTACATTGTTGCCTCGAAGGGGATTAGGTTGCTGCAGGCTTCAGAATTTCAACAATGATGAATGGTCAAAAAGAGAGTAAAAGACATGGACGATAAACATTACCGATAGGTCATGCTCACTGCTGACAGCTGCTGCAACGGCTTTCAGATCCTTCAGCTCATCATACGGTAGAGTGGTGCTCTCTGAGAAAGATGGGAGCTGGTCAGGAGGAAGCTCTGACTCCTCAGGCATTGGGATGAATTCAGCATCCTCAAGCTCCTTGATTGGGCACAATCAGGAAGAGATATTTTTGTCTGATAAGTGTAACCAGTATGTGAGCTTGGGAGAAACCAGGACGGGTCACAAAATTAGAAGCAACTTTCAGATTGAAAATGAACCTTTCTCAGCCAGAGAGGACACGAACTGTCTCCAGTCTGGTTTGCCATTGACATCATTGGCGTTTCCAAGTTGCAAGCATCAAGATCAACTTCCACTGTACCCCCGAGGCCCCCGTCTCGACACTCCGTCTCTGAACCCGGCTCCATTTCCAGGTCCACAGTGGCTATGGAACCATCCTGTCCAATCCCTACAATCGACACCAAAACAAAAAGTATACATATTTGCTCCCTCGCAAAGTTAAAGAGAACTGAAGATACAAAAAATATACCACTACCAATTGACAATCCACTGCTGTTCGAGCGAATGGTCTTGGAGTTGAGCACTTTTTCTTCAAAGAGACAACAAGGAACTATCAGACAGGCAGCGACAAAAGCCTTTACATCATGGAGACAATCAAATGAAATGACTCACCCATGATGATAATGGTATGCCAGCCACGACAAGAAAGGTCTGGCACATGGTGGAGTGAGCCAAAGATGGGCCTTGGCATGGCAGGACAAACCTCTGAACCAAATCCCTTGTCAGCAGGCATTCCAAGTCGCCCATTTCCTGCATTTCCCCATGCAAAAATCTGATTGTCTGCAAGAAACAAAACGGGAACTGTTCACACACTTCATGTCGGTCACACGAAAATGTGAGTGTGTATGGACATATTCTATCTGCTCTCACCCTCAGTTGTTGCGATCGTGTAGCCGTCCCCGCAAGAAACCTTGGTGACAAACTTGCCCCCAAATGGTCCAACCAGGACTTGCACACCTTGGTGTTTCTTGAAGTCTTTGACACCTAGTTGGCCATACTTGTTACACCCGAATGTGAGGAGGCGACCGCGTTCTATGAAATTGATTTCAGGATGAGGATTCAACACCCGAGTTACACTTTTAGATATAAATTTGTCTTCTTAATTTTGTTCTTGCAGTACCATCAATGGCAGCTGTATGGTTCCTCCCTGGAGCTATAGTCTGGATCTTGAAGCGTGACAGCTGTTTTGCCAAAGTCAGTGTTGTAATGTATGGGATGGCCTGGTAACCCTGACATGCGACAGGAAAACAAATACATTAAAAATACAAGTGCACTAACCTCATCTTGATATCAATGTTCTGTGGGAATACATAACATGATTTATCATAATTGTAGATCACTTTTCCAGTCTGCAAGCCAGTACCTCTCCAGGGTGGTTTTTGAGACCAGAGAATTCCTGGTTCAGACCTAGCTTGTTGAATTCATTGTTCCCACATGCTAAGACTTTGCCAGTTTCTGTCAAGTAAAAGGTTCCATCACTGCTACATGACACAGACGAGATGGTGGCGCCTTTCGGAAGCTCCACCTGAGGAGAGAAAAAATTAAATTTGTAAATGGTCATAAGAGTGATTACAGTCAGGCATATATTCATGTCAGGCATAATTCTTACTTGCATCGGAGAAGAAAAATCATCCTCGCATTCCAAGCCCAGACGACCTACAGATGGAAGAAATTGAAGAGAAAATGCATCGATGAGCATGAGTGCTTTTTTTCAAATAGGCTTCTGTCTCCATCTACTGGTTGAAATACTAATTACAAAAACATTTTGGGTGGAAATGTAATGGGAGCACCAAGCCATACCATACTCCCCACAACCCCAGGAGAAGACGTCTCCATTGTGGGTGAGCACCACCACGTGGTTGTCTCCACAAGAAACCTGACGGACTGGCCGTTCTTCGAAAAACTCCAGAAGGACCGGCTCCAGGATCTGCGTGCCCATGACACCCTCCACACCGATGCAGCCGTAATAGTCTGAGCCAAACGTGTAAATTTGGTCCTCATCTGCAGAAGACAAAACGGGTAGACATAAGCAAGACTGTCCATTTTTCTTGTCCTTTTTGAACAGGTGGGGTGGGGGACTCACCGGTGATGCAGACTGTGAAGTCAGTACCACACGCCACCTGTCGGATGGCCTTCCCCTGGAGTTTCTCAACTCTTTTGGGCTGACGATAAGAAGCTTGATCTCCATGCCCAAGTTGGCCCACCATCTTGGCTCCGCCTTGAACATTCTGAGGAGCACATTTTTTATAGGGACTACACACGAATGAGTACATCTGCTGTGTACAATATTGCCCTGTTACACTGTAGTTCATCTGCACAGCCCCACTATAGGTCGGGGAAAGGAGGGTCCCAAAAAGGCTTGCACCGAATGAATTTCAAGACCAAGAGGAAGAGGTAGAGAAGGTCCCCAACTAAACTCCACCAACGATAAATGGGGGTTCTCTGTATTCTTAAAACTTACTGCCCAAGTGTAGAGTTCTTTTTCCACCGTCACCACTGCAAAGTGACTCTCTCCAGCGCACACATGTTGGGCACTGCTGCCTCCTTTAAAAGTGTCCAGTTTCTGTGGCGTGAATTTGCCTCCACCCCAGAAATACACTTCCCTTGAGCGTGTGGTCACCACAGCAACAGGGGTCTCAGTCCCTGCACTCAGCCTATCGACAGAGAACAATCAATCGGACGCAATTTGGTAAGATGATAGTACGATGATAACAGAAGAAAACATCGGCTTACTTTGGTTTCTTCATTGCTGAATTCAGCAGGGCAACTCGCTCTGCAAGCTCGCTACCAGAGAGGAAATTTGTCAGATGTTTATTGTGGATCTAAAGTGTTTGGGGAAAGTTTTTGCTCTCTTCTCAAATTCTTATTTTTTTGCACACTAGTTTCCTCACTTTCCAGTAATGTTTAAGACCATCAAGCAAATGTTAAATATTAGACAAAGAGTAAACAAAGTGCAGCTACTAAATGATAAATATATTTATTTTGGTTAAAAAAATAAAAAAATAAAAATCTATATTCGGAACTACCTGGCCCTACGTGGAAAAGTACTTGCACACTTATGGTAACACCATAGCATTTCAATGGGATTCAAGATTATTTTTTCAAAATCGATTCAAAAGTTGACTTGCTAGTGTTGTTTTAGAGTTGCTGTCCTGTTGAAGAACCAACGTGTGCTTCATCTTAAGTTCATAAACGGATGGCCTAACATTCTCCCTCAGAAATGTCTATAAAGAGCAGAATTCACAAATCCATAAATCACAACAAGTCATCCAGGTTCTGAATTAGCAGAGTAGCCCCAAAACATCACACTAGGACTAACGTGATTAACTGCTGGTATAATGTTCTGAAGTGCTTTCCAGACTGGTAGATGTTCAGAATTTTCTTTCTGAAGTGTTCCTGAATTTCTTTGGATTGTGGCATTTTCTTTCAGCTTGTTGAGATATTTTGACTAACTTCATTTTGCCACACATAGTTGGCTCTAGGAGGTTCTATTTAGGTGATTTCTTGTTTAAACAGGTCTGAAGGTAATCGGGCTTGGCTGTGGTCAAAATGAACTGAAAAATGTGATAAGCACTGTAAATTAATGATTTAACAAGGGGGAAAGTACTTTTTCCACACAGGGCCAGGTATGAATAGATTTATTTCTCTTTAAAAATTTCAATCACAGTTTAAAAACTGCATTTTATGTTGGTTTGGGTTATTTTTGATTAATATTTACACTTAAAGTGGGGAAACTAGTCAAAAAGGTAAGAATTTGAGAAGAGAGCAACGATTTTTCAAGGCACCATATTTTTTTTACATAAAATATCACTCTCACTTACTGTCGGCAACAAGAGAGGATTGGCTGGTCTAGAATCTGCTCGGCTGTTGGTCTCTTTGCAGGATCCTGCCACAGAAAATGATCACAAAATATAATTTGTAACATCCAACAAAGATGCAGACTTTTTGCACAGCTACTACATTTTTTCAGCAAACCACTCACTTGATTGAGACACTCATAGACCAGCTTGATCAATCCAGCTCCATAAACATCACGGTTCACATCCATGGTCCAGTTTCCCTGGACTATTTTTACACACAAGTTCAGAGCATTCTGCAAAGACGCAAAATGCATCTCGTCAAAAACTATATCCATTGATATTGGTAAAGCATTTAAATAAATGCGAGACCTACCGTCGCATCAAATGTTCGTGTAAGAGTTAAGACTTCAAAAAGCACACAGCCCATGGCCCAGATATCAGATTTGAAGTTGTACTTTGCTCCCTGGCACAATTCAGGTGACATATAATATGGAGTTCCGACACACTGGACGTAAAAAAAAAAAAAAAAAAGAATAAATATATTAGAATTACACAGAAGTCACACAAGGCACCGAAGCCCTAAACCTCATCTCGGGTGCACTGCACAGTTTGCATGGCCCATCATAATGAAATCTCTGCTTGCTTACATGCCTGTTCATGTGTGGTTGTGGTTTGACAGCTGCGTGTAAGCCTAACTACTTCCTGCTGAGAGATCAGTATAATTAATTAAATGGGACAAAAAAAGGGGCATCACCTAAACATGTCAAGTCCATAATTACAAAAGTTAGCTTATAATAAATCTCAACCTCCATACATAGCATATGTTGTATACTGTGGCACCTTAACTTAAGAATTTACTTCTTCTGTGATCCAGCTGACTCACTTAAATTGACCAATCATCATTAATCTTATTACCTACCGCACTGTAAATATTTTTCGTGCTCCAGGTCCTTTCACAAGGAATTGCTGGAACAAGGTACAAATCCCAGAAAATGTGAAATGTAAGACCTTCAATTAGATTTGAAACTGGAAAAATATCGTAACATATAAAAAATTAACGACAAAAAAGTGGAACGAAGCCCATTGGACTTTGTGCAAGAATTCCACCCCTTTCGACAGATCCTACCAGACAGCAGCAAAGGGTTGCTTTTATTTTATGAAACTAGCCAACCCAGTTCAAGTTAGTTCCTTGGCACAAAGATGTCATACTGTGGTCAAAATGAAATCTCCACACTTCAATTCAACATGCGACCTCAAACAACTCTAACTCCATTGTGATACAAATGAACATGTACCGTTTCTGCCATTGAAAACTCTGAGCCGAGTTTCTTTGCAAGACCATAATCACCAAGCTTGATGAGGTCAGTCTTAGTCAGGAAAATGTTGAGAGTTTTGATATCCCTGCGGGTAAACAAGTGTAATGATAAACCTTAAAGAATTTGGGTGGACGGGGCCGCAGTCACATGAGCATCTCACCTGTGTAAAATTCCAGCCTTGTGAATGTGGGCCACAGCTGACGCAATTTGGTACAGGTACCAAATAACCACCTGCAGAAAATAAAGGGGTGAAGATAAAATGCTCGTGTGGGTGAGGACATTATTTATATTTACCGGTAATCTGCTCTTACCTCCTCATGAAAAAGTTTCCCCTTCTGTTGGATGATTTTGTCATAAAGATTCCCACCTGTGACGACAATGTTTTTAGCTCCAGACACATTCAGCGTCAATCAAATCTTCAGAGTTACATCTCTTACCATTGCAATATTCCAGTTCAATGAGCAGAGTGTTTTTATCCATGAAATGATTAAAGTAGGCAATGATGTTGTTGTGCTCTAGGATGGACAGGATGTTAATTTCATTCATGACATCCCTGCGCTCACGTTCAGAGAGTGAGTTCAGGTCCACCTCTTTCCATACAACCAGGGAGTTGTCCTGGGAAACAAAGAGAGTTAGCTGCAGATAAAGCTGTCTCCATGAGCAATTTTTATATTGAACGATATATTTTTATACAATTTTAAGTTGTATGCTCGCTTTGAACCAATTTCGTTATTTCTTTCCATCATCCTTCTCCTATCTTCACTTCTCCATGGAAGCGATTATGGCAACCCATGCTCAATCTTTGTAAAAGCTTTGAGCCAAATCACCTTTTTTTGGGTGGTGGCCAGAATCGCCACTGACCCTGTAGATTCATTAAAAAATATATATTTTTTGATCACTTAACACTTAGGACAATAAATATATGAATTACAGGAAGAGTATGTGCTTGTTTTACATTACAGGAGGTAACTTGTACAGGAGGACATATATGGGGGGGGGGGGGTCTGACTTTTGCTTATTTTAAATGAGAGCTAATATCGCTGATTAAATTGGCCGGTCAATTAATCGGGCTCTTGTAACAAGCCACGAAATGATTTGGGAATTAAAGGTGACTTAAAAAGTACATTACAGGCACGTGAATTATATTTTAGTACAATAATTGAGTTATTGTTCCAAGTTACATTGAAAGGCTGCATTATAGGCGTTTCCTCCTAAAACTGGGGGTCTTAAAGAATACCCATAGGGTCTTTAAAAAGCGCGATGACTGTTGCCTGGCAACGTGACTAGGTGTCTTTTCTCCAGTCAACAGTTTCTCAGTCAGAAAAGTGGACTGACTGGATGATCTCACCTCGGTTCTTCTGTACAGCGTCGCTTCACCGAACGCCCCCCTCCCGAGGATCCGGATGGGAATGTAATGCAACCTCTCCTCTTCGCCATTAAACGTGGCTGACGCGGAGCGCTCGCTCAGCAGAGATCCGCCAACCAAATCGGAATTGAGCGAGTCGAAATGTCTCTCATACTCGGCCAGTGACATTTCTCTAGCACTGATGGGAAAGCAACACAAATAGGCCTGACTCGAAAACTCGAAGACTCCCTTCCTTTCCTAAAAGCGTAACTATTCAGACATGTCACACGGACCGAGAGTTTAAAAGAATTTCAGTGTCGCGAATACAATCGGGAAGCGAATAAACTTGTAAAATGCACAATACTGGAGGGGAAAACAACCCAGAAGGGGGAAAAAAGCGTTGAAGTTGTACAAGCGTCAACAACCACATATACAACTGTAAGTTCGATCAACTTAGTTCTAACTTTCAAAATAAAAGTATTACGTTTAACTTTCGTGTGCTGTATTTTATGATGCAAGTCAGAGATACGGATTTCCCGTGAAGGCGGGAATTCCGTTCCTCGTGGCTGACAGCGCCACTACATTGAAAAAAGGAGTGTTTTTTGTGCACGACACTAAAATAAAGCAATGTGTCGCACGCTCACGCTTATCTAAAACAGTTTGACACGTGAACTACACTCGGTAAAGAAACGACTACACAACTTTACTCTCAAACCGGAAGTTAAAATTGAGCGCATCCGTTATCAGAGGCGAAAAAGTTAATGACTCAACCTCGAAGAATAGATACTTGCGTAAAAATAGTCTAGTTAGAGTTGTACTGATTTAACCTATTTACTTAGGTACGAGTAAAAAGAACAGACTTTGTAATGTATGAAAGCTCAACAATAAAGATGATTTTTTGCTGGATACGAAATACATTCGTTTTAATTATTTGGCACGAGGGAAAAAACGATCTCCGCACACAAAATAGGCTCTCTTGCTTGTACTGTGAAGGAAAAAAATAGCACCTGTCATTGAGCATTTTGTATTTCATATATCGTGTGCGTGTGCGTGTGTGTGTGTGTTTAGATTAGATGGAACAATATAAAATGTATTTACCACAAACCATTCTTGCAGGCGATAACATCAAACCAGCAGACTGGTCCCAAATCGACCACGTGTGGTGGTGGTGAAAGGAGGAAATGGGGAAAAAGATTAGTGTGTCTGTGTGTTTCGCTTTTGTTCATGTTAACCCTGGAGAATCCACGGGGTCAAATTTGGCCCCTATAAATGATGATACTCAAATGCTACACTTAAATCCCAAAGGGTCAAATTTGGCCCTAATCCTAAATTAGGATTAAAGCATTTAATATTTGAAAAAAAAAAATATTTTGGCGTTTAGCTGCCATTTAATGTATAATTCATCATTTTCCAAAGAAAAAAGGGGTTCTTGGGTTTTCTAGGGTTGGGCCGTTCCGGGGAGGCTGAAATAACAGTTTTCTTTGGCTTCATTCAGATTAACCCAAGTGCATGCCGAGTGAACGATAGGACTAGTGAATGCAATAGTTTAGGGCAGCACAAAAAATTGCATTATCAAGAAAACTAATCTCAGCAAAGGATTGCAAGACTTGATTCTGTTTAGTCAGATGGGTATTGCTCTGGATAGGTGTGAATTTTATCTCATTAAACCCTGTCTGTGGATGGTATGATAAAGAATGATCCACGGACACGCGTGCATCTGTGGTCACGCTTGGCAACTCCCCACCTCGTGCCACTCTTAGCCGGCCTGTCCGCAATTAAAACATAGTCGTAAATTACTCGACTGCACTAGTAACATGACTGGACCCATCGAGTAGGCATATGTCCCTCACATGTAGCCTCTTTATCAAGAATATTGAATAATTTCTCAAAGAGCTTTCCATAAAGTGGATATCAGTTACTGCCAAAAGAGTACTGACAGCTAGAGCTGATGCGAACTAATAACTCAGAAATTGTTACACTGGAAGATTAGCAGTTTTTTTGAAAGTCATTTCTATCAGGCAAAATATAAATTCTGCAGTTTTGCTTCTCGTAATTTATCCTGACGTTTGCATTTTGGTGTGCAGATGTTGCTACGGTGGATGACATAAACACTCAAATCTAAATAAAAAGCGTGTTGCATTAAAATTTATCCCAAAGGTACTTTGAGTAACTGCAGCGGAGCAAATGTAGCATGTTACTATACTCTGTTGTATACCCTGTTGTCAGCTGGGATGGGGTCCAGGGCCCTGCAAACCTGAACAGGATTTGCAGTTATACATAATGGATGGGTTGATTATTTTTACATAAAATAATTAACATATGTGATGCTTCATCATCCATTCAGATATTTACGAGGCAAAGTTATGTACTGTTCTGAAGCTGCTGTGTGTCATTTGCCTTAGGTACTGGGCCGATGGAGAATCAAGTGATGACGTTCATCAGGACTGTGCAGCTTTGTATAGCACAGAAAATGTCTTCACTGCTTGGATTAGCATTGGCTGTATAAACAGCGGTAAATGGATTTGTGAAAAATCCCCACGTAATCCTCAGTGAAAAAAAACAGTCCCACCCTCCTTGGATATTTCCGTGAACAGTAAACATCTAGATTTTGAATGTGAAAACATTCCAGAGATATAGACATTTTTTTCCATTGAAGCAACCAAAATGACTATGAGGAAATGTTCTACACTGTTGTGCAGACTGTACTACAAAGTAATAGGTGATTGCAATAAATATCATTCAGTCTTTTTCCATATTACATGCCCTCATTAGGGTCACAAATGAGCTGTGGCGTATCCCAGATTACTGAGCGAGAGGCGGGGTGCAGCCTGGAATGGTTGCCTTCAATAGCCGGGCACACACGTACATTTTTTTTTTCATCAGCGCTAACGGGGGCACACTTAGAACTGCTCACTTCCTAGCCAGACGTAACACAAAAACAGTCATTTTAAGGACAAAGTATGTGTATTTTTAATGCTGAGATGCAAGAACCGCTCCCCAATTCCAGAGGCTTTGAAGCAAAGAAAAATTAACCAATTATGTTATTCCCTTGCTCTCCTGCATAATAATTGACATTCTGTTTTCACAAAAATCAACTCACAATACATATTTTACGGCTGTATGTTTGCCCCGCATGTAATTCAACAGCCCCAAATGAAAAAGCTGTTCATTATGTGAACATAGTGCAGTATAGGGCAATAAAGACTGTGCACAATGCATCCCTTCTGCATCATCACGGGTGCCACCGTACACGACCCATTTTGAGTAACTCCCCATGCACTTCAAATGAATTGTTAATTGTTCTTGTGAAGAAAAAAAAGTGTTCTTTGTGTACTTTTGAGATCAGTGTTGTAGTGGCGACTTGACTTGGTTGAAATCTTTCATGGCTGATAGACACAATTTTTATAGACCAAATTTCATTCTGGCTTTGGGCCACAAACCATTGTCGCTTCTCTGATGGCCTAAGTACACTATTGGATTTGGAAGTGCGCTTGGTTGATGTCATCCATCTAGTGGTGAACACTGTTATGACAAAACAGTTCTACTACAGTACTGAAAATGTTTTTAATTCCAAAAATTAATCAAGGGCCACCCTGAGCGTGTGTGTGGGCCGCCAGTTAGCCGTTTCCATAGTGCTAACACAGCAGCAAAAAAAAAAAGTTTCTTACTGTTGCTTTAACGCATCTCATGGCAAAACACACCCACACACACACACAAATCTTATCACCAGTTGACCAGATCAATATGCACCACTCGCACAAAAGTACAATGGAGAACATTCAGTCGCAGCCAGACCAAGGTGTGGAAACTTCTGAGGAGCAAGAGACTTTGGAAGAATTTCACACACATCGGCATTCGCCCTCTCAGAAATTTCAACAAGGTATACTTTGAGATTTTAACATTTTCTTGTGCTGCACTTAATGAATAACTTTGAGGTCCACTTTGACTATCAGTGTAGCTGTATGGTAACGCACTGGTGTGCGGTCATTGTTTGAGGAACTCTCAAGATGTTTGGGGGATTTTTGAACATTTTGCAGGAATCTTTAACCCAGCAAAACATTATCAAGGTACCGGTATGTTTATAGCAGGAGCTGGATCTTGGATTCCACAGCACAAGGTGACTCTTCTGCTTCTGGGCCTGCTCAATGCTGTTCTACTCATAACTGCTGTTGTCCTCACCATTTACTGTGAGTAAAACAGCGCTCAATGCAGCAGGTAGATTGTCAGACAATGAGGAGCCAAAATGAGTGTATGTGTCCAAGATAAATTGATTCAAATCTAACTTGTATGGTTATAAGTAAAGGCTCATGTCTTCAACTTCTCTGTAATGGACAAACATTTGATGGCAATTTGCGTAATGAGAATCATCTTGGCACAAGCCAAACCACTATAATAATAAAGACACAGCATTGGTGAATGAATACTTTTCTGGTGGTACCCAAGTGTTATCACCTTTTCAAAAGCATATTACCTTTTAGTACAACTTCTGTTTTGGATATCATAATGTTTACAGATCTGTATAAACTGGTGGCTGGTGAGTGGTTATAAATAAAGTTAGGATGATTCAAAACTCTTTAGGAACCTAAATATAAACCTCATTAAAATTCTAAATCAGATGTACCGGTATTTGTCTTTTGAGAACCATGGTTCACCATCAAAAAGCTGATCTTGGACAATTTCATTACATGTGTGTGTTTTTGAGCCTCAGGTGCCAACGCCAATGAAGATCACCTTCTGACTCCCCATTCGGCTGTCTCGTCCCTCATCATCGAGCGTAATTATCTTCGCAACCACAGTAACATCATCAAAGCGTGGAAAGATGCGGAGGAAGCATTAGTCAGAGAGAAGACGAGTCAGGTTCAGCTGAAACTGCAACTGAAACAGCAGACGAAACTGGGTGACACCTTTCGCAGCCAAATTGAAATACTTCAAAAAGAAAAGGCTGAGTTAGAGGCGACAAAAGCTATTACTGGTAAGTCTGAGATCGTGGTGGAGTCCATCTTGGAATCGCTGTATTAAATAATCGTTATTTTGGGATTGTTGCAACAGAGCAAAACTGTGGTAGATGTCCATCAGGATGGACCCTTCTTAAATCAACCTGCTATTATTTTTCCCTCCCTGAGCCCAATGCCAAAAAAAACTGGCAAGACAGCAGAGCAGACTGCATTGGGCGAGGCGGGGACCTTCTCGTGATCAAGAACCTGCAGGAACAGGTCCAAAGACAATATTTCATTTTTAACATGAGAAGACATTTATTTTTACATTTTTTGAAAAATAAATCTCTGTCAGTGTTCAAATGTTCAAATGATCACATTGATTGATGAACTACATCATGGACTAGTCACCTGTCAGGACTGTATGGCACATTCAGACGGACAACCATTCACTCCCACATTCACACCATCAGTGACAAACAATTACAATGCATCCATCCATTTTCTGAACTGCTATATCCTCACTAGGGGGGGTGCGAGAGCCTGTCCCAGTTATCTTCAGGCAGTAGGCGTTCGGGCATTCTGAACCGGTTGCCAGCCAATCGCAGGGCACACAGAGATGAACAACCATCCACACTCACACTCACACCTAGGGACAATTTGGAGTGTTTAATCAGCCTGCCATGCATGTTTTTGGAATGTGGAAACCGGAATACCCGGAGAAAACCCAGGCAGGTGCGGGGAGAACATGCAAACTCTACACAGTGAGACCGGAGCTGTAATTGAACCCGGTACCTCTGCACTGTGAAGTCGACATGCTATCCACTCGACTACCGGGCCGCCCCCAATTACAATCCCTCAAGCGGAATTTATATTTTCTCTGCTTGTATATTTTTTGTCACACACGGAGAAACAAACCACACACACAGTATCCATGCTTGCAAGAAACCTCTGGTTATGATAAATTATAAATGTTGACTGGGCTATAAAGTTGTGTGTGTGTGGGGGTGGGGGGGGTGCTTAAGGGCACCTCAGCAGTAGTCAGGGTGCAGAATTGGATCTCCTCAATAACAAGTTGCTGTTTTCTTGATTTTATAAACACCTTGTACTTGTATAATTTCGTTCAACTTTAGTTTTCTTTCTTCCAGACACTTATAAGTGATAATATTCCAAAAGCGAGCTCCAGTTCAGGTTTGTGGTGGCAGAATGGATTCTGGATGGGTCTACAAGACACCGAGTCACGGGGAAAATGGACATGGATAAACAACACGACTGCCATTGAAACAGGGTGTGCACCTTGCTGACTTCTAACACATTTATTCAATACAACAATCCAATTTTGTATGTTATTTGACTTGATTTACTGAAGGTACTGGAGGAATAACCAGCCCACCACCATTGGACTTCAGACTGGGCACTGTGCAGCTTTTATTTACTTTACCGACGCCACAAAAACATGGTACAATGGAAACTGCCAGGACCATCTGTACAACTGGATATGCGAGATGGAGACAAAGCCCTTTGAGTAGAACTGAACGTAATCATGCTCATGCAAAATGTCCAATAAACCTAAGCGCATAAAAGCCCCAAATGTAATCCATCCATTCATGCATTTTTTTTCTTGCGCTTGTCCTCCTTTACCACTGAATGGCTTCGGTCCTGAATACATGAAAGGAGCAGTCATGGAATACAAACCTAGGAGGTTTCTACGGTCAGCAGACTCGGTGGATTGGTGGAGCCCAGAGTTCGAAGTAAACATGGTGTATCAGCTGTTATGCTGCGTGCAAATGAAATAAGATGCAAATAGAGCTGAATTTAAATTCTTTTAGACTTATTTACTTGCTTCTAAATATCGTGTTTTGCCTTTAAATGTTGTTTTGTAAATTTTAGATTAAGCCATTTAGATCGGTGACTTGAGCTAGGCCATTGCGTCGCTGTGATGTTTCCTCCTGGCTCGGCATCTTCTTCTCCGTGACACCCTTGGTATAGACACCCTTGGTTAAGACCATCTAGTCACATGAGCGAGGCAGAGTCGCCCTCCTTGCGGGTGGGTGGCCAAGGAAGCATAAAGAATAGAAACCATTTTGAACAGATTAGAGCTTCCGCAATCTCGCAGAAAAAGGCTCCACAGCTGTGTTTCAATCTTCCTGGCAGCCATTAAATACTTCAACTGAGAATATGAAGTCTTCTGCTAGTTACTATGACCATAGCGAGCATTAAAGGTAAAAGATACATTTCTTTTCTTAAATAGACTGTATATCTACAACAACAAAAAACATATCTGGAGCCATTTGATTTTATTTTGTGTAACCAATTGCTGAAATAAAATTGAGGAAATTAAAATAAAGTAGATGTGGAGTCTGCTGAAAAACTAGTATCTGGATCCAATTGATTTTGTTTCGTGCAACCATTTGATGAAAGAAAATTGAGTAATTTCAATAAAAACAAAAAAAATTAAGTGTGATCACCAACCAATCCCATACAATCATTCACACTCAAATTGGCCTCTATGGAGATTTGTCATTTACTAAATATGATATCTAATTTTGGAGGGGTCCCAGACCACGCAAACTCCACATAAAGTGTCCCAAAATATGATTTGAACCTGGGACAAGTTGTCTGTGAGGCCCAAATGTAGTGCAAGGTTTTGTGATTTCATTCCATTACTAACCCTTAACATCAACAGCAGAGCTAGAAGGCTATAGATTTTTGATCTGTTACAAGTCGCTTCCTCTGGGTCTCCATGTCAATATTTAACTCATGAACCTTTTCTGTTTGTAATGCTGCACACACGGGGCAATGTCCTCCCAAATACTCCCTTCCTGCAGATCTCATGAGAACAGTCAACATGGAGGAGAGCGCCTACAACAAATTGATACACCGGGAGGACCCGAGTGTGGACGAGCCGCCGCTCCACTCCCACCAGGAGAAGCAAGGTACAGAATACTAATAGATATAAGACCTCTCCCCGTTATGGGCACTGACTTGCTACTGACAGGTTCTTTTATGCTTTCTTTGCTTCTCCGTGGAGTGTCCTTGTCAATGGTGAATCCCGCAACCAATTGGACTTCTCAAAGAGTGCTTGAAATCACGCTGGCTGGGCTTGCCGCTGTCCTGCTAGCAGTGGATATTGGCCTGGGAGTCTATTGTGAGTCCCCATTGAACTTGTTATGTGGCCATTAGATTGCAACAAGCGGGGAGTTGACAATAAAGGGAGTGTAAAGTAAAAACAAGAGTAGTTAAACGTAATGTAATCAAGCTTTGGTGATCAGGCTGTATAGTCCCCTTTGCACCTTCACTTCGGTTAAGTTGACGTTTTTACTGTCGAGCTGTTCTATTTAGTCTCTTATATACCGTGTTCAGGTTACTTTTGGATTTGCACTGACTGTGTTGTACATTTGGATTTCCATTCCCAGTGCTTGGAAGCATAGTTTTACAATTTCAGGGAAAGGGTGAATTTAATGAATTAATAAAGGAATCATATGCATCTTATTCAAAATGCATGCTTTGTTTTTGTTGTTGTTCTGAGTCTTAAAAACAGTAAAGCTGTCTTTCTGGATTAATTAAAGTGAAAAAATGATTTTAAATAAATGTTGCATTGATATATTGACGAGCTCTCCTATAAGATAACTTCATACTATTTCATTCTTGACATCATTATTCTTATACCAACTCTGAGGTCTTTACTGTTTGACTGCAATGTTTCCATGGCAACAGACAACAACCTCACAGACGAGTCTCAGGTGGTGATGAGCATCAGCCGTGAGGTGGCTGCGCTGAACACGGCCTACGAAACCGCCTCAAAAAAACGAGCTGAGGCCGAAATGCAGTTGGCGCAAGAGAAGAGAAAGCATCAAATGATCAAGTGGCAGGTGGAACACCAGGCGACAAGAAGCACCGATGACAAAAAGCAGGCAGACAAAATCCAAATGGACATTACTATCTTAAAATCCCACATACCAATGCTAAGTAAGACTTGTTATTAACATAGTACACGGCCCACTACTATAGTGTGTCATTAAATATCTTCTTGATCAACACAACATAATCATGCCTTTCTGCAGAGGAGGGCTGCAGACATTGTTTACCAGGCTGGACTTTAATCAACTCGGCATGTTACTTCCTTAGCTTCTCTGACACGTACTCTCGCAAGTCGTGGCAGGAAGCCAGGGAGTTTTGCAAAAAGCATGACAGCGACCTGGCGAAGATAGACAGTTCGGAGAAACAGGTGAGACCAATCTGGAACAGCTTTTATCGAATCAGTGCATCAAGGTAACATTTGTTATTTCTCACAGTAACAGCAGTGTGGGTGTGTGTTTGTGCGTGCGTGCGTGTGCGTGTGTGTATTTTTAAATGCCATCACCTGTCAGCTGAAAATAAATCAGCTGATAAATCTTCATTATGACGAAAGGAAACCCCTTCACCAGAGTGGCTTCTGGATCGGATTGCGAGATGTGGACAGCGAAGGAGAGTGGAAGTGGCTGGATGGAACAAGACTGAATGAAGGGTAACGCTTAAGTGATGCGTCCAATCATTGAGTTAATGTCAGAGAGTTTTCTTCTTTCTTCAAAATATTAATGAATGAAGAAGAAAATGGGCTCGGGCAAAGGGCAATTTACTCAACTGGGGCAAAAAGGTTGGTGCTGGAGCACCACGAGAGGTCTATCTGTGCACGTGTTCAATAGCAGTCATGCCATTGACATGTTGCACAGAGAATACAAGCAGTAAGTAGTTACGATTTAGGTGGGAGCCAGGGCATACTGTTGTTGCATCTTTTGCAAACAAGACGTAAGACAAAAATGGTATGATATCGTGCCATAAGTGTGTCAATGAGCACGGAGTTGTGTGACTGTGTGAAAGACGCGACACTGTGATTTGAATAGAGCAGATATGAAATGGCGCAGTAAAGCCGCAGTCCATTTAACATTAATGTACATGCTAAAAATACAATATTGCATGTGTGAATAACTCAAGTGTAAAGCCATTGACTTTAATAGGTTCTCAAATGAAACATTTTATATCCTCTTACAGAGTAATAGAGGGACTTAGTTTTAAGTGTAAAATGAAGAATGCCTAGCAATTTTTAAAAATGGGCTTTGATGCTGAACAATATGATCTGCCATTAGTTTCAGCTACTGGAATCACGGTGAGCCCAATAACTTGCGCGATGAGGACTGTGGAGCCATCTTCCCCAGAAACAATCCCTTTCAAGGCTGGAATGATGCCCCGTGCATTTACAACTACAAATGGATTTGTGAAATGGCAGCCAGTTAGTGTCTTTTTTTTGTTTTTTTTTAACTGATGCGGCTGTATTTGTCAAGAACACAGACAGTCAAAAATGGTTTCAATTTATGAGATGTCTTAACAAACTACAAAAGTTGATCTCTCAACCAATAAAACTACATACACACTGTTTGACATGTTTGTACATTATGTTGCCATTCTCTTACAAAATAATGCTTCAGTTATTACATAGGCTGGCATTTCAAGCCGCAATTGCAAGCTAAACTGTTACAAATGTGCTCTAAATATCATATAAGTTAGGATTTACAGCTTTGAGCAACAGCCGGTTCCGTTATTGAATCTTCTGCTATATCATACAGAGAAAATTCTCTTTCAAAACCTTTAGGAAGAGAAGTTTTGAAAACCCTACATGGGGAGCATTCAAACCATTCCAAGAGTTCACAGTGCTGCAAAATGCTGGCGAAGTTGTACCAAGATCTGCTGAGTGTCGACGTGTTCAGGGAAGGCGTCTTCAGACTTTTGGGCCGCCATGTAGCTGCTCTGAAGATCTCCAATCTGGACACGCAAAGAAAAGATGACTAAATTACTGAGTTCTTAATTTTTTTTAATTAACGAAAGGTGTCAGGGGGACATAAATTACCTTTTCAGAGAGAATGGACAGATTGTAGTGAGGCTCATACATGTGAGGCGACAATGTGGCAGCCGTCTGCAGGAAGGCTTTTGACTGAATGCAAAAGGATGGAAAAATAACTCAGGTCACGACAATTTTAATCACTGCTATCAAAAATGTTTCATTTAAGAAAGTGACCTGAGATCCACTTAAATATGCATTCACATCTCTTGTATGAAGCTATGGGAGATAAATGAAGTGGGATATACAGTAGCTAGATAAAGTGTGTTTTCGAGAAACACAGACTGTAGAGAAATACTTCTTAAATTTGTTTTCAGCAATTATGTTTTTTTTTACTTGATTGGTCTGAATATTATTTATTTATGACAAATGTATTTTTGTTCATTCATCTTCCGTACCGCTTGATCCTCACTAGGGTCGCGGG
Organism: Hippocampus zosterae; assembly: GCF_025434085.1. Taxonomy (NCBI): domain Eukaryota; kingdom Metazoa; phylum Chordata; class Actinopteri; order Syngnathiformes; family Syngnathidae; genus Hippocampus; species Hippocampus zosterae. Next base: position 9,536,639 of record NC_067464.1, on the reverse strand, counting down.
GGGTGCTGGAGCCTATCCCAGCTGTCTTCGGGCAGTAGGCGGGGGACACCCTGAATCAGTTGCCAGCCAATCGCAGGGCACACAGAGACGAACAACCAACCACGCTCACACTCACACCTAGGGACAATTTAGAGTGTTCAATCAGCCTGCCACGCATGTTTTTGGAATGCGGGAGGAAACCGGAGTACCCGGAGAAAACCCACGCAGGCCCGGGGAGAACATGCAAACTCCACACAGGGAGGCCGGAGCTGGAATCGAACCCGGTACCTCTGCACTGTGAAGCCGACGTGCTAGCCACTGGACTACCGGGCCGCCCCAAATGTATTTTTAATTCATCTAAAGTTATGCTAGTGACGTATGGCCACATACAGAACAATGATACGCTCTTCCACTAGATGGCAGTGGGTACATAATTAACCTATGTACAGGTATCCACTTTTTTTTTTTTTTTTTAGATTTCTGTTTGGTGGTGCGCTGCAAGATTGGTAAAAATAAAGTCACAGACTCGTTGGTGTGATGTGAGGAAAATGTGGGGAAGAAGAGAAATGAGAGGAAAACAGTTTTTATCAAAACCACCAAAGGTCATGGTGACCCGAATGTGCGTAGTAGCTGACAACAGTAAGAGACAACCGACAATCCAGCTGTCAGTGTCAGCCCAGGTGGATGCAATATAGAGATGAACTGAAGAGTGACACTTTTAATCACACAAGATGTGAGTATTAAAGTGGTCGAAATGGTAAACTATATTAACTCATTAAGTGCCAGCCATTTTCAGACCCTCCTTGTGAAAAAAAGACATATCTGGGATTGAATGGCAGGATTCTTTAAAAAAAAAACATCCTTGGTATTGAATGAGTTAAATAGTGATTCATGTTCTTCTCAATGACATGAAAATGTTGATATAATTCACTTCTTAGATAAGAAGACTTTATCTAGGTCAGGAAATAGAAGCATTTTCTCAAATTCACATATTTTAGTTGATGACAAACTAAATATTTGCAGCATACAGATGCGGAGGACCCCTTGACCTGGTTTACCCTGGCCCCTAAAGGTTTACCTGTTCAACACGACCTTTGCGGAGCTCCAGCACTGCGAGGTTGTTGTACGCTTCGGCATGGTCATTACTAAAAGCCAACGTCAGTTTAAAACACTGGTAGGCCAAAGTCAGGTCTCCAATTCCCTGCAAACACAGAAAATGTGCAATTCGCGTTTAGATTTTTTTTCCCCACAAGTTGTAAGGTAATGACATTATTTCATTTGGTCCGCTTACCAAAGCAACTTGTCCAATGTTGTACCACACATCAGCTTGCTCTTCGTCGTTGGCCACCAGGGTCAGCGCTCTCTCGAAAGACGACAGCGTCATATCGTACTGCTGCGCGTAGAAGCAGCACAGGCCCAGGTTGTTGTATAGTTGGCAATTATACACCCCCATCTGCAGAAGCCGCCTAGCAAACCAAGAAGTGGGTCACCACTATCATCATGAAATGTGCACGACATGATGCTAAGAGGTTTTGTCCGACCTGTAGAAGCGCAGCGCAATCTCAGGTTGATCCGAGTAGAAGTGATTGCTGCCGATACAAGCGATGGCCTCCACATGTGTGTTGTCCTGCTTTAGGACCTCCTTGTAGTACTCGGTGGCAGACGCCATGTTGTTCATCTCCTATGACAATGCGGTCACAGTACAGACCGCGATTACAGCTCATGAAGATGAGCGGACCTTGATTTAACAGCGACACTCCATACCTCATGTATGCGAGCGATTCCCGTCAGTAGGGTGACCTCGCCAGGAAAGTGGTCCAAGCCATGTTTGAAGAGGTTGAGGGCTGTTATTGGTTGATCCAGGCGCTGATACAGCTTATGGGGAAGCATGTCTTATTAGCAGAGGAGGCTGAAGAACCTATACTCTGTACTTCAAACGAACTCCAGCTATTTTTTTAAACAAGCACAAGCAATAAATTAATCTGGTAATCAGGTAAAATAGTTTTACTTAAGTGCAGTAATGCATTCCTTTCTATCAGTGCTTGCAGTTGGCTGAGGGTTGCAGAGCGTTTAAATTTACCTTAGCAAGATAGAGATACGTATCCACCATCTCTTGATGGCTGAGAGCTGATCGGAACTGTTTCTCTGCCTCTCGGTACAACCCAAGCCTGTCAAGATGAGACAAATTCATATTTAGAAGATATTTTCACATTTTTATGGTAGTTAAAAAAGTTAAAATGTAAATTAAAGCACCACCACTACAGTTAAATAAGGCTTTTATAATGTCAAAATGTTGACATTGGAACATTTAAGTCGAGCATATTAAGTACATAGAGTACATGATTTGCTGTGAGAAGAGAATTCTTTCTATATCTGAAATACATTAGAGGGGAGACAGAACAGATTGCGTTCTACTGTCTATAATATGAATGTATCCTGTCCCTTGCATGTGTTTTGGGGCAACTTGCCTGTAGTAGCATTTTCCAAGCTGGACTTTCCACCACCAGTCTTTGAACTGAGCCTGCTCAGTTGCGAGAGCAGCCAAATCTAGCGCCTGTAATTGGAAAAAAAAAACTGTTATGAAAGTACACAACAGACCAATTTTGTTACAATTCCCCACTTACGTTTTTGACGTCATTTTCATGATGGAAGATGTACTCAAAGAGTGTCTGAGAAGGGAAATGAAAGTTACTCAACCGATACAACCACAACACAAAAGGCTTCAAGGCAAATGTGCAAAATATCGATGTCTTACCCTGGACAGATTGGGCTTTTGGGAATATCTTGACATATTTAGCCTTGACATGTTTATAAACGGCCCCTCTGGATTGGTTAACATTGAAGCCTGAAGGAAACAATGAAAAGTACATATTACAATTTGTAAACCTACCATCTTCCCACATATCACAAAAGTCAGCCAGGTTAACCCACTGTTCCCAGACGAATGAATCGACCCGAGGCGCTGGTAACGGGTCGGGCCGTACTTGCGGTGCGTGGCGTCTTAATGGCCTGCTCCATCGTGCCAGGACGTCCCGACTGCGTATTGGGCCTCACAAATCCTGTAATGGGACGTCCTGACTGAGTCATAGGCCTAGAATTTGGGGAGAAAAAAAAACAATTGAACACATGTAAGTCACTCATAAGAATTTGAATTTAGGCAGCAATATTTGTACCTGACAGCAGGTGTGGGACCACCCCCATGACTTGTTCCAGGCAGTCTCAGAGAAGTTCCAGGGCCTAGAAGAGATCTACTTTTGTGAAGAATAGCTCACTGCTACACACAGGTACCGAAAGAGTCGATACGCACGTGCAACCTGAGCAATGGCGTTTTCATCCAGCATCATCTCAGCAATCCCTTCATGATCAACCTCAATTTCATCAATGTATACCATCTCTGTAAGAGCCTGTGTTTTTAGGCTCCATGCAGCCTAGGAGAAGAGAGAAAACAATCACATAATCACTTAATAGCCACCAACTCCTGATTGCGATAGAAAACAGATGCCGGTGATGATGATGATAATGATAATGATGAAATGGACACTTATTGTTACCTCAGAAACAGACAATGAGGAGTCCTGAGAGCATACAAGGAGGTAAATAATGGAATGTTGAGGACAGACATGAATAAAGAGGCGAGGGGCAACCAAATAAGAACGAGGAAAAAGGTGAAACGTGATTGTGAGCAACATTCCACTCAATGTCGACTTCTTTCTTCAACGTCGACTTAGACGCATTCCTACAAATTAAAAGCACAACCAAGCTATCAATTCGTGCTAGCCTGCTAACTGCAACACATTACCTGGTCGTACGGGCTGTCTTGTAATATTTTAGAACAAATTTCCGAACACTGTTGCAGCTTCCGCCTTCTGAAATAACTCCACGCCAGAAACAGAGGGTCCATCGTCACCTCCATTGCTTCGATCGGTCAGGGGTGGAAACATGCAAAGCGCTGAGTTCTGAAGGGAGAGGATTATGGCGAATTCAAAGCTTGCTTTGTTGCTATGAGACGAAAGGCGAGGGCGGGCCATCGTGACGCAATTTCCTGTAAACGCTCAACTATGACCAGGATAGATTGTTTATCAGATTTTTTTCAAAGATCCATTCATAAGTAGATTTTGTCATATGTTTAAATATAATTGCATAATGTGTTTGATGTGTACGCTTGTTTTCTCTTTTCATTTCCTTGATATGCAAATGAGGATGGCTTGTCTTAGTCTCATTAATTTGGCTTTAGCTTTCTGTCCGTGTTTGCACTTTTTACTTGCTTGAGGCCTTGTAATATGACGTTAAATTCTGCTGGCTATTTATTAGAAGAATTGCTTCATGGACATTCGAATTTTAACAGTTGTCATGCACTCTATTATTTATTCATTCATTCATTCATTCATTGTGTCTGTCTTTGGGCAGGAGGCGGGGAGCACCCTGAACTGGTTGCCAGTCAATCGCAGGGCACACATAGACATACAACCATTCGAGCTCACAATCACACTTTGGGACAATTTAGAGTCCTCCAATAATTTGATTTGATTTGACTTATTAGGTCTCCTGTAGGAGAAACTTGTTTCGGAGGACAGGCCCTCCATGCATGTTTTTGGGATGTGGGAGGAAACCCACGCAGGCATGGGGAGAACAAGAAACTCCACACAGGTAGGCCAGACGAGGAACTGTGTGTTAATTAGACATCAATATTCCATACAAAACGTCTACTAATAATACGTCGACGAGAATATCTGAAGTTTGCTAGGGGCATCTTAATTAGTTGATCTTAGTGAAATTTTATTTATATCACTAAAACCAAGCATCTGAACAAAGGTGTGTCAACTTTTATCCATTGTCATCATTTGATGTGCTTAGGACCGTGAGGCTAACAGCTCCTTCCATGCAGCTGTAATCAGATTCAGATGGTTAAAAATGTGATTTAACAGCTAACTTTATAAGACCTTGTGGTGATGTGACCTTATTATCTCTATTAATTTGGTATGTGTGTAAATTGTAAACAGAGTAAAACCGACTCAGTTGTATAGGATGCAATTAGCCATGTCCTTATCTGCTTATTTTGGGGGGCTCGAGGACGACTGACACAGTCTGATTGGACAAGAGAACTGTCCGTCATCTCTATAGGCGGAGCTATTGGAATAGCGCAGCTCCATCTTTGTTGGTCGGATTTGACAGGAGCTTTGACCTGTGTGGAAGAGGAGGACCGCGACACGGAGTTAAAGAAGTATGAGCCCACTTCCACTCCCACTCTCAACAACTCGGCTTCCTAAACTGCTTCTCGAATAGCCAAAGAGTCGTTCCACCCAAGCTGAAGGACTATTGCAACCTCCCAAAATGCCACATTTTTACGCTCGCCCCGGACTGATGAAAACGCCGGGGAACTGATGGGAGCCACGGGCTTAAATTAAATCCTACTCGCTGAATGCCACTGTTTGAGACGTGACAGAAACCGCGAGACACAACGAAGTGCGGACATGGCTGACAGAACTGCTCCCAACTGCCACCTGAGACTGGAGTGGGTGTACGGATACCGGGGACATCAGTGTCGCAACAACCTCTATTACACGGCCGCCAAGGAGATCGTCTACTTCGTGGCCGGCGTGGGAGTGGTGTACAACACCCGAGAACACAAGCAGAAATTCTACCTGGGCCACAACGATGACATCATAAGGTAGAGACCTTTTAAAAACAGTTGACTTGAGCACCAAGAAGCGGGCGTCACCTTGTGTGATGGGGTATGTGGAGTCCCTTTTGAGGGGACGTCAAGGTGCACTTAAGTAACGTGCGTGTGAATAGGTGGTGGGCTCCATCGTTTTTGCTCAAGGACACTTCAGCACAGTACCCTCCCAAATCGTCTGTCGCCACCCATCTAGATTATTCCATCTGGATTCATACCGTTCAATACCGTACTGTACCATACCGCTCAGCCATAATTTTAAAAATCTATTAAGGCATAGGTGTCAAACTCAGGTCCTGGAGGGCCGCTGCCCTGCATGTTTTCCAAGTCTCCCTGTTGCAACACACCTGATTCAAATGATCAGATCATCAGCAAGCTCAGCGCAAGCCTAACATTGAACCTGTTCATTTGAATCAGGTGTGTTGCAACAGAGAGACTTGGAAAACCTGCAGGGCAGCGGCCCTCCAGGACCTGAATTTGACACCTATGTATTAAGGGGAGGCATTGGTTAAGCAAAGGGAATGCTTGGAATTCACATCATTGTAAATATATTTAATTGTGAAGAAGACAAATGTCCCAATTTTTCATAAATCGATCGAAGAAAGAATAACATTGTTATTCTTCGATGGACCAAGATGTACAGATCGATGGACAGTGACTTTCAGAACAGCATGTATTTACGGTAGCCGAGCTACATGGATCTCTCTTTCAAGAAAGGGTTGAACTTGTGAACTTTTTCCACTCAATTCAATTTTGCTAGATCCACTTTGTGCACAGAGTGTGTGGCAAGTCATATTATAAGACATATTTCTCATAAGTGGCATGGTGACGGGGGTAGTGAGCACGCCCGCCTCATAGTTCTGAGGTTGAGGGTTTGATACCAGGCTCCTAGATATGTTGATTTTGCATCGTCTCCCCATGCTTACCAGGCTGCTCCTGCATTCCAAAAATCAAAATTGTTCTTGGGTATGGTTGGCTGGCAAGCAGTCCAGGGTTTTTTCCTGCCTGTAGCCAAAATTTAGCATAGATAGCCTCCAGCTCACCCTGGACAAAATGAGGATAAGTCGTTTGCGATTGGCTGGAGACTAGTCCTGGGTATACTCCGAGTTTTGCCCAAAGTTAGCTGGGATAGGCTCCAACTCACCCATGACCCTAATGTGTCCTATAAAATTGATGGATAGAGTGGCATGTGCATCTTTTATTTATTTAATTTTTAAATTAATGATATGGTATTGTCAAGAGCTGGCTAGCTAGCTGGATGGATGGATGGATGGAAAGCTAGAGATAGGTAGGTAAAAAGTTAGATGAATATCATTAAAAAAACAAACATTATATTTAAGTGAGTACTTAATTCAAGTGTGACCAATTTATGGTGGTGGCTGGTACACGGCCCAGAAGAGCATTTGATCTGGCCTAAATGCAACTCTAAAAATGTTAAAGCGAGTTAAGTTGGGGAAAGTCGAGACAAAAATGTTCTTTACAATATGTTCTCTGTATAGGGCCCCTCGAGGACCGTAGTTGGACACCCTTGCCTTAAACAATGCATGTCATGTTGAGATTCTCAAAATTTGTCTGAAAATAAAATTAAACAGTGACTCTCACAAAACCATTCGAGGGGGAATAAAAGCATTTCAGCTCCAAAAGGCTCATGTATAATTAATAACAATATTGCATCCACATTGTTTCATACATTTATGGTACTGTTTTGTTTAAAAAACAGAAATGACCCTTTGAGAAAAAAGGCCCGTCTTTGTCCTTCACGAGAGCTTTGTGTGCATTTTCAAAGCTCATCAAACATTGAGGCAGCTGTTTTTTGATCAAATGAAGACAATCCTCTGTCATCCCACCGTTGATGGTCACAGCTCTCCCAGCATGCCACACAACAATAACATGTGTCCAACACTCCAGCGCTCGCATTGACGTGTGCGTGTGTGGGCCTGGAGATAACTCGCCAATATATACTGTACTCTGTCGTTTCCCAACTGGGCTTCTGCTTCATTATTCATTGGACGACAGTGATACCAAACGCTTGCTGCCTTGTGGGCGAAGCAACTCACATGGGTATTGAGCGACTGAAACGTGTGAATTTGTGGTAGTGAGGAGGCAAGAGGCAAACATGTTGCCCTGGGAAAATAAAAGTTGTACCAGAGTTTAACATAACATAAATAAATAACAGCTGCTATGAGATATCTGGTGCAATTCCGTTTCAATCATTCAACAAACGTATTCTTTTCTTTCCCCGGAAAGCCCCTTTGATAGGTTACCGTACATTTCATGAAAAGTACACATCAAGAAACAGCTTTGTTTTGTTTGATTGTCCTTGGTTTGTTTCTAAATGTGTAATGTGGACGACACAATCACAACACCAAGCGAGGAAATGACGCCACGGATTATCTCACTGCCCATTTGTCAGCCGAGAGGAGCCTTGATAAGCTAGCGAGGTAGCCAGTGGCATGCGTCATGTATGGCAATCCCCGTGACGAATTGGTTAGACATATTCTCACCACCTGAGACTTAAGAGGGTATATTTTTGCTCAAGCATAAGAAAAATAAAGAAGACAGATGTGGTGGTATTTAATTGACAGTTGAGCATGGACATGGTTTCAGTGCATTCAGAGGACACACACATAGTTTAATAGCAGCATTTTCACAATGTTGAAGCCTAATTAATTTTACTTTTTTTTGGCATTCAGCCTTGTCAGTGTTGTTAACAACCCTCTGTGGCGTATCGTATTTTACAAGACATATGAAGTATTATCATTAATAGGACTACTTTGTTTTTATTACAAACATCATCATACTACTACAAAGGACAAAAACATCACCACCAAAATCAAAAATAAACTAATACATAACACTATGTACAAAACAATCAACACAAATGTAGCCAGATGTTATTGGTGAAGTGATGCTTAATGCAGCACAGTTGCCACATAAGAAGCAACAAATAAATAAATGATAAGACCAGTTATGAAAAATTGCTTTGTTACCATGAGCCTGCGGAGTTTGTGCATTTGCTGCAGGTCGGTACAGCCCGCCTTGCTTACTTGCAGTTTTTAGAAAGTATGTTACATTGAGGTCCACAAGTATTTTGATACACGTGCCAATGGCATGTGCCATTTAAAAGTTATATCCAATTTTATACATTTTATGTCCCCATTTTGAAGGGCTAAAAACAATTTGGATGGTCCATTTAATTCTATCACACAATTATTTCACATTTTAAATACATGAATGAAAATCATTTGTAGTCGGTGACCGCCAAATAGGTGGAGCCCACGGACATCATCCAATTCAGAGTTTCATCCATGGATGTTGGCGGAACTTCACCGCTAACTGCATGCTTGTGGGTCTTGCTGTCTTCAATTTATTTCTTTAGAAAGTGAAAATAAAGTACATCACATTCGTGACATTAGTTCACTGGGTTGATTGATTGTGTGGAGAGTATAGATCTTTACATACCCCATGCAATTCGTCGGATTACTCCTCTCATCGGGTACATCAGATCAATGACATCAAAAAAGGCCATAGAGCCCTTTCATTCACAGCTATTGCACAAGCTTCCTCCATGTGATATGATGTATTCGTTGTAAGTGTTGCTTTCCTTCTCCATACTTTTGCTCTTCCCCTTCATTCCAAAGCTCATCTTGGGTTCATCTGTGCAAAGAATGAGGTTATTTGATGTTGTGTGTTCTGCTGTATAATTAATTTAGCTTTCTTGTTCTTGAATGATACTAATGATTTTCACCTTGTCACATCTCAAGGTTGTTGATTCAACTGCATCTTTATTTTATTTGCAACAGACCATATGGCAGGAAATTGCATAAACACATCCAAATAGTTCAGCAAAATTAATATTACAGAACTATGTGTTGTTAACCTTAGAACGAAACCCTGTCAGAGTTGTAGGCCTGGAGGTTCCTTCAAATTCCATCTTCCATATGTTATGCTTGTTTGGCACACTTCCCGGCAAGAAGCGCATCACCCATATTCCCTGGCCTAACTGGACACGTGATCTTTGGTCCAGATGAAATCATGTCTTTCTTTAACAAAGAACAGTACAAATACTCGCAAATGTGCGTCATTCTTTGAAACTAAAAAATATTTTTTCCCAATCTCCCTTTTCTATTTTTAGTTTTAAGTACCTAGTGTATGGGCAGGTTTCTCAGATAAGGTTTGGTGGACAGCTGGATTAAAAATGACAAACCTCTGGAAAAATCCCATACATATCCCCAGAAATAGTTTAATCCTGACCTCCTTTTAAATCACATGAAGGCAAACGGAGACAAAGCCAACCACTGCCGGAGAATGTGGCTCAGTGTTTTGCTTTCCATTGTGCTTGAGAGTCACAAAGTGATGTTGTGCCAGAGCGGATCAATAGATTTCTGGTTGATTTTGCCATGTGTGTGTTGTGCTAAGAGTCACCTTTCTGTGCACATAATGTAACTGTAGCTATAATACTGTATTGGAGGTTTTATTGATGCAGTATTTGGCAAGTGTCCCATATGTAAATCGGCTGCATCAAACAGTTATTTTCAACACGAGGACAGTGGCGTTAAGTTTTTCTTGAGGTATTTGATCAGGGCTTTAGCAGAGAGAAGCTTTTGTTGTATCACGGCTCAAGAGGGTTTTCTGCTTCAAGATGTGACATGTATAAACAGGGGGTGGGGATAGAAGTAGTCCCCTGTTGGGGCATGCATTCTCATTTGCAATTAAAACTGCTGTTCGTATGAATTTGACTTTAAAATACTTTGTAACTTTTAAGATGGAACAGAAGGATTTTGGTCAGCCTCTTATTTTTTTCAGAATTGTGTTTGGAAAAACATTTTCCCTGTAAAAATATAAATGACCTTGACCAATCAAATAGTTTATTAAAAATTCTATACAGTCATTATTTATTATGCAGTCTATTAAAATACTTTAACTTCGAGTGGAGCCAGATGAGGTGGCTCGGGCATGTAATTAGGATGCCTCCTGGACGCCTCCCTGGTGAGGTGTTCCGGGCATGTCCCACTGGCAGGAGACCCCGGGGACAACCAAGGGCACGCTGGAGAGACTATGTCACCCAGCTGGCCTGGGAACGCCTCCGGATCTGGCAGGAAGAGCTCGAAGAAGTGGCTGGGGAGAGGGAAGTCTGGGCTTCCCTCCTAAAGCTGCTACCTCCGCGACCCGATAAGCGGTGGAAAATGGATGGATGGATAACTTCCGTGATGAATCAATTGAGGGTGTTTAAAAAAGTATCTGAGTTGCCGAATCTTACTTTTTTACATTGACAGTCATTTCAAAAAGAGGCAATTAAGGTGAAAAGATAAACCACAGCACTCTACCTTTTGATAGCAGTGCTGACATGATGAGCTGCTTATGCTAGTGGTGCTCCTGAAGTGAAAATGCTGTTTAATCTCAAAACTGCTGTATTTTTATCGCATTTGGTTTTTTCCAACTCTCTATGCAAGTGAATATAGGAAAACCAAATTTTTTGTTCGGGGTCGGAGCTCACCTTTTATCTGATTTTGCTGCATTTCAAACTGTTCCAATTTATTTGTCTGCGTCTCGGAATATTATTTTTAGCAGTGTTGCTCTCTGATGATGTAATTTGTAAAGAATTGAGCTGAGAAACTATGCCAGGTGGGTGAGAGGATCTACAGAGAAACAAGAAGAGCTGGGTGATATATCTCATTCCATCTTCTCACCCAGCCTGCATTTTTGGTATGTTTCACATCTTATACTACAATATCGCGGAAGGACATGGATTTAAAAGTAGAAGCTCATGATATGAAAGATGAAATGTGAGGGTAGATGATTCAAATACATTTCTTTGAATTGATTAGGTGGATGCTACACTCCCTGGACATCTTGTCAAGGTCTGTTCCTGTATTCCATGGAATTATTTTAACAACATTCTGGAGGGCACTTGGCTAAACAGTCATACTGACTACAATGGAGGGAGGTCTCAACCAGCGTGGAATAATATAGGCCATGAGGAAGAAAGCAAGAGGATGAATTTCCCAGCGAATCTGGAACGTGACCAGCGGCTGCTAAAAGGGTGGGTGCGGCGTAAAGAGGGTGGTGATACAGCTTTGTGCAGCATGCTGTTGCTCAGCTGTCGACCAGGAGTGCTTCAAGTTGGCAGAGAGGGGGAGGATTATGTAAGAATGTTACAAGCATACGCCTGGTTACACGAGGAAACCCCCCGGATAAAATTGGGTAGGTGAATGGGCCAGCGATTGTCCATGATGTTGGACTGCAAAGCACTATGCCAAAGTCTTAAGCCACGACGAGTTTTTTGTCTTTTAGTACCTGGAGTCATGTTGACAAAGTATAACTGTTAGTTGTTAATATTATGCAAACAACCCATGTATTCATTTTCTATATCGCTTGTCCTGTCCATGGTAGCAGACAACTGGAGCCAGTCCCAGCTGACGACAAGCAGAGTGCAGACTACACCCTGGACCGCTCGCCACTCAATCACAGGGCACACACAGAGACCACCAACAATTCACACATGTTCACTCCCTCACTCAGTGGGTATTGAAACCGCACCGTCTGCACCAAAGCCAGGCGCAAGAACCACGACACCGCAATGACACGATGCACAAATACAAAACCAAATCCCACTAAATTTGAGCAAGTAAAGAAACCATCCTCCTCCCAGAAACATAAGAGCACTGCCCATTTGCCAGTTTGTCTACCTGGTTTAACCTGGTAGTACTTTGCTTTTACTCTACATGTCATTTTTATTTGCATTTACTAATAACAATAATTAGAATTAGAGGCACCGAAATACCACTTTTTTCAGACTTAGGACGAGTACTTCGATTGAAGTAATCACGGATATTGACAGCAGATACTTAATAGTGTTATGTCTTACAATTTTAATGAAAAGTTATTTTATTTTAATTAGATATTGCTCAAAAACTAATTGAAAATAACATGCTTTTCACCTAAGTTTCATTATTGTTATTAAATATAACAATTTTGATGCACACAACTAAATATTTTTCATTACTGTACACAACTAAACACGGCATAAATTTAAACTCAAATGCAACAAAGCTTTTCAACACAATCGGGTATTGTTCAAAAAGATTTTTTAATGCGCAGGTAATGAATTTCACTCTCCTACAAAATCTAATTGGCAAAGTAATCGATTTATTGTGTTGTTGGTCTTATTTGTTGCGTTTTGAGTTCGATCTTATCGTGTGCTGCATTTTGCGGTTGCTTTTAAGGTGATGCTTAAATAGAGTTGAGTTGTGTTCTGGTTCTTGACGCAGTGAATAATCCTATTCCACTAGCCTGGGAGGTATATGTGCTGCTTCTGATGTACGCGCCTCGGCCTCCAGGGGCTCAGTGTGGTGCACACATGCAGATAACACGCATAGATGTGATGAAAAGTCACACAGAAGAAAGTTGCGGCCAAGCTTCAGTCATGTAATTCTTTTTATTTTTTTTATTTTTGCCTGTGAGAGTTTTTATCATTTTTTGGGATATGTTACTGCACCGTTTGTGGCTGAATACTCACTATTTAATTATACTGCAATATTGATGCTATTCATTAGTCCCTCTGTGGTGTTTTAGATTGTGTTGGCATCAAGCTAAAGGAGAGGAAGCTATGTGTTTATACGACCAAGTAAATGTTTGGTTAAATATGGAATACGTTTAGATATGTAATACAGAAAATTCATTTTGTACTGGCACCGATACAGGTACCCTATTTATTATGGTGACCTAAGAATTTCGCTTTGTGGTGTTTTAACAAATGGACAATATAGGCTGTAAATTTCCCCATTGTGGGACAAATAAAGGATATCTTATCTTATCTTATCTTATATGATTCATGGGACTCAAACTGACTGCTTCCTCGTCCCTTTGAACATCCTGCAGGCACACATTAAACTAGGCTGTGTGTGTGTGTGCGTGCATGCACGTGCATCTGTGTTAAGTCATCCATGTCACCTCGTCAAGCTGCCCCTCTCCTTCGTCGTTCAGCCCCAACATGAGTTTAATGTGTTCATCTCATCGCAGTAGTTTGTGCTGGAAGGTGAAATCCGGTTCATGCTTGCTCGCAGCACACACGCTGACAAACGACAAGCACGCAAAATGGCCTTGCTAATAGAACGTTTTGTTTTCTCTTCTCCTGCTCTCCTTACAGTTTAGCTCTACATCCTGAGCGTGTCTTGGTGGCCACGGGGCAGGTGGGCAAGGAGCCGTACATCTGTGTGTGGGACTCCTACACTGTGCAGACAGTGTCCATCCTCAAAGATGTGCACAGTCATGGCGTTGCCTGCCTGGCGTTTGACCTTGAAGGCCAGGTACAGTTGGGAATCTCGAATGATACAGACATCTATGGTGTAGAAATGTGACGTTCCCAACCAGGTGTGCGAAATTTGACGTGGATTTGCGAATCCATTTTCAATCATGCCCGTTTAGGAGCATGGTTGTAAATGGAAACTATTCCAGGTGACTTAGGCCAAGGGAAGATCAAAACTTGATTGGTGAATAACTGACGCCCCCCTCTGGGAAAAGTTATGTAAAATTGTAATTGCCTGCATTAATAATTTAGACCACCCCAAGCTGTAATCCTTAAGCACTTATAAACATCTTTTAACATTGCCGTACTCTGAAAAATGCAGTACTGTACAGTGCAGGAAACTGCCTAGGGCAAAATTGCACATCTCTTGGCGGCATCTGCTTTGCTTGCTCCGTGAAGTCAAGTTGCAGCCTCCAACTCCCCACTTTCGTACTTCCAGTACCGTGTTACAAAAATCAGGGCTCAATTGTGCGCTCATTCTCCGTTATCTTATGTAGCTGTGATCAAAAACTCAGAAGATCCAAACTACTGCATGTAGTCTTTGCCCAACATGGAGTGGTGTTTCCAAGCCAAAATACACAGAAAGACATCATGGCGAGACAACCATTACACCTGGTGGAGTGACATGGGATCGATCTGTCAAAGCCTGCGATATTCTTCAGATCATTTCTCAAACTTAAACATGGATACATTTCATGCCTCAGTCATTTGAGGTACTTCTTTTGCAGCATTGTATCACAAAGCAAAGCTGTACGGGTATCAATTAGGAGACACACAAAGGTACCACAGAAGGAGCCGAGACAAATCTCCGTGAAGCAAATGAAAATGTAACTTCTCGACTGTTCTCCGAAAGTCCATGCATACACACTGTAAACAGTTTTTGAACGAGTCACGTAACAAACAAATACAAAAACGGGCAGATTTTTTTTTTTTTTTTAACCACATCATTGAATCGGTGAATTGCCGAACCGCTAATGTGCACAGTCCACTGTATGGTAGTACTATCCACTAACTATTTCGGGATTTTTATCTTTGCATGTCTCTTATGCAAGCGCTTGTAGTAAACTCATACCTCCTGCATTTTGCCGTGACAAAAAACCCATGTTCTTTTCCTGCATGGCTAACTAGCTTTGGATTTAGATGGAAAGTGACAGTATTCAAAGCAGTAGGAAGCTGCGTCATTTCCCAGTGAGGTGCCTTTATTCATCACTCGTATTCAAAAGAAGTCAAGACAATCCAGAGGGACCCCTGGTGTGATTAGCCAGTCCAAATATAAAATCAATTAAAAACTGTGCACAGACGTCTCTCAGTGCGACGTCAACTGGAGGAAACATGGAACGGTTGTTGTGATATTTCTGGACCCACCAGCCCAGTCTTTACCCTCGGGCGTTTCTCGTAAATAGGACTTGAGTTTTTAAAATGATGCATTTTTCATCCCAATTGTCTCTGCACATATTTGCTTAAATGTCCTCCTGCTGGTTGGCATTAAACAGCGCACATTTTGGAGTCATCCAAAGACTAATTTTAAAGTCAGTGGATCAAAGAGGGCATCCCCTGCCTTGCACAGCAGGCAGCAGAGTGGAGCTACATTTCCATAAGAGCGGCTATGTTCACTTCTGCTCGGCTGCTCCTTTCTACTCACTCAGTCAGCTATAGGAGGCTCCTCCAGCAAAAACACTCCAATGAGCTCACTGCAAGTGCCAGGGGCTGGACAACTGTTCTGCTCTGCTCTGTAGCCATTATTAGCCTTTTTATTGTGGCCTGTCATGCCATGGTGGAGGTAGTGGAGAGGTGTTATTTTATGAGATGTGTACTTCTGTCCGCAGTGTTTGGTTTCTGTCGGCTTGGACTCTAAAAACACAATCTGCGTGTGGGACTGGAGAAGAGGGAAGGTTCTGGCAGCCGCACCGGGCCATACAGACAGGGTAAATAGATTCTTTTTACCCCTACTTCCATCACAAGTTGAGCATGGGTCAACCTCATTTGCAAAATTGAGGATCTGTCCAATGAAAGCAAACAAACGAGGCCCCGCCGCTTGATTGTGAGTTTTGCAGAGCCTATTTTAGACACCACGCATCTAATCAAGAGATTTTTCAAGCAACTATGATGGTGAGGACACAGGCAACTGTTGTTTTCGAACACAACCCACACTTTAACATCGGCCACTCAAGCACTCTCCTTTCATTTATCCGCCACAAATCTGACAAGCAAGTGAATAGCGGCAACATAAGAGCTTCAAGAATCAGCGGTCAATACAAGTGTCCTATTGAGAGCCCATATCTGATGCATCTATTGCCTTCTCCCTGCAGATATTTGACATATCGTGGGATTTGTACCAGCCCAGCAAGCTTGTAAGCTGTGGAGTCAAACACATCAAGGTACAAATGCTCCCAGGCCTTTCACATTGTTTTTCATTTGACACATCACGGGAAAGGTTTGATTTGTGTAATGTCTGAAAACAAGCAGGAGTGTACGTTGGATTTAATCTAAATATCTCTGTTATGAGGACTTCACATACAAGTAATGCAGCCAGTGACTAGCATTATGTTATACGTTCACTCAATTTTGCGGCAATTCTCGACTGCAGAGAGGAATGAATGTTATCTTTGTATGATGAACCATTACTCTGTTCATTGAGCTTTTCACAGCTCTCCACAGTACAAGCTGCAGCTGCTTTATCATCCTTATTTTTTTATTTATTTTTATTTTTTTGCCTCGCCTCTATTCCGTCTCCTTCGCGTTCTACAAAGAAAAAAAAATCACAAATTCATCTACGGTGTCTCTGCCAAACTTTCCTTTGGGATATGCTGCAGTATTGCCTTTGGTGCAAAGCCATTCGGAAATAACAAGAAAGGAGCTCGAAGTACTGGAGGACATCCCATAACATGAGGAAAATGGTAAATCATGTTTATGTTGGAAGTCTGACAATTGGACATGTCAGGCAGCGGCATCCATACTAAGTTTGTGGATATTCTCATCCATTCGCATCATTTCATTCTCGGGGCATAGAATTGATCGCAACTAGGCAACACTGTTTCGCACCCCATCGCTTCGGGAAATTCTGCATTTCCCTTTCTTTCAGTGCAGTGCTATTGTGTTTCAATTGATGCTATAACACTATGAAAATCAGACAATCAGATAGATATTCTAAAAAAGAACCAGACACCTTTCTATATGGACATAGACAAAGTTCATTGTATTTAGTTAATTTTTCCATTTTCCGGCATTTTACGATTACTTGTTCTATCGAAACCTTTAACATAGATGTAAGGAATGTTTTCTTAAGATTTCCGGATCAGTGTGAAAATAAAACGCATAATATTGTTGGAGTTACATTTAGTAATAACAAAACATAACTTTTGGATGTTCTTGACGTTGGCATTTTCCTGAATTCAATCACTGGGTGTGCAGTAGTTGGATTACTTTATCGGCTGTTGGAGACATTTTCAAATTTAAAAAGTTGGAAATGAGGCAACAAAGAGCAAATATGAATAAGGATTGATTATAAGCATTGAAATGCCTACGTTTTCTACTCGTACGTTTCCACTGCATTCCACTGTATCAACTAAACGTGTTGCATTTGGTCTACTGCGTGTGTTAAGTCTCACTTCCCTCATCTCAATCTCATTTGTTGTATCTACTCTGAACTCTTGCTACTACTGCCGTGGCACAGAAACCTCCACTCGCGCGAATCCCCCATCCCTCCACAATGTGTGCTTAGTCTGCTCCCTCCGCCTCCCTCCTCCTCCCTCTACGGCGGTTTCCCAATGGCAGGGCAATCCAGCAATTGTCCCACATAATTCCCCAGCCTTTCCCCTGCAGACCATGTGACATCTGCTCCCTGGCCCTGCCTTTGCTCAGTGATTATAGCACTCAGAGCATCCAGGAGATTTACTGGCAGTAATCCACTCACTCGTAGGCTGAGGGAGACACAACTTCTGTGACAACTACCAGGGCTGTCGACAAACCCCTTGCTTTTATACACACACACACGAGCGCACACAGTCACTTGTTTAGCCTTTTTGTGCATTGATTCAGTCAAAACAGCTCGAGCTTTGGAGTTCACATCTTACTGACAAAACTCCTCTGATGGATGTCTGTCTTTTTCTTATTATGGCCAACGAAAGAAAAACAAAAATACTCTGGAGGATCATGAATGAATGTTTAGCTTCCCGTAATTAGCCACACCACAGTAAACAGCAACCGCAATAATTGAACATATCGATGAACCAATACACTCGCAGATGGAGTTGAATCCCATTTGATTGTGTGGGTTTACCTAATCAAGTCATGATGGATGATAAGAAAACCTCGACTGATGCGTCATATAGCTCAATAATGCAATGAGAATGCAGGGACGCAACCAATTACATCGTTACATTGAAAATAGGAACTGATAGAAAACTGCTTGGATTGTGACACATGTTAACCTTAAACAAGAGAGAGCCTCAGCAGCTCATTTTATAAAACGGTCAAAATATAGTTTGGGAAATTAAGTATTTTCAGAGCAGTGATGTGAATTGCCACAGGACTGAGCTTGACTCAATGAGGATGGACAAGAACTGTGAGAAAATGACCTTGCAGCATCGCTCCTCTACTTTTTCTGAGTGCTCTTTGCTGACCCTTGCTAGCATGGCACTTAACACTCTGACATTGCTCAGGGTTACTGTAGTGTGACAGAGAAAGGAGCGGGGCTGCTTCTGAAGTACATTCCCCTCCACAGTAATTACAGTAAGAAGGCCGTCTTAGATTGTGAAGCAAACATTCCGGTCTAATGTTGCCAAGCATTTATTCTTCATTGTGTAATATTGTCATTGCCTACCATTAAAAAAAGCAGTCAGGACGCATTTTCAAATTTGAGTTTTAAAAGTGCAATTCAAGCTTGTCCTGTTCAGGATTTTGAGGCAAATGTGACAGCCTAAAGCAGAGGCCATAATCACAAAGCAATGTACATATACCCTGTACTGATCACCACTTAGCCAAGGATGATTGTGAATGGGACATTCAATGGGAATCACTCCCCCAACTGCTGCATGAAAGTCACCATGTGAACCAGTCTTTATGCATGTCTTGACTTTTGAATAGCTTGGCGGCAAAATGTTAGCTGAACTAGTATGATGCCTAAACTGGCTGCGGAAAATAAAACTACAAAATAGTCACTTTACTGACTGCACCTATACTACCTGCTAGGAGTTACATGAAAAGTCGACACACGTCGTCATCGAAAGGAATTTCGAATGTTTCGGTATACCAAAAGATTTTTTCCCACCCATTTCTGTTTTTCTACATTGCCCCACTGAGTTTTCTGCTTCTGCCGCTGGCCTCCTCGTAGCCCCCTCTGGCTTCTCGTCCCCTCTCAGCAAAATTCAAACAGCAAAGGGATTAGCTGCTGCCCGAGTCTTGCTGCCTTATCAGTTGTGGGCAGGGAGGGCTGTGCCGTCACACCGCATCCATCCCTGCAGCTTCTGTCACACGCTGGGGTACCATAGAGGCCCATCTCACCTACTTCAGAACCACTCCCTTCACACTTCAGCATCGGTCCACATTCAGTACCGTCCCAGGCGTCGTGTGTATGATTTAATCTTAATTCTCAATTCCATGCATAAATTCAATGCAAATTGCAAATTACAAGTTATTTAGGAAGGGTCATGACTTGTTGAAGTTTTACATGTCAACATATGCACTTCATTGGGAAACTACTGTCAGTCAGTGAGTTAATATGAAGATTTAGTGTTTGACATTTTCTGGCCTTTATAGCTTGGTCAAGCCATTGCTTAGGATTTAACATAATGTGCAAAAAAATGTATACAGCGCAGCAAAAAGATGAATGATAGTTGATCAATGTAAGTGGGCAAAAATCAATAAACTGAATATTAATATTCGAAAAGCATGTTGATTTCATCATATTTATTTATGAAATTTATACTGGCCCTATCAGGCCAGTGTCAGTGACCCTAGGTGGCCTGATAAAGTTTTACGTTGTGCTTTATTTGCACATTCTTGAACAAAAAGGCAAAAAAAAAAAAAACAATCACGTGCCGCTGCGTTTGAAACCCATTACAGGCTTATCAAAAACCCCACACAAGGAAATTCAAATTAAATTGAAGGATAGTAATGTAGAGCCCTGCATAGCGAGCTACAGTACCCACATCCCCGTTTGGACTGAACTAAAGGCCTTCAATGGTTTTATGATCAAGCACAAATTCCGATTGATGCACTCTTGCATGTTGTAGTCTTCACAGAAAAGTGGAAGCTGTTATAGCTGCAAATGACAGTTTCGTCCATTTTCATTTGCTATAGGTTGAAGGATCAGATGCCTTTGTACTTTAGTCCTCATTTTAGATGCCAGAAGGTATCCATGCTCATGATCTCTGTCTAATAATGCCCCTCGCGAAGGTGTTTATCAGTCTGGAGGCAAGTTGTAATATCTGGTATGTCAGGATGTTTTTGTCAAGTGATATGTCACCCAGCTAAGCGTCGCTAGACTTTTAATAACATGACACGTTGATCATTATTGTAATTTTTCCCTCTGCCTGCCAGTGATGAGTGTGTCTCCATTTTCACGCGCTGACCGTTGTGCCTCAGCATTTGAAAAGCTCAATGCGATCTTATCTCAATGCAGACAGGGCGCCTCCCTTTTGCTTTCACCTCCTTCTCTTTGATGGATTTAGCCCTCAGATGAGGCTGTGCCTATGCATCCCAATGACCTTGCTTATAAATAATGAGCATGCTGGTGTCTGTGAGTGTGCGCCTGTGTCTGTGCATGTTGATCAGACGGTTACAGCACCAATTCACATGCGTGTGTGCGTTGTCTTTGAAGGTGGTCCATATATCTGTGCAGGTGTGGGGGTGTATGTGTCAGTCCAAACATAAAGCGCTGATTTTTCTGATTACTTTTGTATCCAAACACTTGGTTATTGTCCACTCGCTGTGTCACAACAGGATTACGCGAGGGATTATTAGCCAGCACCACCACCTTTTCACTCTTTCGTCTGTATGTGCAGTTCTGGAGTTTATGTGGTAATGCTCTCACTCCCAAACGTGGAGTTTTTGGCAAGACGGGGGAGCTCCAAACCATCCTCTGCCTGGCTTGTACCAAGGATGAGGTCACGTATTCCGGTGCCTTGAACGGTGACATCTATGTGTGGAAAGGGATCAATCTGATGAGAACTGTGCAAGGGGCTCATGGGGTAAGTTTAAACAAGATAAGGTTTATACACAAATGGCTAGACGAGACAGAACAAAAGACATGCAGACACATGGAGGCTGAAATATGTTGAAAGAAAGAAATAAAATACACAGTCTTACCCTAAGCAGTGCAACCAAGCGAAACGCTATGAAAAGAAGAGACTGTTGGGAATATATGAATGCAATTTCATGGAACAAATATTAAAATTTAGGTTGGTTGCCTGTGACCAGCAGAGAAGGACTTTAGGCTTGGATGGCTCACAACTGGTAACCAGCATCGGTAGAGATGCACATGCTTGCTTGATTCTGCTCAATAGAGAAGGATCAGTCTTTTGCTCCGCTGGATTAAATTATATCTATGGGATCAACAGCTTTGTTAGGGAATGGAGATATGGGGGAGGGGCTAATAGCTACAGTATGTTCCGAATCGTGATTTATTTATTTTTTTAATACCACCCAAATATTTTACTAGGGACTCAACAACATTCCTTTGCAGTGACGGTAGCAAACAATTAATAGCGACTCTTGCTCCTCCTTTGAGCTCTGTGTGACATTGAGGCCGTCAGAGCAGGTGTGCAGCTTTTGAAGGCCTTGTTAAACAGTTGCCTTTGGTACTGTCATAGCTTGTTTATTGCACACTAACAGCCTGTCATTTCCCCCAGTCAGGGATTTTCAGCATGAACGCTTGCGAAGAGGGTTTTGCCACCGGGGGAAGAGATGGTTGTGTCCGCCTGTGGGATCTCAACTTCAAACCAATTACTGTCATTGATCTCAGGGAAACAGACCAAGGATATAAAGGTGATGTAAAAAATGCCTCCACTCAGTAAAGGTTGCAGGGCAAATTAGGCTCACCTCACTAAGTGGCATATCTACACCATGCTGCTCAAGTCATTCTTTTCTCTTCTCCCTACTAATGCACCCTTTCTTCTTTCTTCCGTTTCCTTTTATTTGTTGTCTTTTGGACCTAACAGTAGCTAGAAGCGAAAATAGCAGAGGTGGGTAATGCGCTATAAGGGTGGATTTAACAGTCGTGTCAGTCCGTTTATAGCCGTCCCCATATTGTGTTTAGTGAATTAGTTTTACAACATATTTTAGATATCATAGTCATATATGTAAAGTACAGCAAATGCTCCCTTCATCCACATCAGTTGCATATTAGCTTTACAAGATGCTGAGATGTATTTCTGTTCAACTTCGGCCTTAGTCAGTTGATGGTTATTTACGCATCCTGTCTTGACCTTCCATGTTCTGTCCAGTAATGCAAATTTAAACCTGTTTGGACGACATTGTATTGATATTTTTCCGTTTGTGTGTGTGTGGATAGGGCTGTCTGTGCGTAGTGTTTGCTGGCGTGGAGACCACATCCTGGTGGGCACCCAAGATAGTGAGATCTTCGAGGTGGTGGTCCATGACCGCAACAAGCCTTTCCTTATCATGCAGGGTCACTGTGAGGGCGAGCTGTGGGCGCTGGCCGTGCACCCCACCAAGCCTCTCGCTGTGACAGGCAGTGATGACCGCTCAGTCAGGTGAGAGTTGAGAAAATTGCATTGTATCAGCAATTCAGTGTTGCAGTACCTCCTGTGTCTGAGAATGTCTGCTAATGATTTATTTAAAAAAATTATGCTTGCAAAACTAGCTCAAATTTGATTGCTCACGCAAGCACATTCAAAGGTCGTTCGGCCATCCAAATAAACGTTTTGCGAATTCTGGGAGGAGTACAGTGTATGCAAACATTGTTTTAGGAATGAGATTTGTTAAACCAGAGGTGAAATGCGATGGCTGATTTTGAATCTATAAATACTGGGTCTGAAAGGTCTTTGTAACTGTGCAAAGGATGAGTAAGAATACAGGCAAAATGAGCTGCGGCAGGGAAACAGATCTTTTCTGCTTGTGTAAATGCCAGAAACAAAATGATCATGATGTCATCTATTGAGCAAATGCAATGTTGGAGCTTCTGAATGATCCAAGGTGGGACTTGGAGTCACTCACAATAAAAAGTCACGTCATAGCATATCAACTGGGGCTGCCGAGAATAAGCGACCAGTCAAGACTACGTTGACGATCAAAATCTCCACCAATTCATTTAATAG
This sequence comes from Hippocampus zosterae, assembly GCF_025434085.1. Lineage (NCBI taxonomy): Eukaryota > Metazoa > Chordata > Actinopteri > Syngnathiformes > Syngnathidae > Hippocampus > Hippocampus zosterae. The sequence goes on along the minus strand of NC_067464.1, from coordinate 9,513,400 downwards.
TCAAGGAGTTGTTTAATTATATATTCGTTTTGTTTGGAATGTTGATGCTGCCTCATCACTCACTTTCCTGCTAATTACATGCCTGTCTGAGACACACGTACAGCAGTGGTAATCCGGGTCATATGAGATGTAAAGAGAAGCATTGTGGCTAATACAGCATCATGGCTTCCTGGTGTGAGGATCAGATTCCGGCACATTTTATCAAAGAATACCGCATACGATGCAAACCTCCCTTTCATAGCAAGCAAGAAGAGCTCATGTGCTCTACTTGTCAACAGAGTGATGCATTCATGAACTGGGAAACACCAGCACTCAATGTAACAGAGCATGACACATTTGCCACAAACCCTCATCGGCACACACACGCACAAAACACATAATTTTGTTTGTTGCAAAAGATTGATAAAACTTGTTTCAGATCTGGATTTCCTTGCTTCTGGGTGTCCATTGGTGCCTCTCCCGGCATAGTTTTTCCGTTGTGTTGTCCTAAGTTTTAAATGCAGTGTTATGCAGGATGGGTGAATACATCCACTGGCCGTGCATTCTGGATCAGTGAAACAAAACGTTGTTGCTGGTTGCCCCCCCAAAAATCTGCTATACATATCTTTTCTGAAATTCAGTAATATGTTTCTTTGTCTTCCACTAACACTCACTTCAAACTTTATTTTGCATTTGCAATGCTCCATCAAATTTTCCATCAAAGCTACCTAGAGCCCAAAATCCACTTTTAAATGTGACAATCCTCAGCACTTTTGCACCAGTTCCCTACATTTGGCTCAATTATTTTGAGTGAGTGTACACACAGATCTGTGTAAATTAGGCCCGTTACATAAAGGCAGTGCATAATTAATTAACAATTTTGTCACAACTTTTCCTCCTCCACAAGGATATGGAGCCTTATTGATCATGCACTGATAGCTCGCTGTAACATGGAGGAACCGATCCGCTGTGCAGCTGTCAGCACTGATGGTATTCATTTGGCCCTGGGAATGAAGGATGGGTCATTTACCATTCTCAGAGTCAGGCAAGTACACAATTCAATGAAAGACTGTGTAAGATTTTATGTCTAGCCATTGGGGCTTTTTTGAAGAGTCGTTTTTTTTTGTTCGTCTCCAGAGATATGACCGAAGTGGTCCACATCAAGGACAGGAAGGAGGCTATCCATGAGCTGAAGTATTCCCCCGATGGGGCCCATTTGGCTGTCGGCTCCAATGACAACTCAGTGGACATTTATGGTGTTGTGCAGAGGTACAAGAAAGTTGGAGAGTGCATTGGCTCCAACAGCTTCATCACACACATGGACTGGTCGACAGACAGCAAGTTCCTGCAATCGAACGATGGCAGCGGCAGGAGACTCTTCTATCGGATGCCAAGTATGTTTTATTTGCTCCATTCATAAAGCTACTTGAGGTGAAATGTAGTCTGTTGAAAAAAAAAAAGAAAAAAAACATGTTCAATTGTGATATAAGATTTTGTGTCTTTTGTTCAGGTGGTAAGGAGGTGACCAACAGAGAGGAGCTGAAGCTGGTGCAGTGGGCTTCATGGACATGTGTGCTAGGCCCTGAGGTTAATGGAATATGGCCCAAATATTCTGCTATCAATGATATTAACTCTGTGGATGCGAACTTCAACAATCAAGTCTTGGTAACAGCAGATGACTACGGATTAGTCAAACTTCTACGATATCCATGTATAAAAAAAGGTAAACAAAACAACTGTCATTATAAATGCCCTGTTGAATTCATGTTATATTTCTCTTGATTTTAGGTGCGAAATTTAAAAAATATTTAGGTCACTCAGCCCATATTACCAATGTAAGATGGTCACATGACTACCAGTGGGTTATAACCATTGGTGGCGCGGATCATTCTGTGTTCCAATGGAAGTTTGTTCCAGAGAGAAAATCAAAAGAAGCTCTGCATATTGCACCGCAAGGTGAGAAGAAGGAAAACTGCCATGATTAGTTGAAACCAAGGAACTGCATTGCATTCTTTTGGTATTGCACTAGGAATGATTACAATTGTACAGATGTCTCTAAACTGTTAGAATAGTTACACTCGATACAGTGCTACACTATCCACATTGTTTGTTTAAGCAGTAATTGTGTTTATCTGAACCAGCACTCCTGTGCTTGGCTCTTTTCAACTGTTCTGCTCCCAACAATCTTATTGGCTTGATGTTTTCAACCGTCGTACTAAACTGTTCCCTATTCCATAACATTTAAAGGCATCCCTTCAATGTGAATGAAAGTTGGAAAGCCCAATTGCATTGTCATTGCCAACTTACTATTTTTGCACAGACTGGGTGTAGCTGCGCTCTCGATAATTAAAACCTACTCCGGCTGTCTTTCCTTTTCATTTTCCTAATGGACCTCGTGAGGAGCCCTCCTTTAGCTCCAAATCCATCTTATTGTCTTTTCTTGGCTCAGCGTCATTGTGCAGCATCAGCATCCTGAAACATTTTGCTTTGCTACCAAACAGGAGAGAAAACAGTATTACTGGATATAAAATGATAGCATTTACTCAGACAGAGCTGTTTAATTCATTCATGTTTATTTTTTACCAGCTCGGTATAATGAAACTATCTCTCTATTTGTAGAGACCTTGGCAGACTCCAACAGCGAAGAGTCAGACTCTGATCAGTCAGATGTGCCTGAGATGGACTCGGAAATCGAGCAGGAGACACAGCTGACATATAGAAGACAGGTTTGTGTTTAACTCAGGGGCCTGCCATTTTGAATGTCCATAGAATTTTACTAAGCACATGTGCTCAAGTTTCTGCGTGAATTCAGGTTTATAAAGAAGATCTACCTCAGCTCAAAGAGCAGTTCAAAGAGAAAGATCGAGGAATCGCAATGAAGAAGAGAGAGCGAGCCCCTGGGAGTGGGTTGAAGCTGCACTTTATTCATGGGTGAACTTGCACTTTAATATGGTCAATTAGAAATGGAATTGAGTGACAAATAGTCTTTCTCCAAAACATTTGTATTTCTTTTTATTTTCGCAGCTACCGGGGCTATGATTGCAGAAGTAATCTTTTCTATACTCAGACCGGTGAAATTGTCTACCATGTGGCTGCTGTTGGAATCGTGTACAACAGACAGCAGAACACCCAACGTTTCTACATGGGCCACGATGATGACATACTCTGTCTGGCCATTCACCCCCTCAAGGACTTTGTAGCAACAGGCCAGGTAGCTCTCGAGTTATGCGTAGAGACATGAGTATTACACTGCCGGTTGTCTCGTTTGTACACTTAAATGTAACAAAGAAACTTGTGTTCAAATAATGATTTATGGCTATCCAGGTTGGCCGAGATTCCTCCGTCCACATATGGGACACAGAAACATTAAAACCAATGTCTGTGTTGAAGGGTTTCCACCACCTTGGAGTGTGCACTTTGGACTTTTCAGGTGAGTCAGTATCAACCCCCCCAAAATCTGAGGCTTTCCATTGAACTTCATGTTCACTATATTATGTAATGTGCTGTTAGGAATGTATGCCTGTTGATCTAGCTTCCACACCTTTTTTTATAAATACAATTGAATTGTAATACAAGTCAAAATCTGACCTCTGCCTCTATTCATACATCGGATATGTATATCGCATACATATCCGATCTGCATACTGCATCTGCAGTATGAACGCTCATACATACACATCCGACCTTTGCGTCATCAGGAACGCAATATGCACTTTGCATATATGCACCACATTGGATTGAAAAAAAAAAACCCCGAAATGGGCGTCTTGACCTATAGTCTGAAGCCTTTGATTATGAAAATAGACGAGACCGAATGACAATTGACAAGGACATCTATGCAGCTCAACTATCCCTCTACAAGGATTCCATCTCTCAAGCAAAATCACATTACTACTCTGGACTCATCTGCTCCAATGCTGGAAATACAAAGACTCTCTTTTCCCTTAGGAACAGAATCACTCAACCCCCTGACTCCCTACCACCTCACTTGTATTCTTGTGACACCTGCAACACACTTCTCCTCTTTTTCAATGAAAAAATCAACAAAATCCACCAGCATCTGGGCTCCTCTGTACCTTTCCCCTCCTCTGACCTTCTCACCCCTTGTAAACTGTTCTGTTCTTTGAACTCCCACATCTCTCATTAATTTCAGACCTCATCATTAAATCCAAGACTTCCTCCTGTCAGCTCGATCCCCTCCCCACAGTTCTGGTCAAATCCTGCCGACCCTCTCTGCTTCCCTTCATCTCAGCCATTATCCATTCCTCTTTGTCGACTGGAATTGTTCCTATGCTCTTCAAAACTGTAGCTGTCACCCCAATCCTGAAAAAGCCTGGTTCAGATCCCAATGACTTCAATAACCTACGCCCCATTTCCCATCTTCCCTTCATTTCTAAAATTCTTGAGAAAACTGTCGCCTCTCAGCTCCATTCCCACCTCACCGACAATAGTCTTTATGAACAATTCCAGTCCGGCTTCCGTCCCCGTCACAGTACTGAAACAGCCCTCATAAAAATCACAAATGATCTTCTCATGGCAGCAGACTCTGGCCTAATCTCCATCCTCATCCTCCTTGACCTGAGTGCAGCCTTCAATACAATCTCTCACCCCATCCTCCTCAACAGACTTTCTTCCATAGGCATCACCAACACCCCTCTACGTTGGTTCCACTCATATCTCACTGGCTGCTCTCAGTTCATTCAACTTAATTCTTTCACTTCACAATCCCTCCCCGTCTCTTCTGGTGTTCCCCAGGGTTCTGTCCTAGGTCTGCTCCTTTTCATTATCTACCTCCTTCCGCTCGGAAACATTTTCTGCAAATTTGGCTTACATGATGACACCCAGCTCTACCTCTCCAGCAAACCCGACGCTTCTCTCCCACCCTCATCCCTCTCTCACAGTCTCCCAGATATCAAATCTTGGTTCACCCATAACTTTCTCAAGCTAAACAGCAATAAAACGGAACTCTTACTCGTCTGTACCAAATCTACTCTAAGCAAAGCCGACAGTGTCTCCCTCATAATTGATAATGCCACTATATCTCCTTCCACCCAGGTGAAGAGTCTGGGTGTCATCCTTGACAGTTCACTATCCTTTCACTCCCACATCAGTAACATTACCCGGTCCGCTCATTTCCACCTTCGCAATATAAACCGCCTCCATCCCTCACTCATTCCTCACACCACTGCTATCCTTGTTCTCTCGTCACTTCCCGTATTGACTACTGTAACTCACTCCTCTTCGGTGTCCATCAAAAATTCCTCCATAAACTTCAACTTGTTCAGAATTCAGCAGCCCGGATCATCACGAAAACCCCCTCCTTCCATAATATCACCCCCATCCTCCGACGGCTCCACTGGCTTCCTGTCAAATTAGGATCAACTTAGAATTACTTCTCTATACATTCAAAGCCATCCATAACCTTGCACCCCCTTATCTGTCAGATCTTCTTCAAATCTCCATTCCCTCTCGCTCACTCAGGTCCTCATCCTCCCTCCACCTTTTTCTACCCTCTGCCCATCTCAGTACAATGGGGTGCAGAGCCTTCAGTCGCTCTGCCCCCAAACTCTGGAACTCACTTCCTCCCTACATTCGTAATATTGACTCTTTCCATATTCAAAACCCACCTATTCAAACTTGCCTATCCACCTTAAATCTTTCTTTCTTTGTTTATTATTTTATCTGTGTTTTATTATTGCTTTTGGTTGTACAGTGTCCTTGAGTGTTATGAAAGGCGCTTGTAAATGTGATGTATTATTATTATCATAAAGCCATGTACAAATTTCATTTAGTATAGTTTTGACCACGCACAGTGACATTTACCCTAATAATTTAATCTCCAGACAGATCCCTTGAAGTATTAGTTTCAGAGTTCGGTATTTCCCTGTTATACAGTAGCCGTCCTCAAACTACGAATTCCTTTAACTGGCCCCCACGCAGGCAAAGCACATTTTAGGTATCAATCAGTTGCACTATGTTTCACGTACACTGCTAACAACGGGCAGAGACAAACACAGTGGCTTGATCTATCTCTGCCAATAACACAGGTTTGATTTACACTCCACAGCGGATGGCAAGCGCCTGGCTTCAGTGGGCTTGGATGACAATCACACAATTGTGCTTTGGGACTGGAGAAAGGGAGAAAAGCTTTCAGCCATGTGGTGAGTGTGATCCCGACTTTGTTTACAATACATGATGATGCTATATGGAAACTTAAAAAGCTTTGACAGTCCTTTGTGTTAATTTTTAAGATTATTGGAGCTTCCCTCTTTAAAAATGGACATTAATAAATGTGGATTAAATTGGAGCCACTTTGTAGTGCATGGATGACAGTGTGATTCATGGTTCGCAGTGGGAAGAAAGGGAATTGCCTTTTAGATTAAGAGGCTGCTCCACTGCGACACTTAAGCCTGCCAAGGTTTGAATAGTTAGAGTATGTCCCAAGGCTCCAACTGTATCCATAATGAATGAGAATTACTTTCAGTGCTCGTCTTCTTGAGAGCGCGTCAGATTTTATTTTGACAAGAAGACCATATTTCCAAGGTACAACTATGTGATATAATAGCAAATGGGCTACCAAAAGAAAGGCATAATGAAAATCTAGATTTAAAAGCTGTAACACTGAATCACTGATTGTAACTTGTCCTAATTGCTGCTTTAATAGAATACAATTACAGAACCACACTGTGAGAAATATGTAACCGTAAAACGGCCGCATATCAAAATAACTTTTTTCCCCTCTTTGTTGCTCAGCCCACTTGATGTTCATATTTAGTCTCACCTCAATTTAAACTGACCCTGACCCGTTGAGAGCACTGTGTGTTTTTTGTTCTTCTGTTGTCTCCAACTGAAAGTGCAGAGACAGCTTGAATCTGATTTGCAGACCTTGTTGGGTGCTGTGCAATGCAATTGTGATGAAAAGGGCCTGAGAGTTGTCTTCAGCTGGGAGGCAAAGAGTGGGCGTGCAAGGATGAAGCCTCATGGTTTTCAGGGAGGAAGATGGGAAAATAAGGTGTTCTGTTTTACTTCAGTATAGGACAAAAATGGTTTCCATTTGTCTAGCCATCCATTTTATATAGCGCTAGTCCCTACAACTATGGCCGATTTAAACAGGTTTCTTTAATAAAACCTTTTGACGATTTCTTTACATTGACCTATTTGCCATCTTCAAAGATAAATTGAAAGGTTTTTAAATGAAGAATAAACTCTGTGTGTGGCTTTGCCGAGTGCCCTCTCTAATTTTAGTACTGTGCTTGCCTGTCCTGTCAAGAGGATTACACAAAATTAAGGGAGTGATTTCCATAAAAACTGAAGGAGGGCTGGAGGTTGGGCTGAGGAAGAACACATTTTGTATAATGTAGAATTTGGAACACATCCAGTCGGCTTCATTAATAATGAATACTGTTGTGTTTTCAGTGGAAGCAAAGACAAGATCTTTGTAGTGAAAATAAATCCTTACCTACCTGACAAGCTCATCACCGCCGGTGTAAAACATATGAAGTTTTGGCATAAAGCTGGTAAGAGCCGCTGAGCTTATTAATGCTGACACGCAGCCGCGATAACGAGCTGAAGGCTTTCTTCAAAGCAATGCATCTTACTGTGTCTACTCTCACTCTCTCAGGTGGTGGGCTAATTGGGCGCAAGGGGAGCATGGGCAAGACTGAGACAATGATGTGTGCCGTCTACGGTTGGTCGGAAGAGATGGTCTTCTCAGGCACGTGCACTGGTGACATTTGCATCTGGAGGGACATGTTCTTGATGAAGACTGTCAAAGCCCATGACGGCCCCGTTTTCAGCATGCATGTTCTCGAAAAGGTAATGACAGGACTTTTATTTGTAATTGCAAATTAGAACAATTTTAAATAATAAATGGCCCATTAATAATCTTCCTGGAGGGGTGCATTGTGCAAATGTTTTCATATCCACGAGTGACATGTTCATTCCGCTTTGAATATGCCATTACTCTTTCTCTGCAGGGGTTTGTGACTGGAGGGAAGGATGGTATAGTCGCGCTCTGGGATGACACATTCGAAAGATGCCTCAAGACCTACGCCATCAAGAGGGCAGTCCTAGCTCCAGGCTCCAAGGGTAATATGGTCATCTTGCACCAGTCCTCTTCGTTATTCGCTCCAGATACACTGACAACATTCAGTGAGTGTAGTTAAAAGGAATTACCCATTTGTCCTGGCATGACTTCTTTTCTCCATTCTTTAGGCTTGCTTTTGGAAGACAACCCATCCATACGTGCCATATCTCTAGGCCATGGCCACATTCTTGTGGGAACGAAGAATGGAGAGATTTTGGAGGTGGACAAAAGTGGCCCCATTATGCTACTTGTCCAGGTTAGATGGCAAAACAAAGAATATTATGTTCAAAACACTCATCGGTTAAATAGTATATACCATGGGTCTTCAACCTTTTTAAAACTGAGAGCTACTTATTGGGTGCTGATTAATGTGATGACCTACCAGTTTGATAGATACTTCTAAAATAAAAATCAGCGCAATAATTATGAACAATGATCTAAAAAGATAAGAATCGGTTAATATCAATTGGCAACACTTTTTTGTATTAATATCTGCAAGTGGTTCCATTTTCAAATGATCACTTCTACAACATTCCTTGAAAAGCACAATGCCCCATCACCGGCCTGCCATTTCTCGAACACACTACTCATGTTCTTTGTGGGCTATGCCTGCGGGCAACATGTTGTTGACCGCTGGTGTCGACAGGTACTTGAGCTCTGGAACAGATGCAGCAAGTTTTACAATGGTCCAGCGGTCTTGAGATTAAAAGACAGCCCTCCACTTACACTTACTGCCTGCGGTATTTTGCATTGATGAAAATAAATTGTAGCCATGAAGACTCGATTGTTAATTTTGCTAAGTGGCTTGGCTCTGACTCCGAGTGTGGGCCCCTTGTCTTTAAACTGTCAGAGTCGTATTGACTGCCTGTTTTGAATGCTTTACAATTACAACTGTAGTCTGACTGGTGGGACCAATCGAATAGGGAAGAGTGAAGTAAAGTTTTTCCATAACCTGCTGCTGAATTGCAAACTATCAGATCATTGTCAAGACTTGGAAACGGTTTAAGCAGAGCATTCTTTTTGGTCTTTGAAGCCTGAAGTGCAAGTGTTTTGTCATGCAGGGTCACATGGAAGGTGAAGTTTGGGGCCTTGCCACCCATCCACACCTCCCTCTGTGTGCCACTGTCAGTAATGACAGAACCTTACGCATATGGGACCTCTCCCCCAGTCACTGCATGTTGGCAGTGCGCAAGCTCAGGAAAGGTGAGTCACCAACTGTTGACAGTAAAGTATTTCCTCTTCTGTGTCCCAGACTGTGTGCATCGATCCCGGGCCATTAACAAACACCCTTCACAGGTGGCCGCTGCTGCTGCTTCTCCCCTGATGGCAAAGCCTTGGCAGTCGGTCTAAACGATGGCAGCTTTCTCATTGTGAATGCCGACACCTTGGAGGACCTTGTGTCCTTCCACCACCGCAAGGACATCATCACAGATATCAAATTCTCCCCAGGTTTGTGGATCCCTCGTTATTGACAAGTCCAGCTTTCGAAAACAGGACTATAAACCAATTAGTGGTGTTTTCTTCACACTGTTCAGGTTCTGGCAAGTACCTTGCAGTGGCATCAGGAGACACATTTGTGGATATTTACAATGTAATGAGCAGCAAATGGGTTGGAGTGTGCAAAGGATGCCTCAACTCTATCACACACTTGGATTGGGACAGGCGAGGTAAACATCCTTTGTTCTGTTGATAATCCTTGTGTGGTACTGCTCAATAACCATCAAGCACGGTGGCCCTACGGGCCCTTTAATTCACAGGGAAACTACTCCAAGTTAATACCAGTGCCAAAGAGCAGTTTTTCTTCGAGGCGCCTCGTGGCAAGAGGCAGACCATCCCTGCCACAGAGGTAAGATTGGAGAAGAAACACCGCAGGAGTAAGAGAGAGAGGAAGTTTGTGAAGTGTTAAAAATCTTACTTCATCCATCCTTTTTCGTTCATCGTCATTGAGGTCATAGTTTGAGCCATCCTACTTGACTTTGGGCATGAGACAGGGTACACCCTGGACTATCGTTAGCCAATTGCAGGGCACATAGTGGGTACCGTACACGACCATTCACATTTACATGCACACCAATGAGCAATTTAAAGCATCAATTCACCCTACATGTATGTTTTTGGAAAGTTGGGAGGAAGTCGGAGTACCTGGAGTACCAAGTCTCTTGCCCTATTTCAGCCGAGAAAGGCTTCAGTTCACCCATGACTCTAGTGAGGATAAGCGGTAAATAAAATGGATGGATGGATGAACCCGCAGGTCTCTGAAGCAGAACATAATTTGTACATATATTTATCTGTGTGTTTTAGGTGGAGAAGGTTGACTGGAGTTCGTGGACATGTGTCCTCGGTACGTCTGTCGAGGGCATCTGGCCCGTGATCAGCGAAGTCACAGAGGTGACCGCGGCTTGCCTTAGTAATGACAAGAAGGTGCTCGCCACAGGAGACGATCTAGGCTACATCAAGCTCTTCAGATACCCTGTCAGGGTAAGATGCAATGCTCAACACACAGAATAGCTTTATGTCACTGTGGCAAGTTGATGAAAGATTTTTCATTCGTAGGGCAAGTATGCAAAGTTCAAACGCTATGTGGCTCACAGCACGCATGTTACAAATGTGCGGTGGACCCATGAAGACAGCCTATTGGTGACCGCTGGTGGAGGGGACACGTGCCTCATGATCTGGGCCCATGAGCCAGAGAACCACAGGGAGCTCAGACAGTGTGACAGCGAGGAGTCAGACATTGAGAGCGAGGATGATGGAGGTGTGAGAACAGCATCTTTGGCAAGTGTCCCTGCTTCCGGTATATCGATATCAATCTTGTTTTTCATTAGGTTATGACAGTGATGTGACAAAGGAGAATGAGATCAACTATACCATCAAAGCCTTATCCACCAACATGCGCCCCATGACTGGTGTAAAACCCCACTTGCAAATGAAAGAGCCTTCATTGGATGAGAGGTATTCTTATGTGAAGCTGTGGGAAAGTTTTCAGTGTATCAAAGAAAATATTACTTGCATCAACGAGACCTCTTTTGTTGATATCTCTTTCTTATCTATGACTTCAGCTCCATACTCGTCCTTCTTTTAAAATAACTTGCACCTTATCTGTTCTTCTTCCTTGTAATGGCTGCAATCTGTCATTGTCCTGCTTCCTTCTTTATTACCATCTGAAGACAAGGTGTGGTCAGGTAAGATCACGTGTTTCATGTTTGGGGAAACTGCGTCCAAGATAAAGTCTCAGTAGTATTGATGACACAGACCGTATTTTTTTGACTATCACTAATACTTATAATCTGTAAACAATTAAGTGCAATCCTGAATTGGTGAAATGAGACATGCAATAGTGTGACAATAAATGCATACACCATATGCGAACGTTGTACCACTAAGGCCAATTTACATATTGTTCTTTTATTTTTACTGATTGCTTTTATTTTAAATAATTCTCCTCACCAGTGGAACGGCACTCATAATTTCGTTGTCTGCATGGCACAGAATGACAATAAAGGGTTTTGATTTGATTTAGTATGAGCCAAAGTAATAACACAACCACCGGTCACCAGATTGATGAGCAAGGTTGAAACTTTTTTTGTGTCTGTCATTTCCTATCTGTCTGGTGTACTGTAACCACTTTGAATTGGGGCTCATTTGGCTGCATTCCCTAGTTGGGGTTTGTCAAAGAATGAGCCCTGGAATTCGAACCAATCTCAAAATATAACGCATCATGTGATGTTTCCTAGACCGAAATGAAGTGAAATTCTTTCACGGAACTGCTCAAATGGTATACTATGTAAGCAAAAAGTCGATTGCACAAGGCAGCAGATGTCCTTGAAATGGGCTTTGGTTGTCATGGTTACAGCATGGTGCTGACTTCTCTGTTTTATGTCCTCAGTGGCTGAGGTGTTGTTGACGTGCATATCCACTGAGCAGCAATCAGTGAGTACTGTATAAAACATATTGAGTAATTCTTGTTTTTGGTTTCTTTATCTGCTTCCATGCAGAGGTTCAAGGTAAGCTAATTGTTATTTTTACACAAGTGTATCGCTCAGTTGTCTATATAGGAATTAAACATGGAGCTGTTCAGCAAATACATGTCTGCCATCATTTAGTCATTCATTAAGTTATATCTTACTGGTTATTTTGTGCACTGTATTTTATTGGTGGTTACAATTATACATACAACTTGTGCTAATCACGACCAGATACTAATCAGAGGATGATGTTTTTTTAAACGCTTACGTTTTCAAAAAATGTTTAAAACAAAACATTCTTATTCTTCATAAGATACATGCATCACTGTTGTGATCAGAGTGGTGATGAGCAGCATTTGTAACCCAGCAGTGTGTTTCAGACCTCCTGTTAGCAGAGCCCTGCCACAGCCTGAGAAGCTGCAGACCAACAACGTTGGCAAAAAGAAGAGACCCATTGATGTAAGCGGAACTTCTTTTGCGTCACTGTAAACAGATTCATTGCAAACACTGCAATCTGTATTAAAAATGCTGCTTTCCGATGTGTTTCAGAACAGAAAATGATAAAAAATGCTCGTATCTGATCTGATTTCATTTTAAGATGTGTAGACTGCTCAGACAACCTCTCTGCCGCCGCCCTCGATCGAATGCTCTTTGTTGTCATAACAACCACTTTCCTGACTTTCTGACTGCCTGCTCTGACTTTCTCCATAGGACCTGGTTTTGGAGCTGGTGTTCGGTTACCGTGGCAATGACTGCCGCAATAACGTGCATTACCTGAACGATGGGGCGGACATCATTTACCACACAGCCTCAATTGGCATCGTGCTCAACTTGACCACCTGTAGGCTTTTACACAGATAGAATTTGCCATGACTGTAGTGAGAAGTAATAACAGCTTGTGTGCATATATTCTCTTGCAGCCTGCCAAAGTTTCTACATTGAACACAGTGATGACATTCTGTGCCTGACAATCAATCAACATCCAAAATTCCCCAATGTGGTGGCAACTGGCCAAGTAGGTATGTTTGTGAGGCGACGGCCTCTTGCCTCACCAGCTGCTTGCTCTTCTTTCCCTTTTCTCGATTGTGCTATTGAGTGTCTTTTGAAACAAGCTTCAATGCTGACTTAATCAATTAAAGAAAATATCCTTGTCCTCTGTCCTTTTAGGTGACACTGGTGACATGTCAGGTAAATGAGTGTAAAAAGTGCCTCGAGGTTTGAAAGAAACAAATCCACATTCTCATTACGGTCACATGTTCTCCGTCCCTCAGCCACATCTCCATCTATTCACGTGTGGGACGCGATGACCAAGCAGACGTTATCGGTGCTGCGCTGTTCCCACTCGGGTGGTGTGTGCTCTGTCAGCTTCAGTGCCACAGGGAAGCTACTGCTGTCTGTGGGCCTGGACTCGGAACACACCGTCACCATTTGGAAGTGGCAGGAAGGTACAAGCTGATCTCACACGGGTCATCTTTACAAAATCTATCTCACCCGGACTGACCTCGGTTTGCCTTGTATGTGGTCTTGGACTTTGTCTCTCAGGTGGCAAAGTGGCCAGTCGGATTGGTCACACGCAGCGGATCTTTGTGGCCGAGTTCCGTCCAGACTCGGACACTCATTTTGTCTCTGTGGGGATCAAGCATGTCCGCTTCTGGACATTAGCAGGGCGAGCTTTGCTCAGCAAGAAAGGAGTGCTGAGCTCCATCGAGGACGCCCGCATGCAGACCATGCTCTCTGTCGCTTTTGGAGCGGTAAGTGCCTTCGGATCATTGGCTTTGCCGTTGATCTCTGAATCTTTTTGTTTTAAAATGCTGCTTTTGCCACGTTGTTTTTCTTGGATGCTGCTGAACAGTTTTTGCATTGCTTGCTCTGCTGTCTTAGACCACTAGATTAGTGCAGATTTGTTTTCTTTTCAGAATAACTTGACATTTACAGGTACCATAAGTGGGGATGTATGTGTGTGGAAAGAGCACATTCTTATAAGGATAGTGGCCAAAGCTCACACGGGCCCTGTGTTCACCATGTACACAACATTGAGAGATGGCCTCATTGTCACTGGAGGCAAGGAAAGGCCGTAAGTTACACGGGCTCGTTACACATTTTTGAGTAGTCCCCAAATTCGTTAAATTAGGCTAATGCTGTGGAGGAATTTCGTGGAAACATTTACTGTTGGCCTCCACAGGTCAAAGGAAGGCGGAGCTCTCAAACTCTGGGATCAGGAACTGAAACGCTGTCGAGCATTTCGATTGGAAACTGGACAGGTCATTGACTGTGTTCGTTCGGTTTGCAGAGGAAAGGTAACTGAAAAAGATGATGCTTGATGTCATTCAGCAAAGACCCCTTCTCTATTGGGAAGTGTTTTCCTGTTTTTTGCATCAGGGTAAAATCCTGGTTGGAACCAGGAATGCAGAGATCATTGAGGTCGGGGAGAAGAATGCAGCATGCAACATCTTGGTGAACGGTCACATGGACGGGCCAATTTGGGGTTTGGGGACACATCCAACCAGAGATGTGTTTCTGTCAGCTGCAGAGGATGGGACTGTTCGACTATGGGACATTCCGGAGAAGGTCAGTCCTGTCATACTTTGGCGGTCAAAGGCATCAATGAAAGTTAAAAATAACCAGTTGGAAGAAGTCGATGGGAAAAGGGGGATTCTGGTTTTCGCTGTTAAAGCTGCTGCCCCAGCGACCCAACCCTTGTTACGCGGTAGAAAATGGATGGGTAGATGAATATTCTATGTACCGTGTTGAGCTAAGCTTTTTATTTGACATGCTTAAGTAGAATTAGGACATGGCTGACCCCTTGGATCAAAGATCAATACATGGATCAATTCAGGATTAAATTGGAACTCATTGTAGGTATGAAGCTCCTAAATGTAGCTGTTCATACTGTCATTTCAAAAAATGACAAAAGTTAACTGTTTGTGGAGGTCTGTGTGCTCTTGTCAAACCCATAACGACTGATTATAAATGTACTTTTACTTATGGGTCAACAGAAGATGCTGAATAAGGTGAGCTTGGGCCACCCGGCATGCACCATCAGCTACAGTCCTGAGGGAGACATGGTGGCCATTGGCATGAAGAATGGCGAGTTCATCATCCTCCTAGTCGCCTCTCTCAAAATCTGGGGCAAGAAAAGGGACCGCCGTTCTTCTATCCAGGATATTAGGTGAGAATTGTCAAGTCGGCTAAGAGCTTTGTTTTTGAGAAATGAGCGCGTTTCCAAGTGTGTGAGTTCAATAAGCAGAGACCGACCAGTGAGAGTGTCGCACAGAAAAATCTATCAGTTACCTTTTAAGTGTTATTCCTGCCGTTGATGAACACTTTGGCATCGTGTGTACCCTGCTTAAGTGGGTCACGTGTTACTTGGCAACACAGTGGAGATTTGTGAGAGCACCACATGTCTGTCTTGTAGGTTCAGTCCAAATTCACGCTACCTGGCTGTCGGCTCTTGTGAAAGCGCCGTGGACTTCTACGACCTGTCGCTCGGGCCGCAGTTAAACCGCATCAACTGTTGTCGGGACATCCCCAGCTTTGTCATGCAGATGGACTTCTCTGCGGACAGCTTGTACATCCAGGTGCGGTGCCCTCAGCTGTACAGGTGAGGTACCCGTTCCCGTCTAATCCTCCTCTGGCTTTTTGGATCAGGTGTCCACTGGTGCTTACAAGCGGCTCGTGTACGAGGTGCCGTCGGGGAAGCAGGTCACGGAACAGTCCCACATTGACAGGATTACCTGGGCCACCTGGACCAGGTCAGATGAGAAGCACAACGAAATCGTAGTCTCAATATTTTTGATTCACAAATTCACATTATACATTTGTTTCCCCTGTGGAACTCATCCGTAACTTTTCGCAGAAAAACATGTCAATTTGCGGAACTCACCTATTCGTGCTTTTTTTTTTTTGGTGGGTATTCTTTCTGAAACGCTGTAAGATTTCACAAGATGGGGCCAAAGCTAAATAGGAACGCAGTGCTGCAATTGGCCCAAGGAAGTACTGTATGTCAAAGTGATGTATCTCAACTAATAGAAAAGCACTATACGTCGAGGGGAGCCAAATTTTCTGGAAGTTACTTGCGCTTTGGGTTCTTTTTTTTTCGAAACCAAATAATCTTTATGATATTTATTTATTAAGGGTAATGCTGTAGGATGAGTTTGAAATGATAAAGTTTTTTTTCAGGGGTGGGGGGGACACAGTTTGTGGTATATTTACGGTTTCGACTATTGATATAGGCCTGTGATTTTCAGTGTGGTACAAGTATCACTAATAATACAGCAGTTCCCTTTGACTCAAATCATTAACTTTTTTTGGGGGGGGACAGAAGTGTTAACGTTAAACTATGCATGATGTTTCAGTGGCTTACAATTATTATATTTACTTAACAGTAATAAACCCTCAGTCTCATATTTTATGAACTACTTGGAGAGGTGAGTATATTTCACCAAAATGTTTGAGAACCACCAAATAGAATATTACAAAGGTTTTTATAAGGAGCGTCAATTGCATTTTTAAAAAATATCTATTTCTGGCACAACTTGTTATTGTATATGGTCAATCTGAATGGAACTCTGTGTGCATGGAAATTGCTGAGTGCTCTCCCTTCTTCCATCACTGTGTCCAGCGTCCTCGGGGACGAGGTTGTCGGCATCTGGTCGCGGAACACAGACAAAGCAGACGTCACCTGCGCCTGTGTCTCCCACTCAGGCCTTAATGTAGTCACAGGCGATGACTTTGGAATGGTCAAGCTCTTTGACTTTCCGTGTCCAGACAAGTTTGTAAGTACCACTATAGTTGTACGGTAATGCCTCTCACGTTCAATGAGAAAATAGACGTAGCACACCAGGATGTACTGGTGTACTAGATCTAGGATGGATGTACTGGGGGATGTGTAAAATATGTTCATGGACATTGTATTTTGATGGCGTATAGTGATAACTGCTCTGTTACTGATGAGAAAAGTCAAGTCAAGTCAACAGTATTTATAGAGCACTTTCAAACAGCCATCGTTGCATACAAAGTGCTGTACATGGAGCGATTTAGCATGCACAATAAACAGTAAGACAAATCGGTAATAAAGGCGGTAGAAAGCACCAAACAGTAAAATCAAGAACAAATCTAAGTCATGCTGAGTCGAATGCCAAAGAATACAAGTGAGTTTTGAGGAGGGCTTTGAAGATGGGCAGCGAGGAGGCTTGCCGAATGTTCAGTGGGAGGTCATTCCAGAGAGATGGACCAGCAACAGAAAAGGCTTGATCCCCTCTGAGCCTCAGTTTAGTTCTTGGTACTTCTAATAATGTCTGGTCCACAGACCTGAGGCGCCAGGCAGGTGTGTAGGGGCGGATGAGCTCAGAGAGGTAAGGTGGCGTGAGATTATTCAGAGATTTGAAAACAAAGAGGAGGATCTTGAAAATAACTCTAAAATGAATGGGGAGCCAGTGAAGGGATGACAGAGTAGGAGTTATGTGCTCCCTCTTACGAGTACCAGTCAAGAGGCGGCATTCTGGATCAGCTGAAGGCGCTTAAAGGAGGACTGGCTGACTCCAAAGTAAAGGGCATTGCAGTAATCAAGCCGGGATGTGACAATAGTTGAATTACTGTCTCAAAGTGTTCATGTGAGAGGAGAGGTTTAATTTTGGCCAGCTGTCTAAGGTGAAAGAAGCTGGATTTAACAACGGCACCAATTTGCCGATCGAGTTTAAAATCACTGTCCAGTTTAAGGCCCAAGTTTGAGACTGTTGACTTAAGATAAGGAGACGGGGGACCAGACATTCATATGTTACTTGGCTATATTGCATTTTCATGTTATTTGGGAATGTGATTTTTTTTTAAACATATGTTTTCATTATGTTTCATTTCAGGCAAAACATAAACGCTTTTTGGGCCATTCGGCTCACTTGACAAATATTCGCATTACAAATGGAGACCGCTTTGTAGTGAGTGCTGGTGGAGATGACAGGAGGTATGACTTCTAATCAGAACTCTCGTATGTCCACTTCCATGATGAAATGTTAACATTGTTTCATGTGTACTTTTGCAGCCTCTTTGTGTGGAAGTGTGTCCACGCCCCCCACTGAAGGTGACATTCTGACCATCTCGCCTGACACCTTCCGGCGTGTCTCTCCAGTCGAGCACAAGGAATGCATTTAAAAGATCAGGAGGGGGCCTGGCAGGTTCAACGTGAGGAATAAGTCTGACGCTGACGCTAACTTACTGCCTCAATACTTGGTCCATTCACACGTGCGCATCATGGTGTGAATTGTGAGCAAAGGTGGCGTGCATTCAATCAGTTTGTATGTGCATATCAACTAAGGCAGTGGTACCCAACTACCAGCATGTGGACCGGTACCGGTCTGTGGGACATTTGAACAACAACAAAAAAAAGGTTGACGTCAAACCACTCATCTCGATCGTGTGAAAAGAGTAAGTCCTCAATAGAGCAAATTAGTCCCGAAAAAATGTGAGGGAAAAAAAAACTTCCACATAAAGGTCGAAATGGCCAGGCTGAAGAAGACGAGGCTACGGCTGCATTTAAAAAGTCTCCACATCCCTGTTCAGATGTCAGGTTTTTGCGATACAAAATAAAAAGACCATGATAAATCACCTCGAAACCTTTTCCGACATTGTGACCTGTAACCTGTACAACTCACACTATTGTGGTTGCACAGGTGTGCACACACTTTTATCAAGCTGGTGATATGTCTGTGCTCAGAATTAACCAATCACATTCAAACTCATGTTTAACGGCACTCAGCATACACCTGCCACTATTGAAAGTGCCTGTAACAAACCCCAAATCAAGTTCAGATGTTCCAGTTGACATTTTTCTTCTGAAATTGTTGGAATCCCATCCCACAGCACAAGTCATTGTCTGCAGAATCAGAGGGATCATGAGGAGGTATTCGTCAGGAAAAGGGTACAAGAGAATTTCCAAGGCATTAGACCATAGTGAAGACATTCTTTCTCAAGTTGATAAAATGGAGGATAACAGTACCATTACCAGCAACTGATAAAAAGGTGCAAGAAAATGTAGTTGGCGAGGTTCCTTGGAGGCTAACTGCAACAGTGCTGGTTGTTGAGAGAACGTGACACAGCCAAGTACACAATTATAAACGGATGTGTAAAAGATTAGGGTTTTTTTAAATTAATTTGAACAGGTTAGAAGTCGTGTCGCCAAAACCTGGCATTTGAACAGAGGGGGTTAACTTTGTAGACAAGGTAAGAGATAATATCAGTAGTTCTACAAAAAAAAATGTGGGTTTCGTGCAATTCTCACACACCCAACCCGTTTTGCGTAATGTGTGACCAAACTCTGAAAACGGGTGAGCCGTGGCATTCGCAATGCAAGAACAAGGGCACTTTAACGTCAACTCCAGTCGACAGCAACGGTATCATGTCAAAAGGGCTGTGCCCCGAAGTGGCAAAGAACGGTTGAATGAATCGTAATTCTTCTTCCACCAATGCAACATTAATCAGAAAAGCGTGTTTAGACGAGCGGGGGCTCATAGAGCACATTATTGCAAAGAAAATGTTTGACTTCCACTTTAAGATAAACAAGTGCAGGGCCCTAATTGCAACCACTGCATTGAGCTTAATGACGAGTTCGATTTTGAATTAGTTTTTGTTCTGATTCTGGTCTGTCAAAATATTGCTGAACGCAAAACTTGTTAGTGGCGAAAAAAAATGTTAGGGACTCCTAATTTAAAGCCCCTATCCCACTGAGCGGTGAACGATTGTGAGTTTTTGCGAATGCAGCGAATGTTGCGTTCTTGTCAGGGTTTATTCAAGGTCGCTTTTGTTCGCCCTTTTTGTTTGCCTGTCCTTTTTTTGTCCCAAGTGAATTTTGAACATGTTCATAATTTCCTTGCGGCAAGAAAAAACACAAACTGTTGGCAAACGTTTTGCAAACATTCGCGACCTCGAACGAACCCTAACAAATGTCAGCACTCGTTGCGACCAACTGCTGCAATTTTTGCCCATCAGTGGGATGGAAACTTTAAGCGATGCATTACTTTTGTGCGATGAGTAATTCTGTCCCACAATTGAAGGCCTATTGTTTACTGACAATGCCATTAAAATATATATACTTGTAGCAGACTCAATTAGCCTTAATGTTTTATGATTTTCTTTCTTTTAACATACAGCATATATTCATTTTTTGGATCACATTGTCATTCGTATGTTGTTTCTTTTTGCTGGTAATTCCAAATTGTGTGGCCTTCCTCTTGAATGTAACATCCACTATTATGTTCTGGATGTCAGCATGCCAAAGCAGACTATGCACTGTACACCCGACCCAGTCACTGTGTCATCTCTTGGTTCGTTTTTGTGCTTGTGTTGTGGTGCAGGTGGTTGTTGTTGACTGGTTGATCCCGCTCATGACTTAATTAATGAGTGCAGATGTGTTCATATTTGTTTGTGGATGTGCATGGAAGACAACCTGTCTAGAACACAGACCCTCCCAAGAAAATAGCTGTAACTTGATGTTCCAATGCACTCTAAAATATTTCATCCACTTTACAGTGCGCTGCTACAATGTATTATTGTCACATTTCCATTCATCTAAAGGGTGTCAGTTAGCGTTTTGTGTAAGTGGACATACTACTTAATGGAATGTTTTATTTAAAGGAAAAAAAAGTGCAAAATGTTTTGCTTCGTTCAAGACGCGCAGACACACACACATATATATACACGCACATATATATACGTGTGTGTGTGTGTGTGTTAAAAAACGCACTTTGATTTACATCAGTGTAAATATCATTTGTAGATATTGTTTTTGTATATTTTTGTGAGATGTTTCTTAAAGTCTGCTTTAATGACAAAAAAAAATGAACAGCGGTTCTAACCCGTGAGTGTATGATGCCATGATGTGTGCAAATAGAAAAAGTTATTTAACCAATGTGATGAAACAATTGGTGCTCAATTAGTAATTAAAAAACATTTTCCTTGTCTACTCTTTTGATTTCACTCAAACTTTTTTTTGATTTTTTTTTACATGATCTCATGGACTGGGGAAATGACGGCACCAACTAAATTTGATGAAAATAAGAATTACCACATTTTTCTTTTTTGGAGCATTTCTCAAATCGTCCTTGAAATTTGCAGAGCAAGAAATGTTTGAGTTAACCTCATAAGTCTTACATTTGTCTTTTTAGAAAGTTGGCACCAACTTGAGCAAAGATCCATCGTTTTAAGTTGCATTTATTTTTGTTCATTCTATTAAGTTTTCATTGTTACTCCTGTCCCTGTAGTTACCGGTAGTTTTCCTTGTGATGTACCAATTCCCATTGAGATTCAGTGGATACTATTGTGGACTTTGTGTTTGAGTATGTTATTAAGCTCCAAGCTTCAAAACCAAACTCAAAACTCCAAATGCAGCACCCTACGTACGAAAGACTGATTTACAAATAGTAGGTTCTGACCTGACCTGACCTGACCTGTCAGGCAATGACCTGATGGCAGAATGTTGTGAGGTGAGAGACAATTCAACAAAGAGCGATCGTCATACAGTTTGATTAACATGACATAAGGAACCAACAATGTTTAAAACAGCAGGCAATTGGAAATAATCAATTGCATGGATGTGCCAAAGCATTTGCAAGAATGTGAAGAGTGAACACGTAGTTTTGACAATTTCAATTCTGATCTTAAAAATGGCTGCTGAGAAAAACTGCAAGCAAAATGCTTTTGGGGACATTTCAATAATATGTAGATGTACCTCCACATCACATTGCTGATATCTTGCTCTACTTTTTCAAACTCGTTTGACTGAATCACTGCACATCTGCAATAAATGATGCCTCAGTTTCTTAATAATCCACAATCGATTCCACCCAACAATCCATTATGTCAATCGCTGCATCAAATACATTTCACTAAACCGCGGAAATTCACAATTTCACATTTTATTTGCAATCACATAAATACATTTGTTTGGGTTATTTACATATTTTACATGCATAAGGAAACGTCAAAACAAGTTTTGCTTTTTTGTAAATCTGTTACAAGCTACTGTAAGCCACTATAGTGATTATTTTTTTTGCCAGCGGTCACTGAAGTTTAAAGGTAGTTTCTGTGAGATTATGGAAAAAAATAAACAAAAACGTGTATGGGGCTTGAAACCTCTTGTCACTTTTTACACTGGCCAGCCTGCAAAATGTACCTTGTCTATATGAAGTAGGCGGCACCACACATGTTCTACAGACCACCAGTGCTGTGTCATTTAAAGTTTGACAGAGAAGGAGCTTCCACAGGAACAGCCGTGATCAGCTCGGGGATTCTTGAGCACCTGGAAGGTGGCACGGATGAGTTCTTGGCTGAAATCCACCGTGGCTCCTTTCACAAACTCTAGGCTATCCTGGTCCACAACGATCCCCACTCCGTCCTGCTCGAACACTCTGAAAGCACAGATATGTGGACAGAGTGTATATATAGCGAGAATTTAATGACGTGAATAGAAAGGGCATGCTGTACCTGTCATCTTCGGTCCTATCAGCATCAACGGAAAACTTGTACTGGAAGCCGGAGCAGCCTCCACCTTCCACGCGTATTCTTAGGTACTCTCCTTCCCCCATGATCTCACCAAGTCTCTGAAATAAAATAGCCATGTTTGTTTGGAGGTCAGTGTTCAAATTCCGCTGCAGACAAAATACTAATATGGCTCCCAGTTGTTAGAGACATTTTAATCTGCTTCACGGTTGCAAAGGCGTTGGCCAAACATTTGCAATCGTTTTAAGGGTTGCAAACAGTTTTCCTTCACGAAAGAAATTTTGAATCATCAAAATTTGATGGGCATACTCGTCTCTGGTCCTGCAAAAGACAGGCTGTTTTGCCACAGTTAACACTAATTGTCAGGTCTCCGCTGCCGGTTACAACGCTAACGGAAGTCACGCTTGCTATTGGCCCCTATAAAAATAGAGTTATAACCACACCACTGGCCATGTCAATCAAAACAAGAAAATGAATGTATGACACACCTCTTCTAATGGCTCTTACTACACGAGAAACACAGTAAAACCTCCTCTGTTCAAAGTTCAAAGCTGTTCCGAGAGCAAGAATGCAGTTGTTGGTGCACAATCGCTGCTCACCTTGACACACGACTCGGTGAGATGGACCTTTTCATCAAGATCCGACCTCTGCTGGCTTACAGCGCCACTGAAAGGTCGAAGACTCACAGTAGAAATGGGCTGAGGGCTGCGGAGGGGCCCAGAAAAGTGTTGTCTCGCCGCGATGTTGCTGAGGAGGGCAGAAGACCTGCAAATCATCACTGTTAGCCATGTCATGGTGAACACGATCATGTACAGTGTCAATAACACGATGAGCTCGTGAACGGGCGAGCTAGCAAACGTCATCCTGACGTTCAAAAACTAAATTTTCTCATCTCGCATTATAAATGGAGGTTGGAAAAATATATATGTGAATGTCATCGTGAAAGACGAAAGAACAAGTTTACCTGGCAAGACTTAATAATTTGGACATTGACGCCGATATCATCGCTTGTCCCGCTCGTGACATCTTCCATAACAAATAAAAAGAGGAAGTCACGTCCCAAGTAAGAGGAAAGATGCTATTGGTCAATTCCCTTGTCATTCGTAACGTACACGCGAATGACTACAGTGCGTAAAATGATTGGTTGATGTACCTTACGTCGGTACATATTTAATAGTACCCTCATTTTGTCTGTCAGGCACAAGATCCAGCATTTCCTTATTTCTACCAATAATAACCAACTCTAAAACGATTATTTATAGTATTATTTCAATAAATAATTGATTTATATGTCTCTAATTTATTGCATCCGTCTATTATAACTCATTCCACAAAAGGCGTAACCTGGCAGTCCAAATAATGGACAGATTTATTTTGGGGCGTTACTTCTAGTCGCGTGACATGAGGAAATAAAAAGTGCTGGTCGGCTGCCTGCTACCATACATCACTCTGCAAGCCGCTAGAGAAGCCTAAGAACGAAACCGGGTACGGTTTGTTTTACTTGAGTTTACTTTATTATGTTTGATTCAAACATTAGATGCTGAATTGCCAGGAAAAA
This sequence comes from Hippocampus zosterae, assembly GCF_025434085.1. NCBI lineage: Eukaryota > Metazoa > Chordata > Actinopteri > Syngnathiformes > Syngnathidae > Hippocampus > Hippocampus zosterae. Next base: position 9,489,324 of record NC_067464.1, on the reverse strand, counting down.
AAACTGTCCGTGATTGCGGGCATGGTTGGGAGTGTGGCTGACTCTTGGTTGGCGAGAAATCAATCGCATCACAGATTGAACACTACGTGCTAAAAGATTATTTGAAGTTGCATTTTGTCCTCAAGTCTTCAGTGTTTGTTTTCTAGGTCGTCGAAACATGAATTTGAGAGCAGGTGTCGTTTTGCTCTGCTTAATGAGCCTCACCTGTGCGGATCCAGTCAAATACTTCGACTGCGGTAAGTGACCACTGTTCAACTACCAGGAACGGTCCACTTTTATTCACATCTATTAGGCTTCATTTGTATGCTCATGCATTAGATTTTTAAATGACTGTTTCTGTGACTGTTGAAAATCCCAGAAATATGATGGGGAAAGTGTGTATTTTATATTGACTTGGCAGTGACAAGTGCATATACCAAGTAAACGGTTATTCACGTGGTATATTTAGTATATGTATATATTTTTTGTAAAGGGGAAAAAAGTTGCACACAATTTTTACACTCATGGGCCGATTTGACCCACAACATAAAAGTCGAGTAAATTAAACCAAGGTGATTCTGAGCAAACGGAATGAATTAAACAAATAGAAAAATAAATGCAACAAATTTAAAATATGATTACGGGTCTTATAAATGTAAAGGTCGTCCGCCAGATGAAAGTAGGGAGTAGGCTTTGTGTGTCAAAGTTTTAAAAATCACGAGATTTTTACATCCACGAAGCCTCCTCTTCACAAGTGATGTGCGTCAACAGACATTTTTTTTGTCTTATCAGGCTCATCATCAGGCAAGGTGATCATTGTGGACATTACTCCTTGTCCCTCTCTGCCTTGCCAGCTGCATAAAGGACAGTCCTATAGTGTCAATGTGACTTTCAACAGCGGTGAGTGATCCTTATTGATTAGGAATGCCTTCTCACTGTTATCTTCATTTTGTTTGTTTTCTGTAGCTGTGCAGAGTAAGACGAGCAAAGCCGTGGTCCACGGCGTCATTGCCGGACTTCCTGTCCCCTTCCCGATTCCCATTGAAGACGGCTGCAAGTCTGGAATCCAGTGTCCCATCCAGAAGCAGCGGAGTTATCACTATGTGAACGCGCTTCCCGTCAAGACGGAGTATCCTGCGGTAAGCATACATTTAGAAACACTCTGAACTCGTTTGTGTACTTTTCTGAGTCCATAGATGCCACATTTACACAGAGAAACTAAAGATAATGCTGAAAGAATTTTATCTTTTTGGGGATTAGCAAGTATCAATACTTAGTATCAGGCCGATACAACCTTATTTCAAGGTATTGGATATTCATGACTGCTGACGCTATCGGCCATCAATACTCAAAGCAAAAAAAAAAAGCTTTTGCCAGTCGTTACCAAGACTGGGCTGTGAGAGCAGCCTGACGACCGCAAAACAAAGTAGATTTGCCATTACAAGTGTTGAGCACCTTGACCATTTACGGTTGTCGGCCCTGTCTGTTCCAAGCCGATTAGGGAGGAGGGGGAAAAACTCTTAATACTGTACACTGCAGAGAATAACAGCTCAAGATGGTGGTACCAAACCCGTACATGTGATTGTGCACGTCTTGGTTCCTGCATACATGGTAGACCCATCACCTTCTTCATGTTAGCAAGATTGTCATTAGCTTGCTTGCCCCCACCCCTCTATTGGAGCTGGACAGGTGTGAGTGCTACTAATTGATATGATGAATTAACTTCCAATTGATCAGGTGTGGTTGGGGAATCATTTTGATATTTTTAAAACTTTGTACCCATTTGCATTCAAACGGTACAAATCGTAAGCGTTCCAATCTGTACAATGGTGAAGCCATTGGACCCTTAAGGTAATAGTTACCCCTTTTTTCTTGACTGTGCATGCACTGGTTTTAGAAGCAGAGGCCAGATATCATTTTCATCTCATTTCACTTTTTTAAAACTACCTTTACAAAAGGGCACCAGTTACACTTCCTTTATTTTTGTCCCACTTCTAGATAAAGCTTGTCGTGGAGTGGGAACTGAGAGATGACAACAATCAAGATCTGTTTTGCATTAAGTTTCCTGTGCAGATTGTTTGAAACAAGTGATCTGCATAGCTGCTTTTTTGTTTTCTTTTAAGATAATCTTGACCAGTAAAAACATAATTGTAAATGATTATACATGCAATTACTTGTTTTACTGACTCTGCGAACTGATTTTATAATGCATATTTTTGGCACAATTTGATTGTACTACACTAGTGTTTAATGGCGCGTTGCAGACAACGCAGTAAACATTTGTTAGCAATGCTTAATTCAGCCACTACATTGTCCTAATGGCTGCTAGGTAGTCTGAATTTACACAAACATTTCTAGCTGTTCAAACTTTTGTAATTTCTTACTGTCTCTGTGCTATTGAGAAATTGGAAACTGTCATATGTCATTAAAATAAAGAATTCTCAATGTGTGAATTTGAGTGAAAAATGCAGAAAAAAACCCCACATTAATGCATTTGATAAACTTGTATTGGTGAGCTCAACGGCCAGCAGCAAGAAAGAGGGGCAAGATGAAACGGTCAGTAGTTGAATTCTGACAAAAAATAAAATCGCACTAACTGGGACGCAAAGCTTAACAGTGAAAGCCAATCCACCATTCACTGCATTATGCTGTACCACAGAAGTACTTTGTTAAATTTTTGACGTGCTTTTTTTTTTTTTTAAATCTTGGTAAATAAAGGTAGATAAAGAGGTATGTTGTACTTCTCTAACCAAACAGTCGTTAAGGCAGAATATTTGTGGAATGAGGAAAGAGATTCCGCTTTGGCCCTTAAACTACTTTGGGGAAGTTGAACAGATACCAGTTGCCAGGTCACAGCATCAGTCAGATTTGCCTTGCAATAAGTACAAAAGATGGAGAATTCCTGTGCATGGTGAAGCTGAAATAGTTTTCACAGTAAAGTCAATAGCAGAACGGTGCAATTGAGACCAAGCCAGGAATTATCAAGTTAATGGATGATCAGGAACAAAGCAAAAATGAGAGCAAGGTATCCCTTTGATAGCGGCAAGTGGACATTCTGTATTACCGGTACTTTTATTTTTTGGGAGGCTCATTATAAACTTGCTTTGGTGTCACTGTCCATTTTGCTTGAGACTTTCGAGCCGCTGGAGCAAAGCGTTCCCAAAGGCTTCTCTGTAGCCTGGACTCAGTGTGTCCAGAAGCGAGTAAACTGTCTCATGGTACTGAGTGCTCAGGTCCTCATCCACTTCGTTAAACGCATAGCCCACCACCTATTTGGACAAGGGGGAAAAAATGTGTAAAAGCTTAGGAAACATCAATCTCATAAAAATGTGAGTACTGGCTATTCAACTACAAAATGACATCAAATTTGGGGAGCGAATGAAACGGTTATTCAATCATTGCAACCTATTTTCTCCATTTTATTTTCAATTTAATATGGCCCTTAGAAGACTAGCTTAAACATGAAATGAGCCCTTATAAAAGAAAGCGTTCCCCACCCGCAGTCCTGATTCTGTGAGCTCCAAGCAATAGCGGTTGCCCTCTCTTGTCTCCACATTGATATAAGCCACGTCTGAAGAATTTAGGTTTTTGGACACGTGCATTTGGGCCACAGCAAAAAGGACATCTTTGACAATGGCGTCCGCCTCCAATCTCATGTCTTTGACGTCACACAGCTCTACGCATTCGTCTTCGAAAGCAGATACCATGGGGTCCTCGGGCTGGCAGTCTACTTCCATTCCCTGCAAAACACACACACACACACACACTGCAATGTCATTAAAACATAAAAATGCTGCTTTACAAGACACGAACTATGACCTCTCAAACAGCTGGTGTCATCGCACTTAAAAGTAAGTGCTCCTGTACTTCTAGTTATAAGTGTTAATTATACATTTGAGTAGAGTTATAATAGCTGTGAATAACACTTTCAATCTGTTCTGTTTGTTTCTGGGAAACAATGTCCATCAGCTCAACAGTCAAACAAGTTGACTCTTGTCTTGGCTCATGCGTGTCTATTCCCTGCATACCAGCTGCTAGCCCAAACACAAATAGTTTTCTGGGCCTTCACATTTTGAAGAATAGCCCCGTTACGAAGAGCAAAATCTAAAAAAATGGTTGACCTCTCTTTCCGCAAACAGATTTACAATTACCGATAGATTCCACAAGATGGTAGCAAAGCATTGCTAAACATTTACAATGAGCGTTACAGAGGACTACAACAGACCATGTCATTGTACACACCTGATATATTTGGTCGGGGGTTGTGCAAAGCAAGTACAGGTAGTCTATGTTTTACCTGACGGGGTATTCTGAACAGCTTCTGTTGGGGGGATTTGTGGAGAGATTGCGGATGATGATTATTTTAAGAGCTGGGCTGATGGGCTCAGAATGTGTTGAAGCTACAAAAGAAGCTGTGAGAATACATGAATTATACATTTTGTCATATGTTCGCTTTTTAAAATGTACTGTATGTTTTACCTAAAATCTGTGTGTGTGTGTGTGTGTGTGTGTGTGTATATGTACACACACACTTTTTTGTTCCTCTCTTCACAACTTTTTAGGTATCTCGCTTTCTAGCAATTACGGTGTGACGTCATTCTGACAAAGAGTTCCGATTTACCAGGTTACTGGAACGCAGCATTGGAGTCCACTACGCATTATAAATACAGCACCGTTGTAGTTTGTCTGAGTTTAACTTGAAACGTTTGCGTAACACGCCCTACATTAATCACCATTTATCGGATTTACAGTGACACTTTTTACCTTGTTTCTTGTGTCTCGAGCAGTCAGCAAACAAACCCACGCAGTGTAGGCCACAGATAATTAGTGTTTCATCGTGCAGCACATGAAGGTATGACATTTGTTTCGTTACATTGCAATCGAATGGCCATGGAACACGTATTTGTAATTTTAAAAAGCGTGATTTTTTTCTAACCGAGGTTGTGTTCTCTTGTGGAAGCTTCCAGCCCAGAGTGAGCTCTCCGTCGGGGTGGGTGAGGTTTCTGTTGATGGAATCCCGTCGAGGCGTTATTTTGTGGATAACTAAAACTACTCTGTTACGTAGTAAGTCCGTTTTTCAGTTGCTCAAGTTTGAATCTCATTAATTACGTTAAAAAATGGATAAAGTAATTGTGCCGCAAGTGACACCGCCATGTTATGACGCAAGTGAGTTAATCCCACCTATAATGGGACGTTTCCAATTGGAAGAAATTTACTGGTTGTAAAATGAGGTAGGCCGTATTTTACTTTTTTAAAGCATCCAATTGGCTCACTGAATTGATTGAAAGTAGCGCAGACCAATCGCTCTAACCTATTACTTTGTTCTTGCTGCAGCTTCAACCTACCATCACCGATCCGGGGAGTGTGTGTGAAGGCTCAGTTTGATGCGGAGTCATGAGAGTGTTTGTAAACAACGCATTTCGAAGGTAATTTAACTGCCAGGACATACATCCGTCAACTCTGCTCATCATTTAATATGCGTGAACGCCTCTTTTGTTTTACATGTGTGACTTAGTGACACTGTTCTGACATCTTTTGGTCATTAAATTGACCGATAGCGTATTTTAAGCTTTACAGGCAACTAACCAGCGAGTGGAGTGGTGGAACCATAGCAACTGTTAACCGGCGTGATAACGTTGACTCTCCTTAATATGTTGATATTGCTAGCCAGCTCACTTTAGACTCGTTAGCTCGGCCGGCCGGTTTAGTAAATGAGATACCTTTGTCTCCTGTCGTGACAGCCCCGATAAACGCAGCGAATGACTAGCAGTGTATGTCGGCATGCTAAAAGCTATTTTGCATGTCCGTTTGCCCCCTTGACGATCGATAAACAATTGTAACGGCCATGGAGCGCAATAGGTTGTAACGCCCCCAGAGCTCTTTTAATTTAATGAGTGTTATTTAGTTATTTAATGAGTGATGTAAACGTTATGTGTCAAAGCACTCCCTGTGTGTATTTTATGCAGGAAACTGGAGTCAAAGCACCACCTTCACACATCTTTGTGTACCATCATATCCTCCATCATCGTGGAATGCCAAGGATGTCAGAATTTACGGTTTTTGATTGCTTTCACTCGACGGGATGGCACAACTGACTCAACTGACTCGTTCTTAACAGTCTTTCAGACGAATATATTTTAGGCACAGGGCTTTAAAAAGACCTTCCTTTTATCTTTGCACTATACCGTACACGCATCGAGTCAAGATGCCCTGGCCATTTTCTGAGTCCATTAAGAAGCGGGCATGTCGTTACCTCTTGCATCGGTACCTCGGGAAGTTTCTGCAGGAAAAATTGAGTTTGGATCAACTCAGTTTAGATCTCTACCAAGGCACTGGATCATTGGCACAAGTGCCCCTGGACAAATGGGTATGTTCATTTTCACACAAAACAATCGGCACTGACTAGAACTGAAGTAAGCAAATTTTGTCTTCTAGTCACTCAATGAGCTCCTTGAGACGGCAGATGCTCCATTTGAGATTATTGCAGGATTCATCCAGACTATTTCTCTAACTGTTCCATGGGCAGCATTGCTGCATGACAACTGTGCCCTTGAGGTGAAAGGCTTAGAGATGGTGTTTAGACCAAGGCCAAGAGTAGGTAAGCAGGTTTCAGAATGCCAAAAGTTGAGAAAAGCATGACATTGTTATTCATTAACTGCTCTGTCTGAAAATTTTAACATGCCACTTTTTTTTCTAGCATCTGGCACTGAGCCCGTGTACTGGTCCAGTTTCATGACGAGCAGCATGCAACTCGCCAAAGAGTGTCTGAGCCAGAAGCTCACAGATGATATGGGGGAAAACTTCCAACCGTATGAAGGACTGGAGAAGTTTGCTGAAACAATAGAAACAGGTACATGATGTGCTAAGGAAGCTCAGGGAAGCACTTAGCGAAGTTAATGAGTGCAAAGATGCATCAAGTAATTGCTGCTTGAATTGTCTCTCTTCTAGTGCTAAGACGAGTGAAAGTAACTTTTTTGGATACAGTTTTGAGGGTTGAACACGTTCCAGAAAATTCCAAAACTGGAATTGCTCTTGAGGTTCGAATCAACAGGTAAGTTGCGACACATACAAACCCGATTCCAATGAAGTTAGGGCGTTGTGTTTAACATAAATAAAAACCGAATACAATGATTTTCAAATCATGTTTAACCTATATTTAGTTGCATCCACGACAAAGACAAGATATTTAACATTCAAACAGATGAACTTGATTGTTTTAGCAAATAATTAACTAGAATTTTATGGCTCTGACGCATTTAAAAAAAGATGGCAAAAAAGTTCAGGAATGCTCATCAAACACCTGTTTAGAGCATCCCACAGGTGAACAGGTTAGCTGGGAACAGGTGGGTGCCACAATTGGGTATCAAAGGAGTTTCCTTGAATTGCTCAGTGATTCACAAGCAAAGATGGGGCCAGATTCACATCTTTGCGAACCACTGAGTAAGAAAATAGTCAAACTCTTTAAGGTCAATGTTCCTCAAAGTACAAATGGAGCGTGTCATCGGCCCATGGGCCATACTCTACCCAGCTCTGCCTTATTGGGTATTCAAAATTAATTTAAAAATTCAAAAATGTATTTTTTTTTATTTCAGTAAACGTTTTATTGATCATGCCACTTAATGTTAAGAACAATCGTATGCTCTAATACACTTGTCGCCTATTGTAAGGCTTTTAATTGTATAAAGGTGTCAGTGTTATCTTTTATTGCTGATTGGCAGCAAGAAATATCAGAATTATGCGCTTTCATTGTGTAGCCATAGTTACCAAATATGGTTCCTACAAGGTTCTGCATATAGGATTGAAGAAGTCCTTGGCTGTAGCAATTATGACTGAGGTCATCTGTTTCAGTGCTTGTTTGTTTGTTTGTTTGTTTTGTATGTGGATTCTTAATCTAACTTTGTCCCTTTTTTTTTGTCCAGGATTTTTTATTCTGATGAAACTGGAGAGGAGAGCTCAAGTGTGAATGTGCATCAGCCAATCACATTTGCACACAAAAAGCTACAGATGGAAGGCATCACTGTATTTTGGGACGAGTTCGCTGATGTGTCTCAAGCTGGTTCTAAATCCTCACCACCTCCGCCTGTTTGTCTTTTCAGATTCTGGCTTCAACTCGTTGCATGTTCCCGCAGCTCGTCAATAAATGCACTCTTTTTTTTTTAACTTGTTTGACAGGAAACGGAGCCAAAGCTCTCTCCCAGCTGGAATCCCAAAATTATTTGTGAGCCTCATCCGCAATTCACAGAGACAATATCCTCAACAGCACCCTTTCAACCTGTGCAGGTTGGGAGTCTCTGTGGTAAAATTGAGTTGTCACTCACGCTGAAAAATAACCTAGCCATGCCTGGAGCAAAGGTGATTCAATGAATCTGTGTCGTACATAAGAATGTGCTGAAATTAGATTTTGCTCTTGATATTTAAGACAAGAGGACTGTCATCTTTCTTTGCCTCTCAGCTGGACGTCGCCGGCCATATTGACACACTACTCATTTTGATCTCGCCACGTCAAGTTCATCTACTTCTGGACTTGTTTGGAGCGTTCTCCTTTGAACGTGAGCTCCTGTTTGTATGTGTAACAGAGGCGTTTCTAAGCGTTGAACTCTCCGAGCATTTCTTTACTTTTGTATGAAGGTGCACAAGAATGGGCCAAGGACAGAAAAAATCGCCCCATGCAGCAAGAGGATGAGTACCGACTCCACATGGAACTAAACCGCTGTCTGAAGAAGGACACTGCAATGGCAGGAGTAGAGGCTGAACTCTTTGAGAGCCAGACGACCCGAACTGTCTCAAGTCGAGGTTTGACTGAAATTAACCTCAACAATAGAACCCTTAATGTCCAACACAACCCCCCCACCTCCCCCAAGTAATTGAAGTAATCCACTCCAGAGACAAAGTATCACTTCACATGTATTTAAACATTTTACAACAGTCATATATAGCGTAAGGAGAAGTTGACCACTGTGAGTTCAATTTTTTTTGTATGACTGAAGAGGTGTTAATTTTTTAAGGTTGTACTGTATAGTTCTCTCAAATTGATTTCAATTGTCAGTTATCCGAATGGAGTCTGTTTTTTTTCCCTCTCTGTAAACAAACATATGGATGGAGTAGATGATGTCTTCTTCTCCATGGCTGACATGGACATGTCACATAGCTTGTCGTCCCTCCCTCCTTTGGGGGAACCGCCAACAGTGGATTTGGATTTGTCACTCAATAGCAACTACTCTGCTTCTCCGAGAGAATCGCCATTGGGAAACACGACTGTAAGTCGAGTGTGTATAACCCAATGAGATCCTGAAAACAAATTCTAGTGCAGGCTTATCACGAACATGGATAAACTCAGAAATGACGACCGTTCTTAGATCTGAATGTATTCGAATGTGTTTTTGTGGTGTCAGGCTTTGTGGGAGGATTACATAGATGTACCACGACAAAGAGAGAAGGAGACTCCTGGAAAGCCACGCGACTCACAAGTCCCTCAAACATTATTACGACAAACTTGTAAGTGTGTATGTTTCTTTGGTCAACTACAAATGTACTTTCATTCAAACCAAGGATACGATTGTTTCTCTTCATCGTTAGCTCTCATCTACAATGGAAAATGTCTCCTGTGTTTGCTTTCAGCACATTCGTCCAAAACGCATGGTGACGAGTCAAGGCCAGAGCTGGTGTTAAGTCTGACACTGAGCAGTTTGGCCATCTCAGTCCTCCACATTGACCCGCTTCCACCGCTTGATGCTTCCCCAAGTCCGCTGGGCCCTTTGGCCGCACACTTCTTCAGCGTGGTGGGCCCGAGCCATCTCGACCCAGCCGCCTTCCTTCAGTCTCGATCAGTCTTTAATCACGCCTGTCCCCAAGATCATCTCAGGTGTGCATTTTAAAATTGATGATTATTATTTTGAATACTGTTTCTTATCATGTTATATCTTGGACGCTGAAGTCCTAAGAATATGTTGCCCCGTCACACAAGAAGGGGTTCTCGGTTAGCATTGTACTTTGTTTTACTCTTGATTGTTTTATATGCATGGCTCAGTGTTTATTGTAGTTATGGCTAAAAGACTCCATTCGTGTAGGTTAGTGATGTGCTCCCAGTGTGGCGTTGTGACAGTTTGCAATTTTTCATTTGAGTTGGTTTTTATTTCATATTGACTCTTTTTAAATTCAGTTAGCTTTCACTTCATTTGAATTTTTATTAGCTTTGTTGTTGTTGTTTTTTTAAATATGTGGCTTATTTTTTTGAGGGCAATATAAAAAAAGGAAGTATATTATAGTTTTCAAACAACTGTTGGACCTTCTTTCTTCTCTGCGGACATACACCAATACTGAAATAAATCCGTTGAAAAGAAAGCTCATGTATCATATTAATTGATGAAAAAGACGAAAGTAAAGGCCATTTAGACTGTATTCATTCTTAGTTTCAGTTCATTTTCATTGTTTTGAAAACATTTAGGTTTTTATTGTATTTCATTAACAGATGTTTTTTTCAGTTTTAGCTTTTTTAATTTTGTTAATTTTCATCAACTAATAACCTTGGTTCCTACTTAAGTATGAAATTAGGGTTACGTGGCCACTGTAGAAGCAGAACTTAGTTGGAAACCGAGGACCTCAAGTCCCGACATTCAAAGCAAGACTTGAGTGAGGTCCGCATCACATATATCTTTGACTTTCTCACTTAGGGTTGTGACAGTTCAGATTGCGTAAAAATAAGATGAGTGACTTCCTCTTCTATCTCTGGCATCGGTCCAAAATGAAATGAAGTGATTGTGTTCAGTGTCCGATATGCTGCTGTACTTTGTCATAGTAGCGGTCATGTTCTTAACGGGGTCATGAACAACTCAGGATGACATGTTGCTATTTCTGCAGGTTTGTGGGCCAGGGTCTCAATATCATCTACGAGCACTGTCAGGGATCCAGCCTCCGGACTTTTAGCACCGATGTCTCCCTTGACCAAATGGAGTTGCTAGAGTGTCTGTTCTCTTCAGAGAGCATCGCCACTGGCTCCCAGAGAGGTTTTCAGTACACTGAGGTGCAGCGATGCAATGCTGAATTCAGCACCTGCTCTGCATGCATTTCTTTTCTATTCACAGTATGACAGTTGCCTATTTCCCTGTCACAACACAGCTCCTGACGTTTAGCACTGCAACCAGTGGCAATGAACCACTTAGTACCTGCTTTCACCTGCTTTACAAACAGGCTGAGCGCAGAGGCCCCCAGGTAAATGTAAAATAAAAATACCGTTCATATCTGGTAGCCACATGCATCTGTAGCACTCTTGTCTGAGTGGTCGCTTCACGTGTACTTTACATCTGCAGGGTGGCCAGGTGCGGCTCAGCGCCATCCCCAGAAAAGCTGACATGCAGGTAGAGCTGGGCCCTGTGCGCTCCGAGCTCGACATCAGTATTGTGGACCGTCTCAATTCTGTACTTCAGCCTCAGAAGCTGGCCACCACGGAGATGATGGCCTCACACATGTACACGTCCTACAACAAGCATGTTAGCTTGGTGAGAAGATTTTCTGAAGATAATGAACATCTCCAGTCAGTTTTGTCAAGTTAAATTTTGAACTTGAACTGAAATGATAAACCATAGACGCATACACTTGACGAGCGTTATGACCCCATTCTAATATTGCGTGAAGTGAACAAAGGCAGCTTGATGCAACTGTAAACGACATGCCACACTGAAAATCAGTGTTAGATTTGTAATGCCTTGACAAGTATAAGCTTTGTACAGGTTGAATTTTCATTTATGCTCAGTATTGAATGTCAATACAGTAGATTGTGTCAGTTGTCACACTGTTGTCTGATATCTGTAGCCCTGATAATGATTAACTACCATAATTGCCACCACACGCCTACATCTCGACTTGATTCGTTTTTGCCTTTGAGTCACGATTACTCTCAGCAAATATAGATGTTTGTGTGCATTTTTGCAGCATAAGGCCTTTGCAGAGGTTTTTCTCGATGACAGCCACAGCCCTTCCAACTGTCACGTGTCGGTGACCGTTAATGCTCCAATACTGGGGCTTGACATCCGGTTTCCCATTCCCGATCTGCGCTCCGATCAGGAGAGAGGTCCCTGGTTTCAACAGTCCTTGCAGAAAGAAGTACTGCACCTGGAGCTGGAAGACCTGGAATTTAAAACAGAATTTCGGAGTGGGAGCACACCAGATCAAACTAAGATGGAGCTCACCTTCAGGGAGCTTACTGGTATGATGCGGTCAAAAGCCAAGAAAGTTGACTCGTACCCACAGAGTCCCCCCAAACTGTTTTCATTTGCTATCCACAGGCAGGTTCCAGGAAGAGCTGGATCAACCAGCTGCCAGGTTCATCAGAGTATCCCACACTATGGACGGAGACATGACAGCATCTGAAAGTGTGAAGTTTGATTGGCCTCGGTATGCATTGCCTGAGCATAATTGTCTTGTCTGTTTTGCATCTTCGGCCGCTGACGGCACACGTCTCTCAACAAACAGTGTTGTGTTGAAAATGAACCCCACTGCGGTGCACTCAATCCTCGAACGTGTGACGGCCGAGGATGAAGAAGGGGCCGAGGACAATTTCCTTGAGGAGGAGGAAGAGGAGGGGGCTGCCCACTCACTCAAGGATGTTTGTGACTTTGGGAAACCAGAGCCATCGCCTTTTTCTTCCCGGCGGGTTATGTATGAGAATGAAGAGGTAGGGGCCAAATTCATCAAAAGGTCTCCATCAATATCCAAACAGCAACTTTAGCGCCACTTTCAAAACTTTTGTAATTTAATTTTTTTAAAATTTCCAGATGGTCATACCCGGTGATGTTGCTGAGATCACCAACTTCCAAGAAAAAACCATGAACAATTCTCGTTTTGTCCTAGAGCTGTGTTTCCCTAATGTGCAGTTAGCTTTACCCAGCAAAGCATTTTATGAAAAACTACACAACCGGTAAGTCATTCAAAAATTCAATCTAAATAATAAGAGATTCCAAAGGGGTCGTGGGGGCACATAATTGAGAGCTACGATCGTACTGTACATCGCATTCTCGTAACAATCCCGAGATAACGTACTGATGACATGACGGCAATCCCGTACTTCTGCGGTGCGAGTGTCGCAAAAACAAAAGTAATAATTTGAATGCACAATCGGGTCAGTGTGAGAACTCGTCTCTTCACAAGTCACAGAATAAGTGGATGAACTAATAAATTGATGAAGTTGTGTTACAACCAGATTGATTTACAAAGCATATGTGTTCACTATATTCCAGAATAAACAATGACCTCCTGCTGTGGGAGCCCACCGCTCCTTCGCCTGTGGAAACCGTAGAAAGCATGCCATATGGTGTTGGTCTATCTGTTGCCAGTCAATTGATCAACACTTACACTAAGGACAGCTTCACCCAATTTCGCTCCACTGGACCTGAGGGTGAGACAGCAAAAACCTTTGGACCCTGAAAACTGTGTGCACACTCCGTTTACAATGTCAAACGCAGGCCGACATTTTGACACGTTCTCTTATGCTCGTAGAAGATACCAGCGGTTCAGAAGAGGAGTACATGCACTACTACTCTCCTTCTTCTGACCAAGGATTCAGGTCACACAAGAAGAAAAAGCCCAAAGTTCAGAGTAAGAGCTCCCAGAGCCTGTTCTCTGTCATTATCAACGTCAACCATGGTTTGATTGCTCTTCAAACTAACGCTAAGGTACATTAATCTTCTTCTTTAAAAAATATCAATTCAGCCACACTTTTGCGACACTTTTTTTCTTTTCCTCCCCCTAGAAGGAGGATAAAACACTGGTAAAAAACAAACATGGCGAATTCTGGCTGGAGGTGAAAAATGCGGTGCTGTTCAGTGTGACGCAACACGAAGGCTTCAAAGACCAGCACTATGTCTGCTTCCACACAACCAATAGTTCTATGTATCACCAAGGTATCCGTCCGCCTGCACTGTTTAGTATCTCACCGACAGGTCGCCATATTAACTGATTTCCATTTGTGTTGACGTACACAGGACTTGTAGATGGAGGCCCGTCGTCTGACATAAAACTGCCATTCATGTCACGTCCACACTGGCTGGAACCAACCATCTACCAATCGGAGTCATCCCCCGAGAGATCCTCGACTCCCTCGGAGGGAATTGGCTTGGAGGCCCGCAGCATGGTGTCTGTTGCCGTCAAGATCTCGTCGCAGAATGCTGAGCGCAGCGTCAAGGTAGGCTGCAATGATTTCTGACAGGTTATAGGGCGCAACAGTGAGCACGGCCACGACTGTTTGCATTTTAGGCATTTCAGAGGGAGAAAAGTGTTCAAAGCCAATTACATGATCTGAAGCAGGGGTGACAAATTGAATCAAGCAAAATTTAAAATACATTCTTTGCTACGGGGCAAACAGTATTAACGTTTTTTGAGCAGTCTAGATAACCGACGAAGAACAACAACACTGATTAAATTCCCTTCCCACTGTCAGTTTTTGTCTTTTTGGAAATGGGATTAATCGTTATGCCAGATTTGGCCTTGAGTTTGACTTTTGCGATCTATTTATTGGATGTATTTTAGCCATTTCTACTCAGTTGTGATTCCTTCCCCCCCACAGGAATTTTTGGTTGCTGTGGGAGTGAGAGGAGCCACAGTCCAGCACAGAGTGGTTCCTCCCAACTTGGGGTGGTATGATCAGGTAGCAACTCGCCTCTCACATTTAGATGTCATTGAATTCACTAAAATGTATAAAAGTAAAACCCAAATCTCCTTGCTCCAGATTGTTGACTTTTTGAATGTCTCCGATGAGCCGGTGCTGGGTTACGCTCCTCCCACGTCTGTCAGCACCCTGCATCTACATTTATGGAACTGCTCTCTTGACTACAGGTAAAGGAGGCCTGACCGGTCATGCACGATGAAGTCACTATAAATTGTTTGTCTCTTACTCTGTATTCAAATGTGGCATGTTTTTTATTTTTTAAATCGTTGGACAGACCCCTTTATTTACCTCTGCGATCGCTGCTTGTGGTCGAAACATTTAGCATCTCGAGCAACGTGTCCCTCGATCACTCTTCGTCAACACTCAGGTATGACGTGACCATAATGGAAATCCAAAGTTCTCTTACTTCAGGGGATTGAAACCAGTAACTCTGTTCCAGGATCATTCTGGATGAAGCTGCTCTGTTCCTCTCAGACAAGTGTAATGTCGTCTCTGTGAATTTAGCACGCGGTAAGTCAACCCTCGATAAAGGGAATGTTTGAAATGTGTTTAACCAGTGCTTGTCCGATTGTCTGGGTCCCAGACTATGTCCAAGTGCTCGACATGGGAACTCTGGAACTGCGAATCACAGCTGTCAAACCTGACGCGAATGAGAAACCGGTAGGAGAGACGTTCCCACTAGACTTGAGCGATCTCATATTTTCACACTTTCTTGTTGTGTTGTTGGTTTTAGACTGAGCCGAGATTTGAACTTCGATGCTCGAGCGACGTCATCCACATCAGAACATGCGCCGACTCCTGTGCTGCCCTCATGAACCTAATCCAGTACATTGCCAGCTATGGAGATTTGCTTCCTCCTGCAGAGCCAGAGGCCAAGCAAACCAGCTCGACACAAAAAAACAAGGTTAGCAGTGGCACCCTTCATGAGTGGTGGAAAGATGAAATCCTTTGTTACTCTACTTGCGCGTACATTTTTCAGGGAACCATACTTCAGAATGTATTTTTCTGAATGACTTTTTACATTTACTCCCGACATTTGAAATCTGATAGCCGCACTAACAAATACATAAATAGTGAGGGATCAGATGAAGTACAGAGTGTGAGTACATTTCCCAAATCAGCCATTCATCACCAAATTACACAACAATTCTGAAGCTCCACATCTCCTCGATGCTTAGCCTGAGTGTTTATTCCGACAGGCGGAGTTTCTCGGCCGACCCGTCGCTCAGACCCCGCTGCTAGCCGAGACTGAGCAGCGGATTTTGCAGGATCTGATGAGCGAAGCGATGGAGGAAACTGATGGGCAGCATCCTCCCGGGCAACAACAGAATGGTAACATTTTGGTTCAGAATGATTGTGCCTCTGTATGATTTTTATGCCATTATCATTAATGTTTGATCAAATTCACAGGTGTTCAGGAGGAGAGGAATCGTGATCATGAGCCCCCTCGCTCTGACTTGTTCCTGTTCCCAGATGAGAGTGGAAATTCTGTCCAGGATGCCAGCCCCACTTATCCTATGCTCCACTCTCCTCTCATCACTCCTGTTCCTTGCCAGGCACAGGAAACCGACGACTTCTGTATTCTGGAGACACCCGGTTCCAGAGCAGAGGTCAGCATGTCGTCACAGCCAGATGCAATGAATGTACTTTGAATGTCCAGTATTTTATTTGCCACTGCTGCATTTGACATGTGACCAGTCTTGGGTGTCTCATGCCTCTTGGCCAAAGGCAAAGCCACTCATTACCCTAATTAGGACAATGGATGGATGGACGTTTGATTAACCTCTGTTTGGTTTTTGTGTGTGCAGAACAAAGGTCATGGTCGTTATTCTTTTTTTTTTTAATGTTGTATGTACTTGAGATCTCAATCTGGCCTTTTAATTATTTACTAGATTATGGCGACTAGATGTGTGCTTGCATTTTCTGATATCAAAATGCATTGACACACCCGTATTTGCAAATTCACCAGATTTTATGTTTTTTTACCTGTCAACTAATTTGTTGAAACACTCGCCTTTTTTTTAGGTGGCAATTCAATTCCTTGCAGGGTTATGTTTTTCTTGGTGACCTTTGAACCCCCCATGAATATCAGGGGTTCCACTGTGCACGACAAACTGCTGACAAATAATGAAATCAGTCATAATAAAATACAATTCAATTTGGATATAAACAGATCTTGAAGTGTTACACACAAGAAAGTAAACATGGGGCATACCGGGTCTAATCATCATCAATCAAAGATGTAAAAACTGCTATGGCGGTTCAATACTGTGTGGCTCCTGCGACACAAGTGAATTTGTTTTTTTTTAACATTGAATATTAAAATCTGCATGAATTAACAAACTTCAGGTACCTCATTGTTCGAAGCAGCTCCCATTTTGTCGATACTTTTGATTGTTAGCGAAAATATTTCGCAGCCGTCTACAACCTTCCCCTGCTCTTAAAGTTGTTACCAGAAGCATCAATGTGTTCCAGGATGTCGATCAGGAGCCCGTCGTAAAGCTTTTCACCTCCGAGCCAGTGCAAATCAAATACGATCACTTCAGTCAACCTCTGGATGGAAGTGATTCCAGTCGTGGAGCATTGAATTTTCCCATCCCGGAGGTGCGCTACCTTATCAAGGAGATTTCCATTGTTTGGCATCTTTATGGTGGCAAAGATTTTGGCCGTGTAATGTTCACAGCTTCCCCTGCCAGAAGCCGGGGGTGAGTTTAGAATATTTTCAACGATATATGATTTTTTTTTTAAACCTCAAAGATAAAGCAACATAAACATTTTTACCTTTTCTTTGCAATTCAGTACTACTCCCCACAGTTCCCCCTCCAAAACTCCGGTTCGACAGGCCAGAGTTTCAGGACGCACTGGAGGTGGAAAAGGAAGAAACCCTGATGTTCTGATGGAGATCCAACTGAGCAAAGTAATTTTTCTTGTCGATTATTTTCTCCTTCGTGGAGCTAAATAAGGTAACGTGATTATTGTGAGCCCAAACATTGTGGCAGTACACCATGTGGTGGCTGATGAGTTTTTGTCACATAATGTAGCATGCATTTCAATCTTTTTTGAGGGGGGGTTTGAGTCATTGACCACCTTCTGTCCATCCTTTTTCTCAGGTGAGATTTCAACACGAGGTGTACCCACCGGACCAGGAGGCCTCAGGCTCACCAGCAGAACAGCCGGTATCTCGCCAGGTGTTTGTTGTGCAAGACTTGGAGATCCGAGACAGACTGGCGAGCTCCCAGATGAACAAGTTTCTTTACTTGTACTCCAGCAAAGAAATGCCCCGCAAGGCTCATTCTAACATGGTGAGTGAGAGCACCACACGTGTATTCACCTACTGTCGTCTCAGTGTGGTGTCGGGCAACTTTTTGCTTTCTGGTGCTTAGTTGACAGTTAAGGCACTCCACATGTGTCCTGAGTCCGGCCAGGCTCCACAAGAGTGCTGCTTGCGTGTTTCCCTGATGCCTCTCCGCCTCAATATAGATCAAGTAAAGCATGTTTATGTTTTTGTGGGGTAAAATGATCAAAAATAGCAAAATAGTCAGCTTGAAATGCTGACTATTCTTTTTTTTTCTTTGAAGGATGCACTCTTCTTCCTGAAAGACTTCTTCACAAGTCTTTCCACAGAAGTGGAGTTTTTCTCCCCACCAAGTCAAGATGGTAAATGATTCAACTCCATCATCAATAGGCTCTCCCAGCTTACTTACACCAATCTGGTTAAAAAACAACTCTGCCTGACTTAAGCCTTTTATCCTGCTGCAGTGAGCATGTCCATGAAGAAAGCCTCCACCCCAGAGATCTCATGCAGCTTCTCCAAGCATGCTGCCTCTAACCAGGAGCCGGCACCGATCATCTCCGTGCCTGCCCAGAGACGTTTGAGCCAAAATGGTTTCTCCATGTGCGGCCGGGAGGAGCCTGGCGAGGGTGACACATCCACTGCTTTATTCTCCGACCAGCCCATATTCTTTAGGTTGGTGACCGATAGATTGAATACATTTTTTAAAATGGTCTTTACAGAGCCTCCTGGTTTTTTGTTTTTGTCTTTTTTTTGTGCCACAGGGAGTTCAGATTCACCTCTGATGTTCCCATTCGCCTGGATTATCATGGAAAACATGTGTCATTGGAACAGGTGCTGACTCTTAACAAAGCTTTGAGTCCATTCTACTTGTGGTCATTGACTGACACCATTCAATGTTTTCTCGCAGGGAACATTTTCAGGGATCATTATCGGCTTGACACAGCTGAACTGTTCAGAGCTCAAACTGAGACAGCTGTGCTACCGGCAAGGGTAAGCTTTTTTTCTTCCAAAAACAAAAAGTAGAGGTGCAACGATTAATCAACAAATCGATTAGCAAATTAATCAATAATTATTTTTGAGAATCCATGAATCGTTCAGACCCTGTTTTATTTTAAATTGTCCAAAACAGCCTCTCATGGGAAAATATTCCCACATTTCTGTTGTTAAATGTGGCTTTTGTTTTCTTGGAACTGTCTTGCAGCTTATTAGGTGTGGATAAACTCTTTTCCTATGCAATTAATGAGTGGCTTAATGACATAAAGAAAAACCAGCTCCCGGGCCTTCTGGGTGGTGTGGGACCCATTCACTCGCTGGTCCAGCTGGGTAAATATCTCCTTTAATTGCATGCATATGCTCCCATTCCCTTGTTGTTGTAATGAATGAAAGCTGTTGGCTCGAGTATCCAAACACTGTACCACTTAAATTAATTTATAATTTGTAAGTACATTTCCCAGCTACGCCCTGACTGCTGGATATGAACTACGCTAAGCCATTGCATAAATGGTCTGTTCTTTTCAGTCCAGGGATTCCGGGACTTGGTGTGGCTTCCAATTGAGCAGTACAGAAAGGATGGTCGTATCGTGCGGGGCTTTCAGCGTGGCACCGCCTCCTTCGGAACGTCCACAGCTATGGCCGCTCTCGAGCTTACCAACAGGATGGTGCGGACCATCCAGGTAAAATGCTGTCTTTGCTGTTGACAAAGATCGGATGTGCACTTCAGGTCCAAGGTCCAAATTTTGACTGTCCATTTACATTTGAAAGTGGCACATAACCCATTTGACTGTAATGACCTAAACACATGAGGGTGCACATGGGCATATACTGTACGCAGAAATGACTTGACAACTGTCAACGCCTTGCAACGAAAACATGGAAGTGAAGCAATGCCCCACATGATTGCAGTTTGCTAGTCACAAATTTATCTTTTTTGGGGGTGGAGGGGGGGGTAGATTTGTTAATCCAGGAAAAAACGTCATATAGGTGAATAAATGCTTTTGTGATGTTTGTGTGCTCCATTTTGTTTGTTTTTCATAGGCAGCAGCGGAGACAGCCTATGACATGGTGTCTCCAGTGGTGAATGAGCGCGACACAAAGAGGGTAAAACGGTTCTCACACTATGGACTGGCTCATCAGCCCGTTGACCTGAGAGAGGGCGTGGCCAAAGCCTACACAGTGGTGAAAGAGGTAATTAAATAAGGTTTGAATATTCATGCAACGCTGCCATTTCCTCATGGCAAATTGTTGTTATCCCCTTCAGGGAATCACAGACACGGCACTGACCATCTACGACACGGCTACCCGAGAACACGAACAACGGGGCATGACTGGAGCAGTGGGCGGGGTTCTCCGTCAGTTGCCGCCCGCAGTGGTCAAGCCCCTCATTATGGCCACGGAAGCTACCTCCAACGTCTTGGGTGGCATGAGGAACCAGATTCACCCTGATGCCCGACAAGAGGAGTCCCAAAAGTGGAGGCAAGGCGAGGAGTAACTGAGAACATCTGTCCTGCTGTAAATAACGAGCATCTCATGACGGTTGAGGTCAGCTGTTCCCTCACCAGTGCCTTCATGGTCATGCTTATCAAACTCAGTAGAATCAAAGGGACACATTCAAGTCATATCTGTATTGGGTTACGTCGTCTTGTCGGTAAGATGCAGCATCTACACATGTAATGAATAAGATGACACGTTCCGTTATCTTTGTCATAAGGAATATCTCACTTGTGACCCCGGATTGAAAGTACATGTCTATGTCTACTGTAAATATTCAAATTCGTACCATTTCATGCAGATATATGAAGAGCAGTGTAGGATGTACAGTTATGTGGAGGTACAGCACTTTTGAGAAACTTGAAAGGTTACTTACTGCTAGTTTAAAAAAATAATGGTACGCAGTATGGGGCAGCTTCCCCCCACCCCACCACCACCGGGATGGGGGTTATTTTCCAGCTGTCAACAATGGCAGATTCCCACCTTTAGCTGCTTTAATTGTCAAAACCAAAATTTAGGATCTGTTCTGTTATTTTGATCCAAAGTCTTAAGATATTACTCTTTTTTTTGGTTCTCTGATTACTGTTTTTGTTTTTTTGTCGCCATGGGCTGCACTCACCTTGTTTTATTTGAAAGTAACTATTGTACATATATGTACAGTTCATTCTTGACTTTGTATTAAAAAGCATGAGTGGCAAATTAAAAACGTACAATGTTAAACATTAATTGTGTCATTTATGCAAATGCAGTGGTGTCGCTGACACTACAAATCTGATATGAATCTTTGAATCGATCTGCTGAATCGAAAATGACGTTGCCATAGCAACAGAGGGACACTCATACTTAATATTGAGTATCAGAACTTAATAGAATTGCTTAAAAAGTTTCGATATTGTGTTTTTTTAATTGCATTGCGGTGGAAACACTCTTGTCAAATTCCGAAAATCATTACCCATTTCCATTTAAGAAACCAAAATCCTAAACATTCAGGCACAGTGTAGGTTGAGCAATCCCCCAAATCTCGCGAGAGGAGGCGTAAAACTGCACAGCCTTTTGCCGTGCTACTTTCACGGAAACACACGGAAGTTTCTAAATTTCCATCCGATCCGTTACATGACTGGAGTGACATGAAAGTCTATTTCACGGTTGCCTGAGTTGAGATTCAAATCATCCGACGACATCACGCTTCTGTTTTCGGCGTTGCACCGTGGTAAGAACCCCTTTTAATGCAGTCCAGCTGCAGCTAAGACTCACCTACACCCCCTACCCCCCCCCCCCCCCTTTTCCCTCCGTTACGTCATAACGTGCGCTAAGCTAACACCGTGGGGAAAAAAAAAACATTTTGGGACGACAGAATTGTGTGGCTGCTTGGTTCGCTCGTCAAATACGTATGTCGAACAATGTTAAGCAAAACAGCTGTTATTTGACAGTGTCCGGTTCGCGCTGCCTTTTTACTTGGCCCTCCCTGTCATCCGGTGGGGCGGTGCTTCATCTTGGTGAGCCACGCACTCTGTGATGTTTGTCTTGTGTTGATAGCCATGGAGAGGTTGGAAGACACATCAGAGCTGCAGTCGCGGCTGTCATCGCTGTCTTTCTCGTCTTTCCCAGGAGTAACATCCAAACATTGCGACAGCGACCCGACCGACAGGTGAGCGACTCCCTTGGAGCGTTTAGTGTTGTTATTAGATACTGTAAAATGTTTATCATTTTGCATCCGTTTTATTGTCACTGAGTTCACTTGTGTTCCTTGGTCCTCAACTGTGAACTATGGCAAAGCCACACTTGGTTTCATTTGACCAACCTTTGTTGAGCCAAGGCACCATTTTTACATTAGAAAATGTCAGAGCGCACCAGCCCAAAACTATCTACCAAAAAATCTGAATACTGATGTCAGTTTTGATACAAAATGACTTGCTTTGCATGAAATGTTGGCCTGTTTAATTGCACGCAAAGCTCATCCTAGCAGAAAGGCTTTTATTGGGTTGTATGAATGGCAACAGGTGGATACACAGGTTTTGTGTACCTTGTGCCCATCCCATCGAATGGCCAAAGGCAGCTGGGATAGGCTCCAGCACGCCAGTGACCCTTGAGAGAAAAAGCTGTTTCAGATAATTGATGGATGGAAGGATTATTTCCCATAGCACCTCAGATGATCTGTCATGGCACAATAGTGCGCAATAGCACCTTACTTAGTATTATTATTTCCCCAAGATGGCGCCCAAGTAGGCAGCCGTTGGCAAGTGCTCTTCAAGAGCCTTGTGTTTTTTGTTGTTGTTGTTTTTTTGTCTTTTGTTTTGTCACATGGTGTTGCTACGTCGTGTGGACCCGATGTGGATTGTTTTCAGCATTTGTGGTCACGACATTCGTCAAAAAATCTGTGCTTGGTGGGTGCGCCTTCTCAGAAGCACGCGTATACCAGCACTCGCTCCTCTTTCATCTATAACTGCTTCAAACAACAACGTGTATGCAGGAAAAGTGGTTCAGATTGCACGACTGTCTGTGTCTTATGTGTTGTGTTGTATTATTTTGTCATTTTATCTTAACTGTTCTTTTGATGGCGGAGCGGGCACCCGCAGCTGCTCTTCCTGTTGTCTTGTTGTCTGGTTGAGAGGGAAGAAATTTCATCTGTGTTGTATGTTGCACATACAGCGCATTTCACAGTAAAGTTGTACGTGACTTGATTTAGGAATCACTGTATTAGATTACAAGGAGGTTACTGCCAGGCAAGTAATTAGCACATCGGTTACACAGTTCTGATGTTGGGGTTTCAAATCCAAGCAACAGCCTTCATGTGTGGAATTAGCATGTTCTTTTTTTTATTAAATTAAGACTAAATCTGGGATGTCCAATTAATTTCTGTCACGGGCCACATCGTGGTTATGGTTTTCCTCAGAGGACCCATTACCATTATGACTGTGAACCCTCATAAAAGTATGTTTCACCTTGTCACATATACACAACAAATTGATAGATAAAATATTTTGAAAGCCAGTAAAACATGTTTCATCAACATTTTTTCAAAGGGTAATTAGTAACAAAGAATGCTTGCGATATCTGAGTGTTTTCAAAAGTGAAGACTATTTGCAATTTGGGTAATCTTGGGGTAATTTTTGTTTGCTTTGCGGGTCACATTAAATGAGATGGCGGGCTAAATCTGGCCCCCAGGCCTTGAATTTGACACATGTGGTCTAAATAGTTCTAAAAGCCGCATCTCACTGAGCAGTGAAGGTTTGCAAGTGTGTGTGCGCATGGCGAATGTTGTTTTATCTTCAGAGTTCGTTCAAGGTTAGGAACGCTCTCAAAGACGTTCAATTACAATTTGCAATGGTCTCAAACAGTTTTTCTTGAATTTTGAAGAGATTTTGACCATGTTCAAAACTGGCTCCATCACACATGCGACCCTCGTGAGGGTTTGGATCATGAAAGGAAGAAAAACTATTTGTGACCTTTAAAACTGTTTAGGGAAAAAAATCACAACTTGCTTTTGAACAATTATACAATATTTGGTATAGGTACTCGTCCAGCCCTAAAAAAAGAGCCATAATGTGTTGATTTCATACAAGAACAACGTGTTATTTGTTTACTTCAGGCTCCAAAACACGGACCTCTCCGCAAACCTGACCCAGTCGCCAAAACAAGCTCATATGGATGCATCTGAGCAGTGTGAAGAGGTGAGTTGATGTGCATGTTGCTGAAGTGCATATTGATTCAGTATTCCTGCTATAAATGTCTTGTTTTTGTATTTGGAGGCTAATGTTGAGGGCCCCGCTGTGCACGCCTCAGGGGATCAGGGTGAGAAGAACGGCGCAGAGAGCCCTCCGCTCTCCGCTGAGATGAAAGGTTTGTATGTCATCATGATTGATGTTTTGTTCTATGCGGGGCGTAGGTTCACGCAGGAGAATGCGTCTTTGGCTGGCGTTAAGAATCACTCGGTATTCACGTTATGGTGTCCTTTCGTACCTAGTGTCCATTTTGTTGTGCTATTCAAATGTGTAGTCAGTACAGGCAGTTCCCGATGTAGTGCCCTCCTTCAATGTTTTCCATAATGCACGTTACAAAGGAGTGAACAATCAACGGTCACTCGACAAACCGATGCATTGTTGCCAGTTGAGAAAGTCTCTTTTCTGTTTCTGGGATGTTGTTTGGTTTTCGTTCGGAAACCAATTCATGAGTTGTGGTGCAAAAATCTCTTGAAAACTGTCGCGCAAGACTCACAATGTGAATGGGCACAATGCTTTATTTTTGTAAAATGCACACGTCTTAAAATTTACGGCTGATTACCTAATTAAGAAAATTAGTCGAATACATGCGTTGAACAACTATTGATATGTGATCACCAGAGAAAAAAAGTGCATACAAATTGCTTGTCAGACCGGTGATGCAGACTTTCAGTGATACTATATGGTCATATTTTATTTCCATTTAGCACTGGGGCTGTGTTCAAAATCACTCCTTATGCACTATTCCCTTTGCAGTACTGTTGGAATGTAGAGGTTATCCCCTTCAGTGCCCTCAACGTATCCCACAATGCACCCTTGAAAAGTATCCCACGATGAATGTTGTGCCTCGGAAACATGCGTAGTATAAATACAGCGACACATCACAACATGGACAGACATAATTATATGTATTTTTGTTTTTCCAGTGCAAATACAATGGCTGTCCAATTTGCATATTTTCACTATTTCCAAGCTGGCTCATTCCCTGTCCTTGAAAGCGGGTTGGTAGGGAATGAATAAATGATTCTTCACACATCCTCTGAAATAATTATCAACATACCGCTGTTATTTCCTGCTCTCGCTGCAGCTGAGACGCCACCCCTGAAGCCCCCGTCGACATGGACATCTGCCGCCCTCAAAGAGCTCAAGGCCAAGCTTCGAACGGAGAAGGACAGCATGGTGACGGTTTACCGAGGCGACATCATGACCGTGCATGTGCCCACCGTGCCAGAAGCCAAGAAGGTGTGCTGGGAGTTTGCCACAGATGGCTACGATATTGGCTTTGGCATCTATTTCGACTGGACTCCCGTCACGAGTCGGGCCATCACCGTGCACATCAGTGAATCGAGTGATGATGAAGATGAAGAGGAGGAGCCGGAAGGTCAGCAGTTGTAAAAGCACGCAATAGAGTGGAGAGAGAAAAAAATGAACGCGGCGCTGTTCAAATGCTCGGCTTTGTGTTTTGGTGAAATCAATACAAACGTTTCGAGAGGCCAAATCCAACCAAACAACTGAGATAATGTGGTTGCATCCACAGTCTTCCAACTATGGATGCTTCTGTGTTCAGAATCAACCAGTCCCACTCAAACTCATGTTCAATGGCCACCATTAACAGCGCCTGTGATCATACTTTGGGCCAATTTTTCTTCAGATGGAACTTGCGCCTTGGACAAGGTAGAAGGAATTGTGAACAGTTCTACATCTAGAATTCATGGGGCATAGTCAAGCACACTTTAAATAGTGGCAGGTGTGTCCCGATTCAACATGCATTTAAATGTGATTGGTTAATTCTGAACGCAGATATGCCCCATTTATATGAGGACAACCACATTATTTCAGATTGTTTTTAACGTTTGCTTTGATTTATGGTGGGAAAAGGTTGAAAAAGAATGATATTGGTGTCATTGTTTTTTCTCTCTTTCTGTATTTCGTGTGTGAACCTATATGGTCGTCCAGTAGCTTTGTGGTTTATGTCTGTGTGTTTATTTGCATTGCAGGCCCGGTCACCAATGGAGATGTGGAGAAGGGCTCCAAAGCACAAAGCAACTCCAACCTGGTCGAGCTCATTC
The DNA here is from genome assembly GCF_025434085.1 of Hippocampus zosterae. NCBI lineage: Eukaryota > Metazoa > Chordata > Actinopteri > Syngnathiformes > Syngnathidae > Hippocampus > Hippocampus zosterae. The sequence goes on along the minus strand of NC_067464.1, from coordinate 9,463,116 downwards.
CCGTGTACCGCCAGGACAGCCACTTGAGCGTCAACGGCGGCAGCCACGACTTCCCAGGCGAAGGCACTTACCTCTTCAAATTCGACAACTCCTACTCTCTCTGGCGAAATAAAACACTTTACTACAGAGTTTATTACAGTGCCTAAAAAAATGCCAAATCTTTATGAATGTATGATTGAAAGAAGGAAATTACTCTTATTAGAGCTATTTTAAATGATCTAAAGTACAAATAAAGAGGTTACATATAGGGATATCTATTTTTTACCACTCAGCTTGTGTTGCCAATGTCAAATCTGAAGAAGTCTTTCATTTGCAGCCGTGCCGTTAAACAATCTGATCTTAAACATATACTGTGACATCTGTTAAGTAGCGGTTATCAGGGAAGATCTACGCAGCATCTACTTGCTCGGTGTTCTTAAGTGCTCTCAAGGCGTGTATAACTTGCTATTATTTGTAGTTTCTTTTTCACTGCACCTCAATTAAAGATCTGTTATAATGCGTTGTGTGTCAGTAGGGGACATAAATGAAGAATGTACGGAAGCAGGCAATGGCAGATAGTGTGTGTGTGTTTCTTTTTTTATAACAGGATTGGAGCCGCTCGTTATCACATAAAGCTCTTATTATGTAATAGTGATTCAATATTTACATTTGCTCCGTCCCTGGTTTTAATTTGCAGTCGTAGTGTTTCATCTATATGTACTGTAGTTTGTGCACAGGTCTATATGTGAGTGAAATTCACTGTGTATGCTCTGTGTTAGATAGTTGTGTTCCGATGCATTTCAAACTACCTTATCTCATTTTACGTGCTTTAAAGCTTCCCTTTTTTTGCGTGAGTTTGTTCTGTATCTTATAAGTTATGATGCTCCTGAAAATTTATATTCCACAATAAAATAAAAAAAAGTCTTATTTGCTGTGTGGACATTGTGAAAAGTGCAAAGACTGCAAAACTGCACTTGAAAGCATAATCTGACTTGAAATGTTCCAGGCATTGTGGTTCGCAAGAGCCTTACAGTATGTGCTCCACAATTAGAAAAAGTCTCCTGTGGCTCTATTAAATGTGGCATTAGGGGAGTGATGTAACCGTTACCAGGATCCTGATGAAACCTCTGTTTATTTTCAGCTACCCCCACAGGGCCAGGTTTACCCATGTTTTAGTGGATTTACCTTATCCAAAGTACTATCGATGAGACTGCATAAAGCAGCTTGATTCAATTTCAAACATGCAGTCAAGGATCAGTGGTAGAGTGGGCGTCACCCAACCCTCCTGATACTGCTTCATCAGAAGGCGTATACTGTACAACAAATGAAAATGTATTGCAAGTCTGAAAAGGAGAAGTGAAACTTACTTAGATCATTAATCATGAAAAATCAAACATACTGAAGATAAATAATTAAAATGTGCCTACCAAAATGAATACACCGTACATTCATACCCAAAATAAATGGAAGCATCACAGATAAACCTATTTTTGTTTATTTTGTCATTATATTTGTCCAAACAAATGTGCTTGTAACAGACATGTAAAATAAACTGAAGAAACAAGGGAGGGCATATAATTGTTTTCCCATCATTGTGGTATTAAATGCACAGTAGGCGTACATCATCAGAAATAGAAGGTCACACCTGTAACCCTTTCGTTGCTTCCGTGTTCTCAGCCAATCAGGCCGCGACACTGACGACAGGAGTCCACCTGTTAAATGAGCCGCGAACACATTAAGCGTTTGAAACATAACGTTCATGAGGAGTTTTGAGTCTTAAAAAAAGAGATGGGAAAGCTCAACTTTTATGTCCTTTGGTCCCTGCGTGACGCGCCGCGACAGTTTATCAGGTATGTTAACAAGTACTATAAGCAAAAGTCCGTTATTTTGATCGGAAGCGATTCGAGGAATGTTGGTGTCGTTACGCGTTGTGCAGCAAATCAAACCGAGGATGCTTCCACGTCCACGTCCCGCTGCCTCTGCCCAAACAACTGGTGATCTTCGGTCTGGGCGACTGGGGTCGGGACGAGACCATCTCCGCGCAAGTCGTGGTCGACGCTGACGTGCGGCCTCAAAACATTGGCACAATCTCGTCTCAAATCAAGTACGTATGGGACAAGGGGTGTTTTTTTTAACCTCACTGCGTGGGTGGGTGGGTAGGAGGTCACGTGAGTGGGCGCTCGCCTCTTCTCTTGCAGGTGCTTGACGTTTGAGGGCGGCTGGAGTCCTGATATCCTGGCGGTGGCGGAACAAAAGGGCAGGAGAGGAGTTTATGGCAAGATATTGCTCACAGTGTGTGGACAGGTACTTGATTTATATATTTAAGTGGTGGACAGTCGGGGCCAGCTAGGCTGGTAGCTAGCTTTGCTCTTTAAGGCCTGTCGTTGGATCCGGTGCAGAGGTCATTGGTTTGGCCACTTCATTAGGAAACAGCAAAGAGCTGCTGGATGCTCCCGCATGCTATTTCTCATTTTTAAAAGAGAGTTTTGTACTTGTTAGTGGAGAAATGGAGCAAATATAGGGCAGCATTGCCTGGCAGCTTCCCCCCCAAACCTATCGGCCTCTCCAGATTTTAATCCGGGACGTGTCATGTCTTTTCTTCTCTGCTGTCACTCCCTTCTACAAAAAAGTACTCTCATTTCCCCCCATTGTTAATGTCTCCCTGAAACGGTTCCAGGAGCAAGGCAGCATCTTAAGCAGCAGTACTCCACTGGCCCAGAGGAAATGTCTGTTCCCAGAGCAGCTCAGTGCCGGAGATCTCTCATGCACTTCCCAGCTAAGTGTTGCAGAGACCACGGTGAGACGACAGGCTTGAAGTCTGTTCACGTGTGTCGCTTCAGTCCAATTCATATGCATCTTTCTTGGAAGGGAACCCTCAACTCTTCACAGCTTGCCAACAGTGTTTGCTATGGTGATATCCAGGCTAATAAAGTGGAAACCAGCACTTCAGCCATGGAAAGTAAACTTTCACTTTGGCCTACGGTAAGAGAACTGCTTTCAGTCAACATGTATGTCTGAGTTGCATCTTTTTTTCTTTTTTTTTTTTGCGTTACAGTCCCGTGTTGCGAATCAAACCAACTCTTATTTTCAAACGTTTTCTGTATTGTTTGAGAGAGTCAAATGTACCCCTGTCTTGACGACCTAAAAGCATAATGATATCATTGTTGAGAGGATGTCCCTTCCTTTGAAAGGATGAGACCCCTAAACGGACTGTAATCGGCAAAAGAGGCCGTGTAACGTGGAGCACCGAGGATAGGGACCGTTCCGTTGAGGGCGATGACCAAGCTTTGACTCCCAAGAGAATGAGGCTTTCCCGAATGAACAGCCAGGAAGAACTGACTGAGCAGATAAAAACAAAGGATAGAGAAGGTCAGAAACCTAGATCAAAGTACGGTGACTTCTTTAAAATGACATCAACAAAGGTGAATCTGCTTTTGACATGGATCTGCTATAGTTTCAGCGTGTCCGTCAAATCGATGGAGCCACACGATGTGCCTCAGCGACCCAGACACTGCCATTCTTATTGGTGGAGAAACTTCGGATCAGAAAACCTGTAAGGACTCCTTATGGAAGCTGGAGTTAGGTCAGTACCACCCAGCGTTGCATTTGAGTCGAGACACAAATGCACACTCTAATTGACTTCTGTTCTTTCGGCATCGATTGTTATGCTGAGTCATAAAATTCGGTCTTTGTCACGGTCATTTCAGAATTTGGAGAAGGTGCCTTTGCATGATCTTGTTCGTATATTCATCAGCCTTCAGGGCACTTTTGAAGGATGAGCATAATAATAGGAAAAGGCAGTCGGGTCAGATGTATGTGCAGCGTTCCTCCATTGTTCCATTTCTGGTTGTATGGCCATCATCACGCTCTCTGTCAGAGATGGGCTGAGAGGCTCAGCGCATTGAGAGGAGCCAGATGAGGTGGCATCTGGGTTTGTTTCCTGCACGCCTCTCTTAAGAAGTGTGTTGGCCACATCTCAAGTAAGACCGAGGACATGTTAGTGAGACAAAGTCTCTCTGCTGGCCTTGATTTTTATGGAAGAGGTTGACAAAGTGGCTGGGGGGGAGGCAAGTCTGGGTCGGGATAAGTGGAAGATGATAAATGAATGGATGGGGGTCAGTACTCGGTGGTCTGCTGAATGTAAATGAAAATCCACTTTTCGCCTTTATTTGTGTCCCCCCCCCCCCCCCCATTACCCCTTTTCCTTCTTTTGCAGACCATGATTTCTGGTACCCAATGAGCTCCTCCACGTGCGGACCTGCGCCTCCTTGCACCAGGGGGAACTCTGCGACTTATGACCCCGAATCGAAGGCCGTCTATGTTTATGGTGGACTGACGGAGGGCCAGCGCAACAGCGAGTTGTACATCCTTAATACTCTGACCTGGAGGTGGAAGCTTGTCACAGTGGGTTTTTGTCACATTTAAACTTGTTGGAAGTAATTTGATTAAAAAAAAAACATATCCGTTTTGTCTCTATTCCATTTAGACTAAAGGGAATGTTCCCACCTTGGCGTATCACTCTGCTGTTTTTTACAAGAAGGAGCTTTTTGTCTTTGGTGGGGTTCATGCAAGTCAGTCTTCTGGAGAAAAGACATGCAGTAATGCTCTTTACATCTTCAACCCAGAGTTTCAACTGTGGTATAAGCCCATAGTGGAGGGAGACAAACCTCTGCCTCGCTTTGGGTCAGTGTCCACTGCCATTCACTACAGAGCTAATTCTTTTTGTTATCATTATCCCCCCCCCCCCCCCCAAGTGTTAATTTTTTTTCCATGTCTTATATTTTGTGCAAAAGCCACTCGATCACACTTCTGTCACACAAGCTGATCATATTTGGTGGTCGGAAAACTGCCACATATCTAAATGACCTCCATATCCTTGACCTGGGTAAGAATACAAATTCAATAACTGTGCTTTTTGTTGAAGTTTACACAGATGATGCCTCCCCCTTTCCCATCCTTTCCTTTCCTTTCTTGGGTGAAGGTTTTATGGAGTACACAGCTGTGAAGTATGGGAACATGCCACCAGTGCCTCGAGGGTGAGTACAGCTATCCATGACCTTGAGGACAGTTATTCCTGCAGATACTGTATACAGTCTGCATAATTTACCGGTAATCATTTCACATTTTGGGCTACTTGTGTTTTAAAGGTCTTGTGCCATCAAAACCCATTTTTCGACTGTTTTATGCCCAGCTGAAAATAAGTCTGCACCTTGATTAAAGATTGACATCCATGTGGTTTGTCCCTTTGCATGCTACAGCCTTTGAAATGCAAAGTCATGCAAAACCAGCTGATCAGAATTTTCCGTCGTCGTGACTTAGTTCTGCTAATTGTTATTCAAGTACCCCACGCACTAAACCCAAATTCATGTGCCGCTGCATCTCAACAACCAATCAGTGTCGAATATGCTGCATCATCGCATCATCTAGTCGGGAGCACCGGGAAATATCTGATAATTCCTGCTACTAAGACCGTATGAGAAAAAAAAAAAGGTCAGAATATTTGACCAACAAAATCGGCTTGGAAAAAAAGTGCATCTTGAGCATTTCAAATGACCTTGTAAACAAGACAAAACTACAGATGATTTAAGGGTATCTGGCATGGGACCTTTGCATTTAAAAGAGCACTTTCCTGTGTTTACATGAACAGGTTTCACGCTGCCCTCCCAGTTTCCGACAACAGGATTTTAGTGAGTGGGGGCTGCAGCGCAATCGGAGCCTTGCGAGATGTACATGTCTTCAATACCGGTAAATACTAAATATATTCATCCAAATACATTTCAACCTTAAATTGAACATGAGTTCCAGGCCGTTGCTCCGCCTGTTATTTTTCAGATTTGGAAACGGTGTTTCTTCCAAGATATAGTCTACAACGGTCACACTCATAGGTCTTAAATGTTTTAACATCACCAAGTGTTAAAAAATAGTTACCGGTAATAATTTGTTTAATGAAAGTGCTATGCGTTGCAGATCAACTCTCCTTTTTTTTTTTTTTTTTGGGCAATACTTTTAATCGTCACACTACTAAAGCAAAGGAACCACTTTTAAGTAGTATGTATCCTGATGCATAGCGAAACCACCACAGGTTTACTGCATTGAATGTGTCTGCCTCCGTCACATAATTTCTCTCCACATTCTTTTCTGATTACAATACATTCTTAATGAGTCAGCTACTTTTTGTGTCACAAAAAACACATTCGGCAAAAGAAAAGACTGATGCAGCGTGTCCACTTCAGAGGCATAAACTTGTACATGTCACTCAATTTCAGAGTTTCCACTGTACAAACGTTTCAAATTCAAATCCACTGTTTCACTTCCCCCACCAGACACCAACCTGTGGAGTTCCGTGGCATCGTCCGAGTTGAGTTTCAAGCCTCGTGCTGGACACAGCATGATTCATTTAACCTCATCAACAACTCCGGCAGACTCACTGACACAGAGGCAGGATGAATCTGTCAAAGTCCACTGCACACTGCTTGTGTTTGGTGGCTCAGACTGCTCCGGTACTTTCTACAATGATATGGTTAAGTGTGCAGTGGAGATTCCTTTATAATTAGTTTTTTTTTTTTAATCCGAAAGGACACTAAAGTAAGTTTTTATAATGTGTTATTGTTGTGTTTGCAAAATGGCCTTTGACTATAATGCGTCATTTGCAGGCGAGTCCTCTTTTAGCGCCAGACGTACCATAATTATCCATACTTCCTCCAAGCAGCTGATATGCTGCGGTATGTCACACTTTGCATAACAAATCAGTCATTTGCATAGTAGCCGTGTGGTCAACTGACCAAGTAATAATGATGTTAATAAATGTCCACGTTGTCTAACTAAGAGTTCACTTGTTTCAAATTACGGCCATAGAAAGTCGTTATGTTCAAAGCGTTTTATTTCAAGGCGTACAAAGTGCGGCAGCACGGAGTTTCTCCTACGCTCGCAGCTCAACGGGTGTGTCCGGCTGGCATGACGGATGGCTCACTTGGAAAGCGTCAATCTTCGTTAAGGTTTGATTTAGCCTTTGGATAGTTGGATACAAGCTCATGTTCACTTGAAACCTGCGCGGACAGGAAACACAAATCAGCGGAGGCTTACAATCTAAAATTAAAAGGGTACATTGAAGGGGTCATATATATATACATTTATAACTATGCAAGACAGTTCCCAGTGGTCTTGATGTCTGTCGCATTTGGTGGGGCTCAAGGTGTGTTTATTTGGCAAATGTGAACATGCTTTTGTTGTCCAGGGCCTTGACTTCTTTTCCAGGCTTGGAGGCTCGGTTTCCACAAGTAGGAGCACACAGTTGCCAAGTGTGGCAGGAAAGGAGCCAGCCAAATGCCTGCTGACTGGTTGTCAATCTAATGAAAGCGAGGCTTGACATTCGCCCAGCAGTATGTGGGCTGCGATGACGACTCGTGCAACGAGGAGTCAAAACGAGTGGAGTTCACGGTAGCAAGAAAAATTCTTGACCCTAATAGTATTTTGACAAAAGCATGTTAAAACACCCGGAAACTGTTTTCATTTTAGAAGGAAAATTTACGTTTTGTATGTTGTTGTTTTTTAATCATATCTTGGGCACTGTGCAGTAAAAGTATTTTCCAAAATGTACCTCTCTGCATTGTAGACTTGTGGGACCAGACAGATGTCAGCCATGGATATCTAAAAGGGAAAACAATCCAGTCAAACTAGCCCTTAATTATGACATCCTCTTCATTAGTTCTTACCTCATCGCCAACACAATACTTCCCAGCAGTTTGCTTCAGCAGAGGCTCAAGAGCTGGATGAGTGCAAATATTGACATGATGAATGTTCAAATGTCTTGCTACTGGTGTCTGATGTCAGCTACTGACCTTCAAAACCTCGATTGATGAAGTATTGCGCCCACTGCGCCTTCTCTGCGCCAATCTTTTGGATCACGTGTAGATTCTGAGACATCCAACAGATGATGAGGTTTATCAGTGATGTGACATCAACCCTGTTATGTCCCTGTGTGTTGAAGTACTGTACTAAAAAAATGCTCACTTGCAGAGGTTGAATCCCAGAAGCTATGAGATCACTTATCATCCGAACCTGAGCCCTCTTTTTGGGGTCCAAGGGCAGGAGGCGCGGTTCGGGCCTTGTTTCATCAATGTACTGGATTACCGCCAGCTGTGTTGTAGGCCAAACAATATTAATGTCACATCTGAGAGAAGAAACAAAAAAAAAAACTGTCATGGAGAATTAAGCTTTTGGGTGGAGCTCACCGACTGAGAAAGGGTGACACCATCAATTTCAACTGCGGGTACTTGCTGCATTGGGTTTAAAGTCTTGTAGTCTTCTGTGAGCTGTAACATACATTTTGTTACGAGAATTCCTGATTTGCTTTCTATTTTTAATTGCTCATGTAAGCTGTACCTGCTGACCTCCATCTTTGATCAGATTGACGGGCACCTGGTCATATTCCATACCCTTCAGGGCGAAAGCTGGTGAACAAAGTGGTGAAATATCACGAAACGATATGGGAAAATGGTGAGCAGCACAATGGACTTGTGGTTAGCATGTCTGTCTCTCCGTTCGAAGGTTCCCAATATAATTGATGCATATGAAGTTAAATGAAGACTGTAAATGGTGACCAGTCCAGGGTCCCCCCCCCCCCCCCCCCCCCCCCCCCCCGCTTCTCACGCAGTCAGCTGCGATGGACTCCGGCTTACCTGTGACCCTAATGAGAACAAGTGCTGTGGAAAATGGATCACAAGTAGAGAGAGATTAAGGACTAACTTACCAATGCGCACCCGCCATGAGCAAGAGCTTCTGAAATATCCATGGAGCACGGGCTGAATGAAATCAACAGAAGAACATACCGTCGTTACAAATCCAAAATATCTCGAGTGCTCCGAATCATCCTTTTTCATTTCGTTTTAAGGTTCACCTTGGTTTGCTCAGACATTGCTTCTCAGTCAAGTTTGTACACTGAAAAAAAAGTTCTACCGAGTTGACCACAGCCGCTTCCTCTCATAGCCAATAGGATGCGCTCCTCGCATCCCTCCTACCGAATCTTTGGTCCGTGACTAAGCAACATCGGGGTTCACGTCTGCTTTACATCAGCCACCATGAACAAACAGAATGAACAAGCAAACAGTAACGATTCGGAAGTACACTACCTTTGCCAGGAGAACACAGGATAATCGCATAGTCAGAGCCGGCTTGGCTTTTTACTTCTTTAACGTTTTCTCATGAGTGTCGTCGTGGAAGTGACCCTGTTACTCATTCGTCCCAAACGGTGTATGCGCCTGATACTGTAATGAGTTGTACCTTTGCCACAAATGTTAATGTTTTGGAAGCATAAATCAAAACAAGAAACAGGAAGTGTTTTGCTTGTCAATTGGTCAGAATCCGTTGTATAGGCGGTATTTTGCAAATACTCTCCTGGCTATTGGACCGAATCTCTCAACATCAACCAACCAGATTGCCTCTTTACAACCTTTTTGTGCAGAGTTAGGACCAATGGTGAGCTTTAAATTTACATAAACCCCGCCCACTCCCTTAAAACGAAAACTGAGCGCGGCCGTCTTCAGGTCATCTCTACTCACCTGACTAGAAAGTTAAATTATGTGGAGGTACATCTCCGCCATGGCCTCCTTGCCTTTAAGATCAACACTCAAGACAAAGGTAAAATTGAAACCATGTGTTGTTGACACAGTAGGGCGTGCTACTTTGGAAAAGTCTGAGGTCATTAGGGCTTAGACTTGTTTACACACCTCTCGCAGACAGGATTAACTTCACTTGTATCCTCTCCAATGTGATATTATTTTAATAATTACAGGTATTGGCATTTCACAAATATTTGTGTGATATATGCGCTGTACAGGTCAACTTTCTAATATGTTAACACGGCCTCACATTAAATTCCCCCCCAACAGATCCTGTTTAAAGCTGGCAGTAGGTACTACTCCTCCTCTAAGGTCAGTTTACACCTTTTTACAGCTTTGCACATAATTTCTATTTTGACATCGAATGTGTTACAAATTACCTGTTTTTTTTTCATGAACCTCTCCTCATAGCCCACCACCAAACTGTTCATCGATGGGAAGTTTGTTGAATCGAACACATCAGAATGGATTGATATTCACAATCCTGTAAGTATTCTGTCATAGCAGCAACATGGATTTGGCATCTTAATACTTCACACTAATATGTTTTTTTGGGGCATACTCTCAGTACAGACACAAGTTTTACCCTCCACTTACAGTTTCATTGATGCAAATATGCCCCGGCTGCAGCCAGTGTACTTGAACTAAAAGGCCCCTGCTGACATCAACTACTCAAATATTCATACAGTTAATCTGCACCGCAGGCTACCAATGAGGTGATTGCCCGTGTACCAAAAAGCACGCAGCAGGAGATGTCTGCTGCCGTCGACTCCTGCGCCAGGGCCTTCCGCTCCTGGTCCGAGACCTCCATCTTGGCTCGGCAGCAGGTTTTTCTGCGCTATCAGCAACTCATCAAGGACAACATTGTAAGGCAAAGGGTTAAATCACGTGACTGTTTACTCCTGAGTTCAAACTGGTCCTATTGTGTCTCAGAAAGAACTTGCCAAGTGCATTACAGTGGAACAAGGCAAGACCCTCGGAGATGCAGAGGGGGATGTGTTCAGAGGATTGCGTAAGTAACACGTGTGCTTGTGCGTGTCTGGGCTTTAACTTTTGGTTACACAAATGGTTAATGAGTTATGTCGGCCACACGGAACAAAGGTCACTCTCCGTTTGACCTTTCAGTCTTAGACTCTCATAAAAAAATTGAGTTCCAATTTATGTTTGGAGAATGTACTTAGAAGAAGAAAGTAGAATTTGATTAGTGCCGTAGAGGGGAAGAAGTCATTATGTTTAGCTGGTGGCTCTTGGACTAAATATTGAAGTGGTGAGGTCTACAACATCTTAGAGCAGCATATTATGAGGTGAAAACACACCAACGTGGAGGTCCTAATAAAGAAGTAGTTTGTAACTATGGGAATTTGTTTTCTGATTTGGGTCTTTGAGTGATTTGTCTTTAAATATTCTCTATTAGGTGACCTACGATTTGTGGAAAAATGTGATTAAAATTTCTACTTTTCATTCCTTTTTGAATACTAGATCTGAGTTTCTTTGCTAGAATTTTTAGATTTTGCTTCACGTCTGAAAAACTGATATATGTTAGGGATAATGACTGGATGATGTGTACAACAGACTGTAGCATCCCCAACCCCGATCGAAGGTCTTTTGACTGAATGAATAAAGTTCATTTCTTCTCTGATCTCAGAGGTCGTGGAACATGCCTGCAGCATCACCTCTCTGATGCTTGGCGAAACTCTGCCCTCCATCACTAAGGACATGGACACGTACACGTACCGCCTGCCCCTCGGCGTGTGTGCCGGCATCGCCCCGTTTAACTTCCCCGCCATGATCCCGCTTTGGATGTTTCCCATGGGAATGGTGTGCGGCAACACGTACCTCCTGAAACCTTCGGAGCGGGTGCCAACGTGCGCCGTGCTGCTGGCGAAGCTGCTGCAGGATGCTGGAGCTCCCGACGGGACCCTCAACATCATCCATGGGCAACATGACGGTAAGTTTGTCCAGCTGGTTTGTGTGTTTTTCCATTTCCAATTCTTTAAAATGTAACAAAAAAAATTTGAACATGCTTCAAAGTACATTTTGTCACAGCACTAATTGCTTAGGATAGCGATTTCTGTGAATAGCAAAAATCTGTGAGTAATTCAGGACCACCCGAAAAGGATTTTACTTCCCTGTAAATGCCACAAGATGGTGTCAAAGTACTTTTTATTCCTAACAGACAAGGCTGTAGTCCAGATTTTATGTGGTAAAATGTCGGGGGGCCGACCTTGGCTGACATTCTTTACATTGAACAACAATATTGTTCAACAAATTTTAGTAAGCCAGTCTGTTTCACATTTCCATTTTTATTTAAATTTCAACAATCTTAAGAATTTCTTTTGGTTCATTTGAAACAGGTATATCACATGCAACTGCTTATTCACTTGACTTTTTCTTAAACAGAAGTCTCCTGAGTGCAAATTGATTGATTTGAAACATAAAATGTATCACCCAGACTTTTCAATAGTCACAAAACCTTTGACTCGAACAACAGGGAAATGAACAAGCAATACACATATCCACAACTGCAAGGATCATTTGAAATATGACATATCAGTCCATATAAACACGGAGTGATGTCTTGTTAACTCGTGAGTGATGCCCTCTAGTGTCTAAATGCTATTACTCATTTAGTGAATGCTATTACTCATTTAGCCACTAGAGGGAAGCAGTACTCTATGAAACATCACTCACCAGTCTACGAGACCTCAGTCAATGGAACACGTGTTCCATTGCGCCCAACCTGCGGGCCAGACGGCACTGATTTTATGAAATTCGACCGCGGGCCGGACTTTGGACATGCCTGCTGTAGTCTGACCAAAATGCATCCCTCATTTCAGCATAGTTTTCTTGGCACCAAGATGTCACATGATGGTCCGAAGCCAGTTTTTTAAAAATACATTTTTTTTAAATATCAGGCATGGTTTTTTCACAGAGAATAATTTGCCCCCAAGAATCTGCATCTTTGCAAATGCCGAACTGCAAATATATGAAGGTTCGCTGGAGTACGGAATGGAGCGATTAAAACAAAGATAACTTAAACCTGCACCTCTACCATCTCTGGTATTCATTCATTCATCTTCCTAACCGCTTGATCCTCACTAGGGTCGCGGGGGGTGCTGGAGCCTATCCCAGCTGTCTCCGGGCAGTAGGCAGGGGGACACCCTGAATCGGTTGCCAGCCAATCGCAGGGCACACAGAGACGAACAACCATTCGCACTCACACTCACACCTAGGGACAATTTAGAGTGTTCAATCAGCCTGCCATGCATATTTTTGGAATGTGGGAGGAAACCGGAGCACCCGGAGAAAACCCACGCAGGCCCGGGGAGAACATGCAAACTCCACACAGGGAGGCCGGAGCTGGAATCGAACCCGGTACCTCTGCACTGTGAAGCCGACGTGCTAACCACTGGGCTACCGGGCCGCCATCTCTGGTATTACAAAACCATTTTGTTTATATGCAATAGAAACACCATTTATCTTTACGTATCCTTGGGAACAAAAAGCAGACAGCCCACCCCCCCCCCCCCCTTTCCCTTCCATGTATTCAAGCTATTAGATTATAGTACTATAACAATGTAAGATAAATAATCTATTTTCTATAGTACTTTTCCTCATTTCAGAGATGAAATGTCGCCTATGTCCGGGCCAGAGTCAGCTTACACCTCTGAACTGGGCATAAATCATTTCCAGGGCACATACGCACAAACAAGCACTCACCATTTATTTTTTGGGACAATTACATCTTTAATAATTCCGTCATGCATGCTTTTGGAATTGATATCAGGAGAAATCCAATGCAAGCACGAGGAGAATACCCAAACACTTTCAAGCTAAGACTTAAACTTAGGACTTCTGTATGGTGATGCGGACAGCCTCAGCGCTATTCCACCATGCAGCTGTAATTTGAATTCGTAAAGTAAAAATATAACTCCTCTTTATTGGCCGCAGTGTTTTCTGTCACTTTGTCAAGTTTGTCTCCATTCTTCCCGCCGCAGCTGTGAACTTTATTTGTGACCATCCGACCATCAAGGCTATCAGCTTCGTTGGCTCCAATCAGGCGGGCGAGTACATTTATGAGAGGGGCTCCAAAAATGGCAAACGAGTGCAGTCCAACATGGTGAGTGTGTAACATGCCATGCCATGACATTTTAAAAATGGACACTAAGTGGCAGCCTCATACAAGACGTTCCTGATTCGGACACCAGTCCAGATGGGTTGAAGGAGGCTGTGTGCAATTTACAAAATTTATGTAGCATACTGTGCAATTATGCCATGAACAGTGTCATAGTGACATACGTGCACACATATAGCAGCAATGTCAGTTTTTTGAAATACAATCACAAGCACTCAAATGGATGACAAGTAGAAAAGGCAAAGATAGCGAACACTGTAAAACTGAAAATCAGCTTTCATGTGCTTGTAGGGAGCCAAGAACCACGGTGTGGTGATGCCTGATGCCAACAAGGAGAACACTCTGAACCAGCTGGTGGGGGCTGCGTTTGGAGCTGCCGGTCAGCGCTGCATGGCTCTGTCCACGGCCATCCTGGTGGGCGAGGCGCGCGGCTGGCTGCCCGAACTTGTGGAGCGCACTAAGGCTCTGCGCGTGAATGCAGGTACCCTTCGAGTTCAATTCCTTATCCAGACCCCCTCTCGGTTTCCCCGGAGGCCTTTTGACCAAGCATAACAATCTTGGAGAAATAGAGAGGAAAGATTTTCACCAATATGACGCACAGGAAACCCTCATGTACAATTTCTCTGGGAGTTCCTCGGGCAGTCCCTTCTGTTCTGTTATTTGCATGCTTCTGGCTAACGTTTTGGAATGTCGCTACCACATCACGCGAGCGCCGGCTTACGTGTAACATTATAACCGCTTGTTTCTGGGGCCTGCTCAGGCGATCAACCCGGTGCGGACGTGGGGCCCCTGATCTCTCCACAGGCCAAGCAGCGAGTGTGCAGTCTGATCCAGAGTGCCGAGGACGAGGGCGCCACGGTGCTCCTGGATGGTCGACGTGTTAAAGTAACGGGTTACGAAAATGGCAACTTTGTGGGTCCGACCATCATTGGCAATGTCACAGTACGTATTGAATCGGATATTCCACCGCTTTCCGACCATTATTGAGACAAGGCAAACAATGACCTGTTTAGTTGAACACAAATCTATTCTATAAATGGCAGAAAGTGCTTAGACAATATGAGTGAATTGAACCTGCTGCCGTGAAGCGGAAAAGAGCCTTGAATACTTTTGCCAGTCACTTTTCTATCGCTGGCATAGATCCCAGGAGATTGATTATTTGTTGTCAGTAAGTAATTGGGCCATGGCACCGTGGTTGAACCACTGCAAAGGATAGCAGCACGGGAGCTGAGTGCTTAGAGACCATCTGCCTGACAGTTGAGAGGTCCTGGCTTTCGTATCTCTGCCTGGGCCCTTCTATGCGGAGTCTTCATGTAGTTTTCACCGGTCCTCCGATTTCCTCCCACATCCCCCCCCCCCCCCAAAAAAAAAAAGCATTGTAGGGTCCAATTTAGTCATTGTCCAAATGCTCTGCATATGGCAGACGACCAGCTCACCTGCTGATGTTGACAAACGCTGTTAAAAATGTTTCACAACCGCTTGTTGCTTCCACAGCCTCAGATGAGGTGCTACACAGAGGAGATTTTCGGACCCGTGCTGGTTGTCCTTGAGGCCGACACACTCGATGACGCCATCCATCTGGTCAACGGCAATCCATATGGCAACGGTACCGCCATTTTCACTACAAATGGCGCCACGGCTCGCAAATACACTCACGAGGTGGACGTGGGCCAGGTGGGTATGGATGACACTAACTTTGTTTTTAAGCACAACGTATTTGCATCGTATCGTCATGGCTGTCTAACATTTTCAATGGGAAGAACCTCATATTAAAAATGATTATTTTCCATGTCTAGTATAGATGTTTGCCCCAAATCAAGATGTCCAAGTGGAATCAAAACAGATGAACGTGTTCTATTAAAGATGGAGGGATTCCGATGGTCTTTTTTAAGCATTGCCGGTTGTCACTTTGTTTGTTTGCCGGTGGAGCCCAGTCATGCCGTGTTTGCTGTTCACATGTTTCAGAATGCTGTGCAAGCCATGTGCTCCACGCTCCTCCAACAAACACACATTTTTTTCCGTCTATCGTCTTTGCCAAAAATCCACGGTTTCCAAACCTATTTGTGCCTTCTCGAATACTCAAACCACCCATGTCTCTTACACTTGCAGCAAACATGCCCCCCTCACCCCCCATTCCCGGTCATTGCTTACTGTGTTTGCCAAAATTAAAGCCACAAGTTATCTTTGTGCTTGTCCCTGCAATTTAGGCCCCAGAGGGATTTTTTTTATAAACCTCTCAAACATGGAATTGTTCGTAAAGCAGTTTTTTTGTTGTTGTTTGCAGGTCGGAGTCAATGTTCCCATCCCTGTGCCTTTGCCCATGTTCTCCTTCACAGGATCAAGAGGATCTTTCAGAGGGGACATGAACTTCTATGGAAAACAAGTAAGCCGAGGGTCCCCAAACTACGGCCCGCGGGCCGTATGGGGCCCGCGGGCACATTTGACCCGGCCCTCTAACCCTCCTGTTGTTCTCGGGTCAAAATGACCCGCCATTGTGTTAAAAATGCCCCAAAACCCCCCTAAATGATAATTTTTTAAACTTGAAATTTTATCACTTTTCCTAGATTGTCCCCAACTGCAGAAACATTTCAATGTTTTTATTCACATTTCCATGGAAGCTGTACAAAAAAAAAGTACAAAGGTGGTCTTCTGTGCAAAATGACCCAAGACGCAAATAGGGTTGAAATCAAGGTCACAAAGCTATTTACACACCATAGAATGTTTCAGTGTTTTAGTTGTGTCTCAGATCAATTAGTAGAACACGTGAACAAGAGCAGACATACGCAAGACAAGATAGGTGGCGTTCTCGTAGATGGCAGAACTCTTTTTTTGTGGATTTCAAGGGGCTATAAAGAGAGAGAGTTGTTTAGTTATTATTTATTTCCTGTTTTTTTCTGTGAAGAACTCAGAGAGGGTTATTTCGTTATTATTTATTTCATTAATAGTGTTATTATTTGTTTCCTGACTTTTTTATGTTAAGAACCTGGAAAGGGTTATTTGGTTATTTGTGGCTTTCTGGGAAACAATAAATTTTTTTAAGCTCCCCTACGATGGTTGATGTTACAAACTGACCGGCCCCCCATCAGAGAAGGGAAAAGTTGTGTGGCCCTCACAGGAAAAAGTCAGGGGACCCTTGAAGTAAGCAAACAAATGTTTTCCGATCCTGGAAAGCAAAACAAGCTCACTCTTTCTGATCACACTAACATTCTTTATTTGTATCCAGGGCATCCAATTCTACACGCAGATCAAAACCATCACTTCCCAGTGGAAAGCTGAGGATGCGACACTCAAGAGTCCTGCCGTTACCATGCCAACAATGGGACGCTAAATAACCCAGAATGACAACCGGACCTGGAAACATCTCCGAAAAATGACGACTGCTTGGCGACTTAATAAACAGTAGACTTTATGGTAATTCTGATCGTATTCAGGTAATCTAAAAGGTATCACCACACTCCAGTCAAAATGCCCACCTACCTGTTGATAGAACTTGAACAAATGTGTCGGGACACTAGCTCATTACACCTCAAAGGAACTAAAAATATGGAAAAGTGATCCCCATGATTTCACCATTCGCGAGTAGGTGACTCGCAGAAGCGGAACTGTTTTGGGAAGATTAGCTAGCATTGGTCACTGGCCAGTTTCACAGTGACAAAGCAGCATGACATGGAGGCAAGATTCCAGTAGAGTTCCAGCATGCAGGGCGAGGTTCCATGAAGCGTCGATGAAGAAGAAAGCAAGGAGGTAAAAACTTTTAAAGGTAATGCAAAGGGTGGCCCGCAATTGGCAACAATGTGGCTACCAGTAAGGGCCCAACTAAAAATATTTGTTTTGAGATACTGGATGCGATATGTATTTTTTCAAAAAATAGAGGAAGTATGTGTCACTAAATCACAAAAGTAATAAAATGGCAAAGCGGAAAGGAGTGACTGCCATTTTTGTGGGTTGTGAAGCAGGGACATGGACGCGTGCATCTGCTGAGGTTTTTTTTTTTTGGCGGGGGAGTTCATTCAACAAGAAGAACATTCTTGATGTTGATGATTTGGACCAGACAGTCACAATCTATACAAGTCAAAAGATGTTTAACGGGGTTGGGGTGAGAGATTTGCTTTGTTAAAAAAAAAAAAGGCTTTCCTGAAACTCATGCCACCAACTCAGAAGCACAGAGTACAGAGCAAACGGTCCTGATAAATTAAAGATTTAACACGGCGTGTCCAACTCTTAATTTAATAAGGGATGAAAATATTGCAAGGGAGAACCAACCTTGCCTTACGATAGCATTAACAACGCGGTAGACATGCAAGTGAGAGACAACAAATCAAAAGCTTAATGATGGACTAGAAGGCCACGTCAAGATCATGTGGTGTGACTCTCCTCCAGGCAGTTGGTGTTGGTGGGTCCAAGGGAGTCAGGCGCTTGAGTAATAAAAGTTGACAGGGCGCAGGCCTCCTCTCTAATTCAGAAGGAATTCACGATCATTATATATGCGGAAATGTCAAAGATTCATCATAAGTGTTCTCACAGCGCAGCATCTTTGCAGCTAAACATGGAATGCAAGGCCCAA
Organism: Hippocampus zosterae; assembly: GCF_025434085.1. Lineage (NCBI taxonomy): Eukaryota > Metazoa > Chordata > Actinopteri > Syngnathiformes > Syngnathidae > Hippocampus > Hippocampus zosterae. Next base: position 9,444,821 of record NC_067464.1, on the reverse strand, counting down.
TAAATCTGTGCATGATTTTATAATTGCAAGGATAAAGTATAACTTTTATTTCCGGAACATTTCATTTGGTGTCTTACCCAGCATTATGACTGTCAGATGAGGACACCACCGGATTGTTGGCTCTCCTGTCAGGGCGAAATAAAAAGTTGCAGCTCATTGCCTTGTGTTCCGCATTCGTTGTTTCCGTCCGCATGAGGTCCACGCACATTTGCCGTGAAATGTTCCGTTCATCCAGTGGACTAAGTGCTTATGTGATCTCAGGCCATACGTCCAGATACGCTGAACAGTCCCTTCTCAAATCATTTTACCAGCAGCTCTCTGACCACAAATGTTCAAAGGACTAAATGAACCTAAGTGAGCACGTGAGGAGGAGCCAATAGCCCGAAAGCGCATTGAGGTGACCAGATGTTTGTTTCTATTTTTACTATTGTGCCCAGACTCTTTTCTTGACCCGTTTTAAGCAGCAGGATGGAAAAGAAAATTGGTTAAAGCCGAACTGATGTTTTATGGTATCCTCTTAAGCAGAGAAAATGACTGTTAAAAACATTAAAAAGAGGGAGAGGACTCGCCAGAAGTTCAGCCTGAGCTAATGTACGAGCCGTTGCACTTTGGTCCTCTGAGTTCATGCTTTCATTTTGGATTAGGGCAGGGGTCGGCAACCCAAAATGTTGAAAGAGCCATATTGGACCAAAACAAAACCCCCCAAAAAGAAACCACACGTTTTTAAAGCATTGGAAAATGTTAAGAAAGTTTGTGTCACCTTTGTTCTCCTACAGAAACCATATTAAAACAAAAAATATATTTCCCTCCCCCATCTTTTTCCATTTTCAAACATTTTTGAAACAGCGCCAGGGAGCCGCTAGGGCGGCGCTAAAGAGACGCATGCGGCTCTGGAGCCGCGGGTTACCGACCCCCGGGTTAGGGTTACAAGTGATGAACGAGCAATTAGGAAGAGAATGAATTTACCTCGGCCTTTGTCTATTCATTTTAGCAAACAGGAGACGGAGAACGTGTTCCTTTTGCTCCCAAGTGAGATTTGAAAATTCCACTTTACCCCCGGGTTGATGGATCCTGAAAAAAGAAGTGAAGTTGCCTGATGAAGAATCATCACGCAGAAGCGATGGGATGATGACGTACCACCGTGCGGCCTTCTCCATGTCAGAACAGATCGAGTCGGCGCTATCTGGAGTGTTCTGGAAGGTGCGGATGGGCGGGAACTTGATCCTTCCTGCTGTGGCCTGTTTGAGCGTCCAGCGATAAGCCTGCTGGGCCTCCTTTTTGTACTGAAGCCGAGCGGCCGCTATCTCGTCCTTCACTTGAGCCAGAGCTTCGTGGAAGAAGCGCTCCAGCTCAGAGCGCTGTTCCATGACGGCGCTAGCTAGCCTCTTGATGTGCTTTAGTTCCTTCTCCCGCATGGAGAGCACACTCTGAAGCTTCTCGAACTCTGCCTTGTCGGCCTGGCGGCTGAGCAGCATCTTCTCCTCAAAACGCTCTTGTTCATCTCTTTTATGTTCCAAAGTCTGCTCCAGAGAAGCTAACTTTTCTTTCAAATGGGTCAACTCTTCTTTTTGGGCCACCAACTCGGCTGCGTTTTTCTTTGCCAGTATGGTCAGTGTCTTCTGAAGGAGTATACAAAAGAGAAAGTCCTTTTATTTTACTCTATACAGCACGCAAAAAGCTCGGGTTATTGAGCTTTTGGGCTGAAATTTCAGGATGAAACTAAAATGCACTAGAATCTTTACAGGTGAATTTCATTCCATCTTCTCTAAACTTTGGAAAGTTTAACTGTTCGCTTAACAAGGAACAGAATGGCAAAATTTCAAGAAATCTCTCCAATTTCTGTATTTTCCTGGTTCGATTAGAATTGGTATTTAAAATGTCCTCTTTTTTCATGATGTGACATCCTGAGACCAAAACGACACCTGAAATTGGATCAACAGCACCTTGCCATTGAAAGGCTTTAAACACAAAGAGGGAAGTAACCACCGAGCTAGAAGTTGGTGACAGAGAGACTGGAGGAGTAACAGAAAGGCAAAGAAGTGAATGTATTTAAAAATGTATCGGTCGATTCTTGGATCAAACGCGTAAATGTTGCCATTCAGCTCCTTGTTTAGAGAAGTGCAAAACGTACTGACGCAATGAATAGCTGGAAGAAGGTCAAATTAAGTTCACCTGTGCATTTTCGGTTCATCCCAAAATGTCATCCAAAAGCTGAATATCACAAACATTTTGTGGATAGTGTCGTGGGGAAACAAATCGGCAATTGTATCCCAAGCTTGGCTGCTGAGTCGGGGTCCATTTCCAACAACTTACTGTCATCATCTCGGAGACGTATGTGAATGCGGCCACTATTTATTTGTTTTAGGAGAAACCGCCGAACCTGTAGGCTAGTGGAAACTCACCACAACCACAGAACACGGAGAGAGGCTGCGCAGTAAATACACAGAAGCAGAACAAGCAAACAACAAGGAGAGAGGCCGCCTGAATTAGACGCTTCATAACTGCGGCGATTGGAAAAATGAGATGTTTTTTTAATATTGAAAGCATTGCCTAATAATAGCAGTTGCGCTGTTTGCCATCCTTTTGGCCCTAAGTGTTACCTTGTCCATCGCCAGGGACGTGTTTTCCTTCGCCAACGAGTCTGCCATTTTGTGCAGCTCCCCTGCCTCCTTCATGTGGTGCTTCAGTGTCTCGTTGAGACGGACGTTCTCCTTGAAGACGCAGCGCGAGGCGTCATCCAGCTGCCTGAAGGGTCGCCAGCGCAAATAAGTTAGCCGGATAATTACCGTATTGGCCCGAATATAAGACGGCCCTGATTATAAGACGACCCCCTCTTTTTCAAGATTCAAGTTGGAAAAAAGACTTTTTGAACACCAAATACATTTTTATACAGAAAATAATTACAGTACATCTGAAACAAATAATTATAACAATATATTTGAGAGAAAAAGCAAGTGATTTTGCCTCATTCAAATCTTAATATCTGAACATTTAAATATGTAAACTAAAGTACAATCACATTCGTAAATGAATGGCTTCTGATTTTTTAAATGTAAATTACATCATAACTTCTCCTCAGTTGCTGGTTAACTTGGCCGATCTTCGACCGACTTTTCTCCAGATTGTCGCTACGTTTCTCCATTTTCTGTTATCTCTTCTATTATTTTTCTTCTCTTTTCTTTCTTACCGCTATTTTTTATTTTTCTTCTTCGTGCTACCGCTATTTTTGTTTTGATTCTTCGTGACGGGTTCACTTTGGAGTGGGGAGACAAGTTCAGCATTCGGTTCAATGATATCTGGCGCCATCTATCGTCGTGAATGGGTATAACGTCTAGACCGAATATAAGACGACTCCCACTTTTTCTTATTTCAATGCAAAAACGTCGTCTTAAATTCGGGCCAATACGGTATTCATTTGGGGGCGGGGGGCTTTAAATGGGAGGGTACTTAGGTGTATTATTCGTTTTTTAATAAAGCTTTCTACCTAGTTTCTAACAAGGGTGGGCAAAGTGTGGCCCATGGTTGCATATGCTTCTTTGGGATAGGTTGTTCGACATAAAAGAAATCCAAAGCTTTCTATCCAACTCCAAGCTAGTTTTGCTCCACCACTTTCCAGTTTGGCACACACTTTCTTCATGTCAGTTGAAATTAGAGTTCCTTGTTTTGTTGTTTTTTTTTTTAATTTCCCAGCTCATCATTTTTTGGGGTCAATGTTGAAATGGTGAGCTCCACTTTCTCTTCAGGTCTCCAGATACTATTTCTGCTGAGATAATCAGCAAGACAAATCTCATTACAGTATGTTTTCAACAAATTAATATTTTTTTTCACTTGTCATTGAGTAAAACAGACCAAGTCCGTTTTTGCAGATGTTCAGTGTTAGCTCATTGACCAAACTGACCAAACTCGGGCCTCTCATTCTCCTCCAAGAAGGCCTTTCTGGGATATGTGGGATGTGATTGTTGGCTTTGTGCATTATCGAGCACATGACTGACCAGTGTGGCTCAAAAACAACATGGAGTTCAAAATTATGTATTTATAAGACCAAGTAGTTGTTCTTTGGTTCCGAACATGCAGTAAAAGATTAAAATTAGGCCATCCGTGGGCACACTCACAAAACAGCTTCATGGTGGGCTTGCTCCTCCACCTGTGCTATCATTTCCTCGGCATCCTTCTCCAGTCGAGCCTGCAAGAAAGTTTACTCTGAATCACTTCTAAGTCGTATTTTAATCCATTTGGGATAAACCGGTAAGCAAGTTTTTACGTCATTAGTATCTCGACCGAAATGATCCCAGTTCATACACTAACCGTCTGAAATATAATCACAAGTTGACTGGGAAACCGTCTCATCTGACTTGCCGTGATACCTTTTCTTTAAAGAACCTGTACTCCATCATGTTGCGGTTTTCCCTGTGCTCCTTCTCAGCGAGCTGCATGCTTTGTTTCATCTGTAATGTATATGTCATATTTACGTGTCAAAAGCCACAAGAAATGAGAATTTAAATAAATAAATAAAGTTCCGTTCCGCACATCGCTGAGCTCCTGCTCCATTTGAGCTTTTCTCGTCTGGAACTCCTCGATCGTCCTCATTCCATCCCGTATCGTCTCAAACTCACCCGCTCGCTTTCTGAACAGCACCTTCATCTCACTGATTTCAAGGGTGTAATGTTCAACCTGTTGAAAGTATGAGACAAATTTGGATGTGAAAATGTGTCGCAAACAAGGGTGACCAAACACGGTCCTATCCGCTATCAAGCCTGTTTTTGATCTTTTCCATTCGCCACCACACCTTCTTCAAATGACCCCCCCCCCCCCCCCCCCCCCCCAACCAGCTGCCCATCTGCAAAATAAATCTTCCCATGAGTGGCAAAGGGTTTTGGAACGAGGTCTGAGTACCATATCCAACCGTGATCGAAGCATGCAAATGGTTAAGATTATATCAGTTGAACCAAATACCTCAAGATACCACCAGAGAAACCAGGACTGCATAAAAATGTGACAATGTGACCAAAATCACAAGAGACTGGCAAAAGATGCACCCACAAACATGTACATGATGACTAAATGAGAGGTTATCACCCATTTGATTACATCTTTGGGCCAAGTGAATCTTCTTTACATAGCGATGTAGCTTTTACCCGCATTAGGGCATCAATCTACACATAAAATGTGGACTGCTATCATAAAAATAAGGTCAGATTGACATGAGAGTATTCCGCAAACTATGTGTCCTCGCCATTTGCAAAAGTCGTTATCGTGTAATTTGGTTGAATTGATCCAAATTCCAGATTCATGCTGTCTAAGCCCTTAGACAGACGCCTCTTTTGATGGGGAATCATATTATTGCCCAAAAATACATATGAAGCAGCGTCTTCCGAATCAACCATATGGCGTTTATTTTTCTGACATACGTGTCAGTCACATACATGTCCAAAAGGGAGATGTTTCCAGACCGTGTCTCATTTTTCCGCCGCCATTTTACTAGCATTAAGTCAGGATTGTAAGATGGAAAACAGATGCAGACCAATGTTAAGCTGCTCAACGTCTAATTCTTCATTCTTCATTCTTCAGTTGCAATGCATATATGTGAATGATAAAAGTAAATTGCACATTTGTTGAAGGAAATGTAAGGTGCTTCATGAAGTATTTTGTAAAAGATACATTCATTAAATGTGAACATTTTCCAAATGTTGTTGTGCTTCTTTATACCAAAACAAAGGAAAGACACATTGTTTTGGTTGTTTATAGCAAAGTATGGTATCATTTTAATGGTCCGGCCCACTTGACATCGACCGAGGCCGTATGTGGCCCACCATGTGAAATGAGTTTGACACCAGTGATGTATAGTAAGGTGTTTTTAGCTGGAAAAAAACAACCATGAACAGAAATGCGTTTTTAGCCGGAATAAAAAAACGACCATGTATCGTAGGGCGTTTTTCGACCAAAAAACGACCATATATAGTAAGGCATTTTTGGACGAAATTTTTAGCCCAAAAAAATGACAATGAACAGTAAGGCGTTTTTAGCCGAAAAAAACAACCATGTATAATAAGGCGTTTTTCAATGAAAAAAAACAACCATGGATTGTAAGGTGTTTTTAGCCGAAAAAAACGACCATGTATACAAAGGCTTTTTTAGCCAAAAAAAAAGACCATGTATAGTAAGGCATTTTTGGACAAAATCTTTAGCCCAAAAAAACGACCATGTATAGTAAGGTGTTTTTAGCCGAAAAAAACGACCATGGTATAGTAAGGCGTTTTTGGATGGAAAAAATGACCATGTATGGTAAGGCATTTTTGGACAAAATTTTTAGCCCAAAAAAAAAGACCATGTATAATAAGGGGGTTTTCAACGAAAAAAAACAACCATGGATCGTAAGGTGTTTTTAGCCGAATAAAACGACCATGTATACAAAGGCCTTTTTAGCCGAAAAAAAATGACCATGTATAAAGCCGTTTTTGGACATTTTTAGCCGAAAAAAATTACCATGAACAGTAAGGCGTTTTTAGCCGAAAAAAACGACCATGTATAGTAAGGCGTTTTTAGCCGAAAAAAATGACCATGTATAATAAGGCGTTTTTCAACGAAAAAAAAACAACCATGGATCGTAAGGTGTTTTTAGCCGAAAAAAACGACCATGTATACAAAGGCCTTTTTAGCCGAAAAAAACGACCATGTATAGTAAGGCCTTTTTGGACAAAAATTTCAGCCGAAAAAAACGACCATGTAAGGTGTTTTTAGCCGAAAAAAAACAACCATGTATAGTAAGGCGTTTTTAGCCGAAAAAACCGACCTTGAATAGTAAGGCGTTTTTGGACGAAATTTTTAGCCGAAAAAAATGACCATGTACACTAAAGCGTTTTTAGCCGAAAAAAACGACCATGTATAGTAAGGCATTTTTGGACAAAATTTTTAGCCGAAAAAAATGACGATGTATATATAGTAAGGCGTTTTTAACCGAAAGATACCCGACTATGTATAGTAAGGGTTTTTTGAACGAAAAAAACCCAACCATGTATAGTAAGGAGTTTTTAGCCGAAAAAGATGACCATGTAAAGAAGATAGTAAGGCGTTTTTAGCCGTAAAAAACGGCTATTTATAGTAAGGCCTTTTTAGCCGAAAAAAAACAACCATGTATAGTAAGGCACTATACATAGTCGGGTATCTTTCGGCTAAAAACGCCTTACTATATGTACATGGTCGTTTTTTTCGGCTAAAAATTTTGTCCAAAAATGCCTTAATATACATGGTCGTTTTTTTCGGCTAAAAACACCTTACGATCCATGATTGTTTTTTTTCGTTGAAAAACGTCTTATCATACATGTCGTTTTTTTCAGCTAAAAACGCCTTACTGTTCATGGTAATTTTTTTCGGCTAAAAATGTCCAAAAACGACTTTATACATGGTCCTTTTTTTCGGCTAAAAACGCTTTAGTGTACCGGTACATGGTCATTTTTTTCGGCTAAAAATTTCGTCCAAAAACGCCTTACTATACAAGGTCGTTTTTTTCGGCTAAAAACGGCTTACTATTTATGGTCGTTTTTTTTCGGCTAAAAATTTTGTCCAAAAATGCCTTACTGTACATGGTCGGGTTTTTTTCGGCTCAGCGAAAAACGACATAATTTATGGTCGTTTTTTTTCGGCTAAAAATTTTGTCCAAAAATGCGTTGCTGTACATGGTCGGGTTTTTTAGACTAAAAACGCCTTACTATACAAGATTGTTTTTTTTTCGGCTAAAAAGGCCTTACTGTACATGGTCGTTTTTTTTTTCGGCTAAAAATTTCGTCCAAAAACGCCTTACTATACATGGTCGTTTTTTTTCCGGCTAAAACGCCTTACTGTACAGGGTCGGTTTTTTTTTCGGCTAAAAATTTCGTCCAAAAACGCCTTACTATACATGGTCGTTTTTTTCCGGCCAAAAACGCCTTACTATATATGGTCGGGTTTTTTTTGGGCTAAAATCGCCTTACGATACATGGTCAATTTTTTCGGCTAAAAACGCCTTCCTATACATGGTCGTTTTTTTCGGCAAAAAAATTCGGCTAAAAACGCCTTACTATACATGGTTGTTTTTTTTCGGCTAAAAACGCCTTACTATTTATGGTCGTTTTTTTTCGGCAAAAAATATCGTCCAAAATGCCTTACTATACATGGTCGTTTCAAATTCTCTGTTCTATTGGTAGATCATTCTGCTCAAATCAAAAATTAAAACCCACATTCCATTAGTCGTTTTTCTTTTCGTTTCTCCGTCAGCGGAATACCTGCCAAATTATTGTGGATCTCCAAAAAAACGAATCCAAATTTCAAAAAAAAAATTCTGTCGGTCATGTTTTACGTAGGGCGGCCCGGTAGCCCAGTGGTTAGCACGTCGGCTTCACAGTGCAGAGGTACCGGGTTCGATTCCAGCTCCGGCCTCCCTGTGTGGAGTTTGCATGTTCTCCCCGGGCCTGCGTGGGTTTTCTCCGGGTGCTCCGGTTTCCTCCCACATTCCAAAAATATGCATGGCAGGCTGATTGAACACTCTAAATTGTCCCTAGGTGTGAGTGTGAGTGTGAGTGTGAATGGTTGTTCGTCTCTGTGTGCCCTGCGATTGGCTGGCAACCGATTCAGGGTGTCCCCCGCCTACTGCCCGGAGACAGCTGGGATAGGCTCCAGCAACCCCCGCGACCCTAGTGAGGATCAAGCGGTTAGGAAGATGAATGAATGAATGAATGTTTTACGTAATTACGCGTCGTCAGACAATGAAGACGTTATTTAGCAACAAATTCAACAGCTTTAGCACCGCTGGACTCACCAGTTTGTTCTGCTGCTCAAGAGCTAGCGCCTCTTGACTTTTGAGCGTGTCATGAAGTACATTAATCTGAGAAATAGATAATGCGTTGTTAAAATGTTATAAGCTTTGACGTACCCGGTAGTTTACCTTGACTACCTACCTCCTCGTCTTTTGCTGCCTCCCTCTTTAGCCAATTGTCGGTGGCTTCAATGATTTCCTGCTCCGCGCGTGCCAGCTTGCCGACGAGTTCACTGTTGACACGCGCCAGCTGACCGCAGCTCTCGCGATAGCCCGCGAGAGTCTGCTCGGTTAGCCGGAGTCTTACCTCCCAACGGGCAACATTAGTTTTGGCATTATCCAGGTCCAAGTCTTTGTCCGTCTTAGGCTCCCGTTTTCCGCTTTTCTTACCTTTTCTGAGTTGAAGCAGGAAGCGCAAGTGAAGCTTTGTCACGAAATTGTGGCTAAAATAAGAACAAATATGCACACTCACCCGTTTTTTGTCGTTTTCATTTTGACTACTGTCTTCCTGTGCATTTTTTTTCTTTCTGAAAATGCCAACCGGTCGACAATACTAGTGGAGGTACGCTAATGGTGGTGCCAGCATATTCTGTGCAACCTGCTCTGAGCAGTTGTGTCCTGGTGTCGCCATGGAGACGTTATCCCTCAAAGAAGGCTCCCATTTCTCTGTAACACTATCCTGAAGAAGTGGTGGTCGCTTGTCGCAATATGTCCAAAAGTCAGAGTAAAACAATTAAAATAACCGATTTCAATCCTATACAGTACTCATGTAAAAGTCCAGATAATGACATGGAGAAAAGTGCTGTTTTGGTTGCTTGGCATGAAACAAAAACAAAGGCATTTATTTATTACACAAGAGCTATCTAGTTGGCTCAGACTTTTATGCTAAAAACATGTTCACATAAATTTGCTTATTTTGTGCCCGCGGGTGAGTTTGAATTCAAAAGGGGATCAAGGTTCTTTATTCACCACTCTAACAAATTTTGACAATTTTTATAAATGTTTTTTCTTCTGTCCACATCCGAGAGGTTGGTTTTTGCCTCGATGATAATGCGCACAGTAGAACCTTCAGATGTGTCAAAATTGACTCATAGCTTTGAGATGCTCCATTTATTTTGTCCATCCATCCATCCATCTTCCGAACCGCTTGATCCTCACTAGGGTCGCGGGGGGTACTGGAGCCTATCCCAGCAGTCATCGGGCAGTAGGCGGGGGACACCCTGAATCGGTTGCCAGCCAATCGCAGGGCACACAGAAACGAACAACCATTCGCACTCACACTCACACCTAGGGACAATTTAGAGCGTTCACTCAGCCTGCCACGCATGTTTTTGGAATGTGGGAGGAAACCGGAGCACCCGGAGAAAACCCACGCAGGCCCGGGGAGAACATGCAAACTCCACACAGGGAGGCCGGAGCTGGAATCGAACCTGGTACCTCTGCACTGTGAAGCCGACGTGCTAACCACTGGACTACCGGGCCGCCCCATTTATTTTGTATCATTTTGTTTTTCACATTCTCTCACAATTCCTTGCTGTTCTTTCTTTTCTTCAGGCTCAGTGTGGTCCACACAAATGCACAGCACAAAGGTCGAGTCACCTTTTCCCCATTTGAACCGTTGTAAAAAGTGTGTACAAATTAAAGGCATGTTGGCAAAACACTTTTTTTTCTTACAATGTTGATCCGGTGCCAATAACTTGTTCCAATACTGTACATTTTGGGAGTTCTGTGTGGAGTGATCAGATTTGGCTTTTTTTCCCCCTCTGCTGTTTTGTTTTGTGTTGGTCCACTGCAAAGACAAGAAATAAACACGTGAGAACTGAAACATTTGTAATTACAAACCCAAGTCAAGTTTAGACAGCTGAAAAATATGCTTATTTACAGTACAGTAGCTTTGTAGTTTTTACTTGCCAAAACTGGAATTCTGGGAAAGCTATGTGAGGCATCCACATTTCAGACAGAAACCCGTGCGTATTTGCGAGAGGGACAATTTCTTGTGATGCATCTGGGAATCCAGTGAGGTTAGATGATTTCCTCAAGCCACATTGTCAACACAGCTTATTTCTTTAGCAGACCAAATCCATTGAAAAGTGCAGACAATGTGTGTGGATGTGGTTCTGAAGTTTCTGCTCGGCTTCGGCCTTCTTGTGTTGATTTTGCATGTTCCCCTCAGGCAGGCATGGATTTCTCTCGGTACTACCCCCCCCCCCCCCCCCCCCACACACACACATTCTAAAAACATGCATGATAGATTCGCTGAAGACTAGAGAACGGTTGCATGTCTATATGTGGCTGGCAATTGACTGGAGACCAGTTGAGCGTGTACCTCGCCTCTCACCTCAAGTCAAGTGCTGTAAAAATGAATAGATTTCCATAGATTCCTTCTCTCAAAATGTAATTATTTCCGAACATTGTCACCATAATGAAACCAAGGCCATTAAGTCCACTACAGCAATGATTTCCAAGCAGGATGGTGTGGCACAGTCATGCGATGTGAGAGATCCTCAGACTAAATTTGCCAGATGTTTTGAATCACTCCAAATATACATTTAATTATGTTCCTCTGCCAGTGACATGTCGTGACAGGTAGAGCAGACTAAATGCTCTTTCTGACATGTTTTGCGAGGTAGTAGACCATGTATAGGAAGGCGTAGTGGAGTGACCAAGATGTATTTCACAAAATTGCAAACAGGAATACACCGGAGAAACGAACTCAAAAAAACTCACTCAATTAAAGTCCAGAAAAACCAAAAGAAATCAAAGTAGCAAAAACCTAAGACAGAAAACAAAACATGACACGTGCACAGAGACACACAGTGATCCGAAACTGACTGTTCGGGCAGGGAGTCCTATTTAATCACACACTAATGAAACAATGACCAACAGGTGTGCCACTGCAGGAGGAGTCCACCAGTGCCACCTGTTGGTCACAAACAGAACCACCCTAGCACTTTCATTAGGCAGCGGAAGGTAATAATAGACCTGCGTGCCCACCTGTCGTCATTTTTACAACAGAATGAAGTCATGGCATCCTGCATATATGTCAGCTTTGCGTTGAATTAAAAGGGCAGAGCCGACTTGGATGACATCTTCATTGACATTTTTGTTGGGTGGTGTGTCGGTTTTTCTCATGCTCAGTAAAGCTTGTGAAACACTGTACGACGGGACCTCGCGGTTGTGTTGATGGATACAAAAGTCACATTCTCCTTTCATCTGATTCAGGGAGTGCTAAATGTCGGCCGTCGGCTGTTCATCAAACCATAAAGCGCACAAGATATTGCAAAAGTGCTGGGCGTAGCTATAGTTAAGTGGATCATATAGGGTTGTTCGGTGCTCGAGCATGGCGAACGGAGTATGAAGACTAAATTTAAAGGTAATTACTATGACAGTGAGGAGAGAAAACTGAAATAACCCCAAACATTTCAAATCTGTCATTATCATTGGAATTGTAATGACAAGGTTTGGGCCTCTTCAGTGGACCTTTAGGGGTAGGACACCCACAAACATGGCATTCCTGAGGCCAACCTTGCAGCATATTAATGATATATTGCACTGTGTAGATTACAAAGCTGAGGTCCCTTCTTGCGCTTTACGGTTTCACTTAACTTGAAGCAAAATACCAACCCTGGTATTGAAACGACTTCTGCTCTAAAACACTGTTGGTAATGTGCTGCGTCATGCCATGGTGGCACACTTTTATAGGGCATCCGAACATGATTTACAGTCCCGAGTGGCACATTTCTAAAATAACTGGTGTAAATCTGCCCTCGGATGACATTTGACTTAGAGGGTGGCTCTATTACACGACTTTATAATTGAAACACCAGCCTTGGTGTGTGCCATTGAAAGTCGCTGATGACTCACAGCCTCGGTTGCCCGTAAGTGGGTCACTGCTATCTAAACAATGTTATAGTTTTCATTGCATGAGCGCATCCCTAGCAGCGTGTCGGAACCGCTGTGAAACACTCAAACGTATTTCAACAAAGCAAGTCACGTCTTGCAGAGTCATGCATGAAAGAGTTGAGAAAAATCTCCCTCTAAAGTAGCGCCGTCAAACATATGGCCCGTGGGCCAGAACCGGCCCACAAGGAGTTTCCATCAGGCCCTTAGGATAATTTAAAAGTGAAAAAATACATAAAAGGCCAGGAATGAATATTTTTAATAATCTGCAATTCATGGATCATCCTCTAGGGGAACACTGTTTTGATGCGAGTAGAAGACAGCATTGTTTTCATCAGAGAAGAACTGAGCAGTAAAAGCCAGCTACCTAATCGCTAGCAAAATAGCATTAGCATCAAAGCCGTATTCCGACGGTGAATTTGTTAAATGATGCATGATGAAGGCGGCTGAACTTGTATGTCCCGAGAAGCGACAAGCTTTTGCCAAGCCTATTCACTCAGACCATAAAGCCATTGTTTTATTTATTTATTTTGTTGTATTTTTTTTCTTATCTTATTTGATGTAGTTTTTTAACATTGTACTCGTGATTTTAACTGCTTGTTGTAAGGTGTCCTTGAGTTTCTAGAAAGGCGCCCACAAATAAAATGTATTATTATTATTATTATAATATTAGCCTGACGAGGTATACTATACCAGAGAGGATTTTGGACAACTCAGCAGATTTAGACAGCCAAATCAGCTCCAAACTAAACCCAAGGCTGTTTGAAACAAAGAATCAAGTCATTCTGTCAAATGTTTTGTAAAAGATATGTTCATGAAATTTCAACATTTTCCTAATGTTCATGTGATTCTTTCTACCAAAACAAAGGAAAGACATGATATTTTAATCATTTATAGCAGAGTATGGTATCATTTTGATGATCCGGCCCACTTGACATCTACGGAGGCCCTAAGTGGTCCACAACATGAAATGAGTTTGACACCCCTAATCTAAAGCTTGTTCTCCGTTTGGATGGCAATTTGTCCTTGTGAGTTCCTCATCCACAAGATCACTTGAAAATCCCGAATCATCTCAAGCAGAACTCCCATACAATGTTCACAGAAGGAGCCTGTCATTTAGAACCCCCAGCACTGAAAACATGACAGTCTGGAGAAACAAATAAGACTTGGCAAGGTCCGACACCGACTGTGTTCAGTGATGCAGAGCAGATCATTCAGCTCGCAGACAGAAAGAGCTGAGTACCAAAAAGATATTCTCATCCTTATAATTTCTGAGCGTGATCGTGTTACATGTTAGCCACAATCACAGCGCAGATGTTGCATTTCAATGATATGTGTGGAGTCGTTGTCAGACGATGTTGTGGTTGGCCAAAATATTTTTAGTCGATCGTCGTTTTGGAGGTGACTTCCAGTTTGTGTTCATGGAACATGTCGCAACCTATGCGCCTTTTAATGTTTTGGACCTTAAAGGCGGAAAATTCAGACCACAATTATTATGTTTAAATGATGACAAGTCACATTTAATTAAATGTTGCCTTTTTTTCTTTCTTTGCAGGACATTTTCACTGTTCATGCGGTCGTGAGCAAGACGACAATCTCGCACCCCGATCTCAAACGGCACAGCGCTATTTCATCCATATGGAGCAGGTGTGATCTGATTTCCTCATGAGGGATTATAATGACGACAATAAATTAATAACGCACACAGCTGTACTTCTCCAACACCTGTGACAGCATTGCATATTGCTGTGAGGACGAGAGCCACGATCACAGTCAAATAAGGGTACATGGGCACACATCATTGAGAGGTCCTGCACATGTACGCTTTGATAGCGGCGAACGACCACTGCGGTGAACCACGGGCTTGAAAAAAGTAGCCACAGTATTTAGAGAAAAGGAAGGAGGAAGAGAGTCCAATATTTTTAGTTCAAATTACAGTGTTGGAACAGTGCTTTGCACAGTTGAGTGTCCTGGGAGGGGAATGGCATGATGGGGGAATGCTGATGCCAAGCCCCACCCCTCCCCACATATCGTCCTCTCCGTGGACTTCCTGCATTCTCGGCACCCTCGTGCGTGAGCTCTGCCCTCCCATTACCCTTGACTGCACACTTTCTCCCTCAGTCACCCACCACATGAGGTGAAAGAGTAAACCACATGTTAGGGCCGCCAAGGTTGGGATAGGGTCACCATGCAATGGATGCTTCCATTGAAGCAATCTTCAGTCTCAGTTGCGTGGAGAAAAAAAATTGATTGAGGTACGTGGCTTTCGCATTTGCGTGAGACTGCGGCGGGATGCGTTTGATCCGTGTGCTTCCCAAACATGGCAAGAAGAAGAAAAAGCACCGCCGATACACACGCAGCTCGGTTTGTGAAAGGATGCCAAACACCCGGCTAACTCCACTCGGGGTGCTTCATTCTCACGTGAAACGTGCCTTGCTGGCCAAAAATTTTGCCCGAGTGAGGGGGAAAAAAGCCCATGGTCGATCCAGATGAGCGGGAGTGAGATGATCACATTCTTTGAACTTTTTTTGCCAGCTGGAGTGCAGATCTCATTTGCATGCAAGACTGTTGCACTTTTAAATGTGGTGATTACTGCATGACTACAAAAAAGAGGTTAAATGGGGTTTTGGAGAATGTGCTTGATACATGCCACTGAACAAAACCACAAACTACCACGAAATATAGGGAGTCATATCTTATCCATCTATCGATGTATCTGTACAGCTGTCAGGGTTTGGCGTTATTTGGAGCCAAATGCAAGCGCAAGGTGGGCGATACTGGCGAGCAAATGAAATCCAAAAATGATTTATTCAAAAGAACGGAAGGGCAAATAAAGATTCCAAGTACCAAAAACAACAAACACAGGGGAAAAAAAACTTGGACATGAACAACAAATCGACAAAAAATGACAGAAGGAGACATCCAGGAAGGTAAATACAAGCCAACTGACAAGACACCAAAGAACATTTAGACAAGACACCATCTGCTGACAGCTGATGGGAAGACACGAAGGACTTCGTTGATGAGCACATGTTGAAACAAAAGACATAAGAAACAGGACAAGAACCACAAGAAAAAAAGACGTAACACAAAACCAAAACCAAATACAAATGGAAAAACACGGCTCATGACAGAATGTGTGAGTGTGGGTGTGTGCGTGCGTGTGCGTGTACAACAATCATTCAAATCTTGTTCTAAACGAGCAGAAGTAAGGCACATTCTCTTCATCAAAGTGCCATATAGTCATATCTCGGTTTTCGACCATCATCCATTCCAGAAGGATGTTCGAAAACCGAAACCAGTCTTTAAAAAAACAAATACATCTTTATCTAACATTTTCGCTCACAATGGAACGCTACACGAGGAAGCGTAGCTTCCTTGTGTAAGGAAGGCGAGAGGAGTCAAGTGGCGCATTCAAGTACCCTCAGTTTGTTCGAGAACCGATTTTTGATCGTCAACCAGGGCATAAAAAATTCGAAATTTTGGGTTGATAAACTATTTGGTCGAGATCAGAGACGTTTGAAAACCGTGGGTTGACTGTAGTTATATATTTCACCCACATATGCAAAGAAAAAAAAGTTGTCACCTCTTAAAAATAATGACCAGAACATCCATGAACGAGACACTTAGGGTTTTTTTGTGGTTTGTCCTTGCTGCTGTTGCCTTCATGACTGGCGCACTTCAGCTCCAAACTAAACCCAAAGAATCATTCAAGCAAATTTTTGCACGTATACATTTGGAATGACAGAATTTTAAACACAGTCGATAGTATATAAAAACCGCACATACTATTTTTTTGGCAGTGTTTCGCCCCTGTCCATTCTGACTTCGTTATAACGCCCCCATGACTTTCTTTTCCTAGAAAGGGGTCCTCCACATCCAGTAGAGTTGAGGAGGGAAAACAGCCAGAAATAAGCACCCTCCTTCAACTTTCAGGAGGGAGAGGCAGAGAGAGAGAGAGAGAGAGAGAGAGAGAGAGAGAGAGAGAGAGAGAGAGAGAGAGAGAGAGAGGAGAGAGAGAGGCGAAAAAAGCCAGAGAGGCAGGTAGTCTCCAACTCTGCTTCCAACAAGAAAGGGGACTGGATGGAGTGGGGATGGACCGCCACAGGATTGGAGGATTGTTGCTCTCGGTGTGGCCCCTCGCCAAGCCCATATGTCTTTATATAGTGTAAACACACGAGGAGACGGTCCTGTGCGCGCATCCACTCTGCCGAGCACTCAACTTCGTCCAGCATCTTCCACTTGACCTCAACTCTGCTCTCCTCACGCCATGGCCGCGTCGAGCCATCTCCTCTCGCTCTTGCTGGTCCTCATGGCGGGGAGCCTCGCGACCGAGGCGACCTACTACCGGCCCCACCGCTACTTCCCACACTTCATCCGCTTCCGCCAGCCTCACGCCCACATGGAAAACCACCTCCCGGAGGTCGTGAACCCGGCGCCCGCTCCCCGCCACCGCGGCGTGCCGAGGTATCGCGTCATCCCCCACGTCATCGACACGACACCCGAAGACATCCAGAGTTTACCGGAGGCTATCCACCCGGAGCCCGAAGTCGTCCACCACCCGGCGCCCGAAGTCGTCCACCCGGCGCCCGAGCCTCACTACCGATCGGCGCCTCGAGCCAACCTGACCCGGGTCTTCTACGGCGTCATGTTCGACGCGGGCAGCACCGGCACCAGGATCCACATCTATAAATTCATTCAGAAAGACCCAGGTAATCCCCTCCGCCATGCCCCAGATTAGCGCGCGCGTGTTAGCTCATCCATCCCCGGCAAGTGTGCTTCTAAAAGTAGCTGAGGTTTGTGTTGTGGAGCAGGATGGATGTGACGTGATGCTTGTCTGAAAATATCCCCAGCTGTCAAAGCGATTCGAGTGTTTCTTGTTCTCTTTTCTTTTGCTCTCTGTACAGTCACCGGTTCTCTGTTATATTGTTTCACTGATTATTTCCTTGTATTTATTTTTGTTTGTAATTCTTCTTCTCCTTCTAGTTGAGCTGCCAGTTCTGGACAACGAAATGTACCATGCAGTGAAACCTGGACTTTCTGCTTATAAAGACAACCCTGAGGAAGTATGCAGGATTTTTGTTTGCATTATTACTTACAGTGGTCAATGGACAGAATATCAATCCTAATCTAATTGTGAGCCGTATCTAAAATTCCGAAAGATGGTGCTCAGGTTTGATTTCGCATGACGGTCAATATGGGGGTTGTTGTTTGAAGTGGTGTATAACTACATTTACATTTCCAAACAGGCAGTCTAACGAAAGAAAGAAATGAAAAAAAAATGAAGTATCTCATACCGCCGGTCTGTAAAGGACGAGAGAGAATTCGAATAGCATGCCTTTCACCATGATCTTTGAGAAATTGCCCATCACCAAGTGCATTCTGAAATATATACAGGTACAATATGTGCATAATCGCCACATTCACACAAAAAATACCTATTAAGATACCACAAATAACCCCCCCCCCCACACACACACACATTCACTATTGCCCTACCTACCGCACGTATGTAAATACAGTACTGTACATCTTGGCCCTCTTACCCCCATACTCTGTGTCCAGCCTATTTGATACATTAAATGAAAGGTACAGTCCTGTCGTGTAAACCGCTGCAAGCTGCAGCAACAATTAATTGTTAAATTAATTTGATTAAAAACAAAACCCAAGTAAAATTTCACTGGATCGCATCAGATTGTCCATCCATCCATCCATTTTCCGAACCGCTTGATCCTCACTAGGGTCGCGGGGGGTGCTGGAGCCTATCCCAGCCGTCTTCGGGCAGTAGGCGGGGGACACCCTGGATCAGTTGCCAGCCAATCGCAGGGCACACAGAGACGAACAACCATCCACGCTCACATTCACACCTAGGGACAATTTAGAGCGTCCAATCAGCCTACCAAGCATGTTTTTGGAATGTGGGAGGAAACCGGAGCACCCGGAGAAAACCCACGCAGGCCCGGGGAGAACATGCAAACTCCACACAGGGAGGCCGGAGCTGGAATCGAACCCGGTACCTCTGCACTGTGAAACCGACGTGCTAACCACTGGACTACCGGGCCGCCCTGCATTAGATTGTGTAAGTGTATATTATCAGTGTGCGCGTTGCACATCCCTCCGTATGTTCTCTGGGTTGGCTTCACACGCAAACACCAATTACACGAATGAGACTTGCTGATGCAGCCGCATTCACCAACCCGGCTTTAATGATACCAAATTTTGCATTTGACCTTGTTCTAATACGGACACATGCTATTGCTTCTGTAACTATAATTGCCATGTCCTCCCCAGGGCGGCAACACAGTGCGTCAGTTGCTGAAGATAGCTAAGAAAACCGTGCCAGAGGAGGAGTGGAGGAGGACCCCGGTGGTCCTGAAGGCCACGGCGGGCCTGCGCCTGCTTCCCGAGGACAAAGCCGTCGCTCTTTTGAACGAGGTGAGGCACGCTCTCCCGCTGCCCTCAGACACTCTGGCACAAACGCAAGCCGAGCCGCCAAGGAGCGGGATGAGAAACCACTAAGTGCTTACAAGTGTCAGTGGGGTTTAAAAAAAAAAAAAAAAAAAAGAGGAACAACTCTGCCCATTCAGCGACTATGATGTTGCAAAAAAACCCCCCAAAAACAGCTGCTGTGGTGTTGTCATTTGAAGTATTCAATCTGCCACTGTTGCGGCTATGCTCGCAATTTACGGTACTTATTTTACTTTTGACACTGTCTAGCCTGATTTTTTTTTTCCATTTTGAAGTCTTGCAGAAATCACATCTGTGAACAGCTATAAAAGGTCAATCTATGATTGCAGGTGCGACATGTTTTTCACGAGTCTCCCTTCTATGTGCCAAGCAACAGTGTCACCATTATGAATGGAACAAATGAAGGTATGTTCTTGTATATACATAGTATATATATATTTTTTTGCAAAAGGCATTTTAGCATTCTCATTGTGTGTCACTGCAGCAGTGTTGTAATCACAACTAATGTGGGTATTTGCACCCTCGTGTTGTTCCAGGAGTCTTGGCCTGGGTCACGGTGAACTTCCTTACAGGTAAGACATTGCTCGTGTTTTGCTATGTTGGTGTTAGTGGTCACAAAGCTTCTATCGGAGTCTCGAATGTAGACTCAAGCCGGGGAGTGAAAAACGCTTGTCTCCTGTCTGAGGTCGCCGACCTTTCCAAACAGCCGCGCAAAAAACGTGATGAATAGTCATGTTTTTTTTTTTTTTTTAACATACAGCAAATTGATTTTCAAAAACAACTGTAATATATGCATCTTTGAAATGATTTTCTTCTGAGTGAGTTATCATTTTGTGCATCTTTCCTGACATAAGAAGTTGAATGGAATGGAGTTCCTGATAAAAAGGAAGCACACCAAAACTTTGTGCTATTTTCATCCCAATTTGTTGATGCATGTGGATGTATGTCTATTTTGTTTTGTTTTTTTAAACGTAGGCCACTTGTATTCCAACACAAAGAGGACAGTGGGCATCCTGGACTTGGGAGGAGGCTCTACACAAATCACCTTTCTTCCAAAGTCAAAGGTAAAAAAAAAAAAAAAAAAATGACGTCACGTCTGATAATTTTACCGAAAGCTATCAATGAAAACTGCACCGCTAAATGTTTGTTTCTGTCCACCAGAAAACTGTTGAATCTGCTCCCCATAGTTACATTGCCAAATTCAACTTGTTCAATAGTACATATCAGCTCTACACACACAGGTAAGCGGTCAAGTTTGCTGCATTGTCACTTTAATGGGACATAAAAGCGATTGGTACAAGCTTCTAAAATCTTCCCATGATATCTTCACCTCATAGCTACCTTGGAAATGGACTGTATGCGGCTCGGTTGGCAACTCTTGGAGCACTGGGAGCTGATGGTATTGGATCTTAAAACCCATGATATAAAACTAGGAGGACCTTTTAATTGACAAAAGGGCTACTTGGCTTTTTTTTCACATCTTAGGTCTCGATTGGAAAGTCTTCACCAGTTCCTGCCTCCCAAAGAAGTTCAGAGAAGAAGTGACTTTTGGTGGAACCACTTACAAAGTCAGCGGAGTTCCAGATGGTAAGCCCAGTAAAATCTTTTTTTTTTTTCCCGACAGCATAGCGCCATTGCACAACACACATGGTGCCTCTTCTACCTGAAATTGAAATGAAAAGAAAAGAGGCGGTTGCCTACACAAATAAGGCAGTTCGTCCCATACCACATTTGAAAAGCCAAACGATTGCCGGGCTTGTCCCCGAGTCTTTTTTTCTCCCCCACTTTTTTTTTTTGTGCGTGCGAATGTAATGAGCGGCTCAATCTGGACCACTCAGAATTATGCGGTAAAAATAGACAGACGGTCAAGGCAGCGCTAACTGTCGCCCTTGTCAGCATATGGTCAGAGCGACACAAATGAGGCAGGCGTATTCCTGATGCTGGTTGACACTTTGGGGCTTCCCTTCATATTCAACGTGGTGGAACCCCGACTTTCCGTCTCGGGTTGAACCAAAACTGAAGCTACCGTTCTGCCGTCGCACGCGGTTGATTTACATGAATTGTCTCCAGGCTACGCGGGCTACAAGCTGTGCTACTACGAGGTGATGAAGGTCATCAAGGGAATCGTGCATCAGCCTTATGAGGTGAAAGGCAGCAGCGTGTTCTATGCTTTCTCCTACTACTTTGACAGAGCCGTGGAGTCCGGCCTCATTGGTGAGTCACCGAGAATCATCTTCCACTGTCGGGAGTCGTTCTCGTCAAAAACGCGCATTTGACTTTGCCTCGCAGATGACAGCCGAGGCGGTGCAATCGAAGTCAGGGATTTTAAGAAGCGAGCCAAAGAGGGTGAGTAGATTTGAAAAACATGACCCGAAATAAATCTACATCTTATACCGCGCACACAAACACGTGGCACAGTGCTTCCTGTCAGACTGAATTTATTGCTGTAAAATCCAACCGATTCTTTGCTAAAATAAGACAGAAATGTGCTTCATTATAGGGTAAACAATTTAAAACTTTCCTTCACAATGTGAAGTATGCGCAACCGGCGCATAGCATTCCCACTGAGAGGGGCTGTCGATGTTAAGTTTGGTCAAAGGGAGTTTGTATTGCGAGAGCCCCGCTCACATGGTCACAGAGTGTGACTCACGCTGGGCCGACGACGACTGTGTGGCCACGGCGGGAGGGCACCTGACAGCCACACACCAACGTCGCCCACTCTCAGCCTTCGGCCGACCCCCGATTTCGTACACTCGCACCCTTCTGTTTAGTACGACACCAAACAAAACACAAGGTGGCCTTTTAAATCATGTAGCAATTGCAACCAAGAGTCTGGCTCTGATGAAGATTTCCAAATAAATGGGACTTTATCCAAATTGGTCTCCAGAAACGAGGACTCGGCAAAATTGGGCTGCTGTAATTTCCGCTAACCTTCAACGCATTTGCAACCTTGAGACTGACCAAAAGTTGTTTCGTGCGTTTGCAGTGTGCAACAAAATGACCCAATACCGTGCCATCAGCCCCTTCCTGTGCATGGACATGACGTACATCACCTGCTTGCTCAAGGAGGGCTTCGGCTTCAAGGACAACACCGTGCTGCAGGTACGTCACACCGCTGCGGGAAAAAATATGACCACGATATTAACTTGAAGGATTTCAACTCTTTTACCAGCTGGCCAAGAAGGTGAACAACGTGGAGACCAGTTGGGCCTTGGGCGCCACCTTCGACTACTTCAGGAACCTCAACATCCACTAAGGGCAGCTCAAGGGCAACGCAGTCAGCACTGAGAGGGACATTTTTGTCACTGCGGGGTTTCCCTCCCTCACAGACACACCCAGTTTCATCCCGCCCACCCTCCTCATCAGCCGGCAAACACCACCAGAGCTGTTTCAGACAAAAAAATAATAAATCACGATATTTTTATAAGGCCAGCTATTTCTACTGTACCTTGAGCCCATGACTGCTGGGCTGACTTTATTTTTGTAAAGCATCTTTTTGGGTTACCAACGGGTGTTTGGAAATGTGTCTTCACCTTGCTGTCCAGTGCGCGGGGCCTAGTTTGTAGTCACGGTGGTTTGACCGCCGCCCGGTTGTGAGCTGTGCCGTACAAAACGGCGTCATGGAAGTCTCGCTAGAGTCACTTATGTCTTAACGCTTTCTCTATTGTAGGCGCAAACAATTTCATGGAGAACTTTCCTTGAACGTGTTCGACGGGGCGGTTAACGAGCACCCGGCTTCTGCAATTCAATTTTGCACGCAACACTTTAATTGTAGACAACGTAGCCAATCATCATGACTCGGGAGGTCAAAGTTGACTCCCACAGAGCGTGTGTGCGTGCGTGTGTGTGTGTGTGTGTGTGGCCAGCTGCCACACGTGCAAAATGAATGCTTGTACTTTAATGTTCCCTGGACTGAACAGTCAGCGTCGATGGTGGCGAACTTGCAAGGCAGCCGTAGAACAACCTCTAATCGGGTGTAGTTAACAACATGAAGCTGAACTAAACGCAAATGATCAACCGCGGGATAAAGATGTGGCTTTTAAAAGTTATGGAGATGTCGCTGATTCTTCAAAAGCATTCATAGATATTTCCTGATGCTTTTCTTGTGAACTGTACAAATATTTAAATACCTGAAAATCTCTCTAATGTATTTAACAATGTTTACTTTTGGCGCTTTTACCCCAGAATGCGCTTTCAACACTTTTACCCGACTGTCTTCTCACAGTATGCAAAACGCTCTGTTGTATATATGCCAGTTACACTTCCCAAGAAGCACTTTCAAATGCAAGATACCCCCAAACCATTTGATGGCACAGTTGCTCAAGATGCTCATTAGTTGATTAACCTCATGCTTTTCATATGAAAATTGTTTATTTCTTGTTTCGTGAAAAGCTTGTTCTACTAAAACCTCCAAATGTGTGAATATGTTCCCCCCCCGTAGTAAATAAATAAACATTTCATTGATCCACGCAAAAAATAATTCGGGTGGGTGAGGGGGTTATGTCTGCTTCGTCTATGTGCAGTTCAGGTTGAGAAAATACTTGAGCGGTGGAGTTTATATGATTTTACTTTTACATGCAGCAAAGGGCAAAACTATCCATCCATCCATTTTCTGATCCGCTTATCCTCACAAGGCACACAAAGACAAACAACCGTTTGGGCTCACAATCACACCAAAGGGACAATTTAGAGTGTTCAATTAGTCTGCCATGCATGTTTTTGGAATGTGGGAGGAAAACGGAGTACCGGATTGATTCTTTGATTTGAAGCAAATATTGTTGCAGTCCTTGATTCACACAAATGCAAAAATCTCTTTTCTTTTCGGCCGCTCCCCCTCCTCATGCAATGAGCTATAACTTCTTCTGACTGACATTTCATTCAAGAAGATGCAGCGAAAAACAACAACAAAAAACAACGAGGAAAATGAAGACAAGTCGCCCCAGTGGAACAGAGGAAAGGAGAAAAAAGGAAAAAAAAAGTGCATACTTACAGCAGTAGCAGTAGCACTGTTGTCTGTGTCAGCCACGATTATGCAGTCGAGATGAAGTGAAGAGTGAGGCTTTTCATCACAAAGACAAGTTGTAAAAGCGGTCAAAACAAAACAAAAGAACGATTTTGAAGGACACATGATTCTGTAAGCCCAAAGACAAAACAAAACCAAAAGAGGGTGAAAAATAAATCTTTATTCAACTTAGTTGCTGTCCAACATTTTTACAAATGCACAAATTGAGTCAAACAATTTACAAATGGAGGAAACCCGACTGAATACAAAGATGGAACCGACCCCTTGATATGTGCGGGAACCTTAATTAATTGTCAGCTGGCTCACTTGCTTGCAAACGCCATGATCTGCTCCTGCACAAACAAAACAGGAAGCATCTCTTTTACTGACGCTTGCCATATGCAGACCCCCGTGAACCAAATTGAAAAAAGTTCTGATTTACTGCCGCGTAAAAAAGGATTTGTCCTATTCGGAACATCTTTCCGTGAAGTGATTTCTTGCTTGAGCAAACGGGGTGCTCAGTGACATCATGACATTCATGCAATTATCATTTACTAAAGATGCCTTTGGGAGATATTCAAATCTGCTCGCCAAAGCAACCCCCCCAAAAAAATAAAACACAAATTTGAACTCAGGACGAGGGCAAATACTTTGTCACGGCTCTGTAAGTGTGTGTCCTCCTCACAACAATTTTGGTCTGAATCACTTAGTAGCGAATAAAGCCATTTCACATGAGTGGTCGGTAATAAAAGGGGTGTGAAAACACAAGCCACCACCGCCGTCCACTGCCCGAGTGCCAGCGTTGCACCCCACCCACACGCTTTTGGTAACACTAAATTTAGGGCTAAACTTAGACGCCATAGTAGCACGTTCGGAGCCCTGGAAATTACAGGCAGCGCTGAATTGAAGCTACGTGTAATCGCAAAAGAGCGCGGAGGCGGAGCTTCGCTTAGATAGGTTGGCGGTTGGTGTGACCAGGTTGAGCGAGCTTGAGGTGAACTTACTTTTAGTGTTGGGAGCATGTTGGTGGCCTGTAGGCCGAAGGTCCGGAGGAGAACCACAGGGGCGGTATTGGTGGAATAGAGGCGCTTCATGAGGTCGATGGCGGCCATCATGGGCAGGTTATGCCGCTGGCGCTCGCTTTCATATTCTAACAGGTGCTGCATTGCTCCTGGACAATAAATCAATTGGGGGTTAAAAACCGACAATGTGGCATCAAATCAATACATAGGTTTAACCTCGGAAGGTGGAAGGGGGGGGGGGGGCGGACACAATATCCCGTGAAAAGCAATGAACATTGAATTGTTGGCAAAATGAATAGAGAGGGGGAGGGGGGAGAAGCTTTTTATAATTCAACAGCATGCATGTGAGACGGGCCTTTGGAAAATAGTTTAAGGGAAACCACCGAGTTTTGGTTACAGTGCTCGTGTCTGTTTGGAGCTCTCACTGACCCAGGTCCTTCCCGTTAAAGGCGGCCTGGCCGAGTAGCTGTGTGAGGCAAGCCACATCCCCAAAGCCCAGGTTGGCTCCCTGACCGGCCAGAGGATGGACACGATGGGCTGCGTCCCTGGAAAGACAAACAGATGCTTGTCTCTACAAATACACGACCCACAACCCCCCCCCCCACTAGTTGACGTTCTTCCGAATAAAAGTACAACGCAATTGTGAAAAGCCCTGTTCAGATTTTGAAACAATTTTCCTCGATAAAATAACGCGCTGAAGGGTAAAACTGTTGGCATCCAAAAGCCTTTGTGAATGCACATGCCATTTACTTGCCAACAATCTTTTGTTCAATGCAAATATGACCAAGTCAAATTGTTTAGGCCATGGGTCCCCAAACTGCGGCCCGCGGGCCGTATCCGGTCCGTGGGCACATTTGACTCGGCCCTCTAACACTCCTGTTGTCCTCGGGTCAAAATGACCCGTCACTGTGTTAAAAACGCCCCCAAAAACCTTAAATGATAATTTTTTAACTTTTATGACTTTTCCTAGATTGTCCCCAACCGCAGAAAAAATGAAATGTTTTTATTCACATTTCCATGGAAGCTGTACAAAATAAAGTACAAATGTGGTCTTCGGGGCAAAATGACCCATGACACAAATAGGGTTGAAATCAAGGTCACAAAGTTATTTACACACCATAGAATGTTTCAGTGTTTTAGTTGTGTCTCAGATCAATTAGTAGAACACGTGAACAAGACGGTAGCAGACATAAGCAAGACAAGATAGGTGGCGTTCTTGTAGATGGCAGAACTCTTTTTTTGTGCATTTCAAGGGGCTATAAAGGGAGAGAGTTGTTTAGTTATTTATTTCCTGTTTTTTCTGTGAAGAACTCAGAGAGGGTTATTTAGTTATTATTTATTTCATTAATAGTGTTATTATTTGTTTCCTGACCTTTTTTTTTGTAAAGAACCTGGAAAGGGTTATTTGGTTATGTGTGGCTTTCTGGGAAACAATACATTTTTTAAGCTCCCCTACAATCGTTGATGTTACAAACTGACACCGGCCCCCCATCAGAGAAGGGAAAAGTTATGTGGCCCTCACAGGAAAAAGTTTGGGGACCCCTGGTTTAGGCAGTGAGCCTCATCTCTTAACCCTTTCATCACAACCCTCCGAAACTTGATAACAAGATAAAAAAAAACTTTGTCTCACAATGGAGACATTTGCAATTCACAGCAGCAAACATAAGCTGTCTGCCGTAGTCACCGCTGTCCCTGAAAGGGTTAACGACCAGCGATGAAGAAAGACAAAGTGTGTTGTAGGCGACTGGCCTCATGCAGACGGTACGGCGACACACTTCTGCCCTAAAAGTCAGCGGCTCTGGATGGAGTCGCAGTTTGGACCTTGGCATATTCTCCCTTGCCACATACTTGTGTACGTATTTCTCCGGGTATTCCAAAATTATACACGTTTGATTAAAGACTTTACATTGTCCATAGTGTCTATATGTGCCCTGTGATTGACTGGCTGCCAATCGAGAGTCACCCTCCGTCACGCTCAAATTCAGCTGCGATGGACTCCAACTCACGCATAACCCTGAAAATTGTTGTCTTTTAGATGCCCTTCACATAACTTCTGGTGCATATTATTCTCTTTAAATGTTACTTCTTTTGGCATATGTGTTGTAAAAAAAAACTCACAGGAGAAGTTAAAACTAGTGGTACCTTGAAGTCTTTAAGAGTCCCATTGTCAATTTAAAGGCACACTTCACACAAATACTACAACGCCTCAGCTTCAATCAAAGAGAAAGTTTTCATCAAACGTGACACATTAACTGAAACTCCAGTTCCTCTTACCCAACGAGCGCTACTCTGTGCCTAATGTACTCGGATGCGTGGCCCATGCCGAGAGGGAACATGACGCGGGATTTGGGGCCGATGGCCGCCACGCTCGGGGGCAGCTGGCGAGGCGAACCCGCAGAGGGCATGAAGGTGGCGAGTGCGCTCCTGAAGAGGGTCCCGGCTGTCTCAACCAACTCCGACTGGTTCACGTTACTCCACTGTGGGTGCGCCCAGCGGAGGGATTTCAAACAGAGAGAAAGAAGAGCGCATGAGAGAGAAAACAGACGATATCGTTTAGTCTGGACAACGAAATTAACTGACATTGGAGAAAAGCTGAACTCCAGGCAAGGGCCGTTATTTGCCCTTCCTAAGTAAAGGGTTTGGCGAGGCCCGGGGAGTACGGCTAATTAAAAGAAGATGCAGGCCAGGCAATACAGTTGAATTAGCTCTGTTTGAAAAACATTCCATGCAGTAATGGTCGACAATGGAAGACCGCAAGTTTAATTACCAAACCAGGATTGAAACCAAACGTGACTCAACCGTGGTGACCCCATCCTTCAGTGGACAGTAAAAATAGCCCCGCTTGGGAAAAAAAGGAGTTCCTTCAAACACAAGAAAGGGATAGGTATGTCCAAGCGAATACTGCTATTGTTTCAAGTCTGGTCAAAACAAAGTGTTTACGTCTGACAAAACCAACTGGATGTGAGGAGAAGGACACAAAGCACACAATGATCTGAGGGAAAGCTCCCTTGTTTTGATCGGCACTCACAAAGGCGGAGTTGATAGCGTCAACAAAGCACTCGTCGTCCAACGCCATGAGCTCCTCGGCCAGGTGATGACTGGTAGACCACACGAGAGAGCTCTCTGTGTCCGACAGCTGCGACACGAAGAGGATGCACAAGAGACGTTGATCAAACGGCACGAATGCATTTCATCATCCATCCATCCAATTTGTAATCCGCGCATCCTCACGAGGGTCGCCGACGTGCTGGAGCCTATCCCAGCTGTCTCCGGGCAGTAGGCCTGGTACACCCTGAACTGGTTTCTATCCAATCGCAGACATTTAATCAAAAAAAAAAACCCCACAAGAGTTTAAAATATGAATACATTACCGGTAACATTGCAATGGGTCCTGTCGGGAGGAACCTCTGCCATGCCACATTGTTCTCTGTAGGCTGTTAACACATGAAACAATGTACTGTACATTACATACACCCGCCAGACAGTACTGCATCAACTGCGATTCGCCGCATCTTCACGGTTATGCAATTGAACCATTCAAACGTTTTTGTGTTTTTATTACTATTGACAGGGATGAAGTTGTTTTATCTTAATGTGAAATTAACAGGCGAGACATTGAAATCACATTGAATCACCGTCACATTACGTCAAAAGAGGTGAACTGATTTTTACACTTGCCTCAAGTTAAAGAATGTTTGAGTTAAACCATTGAAAGTCATAAAGGTTTTCTGAAGGCAACAGTCTGCAAATGTTTATTTCTATATTAAGACGGGCGGGGGGTGGGGGGGGGGCTGCATGGTGCAAAAGCCTAACGAAGGGAAGGTTCCCAGTGCCGCAGAACATCCAATGCAGAGGCTTGACTGTGCTTTTTCAACGGTGTGTGTGGTTATAATTTTGCAGCTACACTATGTCATACTGATTCAATTTAAGTAATGCTGATGACACCAACATGTGACTCACCACAACAAATAGTAACTTTTTTTTGTGGAGGGGCGGGGGGTTCCTCTGTCATATATATTTATTGCACTCCCTCTGGCACTGACCAAAAAGTAAACATCATTAAAATGAGCAAGTTACGATTCGTTTTCAAAATGCCATGCATTGCCTTTGATGGGAAAGTCGCCCCTGCCAACATGGCCACCATTTAGGCACTGCGGTTAGCCGGGCTGCTGCGGCGTACCGGCGAATGTATCTCTGGGATGTGTCATTGCTAATAGACCAACTGGAGCCCAGTATTTTGGAGTCATGAACGCTAGCATAGCAACTGTTGCTATCTTAAGAGTTGGGGGTGATTGATTGACATACAACACAAAACTTTGCTTGTAGCTGACGTGTGCACATTTTTCAGCATGATGTCTCTGATCCACTGGTGAAAGGACACTTTGATCCTCTCCTCTTTCATCTATAACTGCTTCAGACAACAAAGTGTATGCAGAAAAGTGGTGAAGATTGCACGACTGTCTCTGTCCTATGTGTTGTCTTGTGTTATTTTTTGTTATTTTGACTTCAAAATGGCACCGCGAGAGTGGCTGCCTTTCCAGCAGCTCCTATTTTTTTGTTGTTCTACTTCTTCCTTTCATAACTTTGCTGCTGTGAATCTGGAATTTCTCCATTGCGAGACTAATAAAGGTATTCTTAATCTTAATCTTAATTATGGAAAATCCTGCAGATTCCTGGTCTAGTTGTAGCTCATAATGACGCAGAATCATTAAAATGAGGACATAATTAGCAAAAGGGTATCATCATGCTTTATACGGATACCTATATTTCTCGAGAGTTACTTCTTTATCTTATCTTTGACAAAATGCGATTTTTGAATACTTCAAAATGTTTATTCCTTGAAAATAAAACGTTTGATGGTTGAAAGGGGTAGACGTTTGATCAACTGAACCATGACTTTCTTGTATCTCAGAATCTACCTGAGCGAGTTCTGCCTCATTTTGCAATGCGGGTCACATATTTCTTACTCTTCTAATACACCTCAATAGAACATACAACACAAAAAAGGCAAGTCCGGGGGAAAAAAAAGGAGGCGGCCCATCATTTACCTCTGAAAGACGCAGCACAGCAACCACAGCTGATTGATCGTAATTCCACTTGACTGTGGGGATCCCTAATTGCCGCCTCACCATGGAGTTGGGTCCATCTGCGCCGATCTGAAACACACCAAGGAATAAAACAGATGTTGTGAGACCATTCAAAGTTCGGAATTTGAAAACAGAAATCGCACTTACAAGCAGCTTGGTCTGGAGAGTTTCCCCACTGGCCAACACGACCTGCACCCAGGGGACGGAGCGCACAGCCTGGTGCGCCGCCGGCCAAATGTACTTCACCACTTTGGACCTGTACTTGACTTGCACATGATCTGACGAATGATCAGGGCAGAAAACAATGAAAGAAAAATAAATTACCAGTGAAAACAAAGTGATCCATTTGGGTCTTAAGTTAAGCTTTAAATATTTGTCACTCCGAGCACACGCAAACGCGCACAGACTAGTTATAAAACACCGCGGCCTTCTCCCTGGCACAAGAGGATCTTAAAGGCCTTGGTGTGCCGCACGCCATGGACTAATAGTGTTTATCTACAAGCCAACCACGCCACGCTTTGCACATGCTGTCGGCTTGTTGGATAGTGCATCAAACCTCTTCCTGCACTTCCTAAAATACCGGCAGCTGGTCCTCCCCACAACATGAAAGCGGCCTGAGCTACGCTTGCTCATGCCGACTTGGAGCAGGACCCATCCACAGATTGGCTACTGGTTACCGAACACGGATGTTAAATATGGGGTTTTGGTGATTGGAGAGAGAGATTTCATTGAAAACAGCTGGCGGGCAGCACACTTTTCATGTACCGTACTACATTTTTGAGCCGCATGAGAGGGAGACAAATGGCTAGCACACGAGGCCAAAAAACCGAGCGGGGACCACACGTCCCTTGTTTGGCCTAAAAGCATTTATAAATATGCCACTGAAAGCGCCAAGCACATAGCAGGGTTGCTTTTTATTTGCAACATTTTGGTTTAATGTCAACAGCAATCGAGCGCTGCTGGTAAGCAGTCGGCACTTTTGACCCTGCAGTGGCGGTGGCAGGGCAAGGAGCACATGGCAGCTTTAAATGGGTCACTGGACCACTTTAGGTGTCCTCTCAGGGCCCGCCCGGCCTCGGCAGTTCCGAAAATGTGAGGTTTTGATTTAAATGAATGGAAAAAACATCAACAGATCATGGCGGGAATACAACTAAAAACACCAGCGGATGGAATATGTGGTGGTACGGGACACTGCGCATGCGACCGAGGAGCCAAGCGATTGACTGGGTACCGGTAATTGGTCTGCTCACCCGACAGACTGTCCAGCTGTTTAGTGAGCGCAGCCACGACCACGTCGTTTTCCACGATGTAAGCCATCACCTCCTCCAGATTGTCCTTATCGAATGTGATCAGGGCATCGGAGCAGGCATCCCAAACCTAAATGAGAGAGTCATTGCGCCTGCGGTCACGCCTCAAGTTAATCCCCCCGGGCAGAGATGATCACGTGAAAATTGCTGTCGAAGCTTGGCGCAGCCTGTTAAATAGATTAGGTCGCCAACACAGCAGTCATCTAGAACGGTGGTTTGGAAAGTTCTTATACAAAGCACAACCTAAGAAAATATTTAGCTCTCCAAGTGCCGTCATCATGACCAGCATTAAAAGAAAGTAGCAGAGTAGGCCTAAGCGCGCATGCGAAAAGAGACGGAGGTTTTATTCCTTAAAGGTACCGTATATTTAATATCATCGTAAACCACTGTAACAGTATGCGCAGTTTGAAGTTAAAAACACGGCATTGAAATGTAGGAAACTTAAATGCTACGTAAACAATGATTCAATGAAATCGCATGACGCATTTTAAGTTCAATCAAAATTGTACCTTGAGTTTGAAACAATTTAACATTAAATGCAAATGTAATATGAAATACAAATGAATTGGGGCTGAACAATTCATTTTAAATCCACATCGCAATGTACCACAACGCCATTCTCAATGCACGATGCTGAAAAGTGTCAGTGCTTAAGGAAAGCATATTTTTTGCAATTATTGGTGAAATCAGATTAATGAATTTGTTAGGTTAACGCCACACTTGCCGAGTACAATTTAGTGAAGTTGCAACGAATGCTGAAAAGACTCCAAGTGAAAGTGTTTATTAAATTAAAGACCGAACGGCATTCAACAAGTTGGTCAAACGTTTTATTTGGCACACAAATTACATGTTTGTAGACAGTATGGAGACCGTAAATAATATCGGTTTCCGTTTAACTCCAATTCCGAACTTGAAAGTGCCATTTGAGTTCAACATGAGCGGGTGAAAGTGTTTGCCTAATCCTCTCCTGGGTTGTAACTATGCTGAGGGTAACCCATCATTCAGCTGTAATACACGACTGTTGCTACTACTCTTTCTCTCCAGCTCTCCATATAGTCAGGGGATATACCCTTTAAAAAAACCACTAACGGTGTTTTGGGTTTGCAACTTGAGATAAGTGGTTAAGAGGAGGGGGAAGGAAAAAAAAAGAAATTGTTTGGGGTTTGTTTAACGAAGGGTGACGCGATGCAGCTATTGCTTTCCTTGCAAGATTTAAACAACTTCCTCGCAACCTTAAGAGAAAATGGCCTTGCGGCGAATTTAAACTCTCTTTCCTTTAAAGGTGGGGAGAGTTTTTGCACGGCGCAAATGTTATTTAGACGCACAGCACATATTTGCCCTTCTACGGCTAAGATGTGAATGACTATGATCCAGCAAAGCAAAACAAACACAAAAGTAGCAGAATAAAAGGTATCATGGGTGAGGTACGCTGCCATAATCGCCCGAAAAGGCACAGCTTGATGACATCTTAGCCCCGGAGTGAAACACTGCGGTCAAGGCTTTGGTATACAGCAACCACATCTTACAAGCCGGGTTGAGCCTTGCATCCATTGCCATGAAGCGGCA
The DNA here is from genome assembly GCF_025434085.1 of Hippocampus zosterae. Classification (NCBI taxonomy): domain Eukaryota; kingdom Metazoa; phylum Chordata; class Actinopteri; order Syngnathiformes; family Syngnathidae; genus Hippocampus; species Hippocampus zosterae. The sequence goes on along the minus strand of NC_067464.1, from coordinate 9,411,681 downwards.
AACAACCTTTCATCTCGCTGCACTTGTTCACATGAATCATAATTAGAAGACATGGGGAGTGAGTAGCAATTTGGAAAACGTCAAAAAGACTTCATCCTCGTCAAAAGCACGGTTGTATGTAGAAACTAGGTCATTCAATGCTGGATCGTGTATGATGAAGGTGTGCGGGTTTTTTGTTGTTGTTAATAGTGCTGCTAATAAAGGCAAGCATTGCATAAAGGAATGAAGAAATTACATGTCAGCTGAACCCAGCATTTAATGTAAATGAAACCGTACCATGTGCATAATTACACACACCACAAATGAGTTTCTTGTTCATTTCGCTGTAAGTTGGAGTATAAGTGGAATGTCAAAGAATTTGCTCTCCACAAATTGTATAGTATCGTGATTATTGGATGACAGAAATACATGGAAAATATCAGTGTGCTGTGATTTTCAAGTTAAAAACAGCAAGACGGAGTCAAATAGAAAAAAAAACTCAGGCAATGTGGCAATAGGATGAAAAACTACTTTTTTGTTAGGCTTTAGAGCTCGATAGATAACACGCATCAACATCAAAGAATGACTAACATACCTGCATCTTCTTATAGGGTTTGCACCTCCATTTTGTGATATGCTCCCATGCACCAATACCTGCAGAAAAAGATTATACAATGACGTTGGAACTGCTTAAGTTGGAAAATTCTGAATTTCACTGACAATTGGGGCACAAATATTCCTCGATCGTAGCGAGTTGTGCATGACGTCAGGATAACAAATCATTTCCCCAAGTGTGTTGTCGCCCTCCAAGGCACCACAAAAGGGTACTAGTGATGAAGCACAAACTAAAACAAAACATGTAATGACATGGAAAATGACTTGAGCTGTGGTGTGAAAATAGCTTTAGAGTGAATATAAGTACAAAAGTGTTAAGGGGAGATTTATCACAACCACTTGTCAGCTACGCTACAAATATTATCCATTTATCCAGTTAGCATTGCACGACTGTTATGTGTTGTTTATTATTTTACTTGATGTTAACCGTTTTGTTAAGCGCTTTGTTACAGCTGCAGCTGTTTTGAAAGTGCTATATAAATCAGGATGCATTGTTTTGTATTGTATTTATCTGTCAACTCTAAGAAAAAAATGGAAGCAGGAAGATCATGTAAGAAGAAGGCCTGCTAAGTCACAATAACAACAACAACTACGACGCAAAAATTTACGTTTAAATTTAAGACATAATACACTATTGGCGCAGTGTTTCTCAAACTATTTGAGGTGAGACACATCCTCTACATTGGGGAAATCACACAGCACACTACCAAATAAAAACTGAAATAATGATGATCTTGTGTCACTTTCCTCACAAACTGAGTCAGTGTGAGAGCTGGGTCTGTTTACTTGAACACAAAGAAAGCTGTGATTCCGTTGTAGTATTGGCAACAGATGGATTCACAGTGTAATTGTACCTTCTGCCATCTAGTGGAAAACAATTTGATTGCTCTGCATATCACTATATGTTGCTGGCATAAATAGTTTTCAAGGATACTTTTTAAATTTTATTATTTTTTTTTTTTACGGCAAATGGATCATTTTCAGACCCTTCGGTGAGAGGGGACAATTTCCTGCAACACATCTGTCACACTAATGCGTTATGGCACAGATGTTGGGAATCACTACATTCGAGGTCAAAGCACGGTGATGTAGCCTACAGCACCAGTGAGGAGTGTAGCAGATCCTGGGCTGATAGAGCTGACTCTGGTGCTGTAGCTGTCAGGGACCTTATCCATCACTTTCTTGTTTCCTGCTTCAAGGAGAAGGATCTTCTTCTCTGACAATTTGGGATGCATGCCTGCCAGGGGAAACAATATATCACGGTTGCTGCTGATTTGTTTTGTCATTTTTTAATCAGCGCACACAATGTTTTGGATGTTGACAGCTCGATGTGGTCACTCACCGAGGGAGCATGCCATTGCAGTTCCAACCATCCCTCCCCCGGATATAATAACATCATAAACCTCATTGCTGCCACTGCCGTCACTGTGGTCTGCGCACGCTAGTCCTCGACTGACACTTTTTACTGCGGATGAGCGTTTTTCTGCCATTAAACAGCGCCCGAACCCATTCCGGGCTATGCTAGCCCTTGTAAGGTTTAGCATTATTCGGAATTCAAACTAAACAAGCCTTGCATTAAAGTGGGATAAACATTCCCCCGTCGAAGCCTCGCCACTTAAATATACTATGCAAATACAGATTTCTCCTTGAGCGCGTCCGATAAAGAGCAGCCGAGTCACCTCAGTACACCAGCCATGTTGTGTTGACAGGTTGGGGCATGGGAATTCACTTCCGGCTTTATAGCCAATCACGATAGACCTTTGTCGGAGCTCACGCTTCCGCTTTGGACAACAAGCGCTCACCGAGACTCATCATCGACCAACATCGTTGCGGTCGTTTGTGCCTTTTTCGGTTTTGTTTTGTTTTTGTTTTTTTGTTTTTAAATCTTGTAAAAGAATGTGTTATATTTTGCTTCTCTTCACTTGATTTATGAACATAGAAGCCCCGATGCAGGGAAATACATAACTCGCCCTTTTTTCAGGTAAGCAGCTGTAACGCTGTTCAAAATTACAACGACGATTTGCACATCAAAGTTGAAACCAACAATTAATGTAACACTTTTCTAAGTTAACTCTATATCCACATAATGCGCTCAGTTGAGTGAACTGCATGACTGTCCGCGTTTTATGTTATGTGTTGTGTTTATTATTTTGCTTTATGTTAACTGTTTTGTTAAGAGCTTTGTTACAGCTGCCGCTGTTGTGAAAGCGCTATATAAATCCGCATGTATTGTATCGTATTGTATTGTACTGTTTGGTTGCCAGGGTAACATGTAATTTGCAGGGGGGCGTGGTCATCTTCAAATTTATTCCAGTGGCCATTTGCAAGTATTTTCCAACGGAGAAGCTAGATGGTGGCATTGGTGGTTGGATAAAAACCTGTAGCCTAATGCATTTATGCTACACTAATAATGTTTTTTCCCCACCACAACTTTTCACAGTTTGTAGTTAAAATATGTGTTTGAGAGTTATTTAATTTTTAAACCCTTCCTTTTCCTGTCAGCCATTTAGAATATAATATCATTGATGGATGCCCGTCAGAGGCAGAGGGGTGAAAACACGTAGTTATTCGTGGCTTGAATTGAATTGGGTTCATTACTTTCTGTCTGCCCCTTGTGGATGGATAGCAGGAGGGAGGCAGTGATAGATGTATAATGAATGCTGGATAGATTGATGGTGAAATGGATGGAAGGTTTACCTATGCATTTCAGATGACATTTCAACCCTCTAGACCCAAAAATATGTCAGAGCCAGAGATGATGCTTACAAGTAGTCTGAAGTCAAAAGAAGTCCTCCATCAAAGGCTGCGTGACCTGAGCGAGGAGATCCAACGGCAGCTGCAGGAGATGGAGAGGAGGCATAAAGAACAGTTGGAGAGCAGGATTCATCACAACACTCTCCTCTCACAAGATGTAAACAAACTGCCTCCCCAGACTAAGTAAGTCTATTTTTTATTTGAATGATATAGAAGATGTGTGTGTGTTTTTTTTAAGAATTCATTCTCTCATGGGGATTAAGGAGATCTGCCACTTGCCCTGACATCTGACAGTTATCTATCAAACTATTGAAGGCTGTTGGAGTTGTCTGCTCCAGTCTTGGAATCTTCATCGGAGTGCAAGCAATACTCCACTCGGTCTCCTGCCCAATCACAGCAATGTGAACGAGCGGCTTCATGCAAAACTACGCAGCAAAAGAAAGAGGAGGAGGCTGAGGCTGAGTGCAAGAAAAAGTTCAGCGCACTTCCTGTCCCCAATCAAGTCAGACTTCCTCTCTACCGGGAGATAATGGAGCGGAGGAACGAGGAAAGGAAGCAAGGTTTAGAGCAAAGGAAAAGGTTTCTGCTTTCTGTTCAGAAGCCTTTCAGCTTCCAGGAGAGAGAAAAGAAAAAACAAGAGAAGCAGCTTGGACTGTTGAACCAGGCCTCACAGGAGGCAAAAAAGAAAACTGTAAAGACTGTCCAGCAGTCCTCTCCCAAAGCAGTCAAAGAGCCAGCAGGTACGAGAGCTTCCTTCCTACAAGAATGCATGATGACAATGGTGCATGAGGTTCAGGAAAGAATTGAGACAAAGGCACATAATTGTACCTCATAAGCCGTTATATGTGTTTTTCTCACAGTTCTGAGGTTTAGGGTTTGACTTTTGGCTGCGGCCTTCCTGTGTGGAGTTTATGTGTTCTCCCCGTTCTTGCGTGGGTTTTTCTGTCATGCCCACTTTCCAAAGTAGGCCATGTTGGATTCACTCAAGACTCTTCATTGTCCTTAGGTATGAATGTGAGTGTGAATGACTGTCAGATGAACTGGCAACCACTCCAAGCTGTCATCTCTCACTTCAAGTCAGCTGGGATAGATTCCAGCTCATCCACTACTCACAGAAATATATTGACGGATGGATGTGTTGTTTCAAATCTATTGTGATGGTGTCGAAAATAAAATAACCCCCGCAAAAAAAATGCCAATTTTTTCTGGACTAAACTGTATGATCACTTATACATTGAAATCCATTACTGATCCAGAGCTGTATCCCCCAAAATCCATGTGCCAGATATTTTCAAAATCTTTTTTTTCTCAAATGTTAGACCGGGAACATTGTAGGATATCCCACCTCAGCACCACAAAACAGGAGAATCCAGAGGAGCGCAAATTTCGCGTTGCTGAGCGCACCAGAATGGAAAAGCTGGGATTCTTGGACGAGAAGCCGAGCTTCCAGCCCAAGATCAATCACCAGGTGCCTGATTTCAACCGTCTGCACAAAGCTCTGCAGACACAAGGTCTGAAAACATCACTAAGTAGAGATCTGACCAAGTGTCAACCATTCTACCTGAGAACATCCGCTCTTCCTGCCAGGCAAAGTAAGACAAGTCCGGAAAAGTCACAAGTAAGCATCCCTCTTCTTGCCGAGTTCACTTCCTCTTCTACTGTACTTTCTTATTCATGAAATGTGATGTCATGTACTTTTACAATCCTGCAGTTTTTAATCAGAGATGCACATCAACTTTTCTAGATTAATTTTTTGCACTGATTCCTCATGTGCCGTCCTTTTTTTTCTGTAACGCATCATGTTTTGATGAAATAATAATCATCATATATAATATACTTAGATATTAAGTAATATTGGTGAAATAAACATTCAGGTAATCTACCTGTTGCTGAACCTAACATTGTAAAATGTTTTATATACTGTTATATATTTAAAAAAAAAGACAAAAACCTGATGTTGTAGCAAATAAATAAATAAATAAATAAATAATACTTTTAAATCAGCGTCAATATATTGAGGGACACATGAAGCCATTTTCAAGCTTCAACAAAAACACACAAAAAAGAAAATATAGACATATCATCATCCTCATCATAATTGGCATCATCTTCATCACAAGTGTCCCATCCTGTTTGCGTCTTTTGATGTTTATGGAGCTAGTTAAAATAGAACAAGCTAATGTTACATGAGCCTGAGTTCTCATTGAAAGATATTTATAAACCTCCTTATTGTATGTACCCTAACCTCTACAGCTAACCTCAGAATGTTATTCCAAAGCCATGTGCATGTCATCTTTGTGGGAAGGGAGTTTTTGTCGAGTCTTTCCAGGCAGTACCCAATGCACATATTATGTAAAAAGTGCGCCCGTTCTTACATAATAGTTCAGTTTTCTTCATGTTCTATTCTTGAGTCTGTTCACATGAAGATTTGTGGGGGTTTTGGGTCGGGGAGGGGGCTGCTAGAGGATTTAATAGAGGATAATTAATTCGAGAATAATGAAGAAAAATATAGATCCATAAAATGTGTTTGTTTAGTAGGGCTGGAATTAAAGTAATGTCCATAAGATATGATATTGAAACAGCATGACAAAAAGGATTGAGGGACATACTCCAATTGTTTGATGTTCTCTGAGTGGAGGCTCGCTGTCACGCATTTGGAGAACTTCAGATTTGTTTTTTTAACATGTCTGGAGTCTAGTTGTACCCCCCAAAATATTGTATATTGCCCTCAAAGTGACCATGAGTAATTTAACAAAACTGTTCTTATAATGTATGCCTATTTTATATTTTTCCTTTTTTAATTTATTCGTTTTTGGGTTTTTTTAGATACTGAGTCAAAGTAATCTAAGTCGAAGTAAGTCATGCGGTGCCCTAAAATCGTTGTCCGCAGACACACTGCCAACTTACATCACAGATGCAACAAGGCAACGCTGCATGGCTATCAGGTAAGGCAGGGGTCTCCAACGTGGTGCCCGCGAGCACCAGGTAGCCCGTGAGGACCACACCAGTAGCCCGCCAGTGCTAGGATTGTGATTTGCTCGTAGAAATTATGATTTAAAAATGCAAACATGGGCCGTATTATAGATTCTAGAGCTACCTATTTAGCTATCTAACTAGCTAGCTACAGTATATATCTAGCTAGCTAATGTTCTAATATTATTAAATGTAATTTGTACAAATGTTATTTCAGACGCGTATCAATTTGGTAGCCCTTCACACAATCAGGACACATGAAGTAGCTCTCACTCTCAAAAAGTTTGGTGACCCCTGAGGTAAGGTCACAAACGAGATCTTCTTTGGCTTGTGAGTGAGTGAGTGAACAGTTTTGGAATTTCCATTTTAGTCCTTTTTATTTTTGGACTTTTGTGGGGGGTTTTAACCTCAGTTTTTATTGCTAGCGCAAGTTTATTTGTTTTTTTTAATGCTTTGTTTTAATGTAGCTGTCGTTAGTTTTAGTGTTAGTTTTTTTTAAATATATGGAGTGGTTGTCAAGGGCAAGATTAAAAAAAAGATCACTAAGCATTGTGTAATAAAGTAAACTACAATTCTCAAACGGTCCTTCTTCTGGACAGACAGACAGACAGACAGACAGACAGACAGACAGACAGACAGACAGACAGACAGAAAGACAGCAATACCAAAATAAATGATTTTAAAATGAACCCTTAAAGCTCATGCATGATATTAATTAAGAATGAAAATGAAAGACATTTTTGAAATAATTTTAGTAAGTTTTACAAAAGTAAGATGAAGCTTCAGGTACCGTTTTTATTACATCTTGGACCCAAAAATGTTGATGTTTGGAGGAAATCCATGGAGATAAGGGACGGGAAGAATCAGGAGAGTGAAGATTGGCAGAGGAAATACCAGAGCAAGTCTGAGGCCATGAGGAAGACGGTTTCCCTCCATGCCAAGTTGCTGGACCCTCACAAAAGCTTGAAAGAAGTCTATGACGAGAGAGTGCGGCACCATCGGTGAGTGAGGGGCAAGCAAGTCCATCACACTGCTAGTTTTCGGACATCTTTGTAAACTCACATCACATACACAGGGAGGCGAATCGACAAAGGGCAAATGATTACTTGCGGGATCTGCAGGACATGAAGGATCGCGTTCGAAAGCGCCCCCTCTTGTTTGAACAGGTGAAACAGGTGAGTGCCGTGTTCGCACGCATCACCATCTGCTTGCAGGTGCTTCTGTGTTGTCATTTTCATTTGATCAGAGACAAGCCAAGGCGCAAGCGGAGCAGGTATACAAGAACGAGCTGAGGAAAGTTGGTGTAGAAGAGCAGTTTGTTGAAGAAAAGGCAGGCGCGGTCACAGAGTCGTCCGTCTCATCGAGATCTAAGGGTGACACAAGCCCAGATGTCCACAAAAAGGACTGCAGCTTAGCAGAGTGAGAATTTTTAGCACTTGTTTTCATCATACTTGATGTGTTCCCACCATGTCCGGTAATATTATGAATAGCGTGTTCATCGACGGGCCAAAGCTTCATGTGGTTTTGCTCATGCAACTTTACATAATTGTCAGGGCCTGCCCGGAACAAGAAAAATATAGTAGCCAAGTAAAAATGAAATATAATTACAATATAGACATTTTCTAACCCAACATGTCTGATTTAGGGAGGAAAATGTAGACGGGGGTGGAGAAAATTGAAGATGTGGAGGAGAACGGCGTTGCAGTCCAAAGGGGACATCGTCATGATAAGACGGTACAATGTTTTTGTGGCCTCCTGGCTAGAACACAACACCGTATTCAAATATGACTCATGTCTACTTAACCACACCAACAATGGGATAGGCCAACATTTGCAACCATCAATTAAAAAAAAAATCTCAAAACATCTGAAACCATAGAATCCAGAGGGGAAAACCCGCAACAATAGTACAAATAACCATGGAAATGAGCCACAGAATCTCATACTTTAGGTAATTGTAGATATGATATTGTACTATTAAAAAAATAATAACAATTGTGGACACTTGGTTATCAAAATAAACCTTTTCAAAACTCAATGCAAGGCCCCGTTCCGTTACATTTGACGACGCGAGCGCCTTTTCTCACATAGCCTGGTTGAACTTGCGAGTCACTATAGGCGCGCGGCCACCTAAATAAATCCTCGTGCAGTCACACTGACCAGCTCGGCGGTTTTTGCTGCGAGTCCACAGACCCACATCAATTGCTGTACTCTTGTACACTAGCCTCAAGTGGAAGGCTTTGCTTATACAGCTGACAACTTGGAATTTCAGATGTATTTTTTTTTTGGTAAAAAAAAACAACATGAGAATGTCTCAATGTGTATTCAATCATCATCAAAAACTCATCATGGGCGATACTGAGCGCTCCCTCTCGTGAGTTTATCATTCTTCAAAGCGACTGAAGTTTGTGTGACTTTGGATCCAAATATGATTGAAAATCTGCCCGAATGTCAAGTTACTTTGCGTTTAGAATGTAAGCTACAGTCAAGAATAGTAACCTTCTGAAATAAAATACCCCAAACAACGGCATGTAATTATCTCCTGTCACGATACTGTGATTTAAAAAAAACGACGATAACTATTACAACATAGTGCTTAATGATGTGCTGAACATCGCAGCCCTTCCATGAGCTTTCAGCCATCACGTGACACGGCTGTCTCGGCTGCATCCCCTCGGGTTGTCATGGCAACAGCGTATCCCAGGGATGCACCTCTGATGAAAGGGGGCATGGCTAAAAACAACCCCAGGCCTTCCCAAACTGTTCCGGAGTATTAAAAGCATGGACCTCAGTGCAAGAAATTCATTGGCTCATGCATGTTGCAATTACTACAACTGAAAGCAACACTGCAACGTATTGGTCTCCTCAAAATGGTGTGTTGTGGAAATAGAAGCACACATTTGAATCTTGAGTTGTGTCACAGCAACATAAAAACGCGTAATAACTTTTTATTCCCGAGCTCACCCGCAGGAGGAGCTGCGGCTCACTCGGCGAAGCCTGACTGGCGAGACGCAAGCCAGAGATGCATCTTCTCTTTTTTTTTTCCTTTTCTCCTTCTGTGGCATGAATAATAACTGGAGAGAGAGCGAAAGAGAGAGCTCGTTGAGAGGCGAGTGGGGAAGGGGGTGTGTGGGGGGGGCGTGGGGGAGAGAGCAGCGGAGACAGCAGCCACAGTGACAGTGCACAAGTTCAGAGCTCAGACTTACCTTTTGGGAAGGTGTGTATGTTTTTGCGCATGCACGTCCTCACTACCCGCAGCTCCCGTCCGCATCACTTGATGCTCCACTTTGTCTTACAGGTGCAGAAGTTTTGTCTTGAGGATCTCCTCCGGTGTTATGGCTTTGTCAGAACCGAGCCATCTTGTCCTTTAGAGCTGCGTGTTTCCCCTCCAGAAGAACTTGAAGCCCCCCCGAGGAGGATGGAGACGCTGTCAGGGAAGGACAAGGAGCTGATCCGGAGCAGCTGGGAGAGCCTGGGCAAAAATAAAGTTCCTCATGGCGTCATCATGTTTTCCAGGTAACTATGGGGATAGAATGCACGGGCTTTGCAAGGATCTTGTCATCTTGTTTTGTTTGGAACTCCTCGCAGCATCACCTTTCCGCGCACACTTCCACCGGAAACCAGAGGCGGCTTGCCTAGTTGCTTGGCGACAGCCTTCAATATTGTTATTCGCTCGCCACCAAATCTGACACGTGCACGGGGGGATTTAGAAATGTTAATTTGGAGGGGAAAATTTGCTCTGTCCGTAGTTTGTGTGGCATTATTTTGGGATTCCTAAAATTACAGGGGAGTGATTTCCAGTGAATCTGCTCAACAACAAGAGTGACTGTAAACATTTGAAAATTCTCTATGCATATTTAGTGAGGGGGGGGGCACCCACACCCCCTTGATTGAAACCCACCTTGCTGTGATTTGCCCCCATGCTGATTCTGTCTGACCATTTGGCTGTGTCTGACTGCATTGCATTGGTCTGAACCCTTGTCGAATGGGGAGGTTGAAAAAAAACTGCACGAGTTACTTTGTCTTCGAAGATTTATGTAAAGATCTACAGCAGCGGTCACCTTTTTGAACTGAGAGCATCTTCTCGGGTACGGATTAATGCGAAGCGATACGGTCTGATACACATGGCTGAAATAACGCATTTTCTCAAATGACCTTTTAAATCCAGATTAACAGCTACGCCTTTTTTTAATAAATGCATTTTTCGAAAATCACCGTGTGTTGTTTTTGTAATTTTAGTCAGCAATTTTTTACTTCTTTACTTTTAAATGTTTCAACTCTTTTGTCCGTAAATGCTTTTAAATACTGTCCTTTAAATTCTGTGAAGCACATTGAGTTACCTTGTATATGAAATGCGCTTATATTAATAAAGCTTACTTTCCTGGCCTCGCTTAAATAGTTAATAATATTCAATGAAGTCACTGATTGTCTTGAACTATTCCTCACAACAACTATCAATAATGACTTCACAAGGTAGGGAGCGTAAATATCAACACAGAACATTTCTGGGCACCACGTCGGTGGCCCCTGCTGTACAGTAGATCAAAATGAAAGTTATTCTCTGAAAACAGCTGAAAGATGGCAACCCATGTGCGGTTTCAGTGTTAAAACAATGTGTGATTTGTATCCTCGCTAGGCTTTTTGAGCTGGACCCGGCTCTTCTCACTCTTTTCCACTACAACACAAACTGCGGCAACACACAAGACTGCCTCTCCAGCCCAGAGTTCCTGGAGCACGTCACCAAGGTCAGCTTCTTGCCCTCAAAATGTCCTTTCATGTCCCCCACCCTCCCCCCCTGTAGCCTGATAGCATCTCTCCACTGTTGTCACCGCTGTCCCTGAAAGGGTGCCGTAAGAGTGGGAATGATTATCAATCATCCATTTATTGATCGTTACCGTTTGGTTAATCGTTTGTTGAATCAAAAAGTTCTCCCATTGCCTTAGAAAAAAATATAGACAGTATATCTCCAAAAGTAATGAATGTGTAGTCAATCAAGCAAAACATAGCGAGAATCAGCCCACCATTTTCTTAACTGCTGGTCGGTCTCACTGATTCCAGGTGATGCTTGTGATCGATGCCGCCGTCAGCCACCTGGACGATCTTCACTCCTTGGGGGATTTTCTTCTCAACCTGGGGAAGAAGCATCAAGCCGTGGGAGTCAACCCACAGTCGTTTGCTGTAGGACAAACTTACAGCAAGATTCGGGCAACAGATTTTTGTGGCGCCCACACTGACTTGTGTTTGTTTGGATCTCTTGCAGTTGGTGGGGGAGTCGCTCCTCTACATGCTGCAGTGCAATTTGGGCCAGGCCTACACCGCGGCCATGCGTCAAGCGTGGCTGAATATGTACGGCATCGTGGTGGCCGCCATGAGCCAAGGATGGGCTGAGAATGGCGAGGACAAGGCAGACTGAAGCGCCGCCGCGTGAGCTGCTGAGCGGATGCTGTCCTCTTCACTTATTGTGGTTGCCATGGAACAAGGTTGTGTAACTGGCAGCACTGTGGCTTTTTTTTTTTTTTTTTGAAGCTGCTGTACATTAGCGGGGAGCGCAAAGCAAAGGCGAATGTATGGTGTGGCCACACTCCACCGATCACAGACTTCGTCTTTGCAGTGGTGTTTCGCAAACAGGGTCCAAACCGGCCACCATGAAGCAAAGCAAAGAAGCATAATGGTTAACTTGTATATACTGTAATGCCTTTTATTCTATCTTCTGACCATAGTGGACTATGTGATGTATCCTAAAAGCGTCACTCAGTGATGAATATTCCATTTACGCTACTCAAAGTGATACGAGTTTAGTGTGACCCACACGGGGCAGCTCTGGGTCAAATTGTGACCAAAACAAAATGGCATCACTATACTCATTGAGGTGTGTTTTTTTTGTGTATATTATCGAATTTTTAATGTATTTATGAACGCCTCAGATCACAATTTTTTTTCCAATGGACAAACTGCCAACAGCTAGTGACAAGAACTGTTACACACTGATAGCTTTCTACCATAATTTCTGACTGTTATGGTGTCCTCGTGCACCTTATTTTACACGGTGCATGGCACTCATTTCAATGGAGGCCGTGAGTACGTACCTCAGTGGTCTTCATCTGACTGTTAACAAACAAGACTGTTATGTTCAGCGAAAGGGTGTAGTAGGACTTTGTTGGTGTTAATCACTGTAGTCAGTGTTTTTTGTGAATGCAGCCACTTAACAACTGATGGTAAAAAAATTTTTCGATTTGAACATAAATGACCTCGTAATTGAGTGTAAAGGGATTTTATACATCCTATATGTGTATCATGCGCTTTTGGTCAACAGCAAATTTTAATCAGAGATGGCTTGATGGGCCAATTGACATATTTGTGATGCCGATTTCAAAAATGTATTTTCTTTTTTTCAAGCGTATCAGATTTTTGAGATATTTTACCATGCGTCGCAATTTATAGCTATGATGTGAAAGCACTACGTAAGTAAAGATGAGTTGAGAGTAAAAGAAAAAAAATCCACCTGTTGATGAACTTAACCCTTAATTAAAACATATTACGAAATAGATTGCTATATTACACATTGTATTTTGATCGGTTCTGAAAACGGATGGACATTATTATTATTTTGAAAAGCTGATGTGCCAGAGGGGAAAAAAAACAAGGGCGGATTTTGAATCAACCCAAAAAAAAAAACATCTAAAAAAGTTGACTTGCATCTCTGATTAAAATATTTTGTAAAAAAAAATTGTTGACCAGTGTTATTAGCATAATTGTGGTTCTGGATTTCTTTCAATGCCAAGTATTTGATCACACAACTGTAAATCCAAGTTGCTGATATGTGGTTTTTAACGCTTTATCTTGAGTTTACATTGAAAAAGTTTATTTTTATATTCCAAACTTTGATGTATATTAACTCAAGCCATTGTAGATTTACGTGAAAATTCAATCTTAAAGACTACAAAATATACTCGTACCGGTCGCTTAATTAGGTACGCACAAGCAACCTGGCGTGATCCAAAACCTGATGATCGATGCTGTCAAGAGAGGCTTTCTTTTAATTATGCTTATCATTCGGAATGTGCAAGTGTAGAAGTTCTCTGCGACATGCTGAGTGCTGTTCCTAATATGTTGCCACTCAACCGTAGCTAAAACAAGGCAACCAAAATATTAGAAGCAGCTCCCGGCATGATGCGGCGTCGTGCAACACTACCCCTAAACGACAACCAGAATAATAAACAATTATTTTTTTTGTCAAGGCAGATATCCAGAGAGTGTATGTAATCCCTGCGTTGTCCGTATTTTTCCAGGTGTACCATTTATTCAACTGGCTATGTAGGTGGCGTATTTGTGGCGTTTCCTTTGCTAGCCTTGGTACATTGCCCTATGCGGGTTGCCTCTATTTTCAATCATCGTTTTTACAAGGCGCCACAGACACATGATATATTATTCCGGGACCATCCGGTTGTGCACAGCGACACGGCCATCGCTGTCTACCTCATCATTATTGTCAGCTGCTATACGGATCAGTGATGACTTCACTTAGTTATCCTTTGACCCTCCCTCCCCTTAAAAAATGAAACGCACATAATTAGAGTGAGTAATGCCAGTAAGTAAGCACTCTTTGTGAACTGAATTCAATGCTACAGTTTCCTAACTTTTGTGTGTGCATACTTAAGACTCAATAAAATAATTTATTGTGGACGTTTTAGAGCAAATACGGGTCAGTGTGTTGTTATGTTGTCACAGATGCTTCAACCGTAAAGGCGGCCATTTGATTCCAGTCACAAGAGGCCCGATATCTTATAGATTGCCAGTTACGTAACAGCCATGAATGGCTCATCACCCTGAGCGGCAGAAATGAGGGTGGCTTTGGGCACATCAGCACATTTACGCATGCAACCGCACAATACCACATCAAGAGGGACGGAAGCAGCAAAGATTTGCCAGGAATTGACAAATTCAGGCTGGGTCTTGGAGATAATTGTATTCCCGCAGGCTTGAATATCGGTTTGTGCACGCTTAAGTGACTGAGTGAGGGTTGTATCATGCCATGAGCGGGCTGTCCGTTCTGCTGTTGGATCCGTGGCTGACATGGCCTTAATTTGTCTCTGTGCACATTGCCAACACTCCTAACCCGATGAGCGTCTCCAGTATTTATGTTGCTTCATAACAGCGCTCGTCTAGCCACTGGGCTGGAGACGGATGAGACGCTGACCCAAGCCTCTCTCAGGTCACCTAACAGTGCAGAATGACTGCTACAGTGATGAAGGGGCCGTAAGTCAATAGGTGGCAATTCATTTAGGATTAGTCACGATAGTGCTGCACTCTTGCCTTGTACGCTCTGAAGGTTGTCGTCTGCGAGAAAAGATATTATTTTTAGAAAGTCTGCAACGTGTTTTGGAAAGAAGGGGTATTGAATGTTGTCATGGCAACTGTGAAGCGGTGTGTGCAAGAGCGTGCGCATGCATGTGTTGGCGCGTTTGTGTTTGGTTTTGATGAAAGAGCAGAACAAGGCATCGCTCGGTCGTCCCAAATAATATGACAGAGAGAGAGGAGAGAACTGTGACCGGAGCAGGCTTAGGTTTCTTCAACGTTTTTAAGAGCTTTTTCCAAAATTGAACAGAATGAGGCCGAGTTATGGTTTCACTGACTCGTGCGATAGTAAATTGCGTTTTGGAATATAAGCACATCATTACTTTCCCCATACTTTGGCCTTTCCATCACATTGGTAGAGGTTAATGTGCATCTCATGAGTTCATGAAACTTTGTTCCAAAACAAAGTTGGCTCATCGCTTTACGTCTTTGCAAAATCCAATCTGGGCCAGAGCACACAAGTTCATCTGTGAGGCATGGTGGAGGAAATGTCACGGCTTGGGCTTTCATGGCTGTTTCTGGATTGGGCTCAAGAATCTTTATGGATGACTAGCTGGTTCGCCGCCCTCTGGGCGGCTCATCAGCTAGTTCCTGCGGAAGGCTGGTAAGGTGGGCCTTCGGCCCACAAAAGTGTTGTTGCTTGGTTCAACTTTTTGTTCAACTTCATTGCTTATCGCGAAAATAAAAATATGTTTAGCTCTACTAAATAACTAACAATTTTATTGCAATGCTTGTGGGTAGACAACATTTTTTCGCTAAGATGCCCGCGCGATCGTAGTGAGCCACTGCCTGAGCGGCGCAGTGGCGGCGCGCAGCGGCGTGGTGAAGTAGGTACGTTTTGAAAAGGGACAGACGGAAGGACAGACCGCGTGCAGGACGACGCGCAATATATATATATAGATGAAACTCATGAGGGTAGCAACAGAATGACTTCTCAAGTCTATGAAGCTGTTTTGACTCGCAATTTACAAGGAAATGCATCCAAACCAATCGGGAGACCCAAAACACATGGCCAACAGTGTTTTGTAGTGAAAGGTCTAAGGATCGCTCAGTCAATCACCAGACTAACCCAATAGAACATGCGTTTTACTTCCTGAAGAGGACACTGAATGGAGAAACCCTCAGAAGCAAAAAAAAGAACTGAAAGTGGCTACAGAAAAAGGCCTGGAAAAGCATTTCAAATGAAGAAACAGTCTGGTGATGTCACGGGGTCGCAGGATCGTTGATACGGTGATTGCAAGTAACAGTTATGCCAACCAAATATGAAATCTTAAATCATTTTAATACTTTTGCTCACTTGAAAAATGGGTGGATTCAAACAATAGGTGCTCTGCCGTGAGTTATTTCAACACGTCTAGATGGAAACACCATGAAATAAAAGTTGGAACTCCCAGCTTTTGATCTGAAACCCAAATGTCTTTAATGTACAACAAAAACAAAGGATCTGACCTTGCTGTTCCAATACTTATGGGGAAACTGTATGTCGCGGTTAATTCCTGTAGGGGGTAAAGGACTTTTCTATTCTAAGTATCTGGCCAGGAGGAAGAGAAAAAGGAGAGTGGCAGCTTGGGCACTCAGAGGAATTTACCTTTCATGGAGAAGCATGTTGCTCCTGGTGACAGGGGAAACGTCAGGCACTCTTAGCTATAAACATGCACTGGAAGGTACAAACAGAACATGCGTAGAGCTTTGGATTATTTCACTGCAAACCTTTAATGATTCTTATCTGATGCACATTTTGGATTTGATTGCCCCCATCCTTCCGTCTAATGTGGCTCAGGGAGGCGGCAATATATTCCACAGCATGCGCTGAGGTTAGTTCGTATGCAGACACAATTTTTCAGCCATTACTTAACAGACTTTTGCATTCATGAATGCAGCGGCTTCAGCCCAATGGTTATTCTTCGTCAGGGGCACTGGACCTTGGTTTCATCAGACCATTTTCATTGGACCATAACAGTCTCTCTCATGCGCTGGGAGAATTCAAGTCTTTTTTTTTCCTTTGTAAGATAAGGCTTCTTGCCATATTAACCCAGACCTAAGAAGATGTATTATTATTATTATTGTCACTTGAGCTAAACAGCCTTCCTGCCTCGTTGGTTTCATTTTTTGGAGAAATGTCCTTCTAATATGAATGCCAAATTTTCTTCACTTAACACCTGGTGCCGAACCTAACCTAACCTTAATTCTTGAATACAGTATTACAAAATGTAATACTATATCACAAATTGGCCTCGTATATACATACATACATACATATATATATATAATTATTATCATTATGGGCGCCTTTGTGGTGCAGAAAAAACGACAGCAAAAAAAAAAAAAATCACCAAAACTTTACTTGCATCCGATTCTAAAATGTAGTAAAAATGTAGGTATTATAGTCAAAATGCATCCTCGCATATCTACATTTCATACAGCTGATCAAATTCTTTGTTGTGACTAAAAAAATGTCGTCGTCAATGATTCAATGCATGGGTACGTCATATGTGATGTCTGCTTGATGTTATAAAAACGGACGTTGTCTTACGTACGATGACTAATTGAATGCTGTAATGATTAATGTAGTCATGTGTGAGCCTCTGTATTTATTACTTGCGAAAAAAACATGCTGGAAATGCACAGCTTTAATTCGCCGAAATGCCTTCTTACAATAAGTCGACGTGCAAGCGTCACCTGCGTGCATGCTCATACGTGCCCGCGTGCGGTGACCGTGCACCTCTGTGACAGAGTCAAGTGGTTCCGTGTCTGGCGACGGCTCTGCTCGGGGTATTGGGCAGTTCTGCCAGAGTAAAAAAAAAAAAAAAAAAAAAAACAAGATACCGCAATTCGAGAAGATTTGACCCTCAACGTTATTTGTTGATGTCTCAACAATGAGGGAAATCGTTCACATCCAGGCGGGCCAGTGTGGTAACCAGATTGGTGCCAAGGTAATTATTCAAAATTATGTATAACTATCAGAATGAACATTAATATTTTTTATGGTCGATGGATAAAATATATATTTTTTATTGAAATAAAATCTAATCACTCATTTTCTTTTGTGGAAGTGCATTTTCTTTCGACAAGGTCCATGAAACAATAATTGTATTGAATAATTGCAAGCAACTAATGTCCATGACTAATGATTTACATCTTGAATTTGTTCACCTTAGTAAAGCAACAAATTATATTTTCATCAGAGTTTGGAAGGTTTTTTCCCCCCACCATTTTCACTCAATCCATTTTCTTTCGCACAATTTAGGGACTTTATTAGGTTCACTTTGGTTACATTCTGAATGGGCTGCCAGGCAAATCAAGGCAGAAAGAATATTTGCCCACATATTTTCACTTATTGGCAATTTAGTGTCTGCAATTAACTGAACATTCATCTTTTTGGAAGGCGGCAGCATAAATCTAGTCTCTAGTCAAGAGTCAAACCCTGAACCTCAGAACTGTTTGACAGGTGTGCTTTTTTTCTTTTATTACCGGTAGGCTAACCACTTGGCCTTTGTGCTCCCCCATGTTCACTCCATGCAGGTTCAATTACTAGATGTCCATATATAGTTACGTTTTGGCATGCAATCTTTACTCATATGCTAATGTGTGACATTTCTGTCTTATATATGGCCGCAAAATCCTCGTTGTATTTTAATTTCGACCCGTTAATTCTCGAGCTAAGTTCACATCGCAATGAGGTTCTGGGTCCAATGGTATCAATGACAAATTGTTAATTTGTGCTTTTATTAAGAGAGTAATCTTGTGATCCAACTTTGTTTTTGCAGTTCTGGGAAGTGATCAGTGACGAGCATGGCGTTGACCCGACAGGGACGTACCGCGGAGACAGTGACCTGCAGCTAGACAGGATCAATGTTTATTACAATGAGGCAACAGGTTCTGACATGTGATTGTTTAAATACGTTCAGACATTAATTTTCCCACCGGGTTGTCAATATCGTACCATTGTCATTCTTTTCCATCTAGGTGGTAAATATGTGCCACGTGCTGTTCTTGTGGACTTGGAACCAGGTACCATGGACTCTGTGAGATCCGGACCCTTTGGACAGATATTTAGACCTGACAATTTTGTGTTTGGTGAGTGATTTAAAATTAGCTCCTGTATCACTAGACAAATGGTTATGGTCACATCAGATCTTGATGTTCAAAAATGTCAGCGTAATGTATTCAATTTAGCACTGCTTGCAAGAGTGACCCCGGTTAGATTTGACAAAAGAATTGTCTTGCATGCATGCGATGTAAATGAGTCCTACTTAATCTGAGCATGTTAATGACTGTAGTTATTGAAGGTGTACATTGAAAAAGGTTTTGTTGAATTTGCTCAGTTGTATTTTGTCAAGTGGGCGCATGAATTAGAATCTTCTGGATCCAATGAAGTACAATTGAGTGAATTCAACACACCATTTTTTTCAGTGTAGTGGGTCATTCACCCGACTACAAGGCAGGCAGCGTGATTAGTTTCCATCTCTGACGATGTGAGTGATTGAATGTAGTCAAGTGTGCGCCCAAAGTCAACTGGGCCAGGCTGCTGCTCCCTGCAACACTGAATAGGATAAGCAGTAGGAACTATAGAAAATGGATGACTAGGACTGTTAAATTGACAAAGGTCATTTTTCCTTCCATAGGTCAGAGCGGAGCTGGTAACAACTGGGCGAAAGGTCACTACACAGAGGGAGCCGAGGTGGTGGACTCAGTTCTGGATGTGGTACGCAAAGAATCGGAGAACTGTGACTGCCTACAAGGGTACCAGCTTACACATGCTCTTGGTGGTGGAACTGGATCGGGCATGGGAACCCTGCTCATCAGCAAAATTCGCGAAGAGTACCCCGATAGGATCATGAATACGTTTAGTGTGGTGCCCTCCCCCAAGGTTAGCCGTCCTTGTTATATAAAGTTAGTGTTGGCTAACGATGCTAAATACCCACACTTTTTTTCCCATCAGGTGTCAGACACTGTGGTCGAACCCTACAACGCCACTCTCTCCATCCACCAGCTTGTCGAGAACACAGATGAAACCTACTGCATTGATAACGAAGCTCTCTACGACATCTGCTTCCGTACACTGAAACTGACCACGCCCACTTACGGAGACCTGAACCACCTTGTATCCTCCACCATGAGCGGAGTCACGACCTGTCTGCGCTTCCCAGGCCAGCTCAACGCTGACCTCCGTAAACTGGCTGTCAACATGGTACCTTTCCCTCGATTGCATTTCTTCATGCCAGGCTTTGCTCCGCTGACCAGCAGGGGGAGCCAACAGTATCGAGCACTCACGGTACCCGAGCTCACCCAGCAAGCGTTCGATGCCAAGAATATGATGGCGGCGTGCGACCCGCGTCAAGGCCGCTACCTAACAGTTGCCACTGTGTTCCGTGGGCGAATGTCTATGAAGGAAGTGGATGAGCAGATGCTCAACGTCCAGAACAAGAACAGCAGCTACTTTGTCGAATGGATCCCCAACAACGTCAAAACCGCCGTCTGTGACATTCCTCCCCGCGGCCTCAAGATGGCCGTCACTTTCATCGGCAACACCACAGCCATCCAGGAGATGTTCAAGCGCATCTCTGAACAGTTCACAGCCATGCTGCGCCGTAAGGCCTTTCTGCACTGGTACACGGGTGAGGGTATGGATGAGATGGAGTTCACGGAAGCCGAGAGCAACATGAATGATTTGGTGTCAGAGTACCAGCAGTACCAGGATGCTACTGCTGAGGATGAAGGGGAAGGTGAGGAGGAGGCTGAAGACGACTAACAATGTCAGCATTCATTGGCAAATGAAGAAACTGCCGTTGGCTGGTCTTCAGTGTGGCCAGGGATATTTTGTAGATCTTGGAATAAAAATAATTCAGCCGTGTCATATTAAATGATGTTGCTCAACAGGGCATTCATGTAACATGGTAGCTGTTGAGCAATTCCAGGTAGTCCCGGCACGTGTCTGAGTGAATTGTTTGCTGCTTTTATGGACAACCAGCATTTGACGTGTTGATAAAGACTGTCCCAGTGTTTTTTGTGGAAGGTGAAACCATGTTCACTCATGAGACCTGATGTTCCAAACATTCTCAACTCAACTGTATTTATAGAGCACTTTCAGACAGCCATCGCTGCATACAAAGTGCTGTATATGGAGCAACTAATATACAACAGCAAAGCAACAAATCGGTAACAAAGACATTACAATTGAATACAAGGCATGCCAAAAATGATATACTTCAAATCCTGGCTACTAGTTGGCTTGATGTCCTCCACATCTTCTTTAAACCACATTGAGAGGAGGTTGCTCAGCACAGCAATGTTTTCCCCTTGTGAGCAGGCCTTTTCTCGCCCACTGAATGAAGCAACTGTCATAAGTGCTCTTCTGCTGGTTGATCACCTGGCCGACATTGAAGAGGAAGACTTGTAGTTTGGGTTTGGAATATATATATTTTTTCCCATAACCAGTCCTGAATCTGTGTGTCTCTCCCATCAATGGTGAATTCTCCACATGCACACCATGCCAGCTGAGGACTATAGATTTAATTGAAATCTTGGAAAAAGCAAAAATGTCCTCACAAGGTCACTTTGCAGAGTCGATCAAAAGATCGTTTGTATCTTAAACCCCAGTATATAAGCCCAGTATTGCCTATCTTTTCATGCTGCGTTTATATGTTTAAGACAAATGAGGTGAGTGGATATATTGTCTGAATTAGCTCACAATGACTGGTGTTTACTGCCTAAAAACCATAAAACCACTGACCAAAAAGCTCTTTTTTAAAGCAGCGTTTTATGTTGTCCTCTATTATTAGTTTGCCTGCTCTTTAGTCTACAGTTCATGCAGCATATTTCAGGCCATGCTGGATTGTCACACGGAAGGGAGTGGTTCTTCAAGGCACAGCAAAAAAAACGATCGCAGGGTGAGGGTGACGGAACATATTGCAGTCATATTACCGTACATTCACTCAGAAATTCCACGAGAAGAAAATAACTCCCGATATCAACTAAAATTCAGACGGTATTGTAAATAAACAGCATGTAATGACTACTACTCACGCAGACAGCAGATAGACAAGAATCAAATAACGGGTCACACGTGCCACAATATTCGACAAACGAGTAGAAATCATTGGAGCTTAATGTTGCTTTTGGTACAAAGTACACATACAATTTCAAAAACAAAAAAAGAGCTTTTGCAGACGACCACAGCACATCCTTGTTTTGTGAATTGTTTTGTGTTTTCTAAGACACAAGTGACTGAAAGCGGTTTGACTGCGGTTACTGGAGTTGGCACATTAGTTTCATCAAGTCTTTAACCCTTTGACAGTCCTCTTGCCCTTGGAAACCCAAGAACATGCGGGATGCATCACAAGTGGAACATCATTAATTTTGAAAGCAAAATATGTAAATGGTAGATTTCCTGCTTTTCCACCTACATTATACCCTCACAACATGATGCTAGCTGGCCACGTTAGCATATAACACCACAATATTTTACACAATATTAACTTCTAAAGCAGTTTAGAAGTTTGTATAACACATTCTACCATTGGTGCTGCCATATCTACCGGTAAATGTGTTTCAGGACTGAGCAGTAAATATGCACAGAAGCTTGGGATATTATCCATCCATTCATTTTCTGATCCGCTTTTACTCACAAGGGTCACGGGAGGTGCTGGAGCCTATCACAACCATCTTCGGGCAGTAGACGGGGTGGGGGGGGGGGCACCCTGAACCGGTTGCCTGCCAATCATAGGGCACACAGAGACGAACAACCATCCGGGCTCACACTCACACCTAGGGAGAGTTTAAGAGGGTTCAATCAGCCTGCCATGCATGTTTTTGGAATGTGGGTGGAAACGGAGTACCTTGAGGAAACCCGCTTGAGATATTAGCAAAACAAAAACAAGGAACTTGTAGGAATTGACAAATTCACCCATTACGCTGCAAACTATGATCACCCATTTTGGGACAAAGCTATAACTTTTAGTCAAAACTGAAGGAGGCAATTTTTGAAAGTCACCACGGTGTACTATTGGCTAGCATGTCTGTCTCACATTCTGAGGTTTGAAGGCTCCAATCTTGGGTCCGACCTTCCTGTGTGAGAATTTGCATGTTTTCCACGTGCTTGCGTGGCATTTTTATGGTTACTCCAGCTTCCTCACAGACAGGTGACAATGTGAGAGGGAATGTTTTTTGTTTAAAAACATTTGTTCTTGATTTTACTGTCTGGTGCTTTCTAGCGCCTTTATTACCTATTTGTCTTACTGTTTATTGTGCATGTTAAATCGCTCCATGTACAGCACTTTCTATGCAGCGATGGCGGTTTGAAAGTGCTCTATAAATACTGTTGACTTGACTTGACTTAAAAAGAAGTCCTGTGATTGGATTGTGATCAATGCAGGGTGTAAAATGTGCTGGGACAGGCTCCAATTCACCGTGACCCTCTTGAAGATAAGAAGTATAAAATTAATGGATGGATGGATGGGCAGTTTTTAGTTATGACTGATGTCCAAGTATTGTTTGAAGCACACAAAACGTGGACGGAATGTATCATAATGTTATCTGCACACCATGACAGCTTTATCTGTGACACAAGGTGGCATTTGCTTCAGCACAGAGACCAGAATATGTACACAGACAAAAAAAAACTGCATTAATACAATAGTTATGCCCAAACAGTGAGCCATGGCACATACATCAGAAAATAAGAAACTGTCCATTTTCACTTAATTGGTCCATTTATTTAACACACACAAAAAAATAATCTATGCCAGTGATATATAGTGACAGGAAGAACAATTAAATGCTCGTCCACTAGATGGCAGAAAGTACATCAAGAACTTTTGTGACATTAGTGGTGCGGTGAGAATTTTTTTCCAATGTAAAACATGTGCCTTGGCTTAATAAAGGTTGGGAAACATTGAACTACACGGGCAAAACAGGATAATCATCAACTTAATTCAACAAATCAAAAAGCCAAAGCCCAATACCAACGACACATACAGGAGCAAAAATAAATGCTGAAGTAAGTCTGACAAGCTTCGCAGAGTAGCGCTGCCTGTGCTCGGGGAAGGATAGAGGGTGTACATATCTTACAGTACATCTTTGCGTTACATTGCACACTCCGTCTGTCAGCTCTCTCACTGCAGATGGCTTCGCAACTCGATGCACCCTCCTCAGCCTCGCCACGCTCTGGCCGCCATCAACCAGATATCACTCGAGCCGGGACTGCTCTGTCAGTCTGGCAGAGCAAGTCTGCTCACACCACCCACTCTGGTGGCATCTTTCACCTCTACTCGTGTCCGAGGGGCACGACGTGTATCGCGTTTGTCACAGATACCAAAAGACAGTTTGCCTTCCATTGCTTTGAGTCACTTGAAGGTGGAGAGTCATGAAGGAGGATGGAATCTAACGTGACTGGCGGGTGGTTCGGGTGTGTAAAGTATTCTGGACATGATGACACGGATCCAGTATTTTCGTCACATCCTCTTCAGCTCCCCTCATTTAAATCATCTCCACTTTTACGAGGCAGCAAAGTTGGAATCCGAGGTCAAGTGGAGAGAGAAAATGTGGCATTGCAGCATGATCTCAGGAGACGTACACGTGGAAACCAGCGTTAGGGGGAGGGTGGCATTACTGGTAGCCCACTGGGCTGTCCATGAGTGGGCTGGAGCAGGAAGTGTCGGGGGGGTCTTGGAGCCGAGTCTCACGGGTCTGGGTGTGCTCTTCCTCTCCCTCCTCCTCTTCTTCTGTTGGGCCATGGGCTGAACTCTGGGAGCAGGCCATGGCGCCATAGCTGTGGTGGGCCGGGGAGGGCATGGGGGTCAACGCGAGCTCTGGCTCCAACAGTACGGATGCCACAAACAGCTGAAGGGATATCAATGTATACAGTAACTGTGTTACTCAGTCGATCGGGTCATGCGGTTCAGAGAATTTTCAGTATGGTGTGACTTCCTGAGAGCAACCGAATCCCTTCCGTGGCGGTTAGTTGGCTCCCAAGTTGTTTCCATTTCAGAACTCTTTTATGTACATACACTGAACTATAATGTATGTGGCCATCATAAAGCCTTCAGAACTGTACAGGCAATGTTTCGAATATTTGAACATTCCAAACTATAATTTGGCAAAATATACACTGTAAGTGCATACTGTACAGTGACTTTCTGAACACCCATATGTGGAGAAGTTAATCACCGTGCAATAAAAAAACAAATACAAATGAGGTAAAACTACTTAGTGAGATGTCTGACTGATTACAATAAGGAAGAGGATATTTGCAGAACAATTTTGTCACCTAGTGGCAAGTATTGGTGAAATCAAGTGTGGTACGCTCAGTGATCTCTTACAAACTCTTTCAAAAAAGTTTGTGTGGCAAAGGTTTGAACGGCAAGTTTTGTTTGACTTTCGAGGCATATTTGCCTGAACTCCAAATCCACTTTTGGGGCCTTTGGACTTTGGAGGATCAACAGTATAAGTTAAAAAAAAGACCTCAAAAATAAAATAGCACTAAGAGATCAACAAAAGGCAGGAACATTGTCATACTTTAATCTATCATTGACACAGTTTCATGAGAAAGCTTTAGAACTTGTGGAGTACCGCAGGGCTCAATTCATTGACTTCCACGGTTTAAAATTTGCATGCTGGTATTAACCAACATCAATAATTTTATTGCTTTAAATCCACATGTGGGTAGAGAATAGACAAATTGCCTCACCTCACAAAGGCAGTAAAAGGAAAACTATTTTCTTTGTATTTTAGATAGTATATTGCTGTTAAGAAATTAGGACTGGTTTATCGTCAGAATAAGTTATTTATTTTTTTGGTTGATTTTTGACACAGTACATGATGTCACATCAGAATTGTGATGTATTGTGGTTGACTGGGGCTGAGAACATTTTATACTCTGCATGAAATCACTTTACATGATGTCATGTGATGAAACGCATTCCAATCTAATAGTGGGGTGTCAAATATTTGGGGACATACTTGGTATGCAGTATTTGTCCGTTTTAGCTTGTGAAGCTGTCCAAACACAAATATTAAGTGTTCCAATTCAACACACAAATCTTGTGGACTATTTTCAGTCAACCATTAAAATGAACAATTTACAGGTAAGAATGAATCACATGTTGTTTATACAATTTAAAAACATGGCAAATTGTAAATTAGACTAGGCGATAGTAGCAAAATTTGTACATTACATTGGACGCGGTGGTTGAAGTAACTGTAGTCCTTTCTGCATCAGGGAGTGTTCGCTCTGCTGGTTGATTGGACATCTGAAATCAACACAAATGTATCATGGCAAACTGAGACGCATTAAACATAATGATCCATTTATCAAAGGTGTGAAGTTGAAGTCTGATCAGGCTGACCTGGTAGCTGGTTGACTTGTTTGGTTGCTTTTTAAGGCACAAGCGGAAAAAGGAAACGGCAATGGAGGAAAGCAGTGACACCAAAGTAAACAAAGTTATGGGATGCACTGCACCTGTAAAGGCAGCAGGCAATTATTCATCACGTCAACAAGAGTGCATGGCCCAATCGCAGGTATTAATGAGGGAACGGGATTAAAATGAAGCAGTACCTAATCTGAGTACGGAGAAGAAGAGCAGCCAGAAGATACAGAGGATGGGCGCCAAGATGACCTGATGGATGGCAGCTGTATGGATGTGCTGGTTGAGCTTGGTGGGAACATATGCATAGTAGATGTTGTAGCGGTCAACCATGTGCTTCAAGATCACATAGAGCAGACCTGAAGAGGGACAGTAACACAGATTTTTAATCAACATTAGACCTTCGACTCCAATCACATCCAGCACACACATTGACAAAGATATAAAAACGTCTGAACACGCAAAGCAAGATTTTTTAAATCACTGCCAAATTCACACATAACAGCCTCTGACTCCGTACGCACAGCAAAGTTCAATAACTTTAATGGTGACACAATTAAGTGATTTTTTTTCAATAACAGAAACACATTTAGGACACCAGTGTGATTGCATTGACAAAACAATATTCAATCTTAACATTTTAGGGCGTTCACTCCAAGACCGTAGTGCAAATAGTTGTAATTATTAAAAGTACCTGGTACATTGTCTTTTCTTGTATTGAACTATAATGTATTAATACGTGTTGTTCTATGTTTTCAAAACAACAGTATATCTTCTACTAGACAATAACGTATAAGTAGCACTGTCAAGAGCAAATTGTTGCTCGTATGTACCAAAACAGTATACTTGGGTTGCAAGTAATGAAATGCTCTCACGAATTTTCAACATTCTGTTGACTGAACTCTCTGAAAGCATCACACATATCTCCCTGTTGAATGGAACAGTCATCATGTACGATGCACAGGTTTTAGGGTAAATATCATCACCCTAATTACTCTTGAGGGGTTATGCACTAGCTCTGTTTCTGAGATGCTGTTTTGTGTTGTGAGCACAACACATGAAAAAAAAATCCTACAACCAAGAACCCAATGCGTGTCAGTGCTGTCTCCCGCTGCACTCAAAAAGTGTGCATTTAATTGCAGAAGCAGATTGACTGCAAGTTCTTCATCTCTTTCCGAGAGAGTGGGTGTCTGGCATTAAAAAAATAAATAAAAAAATCTTTGTCATCTTAGTCTCTGGGACGAGGGCATCAAATTTCCACTCTACACTGGACTGGCAGGCCGAAGAGGAGAGTGAGGTTAACGCACACACGCGCACACACACACACAGTAAAGAGAGGGTGCGAGACTATGTGTTGCTTAGTATGTGTCACTCACCAAAGGGTGTAATAATAGGACAAGTGATGCTGTAGGTCACACTGACAGCAAAGATACACATGGTCCAGGCGTACTCCAGGCCGAATTGGAACTCATAGGTTTGAGTCTGCATACATATGCACAATAGAACTTGACCACGATCTGGAGAACTCGGTAAAGCTTCGAGAAGAGGCAACCAGCTCACCCGTTTGACATGAATACGCTCAGCCTGAGACTTTGCGAAGCAGAGGCGGAGGCCATACACCGTCAGCGCCGGGATACGGAGCAGTTCCATGGCTGTGCCGATCAGCCCGGAAGTGATCACGTAGTTTACAAAGAACGCACCGTTGTCAGGGAGAAAGACACACCTATGCAAACCAAAATATGAAATTGTCACTGATTCTTGAGAAAAACATATTTGAACACACACACACAGGGGGGGGGGGGGGGGCATGTTTTGCATCTTACTGGAATTTGACTTCCTTTTCATCAAGAAAGTTGACATCAAAAAGCCAAGTGAAGAAGAGATCCAGACTACAGAGTAAACATAATACAAAGTAAACAATGGTTAAATCTACAGTGTCATGTTTTTTGCATCAAATGTTCATGTGTGTTTCTGTGGGCGCACCTGGACAGACCAAGGGAGGGCAGGATGAGGACCATAAAAACTAGGAGTAAAAAGCACTTGTGCATTGTGACCTGGTTCTCATTGGATCTGAGAAAACCAAAGAAATGACAAGGGCATCACTGTGCAACGCAGACATAGTACGTACACTTCAATAGCCACCTTAGCAATTGCATTAGAAAACTGGGGATAACGTTCCTTTGAGAGTAATATTGCACTGCATGCATCAATACAGTAAAAAAAAAAAAATATATATATATATATATATATATATATAACATATGTATACACACACTGTGTATATATGTACGGTACACACATCCATACATACAGCGAGAGGGAGAGAGAGAGAGAGAGAGAGAGACTAATGAATGTCTGCTAGCTTAATGCTAACCTAATTTAAAACGCCATCAACAGGCAAGTGAAAATGACCATTTGAACGCTAAAATGCGATAAAGTAGGGGGTTAACTGTAGCCCTCAACTTGATCACGGAAACCCGTATCAGCAAGATGCAGTGAAGTTCTATTACGTTTCTGACAAGCGTGTTGACAAATAGAATCCATTTATCATTCTCTGACACTGTCGATCACAAATGAGCATCATTAGCTTTGAAAGGGCAGTTATTTTCTCATGTCATTAGACGGCTCAGCCGTAGACCACGTTGTGGCCAGCGACTGTATGTTAATACCTCTGGAGCTCCATCAAAAATGATAAATACATCATGAGAAATTGCGCCATGGCGTATCAGTTGACTTGTTATGGAGCTGGCGGCCTCATTAGCAGCAGCTAGGCTTTCCACTTCAGTAAACTGTTGATTTGCATTCGGTCCCTCACACATCACGCCTGCACAACACGTTTGTGGGGGTGGTTATGTAAAGAGAGGGTGCTCATAGGTGTTGCATGAGGTTGTCTCCCCAGTGTGCAACTGCTCCGCTCCGCCTCCCGCTGCTCCGAGGAGCAGTGCGCGGCGACTGCTGTGCATTATCGCTGTCCTCGCATGGAGATCTCTATGACAACCTTCCCAGAATAAGAGTGCAAGCGGCGACAGAGGGAGAGTAACGAGAGCAACAGGGCAGGGGGGGGGGGGGGGGGTAAAAAAAATGACAAAGAGTCACAAGGAAGCAAGAGATGCTCAGTACCTGGTCCAGTGGGCCTCAAAGACGGCCGAGTAGTAGACAATAAAGGGCAGCAGGACTGAAAACACCCACAGCAGGAGGGTTGGGAAGAACTGAGTGATAATAGGGTTCTGTTGGGCAGAGAGAGAAGGAACACATACGTTTGGAAAAGCAGCAGCTTTCATCCCACTTGGCCTCCGAATCTGACCTGCAGGCTCTCCACAGGCCTGGTGACATTGAACTTGTCCATGGTGTTGACGATGATGGCGGGAGTGGTGAGGAAGAAGAGCAGCAGAAAGAGGAGGATGTTGAGGAGGACGCAGCGAAGCCACCAGCGAGAGCCAGAGACTGACAAGTTTTCCCTGAGTGGGGAGTTGGATGGGAAATGAGCTCAACATGCATACAGATGCCACAAGACTTAAAATTTAGTTTTTTTAGATTTGACAAGGTCTTAACGAATGAAGCTCCTCCCCCTCACTTCATCATACTTCCTTGGCACCACGACACCACAAGATGGCACCAAAGCAATACTTTTAAATTACACATACCTGAGCATTAAAACAGCAATTAAATGAGTTTCTCAGCAAATAACAGAGGATAGGTTCCCAAACCACAAATATGCGGGGGTTCACCGTACACTCAATGCAAACACTGACCAGATGATGTCACTGGGAGCGGGTGCGTAGCTGATTCCCCACTGGTGAGACTGTACCACTGTGGTGATGCTGGACTGCTGGGGTCGTCTGCGGCAGCGCACACGGCCGTAATCCTTCACAATTCTACAAAACACACCATCAAATGCTGCAATCGTTCTGTTCCAAAGGGGATCTGTTTTGATGGCTTCCGATCCACTCACACAGCCGTCATCCTCTCATCCCGAAATGTCACAAAAGCGATGCCCAGCCGCTTCATATAGATGCGGTTCTTCTCAGCATTGAACTCATCAGTCCATTTTTCTTCTAACTCGCTGTAGTATTGTTCTGCATCCACCTGCAATGAAAGTTAAACACTCGCTCCATCAAGACAATCAGAGACACAGATGTACACTACAGTACATTGAAACTGCAGCTCCACCTAGTGGAATTCTTATGTCAGTGCAGCACAAGTCACCATCAACTCGAAGTCATGTTCAACTTGCGTACCTTTTCAAAGCCACAAATGTCACAGCAGAATATTTGAGCGCACGGGTGGGTCTTCATCATGATCTTTCCCTCCTTTTGAGATTTTGTGGCAAAGTACAGCCTGCCTTTCATCGCCTTGCGCCTGTAAAAACCAAATCTCTTTGACACATCGTAGGAATTTGGGTGGCAAATGTTGACTTTAAAACTATACTTTATACTTAAATACTTTACCTCTCCAAGTCCAGCCTCATTAGCTTGTTGATGTCGAAGCAGAAGCGTATGTCGGTGACGGTACAACTTGGGTAAGCCTCACTGGAGGAACAAAAAGGAGAAGATGTTTTCAAAAATCATCCATCAGTATGAACACAAATCTTATGCAGGGAAATCAAACTTTTTAAGTGAGATAAAGAATGAAAATATGTTTACTGTAAGTGTTTGGTAATCAGTCCTGGGTCTGAAATGTCTCTGGGTATGGACGTGATCATCAGCGTTCTTGCAACCTGGAACACGATGCAAACAACATGAGACTAGTCATACGTGAGGAAAATAATGTATCACGCTGGACCAGTGATCAATGCCACCATGGTTTGACAGTATCAGCCTGACAAAGTATTTTTTAAATTTGACCGTTTTATATCTATGGCCTAAAAGTGTCTATTCTAGTGTTTGTTCCAGGAAATGTAAGCAGTTGATTCCCAAACAGTCAATTCTCCTCATTTTGTTGCATTGACCAACTGACCTTCTCATCTTCTCTGTACTGCAGCCGTACAGAGTGGTGAACCATACATAGGAACGTGATGAGGAAGTAGACTAACGCAAATATGGCGTGCAGCCACAGGAAGTTGTCACTGTTGGGCCAAAAGAAACACCGTTACAGTCTGAACTATCTATTTCACGGTTTACATAACATGAGCTGTCAAGCACACTGCGTTAGACTTACTTTGCGCTAACATTAGCCAGCGTTGTTCTTCCAAAGTTCTCAGGACTGTCTCCTGTAAAAATAATGAAACATGACAGAGAGAGAAACATTTTAATTGGACCTGAAGGAAACCTCCTCATTTGGGTGAGGCGACCTTTACTATTTTCAGATACTTTGTAAGCAATCTGAATGACATTTCTCACAACATTTAACTTCACTCACATTTAGGCCCAACTCTCTTAATTTGGTTGTTCTTTGTTTGCTGTTGCTAGGGGCAGTCCGTCAACGACCGACTTGTTTGTTTAATGACAAGGGTGGCACATTGCTCTGTAAGATGACAGTCAGCAGCAATAAAGTGGTTCTGTGGACTGCCCGGCTCCACTTTGACACCAAAATGGATCCTGCCTTCATTCTATTATAGAGTGGCTTGCTCAACACTTCCAAAAAAATAAACAACTGCCAAAAGGCGTTTTCACTGCTGTTTAGCAACCCGCTACCATTTGACGCCTTCGCGTGTGTATTAACAGGGAAAAAAAAAACTCCTTCTCCATGCAATTCTATTTCTGAGGTCTGAATTTGTGCAACACCCCTCGCCCACCCCATTTCCCCTCTGCGCCAGTCAGTTGTGGGGTGTCACAGCCAGCAAGTCCTTTCTCCGCTCCACTGAGCAACCTAAATTGTCAAAATGTTGTTGCATTAAAAATGCTATTAATTTATTCCCAACAGTCAATTTCCTTCATTTCGGAGCGTTTCTCTTGGCAGCACTGCTTTCTGTATGTGTGACTTGTTTAGTTTTTGTTTCCAATCAAATTTTGGCCTCCGTGTGTTGCCATGTCAATCTAATCTCTCAAGGGCCTTCAGCTACAATTTGAACTATATTAGCACGGAGACGTTTTCTTCAATTAATCAGATTTCTAATTCGTCCTCACAGTGACAGCTGCGTCAGCATGTTTCCATCCTCTGATTCGTTGGTTTGAGTGACATTTATTATAGCTAACTTGGATAACAAAACCCACCAGGAGGAGAGATTTACATTCATCAAAACATAAGACATTCTTTTTTCATGTCCTTGTCATGTAATTGGATAAACATTGATTGCGAACTGCTCCAAGAGATGTATGTGGCATAGTTGCGCGAGGTTCTATTGAGCTTTTGTGCAGTTATGATTGCAAATTTAATGTGGTGCTATTTAGGAGTGGACCGAGTTGGCCAAGTTGTCTCTCAAGGCCCAAACGTTTTCGTAATTTCATCATATGAGGGACCAAAAATACCCAAGAGATTCCCAGAAAAGTTGATTGGCAGGATCACAGCCAAAGACAGCAGGCACACCACAGTCATGAGCAGGATGATGTGGCGCTGGAAGGACAAATAAGTTACGGCGTCAATGCCACACTTGCTGCGGATCTCCTCGTCCCTACAGAAACAAAGCGACAACTTGTCTCAGAGGGGGGCCCTATCAAGAGGACAATCCCAAATATATTAGACTTTCGAAATAGAAAGACAAATGTCAATCAGAATGTATGCAGGTATTGTGTATTTTCACTCATCCAGAGTAAAGCTGTGGCACCACTGGTTTGGTGGTTACTTGACAGGAAGTTTGGGAAAACCGAGAATATAAAATAGAATTTAAAAAAAAAAAAGGGGGGGGGGATGCTGGTCTCACAAGAGCCCACACACATGAAGAACTTACAGGGTGGCTTTACACTTTTCCCAGGGATCCCAGAGTTAGTCACTGGCACGAGAGCTAAAAGCAGGCAGCCAAACCCCACCATAATACTATGGAAAGCAATGAACACCATGGAAATTGTTTTTTTTTTTTTTTTTACAACCCTGAATCTGTTATGTCAGTCCGAGTCAGAGCAAACACTCAGTGGGAAACCTCGGCACCAGTGGTTACATGAGGCCAGACTTGTTTGTTTTTGCTCATCAATGAGAGAGAACATGACTTTAGATTTTACGATGACATCAGCTTTTGAGAACAGAGGGCCATTACAAAAAAAAAAAAAAAGTCAAGGTCAACTTACTTCATCTGGTAAAGAGATGTGAGCCATGAACAGAACCCCTGGAATAACGGAAGCATTCAGAAGATTAGTTTTCACAATACTACATTAGTGAAGTGTCTCAATGACATTATTGTCTCTGTCGGGGCCTTAATAGTAGCAACTAAAAACATCACCACGAAGGTAAAACTTACAATGTCCTTTGTCTCAGAGTCAGAAGGGCTCGACTCAGAGGGAGACTTCTCCTTCTCACTTGGTTCTCCATAGAACAGGGATGTGAGACTAAAGTGTGAGGACAACAAATATGATTATGAGAAAAAAAAAACGTTCACTAAACTGACATGTCTTCCGAGCGGATGTTGAAATTATTTCCCGACCCAACTATTGTCTGTGTTCTTGGGTTGACCAGGACATTGAAAAACAAGCGACATAATTGAAATAAACTACAAATTGTTAGGTTAAGTGCGAGTGTTGTAAGGGGAATAGCAAAGAAAGTCAGGATGATTATGATTGTTAAAACAACAGAATATTTAGCAAATACAAATCTGCTCCCTGGAGGTTGCGAGCAGCCTGAGAGACGAGAGCTCAGAGCAACCTGATCCCATTGAATGAGTTAAAAAAACAAAAATAAAAAACAACAACGATAGTTTCCGCATGGCGCACTGTAGTGTAGGTCTCAGGGGTGATGGCAGCATGATGCCAGCTTGTCCTTATTCGGCACAATCCACCCAGGTGATGAAGATGTACTAAGCACCATTGAGTGATTTGAAGACATTGTAAAATTGTTAGGTCGTTAATTCCCATGAATAACAACCTTTTCACCAAAGCTCAGATGATAAATGGAACATCCAACACAAGCGGAGCATCCTATGCAGTGCTCTACCAAGCCAGCAGGGGGAGCTAATGGCTGCAGCATCAGTGCCTTCATCGGAGAAGAATCCTTATGCCTCCCTTCTTGAATTTTGCCAAGGCTCACCGCTACTATCGCTCATTTTCATAAAGACACGGATTCACCTGTCGTTTTCCATTAGCAGAGCCAGGCGGCCATAGTCCCAAGCAGCCTTCCTCAGACAGGAGAAGATGAGTAAGAGGAACTGTGAACCAAATCATACATGGAAAATGCATGACACAAAGACATATTTGCAACAACAACACAGAACGTAGTCATTAGCCTTGAGTCATCTCCCGGTAATTATGCTAAGTCGTTATTAATGACTTCTAATGATGTTGCAGCCTCATTTGTCCCACACGTAGATACGCCCTAAAAGGCGTTTGACCTTATACAAGTGTTGAAATGGGCACCGTTAACTATTTCATGTTTTTCGATTCACCGTGTGTTCCCACCACGATAGAATTAATCCCTCTTGGATGGGGGAAATAACACATAACATGATGTCTTGCTATGCATAAATCCGTCCATCAATTGATATCATTGATTGCAAATCATGTATTTTGACCATGACAAGCAACGTTACAAGACATCTTGCTCCATTTGAGTAGGGTACGGTTGTCGTGGAAACTGCCAGGCAGGTCAGCTTGCTCATACAAATACATGCCGCACACTCAACAGCCAAATCTAAAAGGCTCATTTACGTTCCTAAAGTGGAGCCACATTAAAGCGGATTAGCCTCAAATAGTTCCGGCTGAGTATCAAACAGAATGAGAAATGAAAAAGGACTAAAAACGCTGATGAAAGTTCAATTTCAATTACCGCCTTAAATCATTTAGACTTGTGAGTTGAGAGGAGATTTAGGTCGGTGGGTGATGAATAGCATCCATGCTAATGGAAGCATAATTGATGAGTGATTCATTCTTTACATGTGTAAGCAGTCAGGGCAACCGTGACCGGGGAGTGACCATAAATCAGCAATGTGAGCAAACTTTGAGATCATCTCCCCATGTTTATTTCTTCACATCCGTTGACGAGCTGTTATTTTATTTGTCTTTGTCTTGACGTGTGGGCACGCGCTCCTCTAATCCCTCAGATGATGTATTCCGTATGATGGTGGAATTGATGCAGAGGCGTGCTCCCGCCACCTTCAAGGGGGGGCGGGAAGCATGTTTTGACTCATGCTCGTCATTAACAGACATTGCTCAAGCCTCTCTGTTGCCTTGACAACCCACGGTGATGAAATGAGCCAATTAAAAGAAGGACGTGGCAGATTGAGAGTGTTATCGGAGCAGAATGGAGCCTGACAAGGCCGGACTGCAAAAAAAACAGTTCGCTGACAGCTGAGAACGGAAGCCTATTATTAACTGCCAAACTTGAGGAAAATCGCCTTGTTTGCACTTGTAAACACTTTTTATTCCAGGAAAATAAAATGAGTTTGAAATGTCACTGTAATTGGCACTTTCAAATGTTTTTTTTTGTTCCTGTGCACGCTATGCGACATTGACAGAAGCCTAAAATACCGAGTAAAAAGAGAGCTCAGATTTGATTTCAGTGGCTTTCTCTGAGTAAAATGAGCTCAGCCGGGGAATACAAAAGTGACTAGAGAGAGATATTTTTAGACACTCTGAATTCCACACCGCACAAAATCAAAATGATCAATCTGATTTTCAGTACATAGTCGTCTCATGCCAACACATCATTGAGGTCAATGACTAGTTATAAAATACAGCCTTTTTGACGTTTCTGTGATAAATACAGTAGCTGTGTATATGGGAGTCTCAATGTACGCCGTGCAGATCAGCGACTGCAATGCTCACCATCCACAAGATCACATTGACGGCCAAGACTGTGGGTATGCCCCCAAAGGGCAGACCCTGGAGGACACTGCTGCGCGAGTGTGAGCGGTAGCATCTCTCTGCTGTGCTGTTTTCATCCCCGATTGAGTCCAGGAGACCCAGGTCATTCAGCACCACGGACCTCCCTTCCACAGGGGGCGCTCTGGACATGAACGGTGCAGAGTCAGCCATCAGCACTGGACCATACCTGAACAAATAGAATAATAATAATAATAATAATAATACATTTTATTTGTGGGCGGGAACAATGACATTTAGAAGACAATGTTTTTAAGTAATTATATAAAAATAGTTGTGTATTTCCTAATATAGTGATGAAATGCGCCGTGTCTAAAGCACTGGTGTCAACTCAAGGCCCGGGGGCCAGATCCGGCCCACTACATCATTTTATGTGGCTCGCGGAAGCAAATCACGTGTGTCAACTTTGATGATGCTTGCTAAAAGCTGTCCCAAAATGTCTAACTGTCACGTGTAATAAATAACGTTGAGACGTTGCAATAATTTTGCTGTCCTATTTTCACTCACTTGAACAAACAACACACAAATAGTTGTCCGATTTAAAAACTAGTAATCCATCAATTTGTTTTGTACAAGTAATAATACGATGAGATGATTAAACATTTATTCGGTTTCACTGTTGTAAAGGCCCTCCGAGGGAACACGTATCTCCAAAGTGGCCCACGACAAAAAATGAGTTTGACACCCCTGCTCTAAAGTTAGCATTTAGCCGCGCAATCAAAGCCATTGTGGTCCGCACCAGGTCAAGCATCAAGGTTCAGTCTAATGACCATTAGATTCCATTAGCAGCCATTGATCTTTTCCTCAATCTGACAAATGTAATTGAGATGTCAAGTAAAAACCACAGAAATCAATTAGATTAACCTTTCAGTCCTAAAAAAAAAAAAACAAGAGATGCGAACAAATCAGTTTGAAGTCAGGGACAACCCTGTGGTTGTTGAGAGAATGAAGAGGCTTGGTTGAACCATGAAATAGTCTGTTTACTCAACTGCATGTTTGAACAGCTGAGTCCTGCCTTTTTTGTGCACTTTCCTGTGCAGAGCATGCAAAGGATATGATCATTCACAGCACCGTGACCACCGACATGAAGCAGAAATAATCCGCAGGCAACACACAGAAATGGCCACACACAAGAAACAGATCAACACCGTCAGAGTTGTTCAGTTTGTTGACACTTTCGATGAAAACACTGCAGAACCAACTATGCATTGCATCAATATGGAACCAGTTATCACATTTACGTGGAAATATGAGTCTTGACAATACATTCAGGAAGTGTTTACACGGTGACACACACACGGGAATCTTATTTCCCCTTTGCACAATCATTGAATGTGAATTTAACAGTAACCCGATGAGTGAAGTCAACACAATGTCAAAAAACAGACAAAGAAACACCATTCCCAAACAGACTCAAAATGAACAAACGGCAACGTGTGGAATTCATCGAGAGCTGAAACAAAGTGAAAAGCATGAACAAGCCGTCATGGTCTCGTAGGCTTTTCATCTTTCCACAAGTAGTCGTCGAAAGATGCAAACTCCACGTCCAGAAAAGAGCAGGATGCCGACTACGGTGTGGAATCGCGCATTTGGCCACAGAGTGACTCAGCATTTTTTTTCACGCTGTGGAGATCACAGGCTTCAAAAGCTAAACAGTCCAACACGCTCGCTCTCATCCTGTCATATCCGTTCCCTCTATATTCTTTTGAACTCAGAAGTTTGTCTAATCCTGTCCCTCCTTCGTTTCGCTAAAACTGGCTTCCGAAGCCGAGGCAGCAGATGTTGTTCCTCACACAGACGGTGTCAGGGAAGTCTGTGTTGTGCACGTCCCAAGTGCTGAACTAAATCTCTATCTGACAACATATCAGTTTCGAAACAAAAAGCTGGAAAAGGCAACTGCTCTGCTAATTGGATTCCTGCCCAAAAATAGCAGTATGTGTGTGTGTGTGGGTGTGTCTAACTGAGGATGCCATCTCCTAGGTGGCAGACAAAAAGAATGAAACTGCAACTCGGTGACACCCTGCAACGATGCTTTACTCTCCCTGCTTGTATTTCCAGCAAAGCAGCACTGGTGGCCACCGCAAACATTATCACTGAGCACCGTGGCTTTCAAGTCATTAACAACCACTGAAAACGCAAAGTCTCTCAGACAAGCAACTCGGTATGTCAGCAAAAAGCTCATAATGACAATGCAAAAAGGTAATGGGTTATTGCGGTGGATTTATACAAAGAGGCCATGAATTCTGCATGCTTTTACATATCAGAAAAGTACTATGCTAGGATCATCAAACTTATTCCCGCTAGAATTGTTTCAGGTTTTATTTGATCGTTTTGATGCAACTCTTTGTGTAGTTTTCTCAGCAAAGTTTTTTTTGGTCAAAAGATTAAGTCCGGAATGTAGAGGAAAGGGTGGTCAAGGAAATAACTGGTCAACATGTTTGCCTCACAGTGCAGAGGTGCAGGGTTCGATTCCGGCTCCGGCTTTCCTGTGTGGAGTTTGCATGTTCTCCCCGGGTTTCCTCCCACATTCTAAAAACATGCAAGGCAGGCTGACTGAACACTTTAAATTGTCCCTAAGTGTGAGTGTGAGTGTGAGTGTGAGTGTGAGTGTGAGTGTGAGTGTGAGTGTGGATGGTTTGTCTCTGTGTGCCCTGCGATTGGCTGGCAACCAGTTCAGGGGTGTCCCCCGCCTCCTGCCAGAAGACAGCTGGGATAGGCTCCAGCACCCCCCGCGACCCTTGTGAGGATCAAGCGGTTCGGAAAATGGATAAATGAATGGATGGATGGATTTGGAGAAAATGTGCAAATAAAATTTATATTGTGTACAATTTTGTCCCGATTTAAATAATGGACTACACGTCAGTTGGTATAGTGGTTTTATAGTGCAAAAATCGCAGTGGCACACACAAGCACTCCATCATAAATCAGGGGGGTAATATTCTGCCCCCTTAGATATTGAAATAAGCTCACCTATCAATTCATCCATCGCTTTTTGTTTGATGACATCATGACTGGATTGATAATCACTCAAATTTTGCTCATAGTTGGAACTGGGATGTCGACGTAAAATTTGAATTCTGAATGAGTTTGTATACCAAAGTATTTATTTTTTTCAGCATTTGTGAATTAAAAGTGACATCCAAACAACAAATTATCCAGTTATCCAATTTAAAACATGTTTCGAACCAAGCACCAATCTGGAAGTCATTAGACAGATAGACAAGCACTCCCATCCTGTTGTCAAAAAGATTTATCACCTGCCTGAAAGAGAGATGAGCTTGTTTTGGCAATGAACAATAAATAAAAGCCCGTGTGCACTCTCAAACCTGTGCACTTAATCAAGTGCCAGTCACTCAGAGGGAGGGAGCAGACTACCCGTGGGGTCAACTTGCAATTAGCATGAAATTAGAGAGCTTCAGAGCTGTTGTTCCCTCTGTGACAACCCTGCCTGTAACCTTTATTTAACGCCAGCGCGTGACAGAGCAGGAGCTATTTTTCTGAGATGAAGATGGACAAACGTGGACAAAAGTACTTATTGCGATTCAAAACTTGGGGGAGGGTGCTTTGACAAAAATTAATGGGCACTTTTGAAAGAATGCTTCTTCTAGTGGCTGTGTTTGGAGCAGTGTTTAACTGCACAGCGCCATATTGAGAGCTGAAACAAATATTTTGGTTACCTTTTAGATATCTGAGACAAGATGAGTCCAAAGTATGATATGGGTGCAGTCCTACTCGACCGCACATTACAAGAATATGGCAAAAAAAAAAGAGAGAGAACATCATACATGATAGCTATTGTCATTAAAAAATGAGTGTTATTATCTTTGAAAATGGGATTAGGGCAACATTATAACAGGTGCACAGGATCTAGCAGATGGCCCTTCATTCGGGGAAGAGATTCAGAGACCAAAATTATTGTGTAAAACTAAACTCATAAACCTTTAGTACTGCTTTGGGAGTACTTAGTGTCTGCCTGACTTTATCGTACAGTGGTCCTGTTGACCCTACTTGTTTCTTGGCTTTGTGAGGGAGTGTCTGCTGAATTCAATTATTTTTTTCCCAATTTTATTTCATCTAGTAGATGCACCAAATAAATGCATCTGAATCCAGATACATTAAATTTCCCCAAATCTTTGTTCAGAGTACATTGTAGTTCAGTGTAGGCTTGTGTTGTATACGGTCATTAAATCCACACAGTATGTTCATGTTAGAATAGCCTGCGTCAAGCCTTCGTTAACTGTCCGAGTGAAAATCTCTGACACAGCTTTCAGATTAGGTCAATATAGATGTACGTTGTGTAGATCTGTGAGATGGAGTTGAACAACGACAAGCAGACGATAATACATCATCGCATAGCCTTCCTTTGACGAGCGAACGGGCTTCAGCATGGCGATGAGCAATAACTACTCACTCGAGCAATGCACAACAAACCGAACACCTGCTTCCTGTCTGGCTGCACATGCTCAGTAAGGCCCCGGGGGAGTCCAGTGTGTCTGCTCTGCTGCAGTGTGGACAACCCTCATTAGAACCCATCTGGCATCTTGGTACAACTTGAGTCCGGCATGGATTGAAATTGTAACAACACAATCTAAAATCTCGCCAATCGGTACGGTGTTTGCCGCAGATTACTTTACACAGAGCCTCCTGGAGAACATCCAAAATGTGCCCGACAAAACACGAGTCATTATTGTTAGCGCCAAAAAGTGCAAACACTGCCGATTACAACAGACAACACCTTCGAGATGTGTCTTCTATTCAGAACCAAAATACAGCACAACACACTTGAAATGATTCTTATTCCTTTTTGTTTGTTTGTTTGTTTTTATCTCTGGAGGCAACCTAAATATTGAGTTGAAATAACATCCATCCATCCATTTTGTGATCTGCGTAATTTCACAAGGGCCACAGGGGGTGCTGGAGCCTATCCCACATTTGTCTTCGGGCAGTAGGCGGGGTACACCCTGAAATGTTTGCCAGCCAATCTCAGGGCACACAGAAACAAACAACCATTCGGACTCACACTCACACCAAGGGACCATTTCGAGTGTTCCATTGAGCTGTCACGCATGTTTTCAGAATGTGGGAGGAAACTGGAGTACCCGGAGAAAACCCACGCAGGCACGGGCAAAACGTGCAAACTCCACACACCAAAACATGCCGTGTCATATTTATTTAGCTTCTTATTATTCAGCTGTCTGGGTCAAAAGTATTTTCTACTCTATTCGCTGAGATGGGAAAATGACCAACATGAATAAAGGCTTCCCTAATTGAATCATTTGCTGTCGAGTGCTGATGACTAATGCACCGAAGCATCCAATTTGAGCTATTCAAACCATTTCATGAATGACATTTTCCTGTAAACATCTAACCAGCAGTGTCATCAGCGTATTTCTTGTCATACCATATGCAGTACTTGCCTTCTACGCCAAACAAAGACGAACACCGTTCATATTTCACATGTGAGCAAAGATCGCTCATTGATGGCAATTAATTTGCCTGACTTCCATGCAAGCTGTGTGGGTTCATGTCCTCACTCAGTGACAGTGTGACTGAATGGTTTTTCCTCACATATTATCGCTGCGATTTACTGGCCATCAGTCCAGATTGTCATCTTTCACCAAAAGTCAGCCGCGATAAGCTCTCATCTTGTGACCCTGAACGGCATAAGTGGCAAGTAAAAGCGGAAGGATGGACCTCAGATTGTACATGAAGAATTTCACACTAAATCTTAACCGTAGTAATGAGGTTTATTTTTGTGTGGAGAACACGTAAACTAAATCACCACGCAGT
Organism: Hippocampus zosterae; assembly: GCF_025434085.1. Taxonomy (NCBI): domain Eukaryota; kingdom Metazoa; phylum Chordata; class Actinopteri; order Syngnathiformes; family Syngnathidae; genus Hippocampus; species Hippocampus zosterae. The sequence goes on along the minus strand of NC_067464.1, from coordinate 9,369,950 downwards.
TAAGAAAAGAAAAGCAAAAGCCCAATATTGTGTTAAGAACAGAACTGCCATTCTTTATGTGCAGACCCACGTACTGTAGGTCTGGTCAACATCTTGCGCGGTATTGTATTTATCTGCGCTCGGTGGAATCAAAACCACAAAAAATGGGTACACGCTACTGTCCGTCATAACTGCACAAGAGTTATTGCATCACACTGCTTTGCGAACACTCAATTCAATGCAAATTCAAAGCAGTAAATTCAAATTTTACATTTAAGTCGCTAGACAGACCGAAAGACATTCAGCACTGTGCATGTGGTCAATTCAGACTGAATTGTTGAATTTCAAATACATAGATAGATAGATAAATAAAATCAAAACACCTAGGATTAGCAATGGCACAATTGTGAAAAGAAATGGTAATTGCGAAGAAGTCAGTCGATCGTGTGGAATTGACGCAACATTGAGTTTTTGTTGCAAGTGGCACAGGAGCTCTTTGACTCAGACGAAATTCATTTACACTAAGCTGTACTAAGACGCAGCTCCTCCAGGCAGCATTATCCGGCTCAGTACAACACGGACATGAAAAACGGCATATTTTATTGACTGACTGACTGATCATTACCTTTCCCCCTACTCGGCCCCTGATACGGACTTTGCCATTGCTCATCCACTTCCCCCATCTTTCTGTGCAAGTGGAACTGTTCACCTACTCATGGTGCTGAACGAGAACAAGCATTCAAACACACAGAAAACGAAAACACAGCCAGCCAGCCTACCACTAACCCCGTACTGTAGATCCTTGCTGACTGCCTTACAGCTGTTCCGGTATTCATCTGACAACTATGAGGCTTTTTTAAAAATGCATTTATTTTACTTGAATCTCACAGGTTTGCCTCTTGAAATATTCACGTTTAGATGGTGCCTGAAAATGACCAGCATTCAATTGAAAGCCTTCGCTGCATGCATTCTTGGATGAAATATTAAAGCAATCCATTAAAGAAAACAAACAGGATTTTTGAACAAAAAATATGAAACGGGTTTGCTCAAACAACAGGATGCTAATCAATGTTTTATTGATGATAAAGTATCTTGATCGCTAGAATAAGAATAATCACTAGACTAAAACGAACGCATTTAAGATTTACTGTATGTTTCCAGGCGGCACAGAGGTCAACTTTTTAGCATGTCGGCCTCACAGTGCAGAGGTGCAGGGTTCGGTTGGGCCTTCCTGTGTGAAGTTTTTATATGCGCCGCATGCCTGCGTGGATTTTCTCCGGATACTGCGGTTTGCTCCCACGTTCCAAAAACATGCATGGTAGGTTGAAAGGGCAAATGGTTATTCGTCTATGTGTGCCCTGCGATTGGCTGCCAACCAGTTCAGGGTATAGCCCGCCCACTGCCCCCAGACAGCTGGGATGGGCTACAGCACTGCCCGTGACCCTTAGAAAATGGATGGATGGATGTTTCCATATAGTTGCTTATCACTACATAGCTTAATTTACATTTTATCCTAACATAATGAAATTCAGCGTCAAAACCACTAACACCACAGTGACTTTCACTCAATATTAACAGTATCAACATCAATACTGGGGCTACAATAAAGACTTGTCAGATCTGTATTTGTTGTTGGGTTACAAAAGTGTGGCCCCCACCAGCATTTAAGTTTCCCCATCCCTGAAATAGATATCGTTTCCCCCGAGTGGTTAGAGGCAATAAAAACAGCAACAGTCACACTTTGGCACCATTGGGCCCTGCTGTCATCGCTCCAGTCTGCAAGTCAGCCACGCCCACCTCAAGTCACTTTGCTTCCAGTGGTTTTCCTAATCACCAATCAAGCCTCTTCTGCCCCATTTACTCTGCCTTAGTATTTTTTGCTTGTCCCCATGGCTGTTCTGTATGGCGTTTTGTTACATTACAGGGAGTTTGCCCATTCTGCTATTGAGAGTTGGGGAGCATTATTTGTGCTAGGCTCCCAACTCCGCCCAAAATTTACAGAGACTCTTTATCTGGACTTTAAATTGAACTGCGTGAGTACTCACTCCTTAGTGACTGGATATAAACCATTGCCAGCTGTTACTGTGGCCTGCTGTGCTGCATTTGGGTTTCACACACGCCCGAGTCAACAACAGCCAAACAAATTGTAAATTATTCTTAGCTTAAAAATCAACAAATAAATTGCTGACTGTGTGTATTATAACATGTACGGCGACCCTATGCATGTCTTGATAAGCATACCGATGTGGGCTGAGTGTTGACATGAAATGCAATGTAATTAGCTTGGATTCAACAGGTCAAGCTACTAAACAAATGATGCCTTTGTGCATCTACGTGACTGCAAACGCTGAGATAAAAGACACGGACTAAATCAGAATAGGCTCCTTATCTACCAAGAGGCACCTGCCAGATAAGGAGTGAATGGAAAGCACACGAAGTGGAATGAGGAGATGGCATATTGTAGTGGGGAAAAAAAAGAAACAGAAGCTGCGTTGTCTGTGTTTTGGGTGTAGCACGTTGCCAGAGACCTCTCCCCCCTCGCCATACGTCCACTAAAAACACTGTAATGTTGCGCAATCAAAAGTCTTTTGAACGGGATTGTCTCCCCGATTTATGCAGGCGACTCCTCGCCTGCTGCGGCGCTCACAAGTGTCTAGCTATCAGCCACCCTCCTACTGCAACTTGTAAATCGGCTGCGACATTAATGGCGTAAATGAATCCCACCGATGCACGTTTTAGTCAGAGAGCGGACGGATAATGTCCAAATGCGCCCGACTCACCTCAAAACGCTCGCTGGTGGGCTGGCGTGATTGAACAGAAGGAGAAGCCGCCGTAGTGTTTTTGTCTTCTCCAGCCAAGAAACTCCCACCTTCCCAGGGACCGTCTAAAAGTTCAACACCTGCCAGCGCGCAGCTCTAAGGGAGTGTCAACGAACGAACACGTGTACAATTGCGACACATTATGTACTACTATATGTTGGTTGGCCATTTAAGTATAGAACAGAAAAGAAATGGCAGAAATAGGCCTACAGATACAGAAACTTTGCGTAAGTAGAAGTACCTTAGCGATTTGTCTCCTTAAGTAAAAGCAAAAAAAAAAAAGTAAAGCCTCTTGGACTTAATTACAAAACGATTTTGTTTTCACTATCCATTATATGCAATGCCCGGTGAGAACTTTTGATAACTTGGAACAATGAACGAAACACGTTGTGGTTTTTTTTGTTTTAGCCGACGGCTTGCTGGCATTGGTTCAAGTGTGTTCCCGTGGCTTTTCGAACAATGTAACCTACAACAGGTGCAGTTGTCACAAAGCACTTTCCATCTACTGTACTGTAACATAAAATGACAATACAACGACAAAAGAAAGTGAAAACAGTCAATTAAAACGCGATTTAATGACACCAGAAAACAATAAAATTGCGACAGTCTCATATCGGCTTGAAAAAGCCAAAGAATGAAGATGTGTCTTAAAAACGAGTTTTAAAATGGACAGGGAGAGAGAGAGGGGGGTGGGGGGGGGGGCTTGCTGAACATTTTAGCGGAAGGTCATTCATGGGAGGACCAACAACCGAAAAGGCTTGATCCCCTTTGAGGCTCTGCTTAGTCCTCGGCACCTCCACTAGTGAATCTATGTGATTTTCACTGTTTCAACTAAACTACCGAAACAAAAGACATTCTATCATGTAATTATTGCATGAAATATTAGGCACACCTGCAAAATCCGACTGCAGTCTACATATGAGCAATATTACGGAGTCCCCTTGTTTGTACTGGCGTTGCACTGTATCATACTCAGAAATGTTTCGAATATTTTTATTACCCCGTTGCAGCCATGAGGTATAAACAAAAACAAACACGAACTAGAACAGCATGCCTCGATTTAGAAAGTCATTGTTCTTATCGTGAACGTTATTATAGCTCTTCAGAGATGTTGCAGTGCTATCTGCTGGAAAATAATTAGCATTGCACTTTCACCACAATTACAGTAGTAATTTAAAGAGGTGGGCACACTTTGGTGTTAAATGGCCGCATTTTTAATTATTTTATTTAAAGATTGGTTCAGCTATTCTTAGAGGACTTTAAAAAAATAATGTGCGTGTAATATATAGTTTATTTTGATAGTAGAATAAAGACCTTAATGTCGATTAAAAAATGTATGAAAGATGGTTGGGAAAATCAAGGCTTCCCGCCAGCAGGAGGCGATGGAGCCAGGGGCAAGGACGCCACGAGTAAATAAAAGAATCTGTGTAGCCCCGCTGCACTTTCGGAGGCTCCGCGGTGCTGAAAAGGACAGCTCCTCCACGGCTGCAGGTACACGACCAATCTTGTCTCATCATCACCGCCACCGTCATGCTCGTGCTTGTTTTTGTCCTCCACGCCAAAATCGCACCAACGACGTCACCGCGGTGCTTTCATAATTCATATATCGGTCAAGTGAATCGCGGGTGGTTTCGTTTAACACCGGCTGTGTGGAATGAGTGGCGTTGGGAGGGCACGCCGAGGGTCATCCCCGTGTTTGCACGTCGAGTCTCCGAAACACAAGCAAAGCTGTCATCTTCCGCGCAAACGCTTAGCTATTCAGTTGTAGGTTAGCAGAGCACCGTGCAGAGGGCGAGGTATTTTTGGTTCACTCGTGGCCCCAAAGGGTCCAGGGAACCCAGTTTGGTCAAATGAGTTTTCTCCTGCAAAAAACTTGACTCGCTTTCTTATTGCTTTGTTTATGTTGTGAAAGCGCTAGATACATTCTTCTCTATGAATCCTATTTTAATTTATAAATTGATACATCATTTCAATTATTTCGTTGGGAAAGTGAGCTTTTACTCAAGTCATCGGGTCTATCATCGAGTACGAAAAACATTCGTCTGTCCTCATTTGTTCTTCATTAGTTTTCTCACTTGAATTACATGTAACACCCCACACCCCCGTGTTGGTGCCCCCGCACACCCCTCGTTCAAATGTGTTCCTCTGCAAGCCACTTAAAAAAAAATAACATGAAAATTTAAGAACACTACTACCACTATCATAGTTAAAAAAACCATCAAAAAACACTTCAATGCTATCCAAAAACTATACAGTTAACAATATAACACAGTATGCCACTGTGCCATGTAATGTCCATGAACTAGAACCCTTCACAATTGTTTAAGAACATGACAGAAGCAAAAACATGAATAAAATACATGGTACTCACCAAAGATGCTAATTGTATCACGATAGTCAAAGTTGACTAAAATGTTGACTGTGACGTGAGGTTTTGCTTTAACCACACACTCAGCGGATGGGAAACTGATGATGTCCTTAAGCCCTTTTGAGCCCGTTTCAAATTTGATTGTTTAAAGCAGGCAATTGTTTTTTGCATAGGGCCACATGAGAACCAGAAAATATTATGTAGGGCCGGATCAAAAGGATGAACTAAATTCGACATAATATTAATTGGATTTCTTTATTTATAAAGCAGTATTTTGCATTTTTTGGCACGTTTTTCAGACTTTAAGAGTACATTATTCCGTCGTATCGAACGGGATTTGCTTGACTTGGCGCTACTGCGGGCTTCCGTATCGTCTCCTCCTTCCTCCCTATGCTCTGCAACTTCAAGTAACTGTGCCACCTGGCGTTGAAATGCCTGTCATTACAAGTCCAAATGAAACGAATGCAGTCGTTGACCTCGAACCTTAATTGTGTACCAACCTTCGGCGGGCCGGATTAAGAAGACAAACGGGCCGGATTTGGCCCGCGGGCCGTATTTTGCCGACCCCTGGTTTAAAGGAACAGTCTGATTGCTAACATAGTTTAGAGTACATTGGCCAGCGTTACAAGTCTGGGTTTGACAGGGCAATACATTTAGAATGACATCATATTGGACCCCCCCAATGACCCGCCCCAAAAAAACCCATCCACCTACACGACTGGAAATCCTTGCTGGCATGGACAGTCCTCCACTGGATGCGTTCGGATGTCGCCTGAACAGACACATATTGGAAATAATCATTTCATCTGTGCCACCGCTGGTGGTGATAGCATGATGACTTGTGTGTCTCCGACACAGGCATGTTCACCCGGATGCTCAAACTGAGGCTCCTCAATGCCGTGGCCCCTGCTTACTTTTTCACGGCGACTGTGGTCACCTTCATCCTGCACTTTGGCTTCTTCATGCCAACGATCTTCCCCAGCTCCGACACGTCACCAGGAGGTTCCACGACCGTTCCCACTGTCGTTTTCCTTTTCCTGATGTTCAACGCCCTTGGCAATTATGCAATGACGATCCTGTATCCCGCAGCGAGTGCCGACGAGATGGCGGTCCCGGTGTGTTCCCCGCACTGCTCGGACAAAGTGGACGCGCACTACCTCCTGAATGGCCGCCACTTCTGCAAACTGTGCAAGAAAGTGATACTCAAACGGGATCACCACTGTTTTTTCACCGGGAATTGTATCGGCAACAAAAACATGCGCTACTTCATCATGTTTTGCATCTACACCTCGTGCACGTGTTTGTACTCGTTGGTTCTTGGTGTGGCCTTCCTCACGGTGGAATACTCCATCTCTTTTGAAAACCCACTGACTTTCTTGACCCTTCTGCCCCTGTCCACTGGTTACTTCTTCACAGGTGAGTTTTCCTTTTTTTTCCCAATCAACAAATGACGTATGATTTAGGATGGAATTCCTGCCCCTCAATCCAGGAACAATCTCCGGCCTGCAGCTGTTCTTGGTGCTGATGCTGTATGTGTGGCTGGGCATCGGACTGGTGTGTGCGGGCTTCTGTTGCCAGCAGGTGCTGCTGGTGGCCCGGGGCCAGACCTGGTGTCAGATGCAGAGGCGGCAACTGGCGGAGAACCGCAGCCCCTGGAGAAGCAATCTCACGGATGTGTTTGGCTCCAACTGGGCGCTGGGCCTTATTCTGCCTGTGCACACAGCCCAGATGTGCTCCGAGGAGCCACTCAAGCAAGACTGAGCATTCATTTATCAGAAGCTTTCAATAATTCACACAGTAACACTTTCGAAGAAATGCTCTGCTGGGCGAATTGTAGACATACAAAAGACAGTGGAGCCTCTTTATAGACTTTTGCGAAACATCTGCCTCTAAAATTGCACAAAAGCAGAGTGTGAAAGGTTTTACGCTGTCACAAGCAGAATCTTTGCTATTTCCCATGGGGGGAAAAAAACCCAAACTTTTCTTGCCAAACAATTTGACTAATGTCCCACGATGGATTATGCTTTTCAAATTTCCACACAAAAAATACAAATTAATTGAAATATAAACGCAATATTGAATTAAAACGACTCGCAATTTGAAAAAAGGATGATGAGAACAAGTTTGTAGAGTAATAGGTCACCCACAGGTGACCCCACATATTGCATTTGCGATTGGGCATTGGCAAAGTCTGGACGTACCCTCCGTTCTTGGCTGAAAAACTGTCCCATTTGCCGTTTCCATGCCCGGACCAAAGCCATAAGTGTATAAATGCTTTTTGTTTAAGTGAGTGAGGAGCTTCATATAGACAAAAGTAAGGCTTTTGCTGCCATCTTGTGGCATCTATAGGCAATTCTAACTTTTTCCGGGGGTGGACATAACTCATGGATTATGCTAATTGCGACAGGGCTCCGTGAATAGCATAAACGTACACTTAACATGGCTAGGTGGGATGAATAGGATGTTCGCATACAAAATTAAAATGTACCATTTAAACAAGTTTCTCTAGACTATTTTCTCTCTCTCATGCTACTAATTAGCCATAGTGCTTACAGGCACATTCTATTTATTTGAACAGCTGCTTGGTAAAATGATTTTGGATTCTTAATTACTGTTTCAATTTATTGTTTTGCTCGTGCTGTACCGAGGAACCAAACATTTGTCATTGTCAGTATTAACCCTTTCAGGGACAGCGGTGACCACAGTGGACAGCTTAAGTTATCAGGTTGCATGAAAGGGTTAAGTTCCAATTCCTGTTCTATGGTTAGCATCACAATTTTTATGAATCAAAACAGATTTGCTAATGCCTTGTGTGAAGCTTTCAAAAGTTTTGTTCGACTTTTGAGACACATTTTGGTTGACTTCCAAATTGAAGAGCTTTTGGTCCATTTTCAAACTCCCAGAGGTTCCAATGCGTTTGCTTTGCCATGATTTAAAAGTAGCTCTTGCCAATACATTCCTGTAAGGAGAGGAGCCATATACATCGAGCATATAGGAGTGTCCATTTATCTTTTACGAAGCGTTTTAGAGTGCAAGATTTAAACTCTTAAGGTTAATCATCAATATGCCTTGCTTTGCATTTCTGTTTATGCTCTCAAATCGAATGCGACTTGATTGCTACGACACACGCGGCAGAGAGCATTCAGGAAATGTATTAATTTTCCAGTTCTTAGGTTTGGCGTTAAGGGCTAGCATGTCACGATATTTGTTGTCTACTCTCCAGAACGCGACAGCTTGATTGTTGATGGGCTTAAAGCACGGTGTAATTATCCAGGGTATTAATCACAATGTGCCATAACATGTCTTACGTGCTTCGTACACAACGGCCCCATACATGACGTAAATGCAGGACACTGCTGACACTAATGATGGGGTAAAGGACTTTTACACAGATGTACTACAGCTCCTGTTTGGCATATTCGGCATGATACACAGGTAACAGATGTTTTAGATTTTGTTCAATACTTTAATTCGTATTAAGCTCTTTTGCCTGTTGTTGGCAAAACACATAAACCCCGAGTGCTTCGATGTATAAATAAAATGTATTATTATTATTATTCAATTTAACACCACTCAGGTGAGACACTATACAAGGTAACCTCTTCAATTTAAATAATTCACAGGTGATAGGATGTTTTTAAGCGCCAAATAATGGACAAATACATTTTTTTCCCAAAGGAAGTTTTATGACCATTCGTCAAGGTGACTTTTGCACAAGAGGCACAGCTTCACAAAAAGAAAAGGTACAATTTGATTCTGTTAAAAACATTTCCATCGTAATACTGCTGACTTGCCAAAATAAAAGGACTGTACAGTATTATAGCTTAACATTAAAACTCACCCATGCACTTTGTGGCTTCCTTGTCGTCACTGATTGTTGACTCTTTGGGGAGGCATGACATGGTGGACACCAATCCAAGCATATGAAGCTCTAACACAAGCACGTACATATGCAAAAGGCACAGTAAATCATTCATTTGTACATATTTTAAAATAATAAATAAATCAAGCAGGTCGCGGGATTCTGGTAACTAAAGTGCAAAGTCTGATATGTTATTACTTTCAGCTAGAATAATGGTTATGGTCTCCTTACATAAAAAAAAAGAAGTAAAAAACAGCAACAGGAACAAACATGGCAGAAACAGAAACACAGTAAATACAATTCTCGGGTTACAGATCTTCACTTAACACACTTGAACCTTGTTTTTTTGGTGGGGGGGAAACTGATTTATAGCACATTTTTATGGTAACTGTCCAATGTGCTTACTGCTTATTAACAATAAATGTTTCTTTTTGACAAGAACAACAAATAATAGTTTAAAAAGAAGATAGGGCAATATTATTTTAAATAATCGACAGACGCATGAAAAAGGACAAATGGGTACAGTTTGTGTGACACTATTAAACATTTAAAACACACACACACAAAAATGACTCACATGAATTGGAAATGATGCCATGCTAACATTTGCTACGTGGGGCAAAACATGACACGAACACAAGAGGTTACCGGGATCTGTGCGAGAGTCGATCCAATTTGATATTTGACTACCATTTGCCTGAAAGGTACGATGTCGAGCTACTGTACAACAGATGACTTTCTAAGTTATCATAGGATCATTGAAAAAAGATTGTTCCAACCTTATTTCAAAGATTATTGAAGAATAAAATGTTCTCACAAGAATTTTGGCGTGCCAAAGGACTCATGCGAGTTGAATTACTGGTGATCAAACAAGGAATTCAACCTAAGGTTGATCAAAAATCCAGTAGCCAATCTAAGCAAGGCATGATGTGACACGATGGCTCCCCATCAAGTTTGAAAAAGTGTATGCGTTACCTATTGGGTTATAAAATATAACAATAATGGGAACTAAGAACGCTTTTCCCTGAAATTGTTACCCATTGACTCTTCGTACTTGTGTGAAAATGAACACAACAAAATTACAGCATACTTCTACTGGAAAAAAATCAATTTCAAACAAGCCGAATGTCGGTCAACCTCATGGACCAAATCCTATAAGGTCAAATGAATATTATGCTCTTGACTGCACTTTTTGTGAGCAACATGGGTGGCTAAAAAGTCTGATCACTTTACAAACATGGCAAGTGTACTAAAGACATATTTACATTAAAAATACGAGACAATCTTGTCGGAGAAACAGCTTCTCTTTGATTATAGAGTGAGTTACTTTTGGTAAAATTTACTTTTTTTTTTTTTAATCCTTCAGCGTCTGTGCTTTGCGGATGCTTTTATATGAGTCAGATGGCCGCGCCGTAGATTATTTTTGAGCTTTGCAGAAATAGGATAGTGATTGAAGACAGGGTTTGCTCATGCTTTGGTAACTTCCATACTTATTCCTAGATGTGCTTTCGTTTTTAAATTTCTGAGTTTTAAGGAGAGTTCTGAACGTATGAGTTGCATCAGAAAAGTTGCACGACTGGAGTCACAAAAGATATAGTTCAAATCCAACTACAAACTACAAGCAGTGCTCTTTAAAGTCACTCCCTGCGATCTGAAGTACTTTCCAAGCGTTCATGCACTGCTGGAAGGATTCTTCAAGATCTTTGGCAGTGCCGCAATCACGGGCATCTTGATATTGTCCACATCTTTAAAACGGGCTGTCCCAGAAGATACCCTTGAACTTTGGAAAGAGGAAAAGAAATACACACAGCCATGTCGGGTGAGTAGGGAGGTTGCTGGAGCACAGTGATGTTCTTCTTGGCCAGGGAGAGTTGGATGCTCAAAGAATTGGGATGTGGTCATGGTGAAGCAGCCGTAAATGCTAACCGCCACAACTCTCGCCTCTTCTCTTGCACCGAACCAAGCAAAGGCTCCAAGATCTCTTTGCAAACATGCTGTTTGATGGGTGGTCCTGTGGCAACAACTCACAGTGGATACAATGTTTGGGTTTGAAATCTATCTTTGGTGACACCAGTCCTGAAACTTTCCTGAGGCACCCACCCAGCATGCACTCTACAACCCAACCTTCCCTGACAGGATGTGGCTGTAGTAATGATATAGGCTAGTATTTGATGTGGAGGCTGGTGAGATGCTGGTTCCTCACAAGCTAGTGCTTGTGAAGTCACCAAGCGCAAAGTAGGTCTTTGCCCCCCACCCCACCCCCCATGTCCCATTACTTGTTAAAGTCCTGCAGACAGAGCTGGAGTTTAGTCCACAACTGAGGGTCTCCGCTTTCCAGGGCTTCCAGCAGGAGCGCCGTATGCTCTTGGAGAAGCTGCAGCTGACTTTGGGTGCGCTTGTTGTCCTTGATCAGCTGTTTGGTGCGCATGGTGATGCCCAACAAGCCGCAGTTGCTGAGGATGTTGTAAGTATTGCTGAAACGTTTCAACTTATTGGACTCTGCCAAGAGGCCGTCCGGGTAAATGTCAGGACACGGCTGGTTGTCGTCAAGCTCAGTCCTAGATTGATATGTGTGGGGGGGTACAGAGGTGGTCCCTGTCACTGAGGAAAGACGCATCCTATTAAGCAGCTCAGAGCGCTCGGCTCGCACATGAGAGGGCTTTTTTGATACTTCCGACTTGGGCAAAGCTGCTTTGCTCAGAGCCTGTGGTTCCCACCCAGGTGTGGGGGTGCCGTGCGGTCGGTTGCCTTGTTGATGTCTCCTGTGTCGCTGGTCATAAACTGAAGATACATTTCCCCTCGATCTGGAGGATCCTGATCTCTTTGAGGGGCTCGGGGCGATTCTAGGATAGGACTTGTGAGTGGACGTGTACCTTTTTGACTGGGGGATATTTTCACGGGTTGTTTTTGGCGACATCATGGGTTGAAGCAGAACCATCTGAGATTGAGGCATGACGTCAAGAGATGACGGGGAGCGCCATTGTTTGTCAGATGGAGTCACTTGCGAAGGCTGAAGACAATGAGAAACAGTGATTACTGGATCTACTACCTACCGGTAAGTGGAAGAAAAGATCATACAGGGGCAGGATTTATAATGACATAATATTCTATCACTAACCAGTGCTAAGTAGCGTGTTTTAGTCCTGATTTTTCCCCTTCTCGACCAAGGACTTAAAGCGTCAGACATCCTTAGGGTTTATAAAATGATTCTATAAAACTGTCCTTTGTTCTGAGGTGTGTTACAAGTGAATTTGGCCCGATAACAGAGCTTGTTTGTATATTGAACATATAAACAGAAAAACGAAAGTAGAAGGGAAGTAACAAGATTTTAAAAAAGGAATAAAAACAAACACACGGGAATCATTTAGCACAGTTTACATGTTCAAAGGGAAGTAGGAAGCATTTTAAACAACTTATTTAGTCCTACCCATTGTTCTTTGTGTATTTTCACTTGTTTCATATTAAGAGTTTGAAATAGATCGGTGCCAAAAAAATGTAAATATTAAACGTCTTCAATACTGTATTTACAACCAAAAAACGTTCCAAATGCAAATATTTAATTACTCGTGAATCATTTCTCGGTGAATTGTAAGGTGGAATGTAATGTAGCCATCAAAGAAACGACCTGCCTTAGGAACAGGGAAGTGGCTGCAAATAAAAATAAACATGCCCATCATAGTATTATCATAAATTACATGACATGACTCCTTCTTGTGACCCGCTCCAAATTACTAAATAGACAATGTTGCAATTCTTTTTGTATCTGGCATTTTGAAAAAAATTACACCGCTCCACCTGACATTTTGTCTGCGCTACACTGGGACTGCTTTGCATACTGGTTTGCATCTGCCTTTTAGATGCGGTACAGTCAACCATCACAATTTTCATACAGCTACGTTTAACACAACTAATGTAATACGCTATCTGAAAAACTCATGTGCTGTCAGCTCCCACCCCCCAAAAATATTTGATTTGGTTTGAACGACTGCTTCACTAAGCATATAAAAGGTGTCTGAATCCATTTTAAGGTGGTAAACACAGACAAAGAGGAAGTCCACTCTTGCCCGAACAATCATTCAATGTTTCAGATTCAGAAAACTTTATTTATCCCTGTGGGGCAATTAGAGATAGAGTTTCAGGATTTGAGCATGACCTGCTTGACTGAGAAGCTATACTGGCATAATAAAATCAACCCTCATATTCGGTCACCGAGAGGCAGTACTCAAAGATACAAAATAGCGAGAAACAACAAGTAACCTCAGGTACAGAAAGACATTGAATCCAACGCCATACGGAGGCAGACAGCCTGACTCACATCCACACCGTCACTAAGTGGGAACTCAAAACAAGGCTGCCTGCATGCAAGTCAGGTGAAGGAAACCCTACAGTGACCACTGTCATGAATATATACAGCAAATGGTGTACACGTTCTGACTAAAAACCGCGATGTGTGTGTTCTACCTAATAAGTTTCTCAGCAATGGCGGATAAACAACCATAACAGCGTATTGGTGGTATCAAATAAGTACGCGAGTATCTATCTTCCTCCGGTCTATGTCTACACCAAGTTCAATGCCAGTTCGGTTTCAATCTGCTCAGGCTGTCATAGGTAAAAAAAGTACTTGTGTCCATGCTGCATTTACCTGATTGGGGACAAAGTTATTCATAATGAGCATCGGGGAAAGTCCGGCATACGAGGCTCCCATCAAGGCTAGCTGCACACCAGCCGGGTCCTGGCTGACCGCACACCTTTTCCCGCCTGCATCCTCAGAGTCGGTCACATCAACAGCACTCTGGTACTCCGAGCTGGCATCTGGGGGGTATGATTCAAGTCAGCTTATCACATTTGACCAGTGTAGAGCACTATAGAAACAGTTGGCAGATGTAGATAAGCATCTAGAGAGGCCCTTGTAATAGAAACCAAACCATCAACCTCATGGGGTTTCAACCAGTCCAGATGATTCGCTTTTGTGTTACTTAAGACCTAACTGACCTAAGACAAGACACACAATGTGACAGAGATCTCTGTCTCTGATTGTGACTGACCTTATTCTATGCCTGCCCGGCGATTGGCTGGCAAGCGGTTCAGGGCGGACCCCGCCAACTGCCCGATGACAGCTGGGATATGCTCAAGCACGCCCGCGACCCTCGTGAGCATGAGCGGATTAGAAAATGGATGGATGAATGACTTATTTTTGCTCCATTTACAGCACTTTCTATCAAGCGGTGGTTGCATTTCTTTTCTTGATTCTCTTCATTTCCATTTCAGCACACAGATCTACAGTGCCCATTCGACGTGTCAGGTTTCTTCTATGTGTCTTCTGTATTTTTCTTCATTTCTTCTGCTTTTGAAGTCATATTTGAATGTGCTGCCCCCTTTCAATGTTCAGACTGAGACACCACAGCCAGATAAAACAGTGCCTTTAGAACAATATGACAAATTTGTCTTTCTAAAACTCTGGTTGATTGGTAGGTATTCCTAAATGTTATTTGAAGCACTGTTGTATTCAGTTTAATTCCTATATCATAGTTTTATCGTATCTCCATTATACCTGTAAAATGTATTACTTTGAAATGTTTGGGTTAATAACTTTTTTTTTTCACTGAATGTGCTCCATAATTACATTATTAAACAAAAAATTAAAAAATTGAATTTTTCTAAATAAAATCAAAATGTAGTACAACGGGTAATGTTCAGAAAAAGAGTGGCTTATTCTCTGCGCTTCTCCGCTTTGTGAATTAACATCCGAGTGGAAATGTGCTGTTAGCCACGCTGAGTGTTTATTTCACCAATTGTGAATACACTAACTATCTGGTAATGTTCATTTCAAGACAGCGTTGTATGAATATGAAGAGTTTAAATACAAAATCAGACAACTGAATTATTTGTGAATTACCACTTTTTTCAGCTTCAACTCATTTTACTGAAAACTGAGCTCTTATTTTATTAACAGAGAGATGGCAACAATTTTGTCTATGAGTGTATATTGTCAAAGGCTATATCAAAAGAGTGAAACAAAAGGTAATGGTTGTTAGATACAACATAGGTGTGATCTGAACAAGAATACAACAAAATACTAACCTGAGAAGCCCGAATCCCGTTCCAAATCCTGCTTGGATGCATCATGGTGTCTTACTTTGGTGATGGATGATGTCCTGTGCTGGACGGCTTGATTAAAACTGCTCATGTTTGGTTCACCCTGGAGAGAATATGCAAATAGATGATTATTAAATGGGATGTCACTTATATAGATAGCACTTTACACCCTTTCCTCATTTACCTACTGATGACACAATATTATGAGCAATTGGGGGTTCAGTCTCCTGCTCAAGGACACTTCGAAAGGGCGCTATGGCCGACGATCGAACCCCTAACCTCTCGGCCACTGGGCCATAAATGTTGTGAGTCGTGACTTGTGACTTGTCTCGTCAGGGGGTGAGAGGAGTCATGAGCATGATGTTTTTAAGGAGTAGTAATTGATAAGCGAAAAGAAACAAGTTAGTTGAGTGATAGGTTTAATTCTGAACACGATTTCATTTTCAGGGCCATTGACTATATAAATAACGATCCGTGCGTGACAAGAAAACTTCGAGTACTCCAATGATTATGAATCTATCCGACATCTGTTACGATAGTGACGTAACGAGCAAACAATGCAAGTTCAATATATCTAGGAACAGAGTTGATAAGTAAAAAACAGAATATACTGTAGTTACAAACATTCACGGGTGCTACATGAGAAGAAAATCGACATTTACACATTGGGGGCGTGCCAGCGTTGGCTAGCAAACGCAAACGTTCAGAGTCACCGCCGTCGTTTGCGTTTAAAAAGTCTATTGAAATAATTAAAACTATCCGCTTTATTGTTGGTCGCGTGAGATTTTTTTGAAAACTGTTTACAACGTAAGGAAGAATAATATTAGCATATCGTTGGCGTGGCAACCAGCGCGCCGAGATAAAAATGTCTATTTAAAAATCTGACTATTTAAAAATGTGAAGTGTAAGACTTACCAGTAGGATTCACGATAGATTGTCGTAAAATAGACACACATGCAAAGTTGCTGACGTGTTTTAATTGGGGTCTTTTTATCCAGCCCTTTTGTGTTGCTTTCTCTTTATGTGAGCAATGACGTCTCACGCAGTTTCTGCACTTCTTCTTTGGTCTATATAGCGGCAAACATTAATATAATTCGCCCTGCTGCCCCCTGTTGGAACATAACTATTACTTGTTTGACTGAAATAACTAAAACAAAAATAAATAACTTACAGGCTCCAGGAAACATGCATGTTAAAAACGGAACTGCAAGTGCATGTACGCTTTATCGTGGACCAAGTTAAACAGTGGCCTTTAATCAAACAGAGCACCTAATCTCGTGAGTCACACTTCAAGAGTTGATGCCCATCAAACCAAAATAAACACTGCTCGATCACTACGATTTTCTGTTATAAAAACGCTGCAAAGTAAGACCACAATGATTAAAAAAGTCAATCATGAAGAATCAATATTTAAACTTCACTGGTGAATCTTGCATTAAATCACGATAAATTACTCAAAGTGTCTAGTGAACGAACAAGCAAATGTTATACAGTAAGAGGTACAGCCAAACCACACAATTGCACGTAATTCTGGAGAGTCGTGCTTATGGGAACGCTCAACCCCACCCAAAAAAACCCCCAACAACAATTACAATTTCACAAATCACGTTTATTTCTGCAAAATGGTGATGTAACATCTGTTTGTTTCATTGATAAACACTTAGCATTTAGGCCAGAGTTAAAAATAAAATGATCAGTGTCTAGTCATGTGACGTAAAGTATAACCGTGAGTCAAGCGAGTCCATCTCGCTCATCAGCACTGTTTGTTATTACAGACACTGGAGGGAGACATTTCACTTGGAACACAGTTATGAGTCAAGACAGATTTGGACAAACCATATTTTTGGTCCATTTTTATTCTGGCGTTTCTGTCAATAAATATAGATATTAAACACAAGTAACAAACTTTAAATACGAAAAAAATGTAACAATGACCATACATAATACAGTGATAACAAGTGTAATCAGTCTGTTTGTTCCTACATTGCACTTGGCTCCCAGGTGTGTGTCCTTTTATCAACAGTGTCACGGCAAGCTTTCCAGCAACGAAAGCACATTTTCTGTTGAACCTTGTCATCACAAACGCTTTGCTCATCACCAGGTGGGCACGTCTTCACAACCCAACTGTTTGGAGTCTCCTGCTGTACACTCAGTGTTGAAAGAGAGCGACAAGAGACGCTTGATGCTGTCAATGGGCTGGAAATAATTAGCGAGCCACACTGCAGCGAGACTTTGGCTGGCTGCTGCAGTTACCTTCGAGGAATCTGGCACCTGAATAACAAGACATGACACAGAGTCGTTTCGTGCTCGGCCATTAGAATTGTTTCTATGGTTTTGGGCCTTCACCTGTCACAGTCTTTTGTTTTTTGCTTCTCCTTTCGCCTCCGCCCTTTACCTCTTTGCCTTTTCCTACAAGATGTAAAGACAAAATATTGTTTGGAACCTCTCAAGAGTAAAATACAAATTTCTTCAAAAAATGTTTTAACAGTATTTATTATATTACCTTTCAACCTTCCCAACAGGTTTTTTGACTCTGGGGAACAAAAGTCAACAGAGTATGAAGGCAAAACATCAAAGAATATACAGTATTTTAACACGTAAACGTGTTAAAATTATGAAACACACATGAGCCACACTTGCATAATGAGATGAAGTACAACAACTGAATCCAAAATTCAAGGATTCTTATTATTTTACTAACTTGACCGAGACATTTTCTTTTCACAATATTTTCAGAACCATAGTTTGCAGTGGACAACACGGTGGAATTTTGGTTGTCTTGCCGTGTTCAAATCTCAGCACAGGCAATCCTGTGTGGGCTTAACATGTCATCCATTCATCCCACATTTCAAAAGCATGCACATTTGGTTCATTGAAGACCATGTGGAGATGTGAATATGAGTGTGAATGGTCATTTGTCGATATGTGCCCTTTGATTGGCTGGCGACCAGTCCAGGGTGTAGGCAGTCTCTCACCCCAAGTCTGCCGGAAATGGCTCCACCTCACCCCTGATAATGCACACTGAGATATTTAACAATATGTTTATTATAGCCTGCATTTCACTTGTTTTTATGTTCATATTATTTTGTATTGGATGTTTTTGATCATTCATGCTTTTGTTTTCAGTATGGTGACCTTAGGCTACTTGGAAAGTTCCTCCAGATATCCATGATTATTATTATAGCAATATTAGTTTCATTATTATTGTTCTTGTGTCTACAGGAAACTGCAGACACAAGCTGTTGGTCATCAAATTTCATTCAATAAGAGATAAAATACTGTCTTAAAAACTACTGTCAATATGACGCCATGCAGCTCTACGCCACAGTAAACTATCCATCCACCCATCCATCCATTTACTGATCCGCTTATCCTCTCAAGGGTCATGGGGGGTGCTGGCGCCTATCCCAGCTGTCTTTGGGCAGTCGGTGGGGGACACCCTGAACTGGGTGTCAGCCAATCACAGGGCACACATAGATGAACAACCCTCCGCGCTCACACTCACACTCACACTCACACCTTAGGACAATTTAGAGTGTTCAATCAGCTTGCCATGCATGTTTTTGGAATGTGGAAGGAAACCGGAGTACCCGGAGAAAACCCACGCAGGCACGGGGAGAACATGCAAGCCGGAATCAAACCGTGCACCAGTGCAATGTGAGACGGACATGCGAGCCAGTCGACCACGGCAAACTATAACAACAGTAATTATTGTGCTGTATTTGACACTGCCAATCAAAGCATTTTGTATTATAAAGGCAGATGTTTAATGCAGCTTTCAAAGGATCACATTAGCGTGTAAGTGTGCCTGATGATGTGGCCAGAGAGAACATATATTTTTTTAATTGAGAGAGGGGCAAATACATATGATCTTGTTGTGTTTCTTTTTCTTACCTACATTCACATGTCTGATGCTCCGCAAAGGTCATTTCAACGTATTCCTCTCCAAGCTCAGCTGGCCTTATTTTCAGCAGCTGAAGAAGAAACAAAGGGTGGCAACGAGGAATAAAGATGATGTCTAACATTCTTTGTCAAGCTGTAGTCTTACTTGCATTGTGACGTTAGTTGTGAGGGTGGGGTGGCACTCGAGCTTCTCATCTCCGCAGCAGCCTGCACACCTCACCAGAGGCACACAGGCAGGGCTGTAGATGTGCTCAACTTCCGACGGGTACTCCTGCACCACCTCCACCAGCTTCTCGATGGTTCGACATAGGCTCCGAGCCCACACGTCTTGGAACAACAACACGGCGGGTGCTGCTCGCACTATTGCAAACAAAGCGAAGATTAAAAGATGGAAGTCCACTTCTGTTAATATGAGAGCATTTACAGTGGAACTATCATGTGTTAGTCTTAAATTACTGTACGTCTACCCTCGCCATCTCAGTCTCACAATGATGTTGCCACAAAGTGTATGTGCAAAGTTATTCGGTGTCGAGAGAGAGCGACAAGTCCTTTTTTTTTCTTCTGAGGAAATATGGTATACAATTATGTGTCATAAAACATGAGAGGATCCCTGGTTGAATGTGTTGTGGCCATCTAGAACTAGTTATTACCAGGTTATACTGCATTTTAACATCCAATCTCAAGGTTGACTTCTATAGACTTATCTTTTTAGCTTTACTATAATTACAGTTAATGACCTGTCAAGTATCCCGAAATTTACATAATGTACAGTAAGCGGTCCCATGGGGTAGAAGTGTGTAAAAGTGTCCCAGTTGCAAAGTCACAGGGAAAGGAACGGGGTCAACTACAGTTAACCAAACAGGGGAGGGAGCGAAAATAAACATGGGAAATGTGGCGATGAACAGAGCCCCCGCTGGAGCCGTGCTGCCCCGCAGGCACCTCTGGGACTGCCTTGACCTCAGAGGTTACAGAACCGAGCCTGACACTGCAACAGCTGTTTATAAAAGCAGACGTGGGGGAGGGGACGGCTGGGGAAGCACCCAGAGATGATGGCGGCATGAACTTTACACTGTAACCCAAATGAGCAAGCTAAGACTGTTTTTC
Source organism: Hippocampus zosterae (assembly GCF_025434085.1). NCBI lineage: Eukaryota > Metazoa > Chordata > Actinopteri > Syngnathiformes > Syngnathidae > Hippocampus > Hippocampus zosterae. The sequence goes on along the minus strand of NC_067464.1, from coordinate 9,349,819 downwards.
TTCTTTTTCCTAAATACAATTGCAATGGGCAGTGAATAGTTTTCTTCGATGAATCAACAATTAACTTTTGTTTGAAAATTTTAATCCATGGACGGTCTGCCTGCATCACATTTAATGGTCCCAAAATTGCAATATATAAGTTATATTGCCATTCCCCCTCAAATGGTAGAGCTTTGCTTTTAGGATGCCACCATGGGTACTCAACAGGGTTAAGGTCAGTTGATGATGTTGGCCACAGACTTTCTTCAAATGTCACAGATTTTGTCGAGGTTATTATGTCCCCCTCAGGCACCACTAAGGGCCTGACCATTTCGCTTCAACCCCAAAGCTACATTTACTTTTCTAAATCAATATAAACCCACTTGAGGTCAACCATGTCCCAGTAATGTTTAACTGGCTTCGGCATCATAAGCATTAACCACGGGGAGCAGGTATCAGACAACCAAGATGATCTCGCATCGAGGAAGGCCTCTAAGCAACACTTAAAATAATTTAAAACGATGTCCTTAACATAAAAGAAAGGAAATAGGGTATCAAAGGTTCGTTTTATTTGTCCAACTCTAATGCCTGGGCCAATGGATGTCTTTTTTTTTTTTAAACATAATTGCCAGCATGCATAGTTAGTACATGAAACTAAAGTTGGATTAGCAATATATTCTTCCCGTATACCAACGATTAAATTGACTAACTTCTGACAACATGGGAAAATATTTCACTTAGTGTATATTTAAAGCAACCCAAAATACTCACCGTGCATTGTGCTGTTGAGGCTCATTGTGGGTAGACTCTGAGGAAGAGAATGAATATTGATGTAAAATACATTTCAAAAGACCATTTAACACTTAGTTCAAGTATATTAATATGAAATAACGTGGTAAATTTCTTCCCGATGAAAAAAACAACAACAATATTGTATGATCAGGTTCCTCTTTTTTTTTAACTTGACATTCATGGTCCACCCATTTATGTTCCCAGCATCAGATGTTAAACAAATTTGCTTTTGAAAACACAGATGCACTGGCTGACACTATCTGGAAGAGAAATCCCCTCTGGATAAAAATCGACTCTCATGCAGGGTTTCTGGACTTGCTCCCCTGCTTTCGCTTCTCTTTTTTTCCCCGTGCTTTACTGTAAAGGCACACTAACACAATTATGACTGAACAAGTTATATAACAATGAGCAGACAGACAATGAATTTCTGCGATGCTGCTGCTTTTGACATGTCCAAAATGCATCCTCTTCCTGTTATGAAGCAAAATTAGTGCGGGGATAGCATCTGCCAGCACAACACATTTTCCTCAGACAATGCGATTAAAGAGGAATGTCCTGCTGCCATAACACTGTCCTTCACAGGAAAGGACTTGACAGCAAGCCCCCAGATCCCCCCATTAAAGTGAGGACAGTGTCTTGTATTTGTGATGAACAGGCAAATCCGTTTATCGACAACTCATCTGTGACAGACATTATGTTGGAGGTCTACATGAGTTTCCAGGTAACCACTTCGTCTAATGCCTCCCTATTGTGAAGGAGCAGCTAAAGTATCTTCGCTTGATCATGCAGCTTAAAATGAACAGTCGTCATTGGGGCTGACAGAGTTCTAGTCAGAGTTCAGCTTCAGTTAACGTCCTCCGGCACTCTCCGGTGCCAGGCTGAGAACATAAATCCTTTTCCAGAGTTCATTAGCATATGATCTGCTTGCTCTTATCTGACTTTTTTTCATGAGATTTGGGCGAGACTGTTTCACATCACAAGGACTTTTTGGCTCCGCTCTACAGCGGCTGTTCCGAATGAGGTGCGGTGCGGGAGAATTTTCCGACCTTGGTCATGGGTTGGGGCTTGACATGACGAGGAAGCTACTTTGGCACCTATTGCAGCTGCCCACAAAACGAAAGTTGCATGAGGAGCATCACGTCGACATTTCTGTCCTCCTTACAGCATTTACTGTATTTGACTAACTGTGAGTGGGAGAAGTTCATGAGTAAAAAAACAGGTTGGAGCACTTGCTGATTTCCTTGGTTGCTTGCATCGCTCCACTGTGAGCCTTCTTAAGGAGTGTCTTAGGGAGGTTCCAATGCTCATCACGACTATCTTCCACTATCGGGCCAACATTTTTAACTTTCTGACCTGAAAAATGAATGACCTGTCTTTAAAGGCTTCTACTTGAACTTGGAAAAAAAAAATCCCTTTGTATCACCGCTTTCTTCATTATGCAAAACATCTTGGTCAAAACATCAGACAATAGAGCTGAACAATTATTCAAATGCTCGTAGTTTTCAAATCACAAAGGATACAATTCAAAAAAATAAATCTGCATCATATCAGTCAGTCGCTAAACTTTATTTTTATACTTATATTTGCTTTCTGTATTTATACAGGGTCTAAATAAGCGCAGCCCACGTGCTAGCATATCATTGTTTCAGGAAACACGAAAAGTTGCTGTGCTGAAGCCACCGATTTGTTGGCATGTTGCAATCTTATTTATGACTTATTGATCGCTTGCGCTTGCACACAGGAAAATATATTTTGGATCATATGAAATAAATACAGATAATAACATTAGCTTAATCTGTGGCTGTGCCCGCAACATTATACCCCGTAGTCTCTACTTTGCTGCAGAGAGCTCGCTAAACAGCCTCCCGCTGTTCAATGAATATAGGAGACTCTTATTCTTCTTGCCGTTGTCTTCGTGAGCATGACACATTCTGACTGATGTTGTCAATGTGGTTGTTGTGGTTTCAGCAGCGTTTCACAATACGATTCTGACGTGGAAACCTGACCACTAAAAACCATAATGGGTAAACTGAGTCAGGCTTCATGAAGCAGTACTGTGTAACAGAAATGACTGTACAAATGATGTTGGGGAAGCCGTTTACATGTGCATCTCTTCCTTTTATTTCTTTACTTGGCTTATAAATGGTCAACTGCTTTGTCTGTGAATACCTTTAAATGTTGTACTCTTACTTGAAGCACACCAAGTAATCCGGCGCATAAAATGACAACATTAATAAAGCTGCCCTGCCTTCTATTTTAACAGGCAATCGTTTACATGCAAAGGATAGGACAGTTTCGGGAACCTGCACTTTTGACTGCAAAGCCATGGTTTGGTTTCCTTGATTTTAATACAAGAACTTTTTTTTTTCAGCATTTGAACAGTTTCACGGTTCTCCTTAAATCGGACAGCGATTTTAAATTGTTCCAGCAAATTGGTGCCGTTGTTAAATCCATCTTTAAAAAAAAATCTTTGGTTAAAATAAAGTCCCTCTTTGCACAAAAGTACTTCATTACATCTCGGCTACAATACAGTTTACAATACAGTTTCTTAGTGTACATTGTGGCTGTTTTTAAAGTGCTCCAAAAATAAAGTAGAAATAAGTTGAGTCATGTCATAGGTTTGGGGCTTTTCAGCTGTTACATAAAGATCAGTTTCTGCTCATTGGGTAACCCCAAATGAAATTATGTTCATGATGCTGTGATTGTAAAAGGATATTAGATTTGAAAAAATTGGGATGCAAAAATTCTCAACATGTTACTAAAACAGTTTACAAAAATTCTAAGTCAGAAAATTAAATCTTTTCAAAAAGCATTTGATGAAATCACTGGGCAATAAATTGAGACTTCAACAATAAATCTGCCATAGACAAATGACATTTTATGTCAAAGTGAAATAATCACAGCTGTGATCTCTCAGAACACTTCTGGACCATCTGATTCCATTTCCCTTCCCACATGTGGTCTCAGACTTTGTGTTTGTCAGCTCCAATGTAGCAGACGCACGGCTTTGCAGAGATGGTCCATCACAAATAACAAGAGCAGACATACCCATCAAGTTACAGCACGAAAAGCCAAAGAAGGCTTGGAGTTAGAGGCCTACACTATTTCTTGGTCTCAGATGAGAAACTGAGGCAATCTTGCATCACTGGGAGTGTGCTCTGTCCATCGCAGTAACGTCAGTGCAACCCTGGCCCACTCCTGGGCAAGTACAGCGGCTCATTACTTTCCAGTCCCACATTGTTGAACTAAAAGGACTTTCTTCTCCATTTTCTAGATTGTGGCCAGCTGGACAGTCATGAAAGATTCTACAAGCTTGAGAAATCCAAAACGAATTGAACAATAAGTCCGGCTCAATGGAATTCATTATTAGGATAACGACAAGAAGTCGTCAAATTGGCACCTACTTAAAGTGGGATGACTTCGCCAAGAATGATGATGATGATGCATCAGGGAATAAGTTCATTCATCACACATTTCTCAAGCTTGGGAAGATATAAAGCAAGTAAAGTGGTACTGTCTTCCGGGTGGCCAGCCACACACGTTTCTACTACAAATAAAACTATTTAGCAAATAAAATTAATTAGCAAGTAAATATGAATGAAACAATTTCTGCAAAACAATTTTGACCCAAAATGACAAGAATATTTCAATCAAACCAACACGACTAACATTGTGATTCCTTGGACTGAGCTCTTTGAAAACCCAAAAGGCCAGGGAGCGCACTGGGTTACTTTCAGACCGTCTTGAGTCTTTAACTCATCAGACCACACAGGAGGAGAAGCACTAAACCAGAACAAGTGAACACAAACACAGCAGCAGTTAGATGAGTGAGAAACGGAGCTCGGCGCCCCTCCTCACTCATCCCATCCCTCACCTCACGCGAAGCAGATGCCACATGATCGACACCATGACCATAACATTAAATCTAAGGGCTCTCGCAGGGGAGGCGGGCGATCGACTGTATATCCACTCGCCGCGAACTAGAAAAGGACAGCAGTTTGTGTTGTGTGTACACAAAGTGGAGGCACCCACAGTGACAGCAGCAACATTACAAGTCTGACAGTGACCAGTGGGATCTCTCGGGTGGTCGTGTCACGCTTTGTGGTTCCACTGCGGCGCAGCTAACTTGAGCAGAGCGTACGCTCAATGTGCCAAAACAATGCCTCAAGTGATTTAGGGCAAAGGAAGCTTTCAGATGTACATTTGGTCAACATTTGACTTCAAACTAGAACTAATGAATCAATGGCAAATAGAGGTGAATCCACAAGTAGTGAATTGTGAATGTGTCAAGGAACATTGTACACTCATTTCATTAACCCAATAAGTTCCATGAGGGTAATGAATACCGCCCAAGCAGTATTTTTTGCTAGCTGTTAGCTGTTCACGACCCACCCAAAATGAGAATCAGTATGTTACAGATCATTTTGACACTACTCTAAAAAGACAAACACTGCAAGACAGTCATTTGTCAACCAATAAAGACATGGTTAAAAAGCTAAAGACGTCAGGCCACTGAATACATATGGGAACACGAAATATTGTCCGTTATAACTTCATACCGTCAAATAGATGTTAGGAATTTACAGCGCTGCTTCAAGAACAATAATTTTGCTTGAGTTGCTTTAAAGGCCATCAGAGATAGTGGAATAGGGATACACAAAGAGAGGTAAAGTCCATATACTTTAAATGGTTTTGATAAACACAGTTTTCTCAAGACAAGTCAATTAATTCATCTACAGATGTTCGACAGAGACCAAAGCACAACACACTGTCCGATTGACACACACACACACACAACAGGTCTCGAGATAACACTGAGTGGTGGCAATTGTGGTCTCCATTACAGTAAACGCTGCTCTCCCAGTGTAAACCATAGCAAATTGCATCCAGATGGGAGATTAAAGACTGCTGAGTAGACGGCTGCCCCAAGCGCCACCGCTCCATCTTCTCTGCCGGAGGAAGTAGAAATCCATATTTCCTGATTGCGACCGTCCCTTGGGCCGGGACATTACAACTGGAGAGAAATACCACAACATTGACACTCCTTTTGGCTTGTAGGTCAGGCTGCAAACATCTCAGCCGGGCGTCTGCAAGAGGAAAACGAGACGGTCGCAGCGCTGTAACGTTTATGCAGATGTTTAGAAAGCTGCTGATGCCCAAGGACTGCACTACAACGTGTGCAAATGTGATGTCATACACTTGACAAGTATAAACAAGATGGAGGAAAAACAAACTTTACAAACGCAGTCATGCCTGCAATGTTGACAGTCCAACTCAAGTATTGTTCTGTGGAACGGAAGCACCTGTGCTTCGGGAGTTTGCGATTTCAATCAGTTTCAAAATCAAATGTGGATTTACATACAGGTATATATTAATTATATCAGCTGTGTGTTTAACTAATGTTACGCAATAATGGTTAAATATTGAACGCAATGCAACGCTCTCTCTTCATGCTTTTTAAAATGTGCAAACAACACAAATCATTCAAAGGTCACAATCAAACTACCGAACAATTGATGGTGATGATGTTTTCTTGGCCTCTTGTTGCTAGGCAGAGTTCACAGGGCTCACAGGCCATTGACAATATCGGACATTGCAGTCATGTCTTGCAATTGAATTCTTTATTGAATATAAATCACTCGCTGCGAAGGGAGAACAGCAGCTTTTGGATCTGGTGGACATTGCTACCCACATTGAACACAAACATTATGTTTTTCAATAACTGATGGCACATTTAGTAAGTATGTGACAGCTGACTCATTGCCGCCATTTTTTTATGAGGACATTTTTTGTGTGATCATGTCACGCAGGTCTGTTTTGCACTCCCTTCAGAGAAATTAGCTCCAACTATTAAAAATATGCTTTCCAAATCTACTTTTAGTTATGATGTACAATTATGATTTTTTCGATTTATCACACGCACGGTCTGATAACTAACTCATCTTTGACTGCCCGAAAGGTGTTGAAAGCTCGCTCTAACATTTATAGTGATCTACACAACATCATTCTGACATATTTGGTGACATGCAGACATAGCTTCATTAAATTTGTACACCGTGAAAGAAAATTATACACTATGGTAAGAATTTTGTCACCTAACCCTGAATTGGGATAGACGTCGGGGAGCCGTCCACCGGGATAAACTAGACGGCCAGCAGTGGTGTGGGAATCACTGGTAGCCAAAGAAACAACAGCCAGACTTAAGCCGCACTTCAGAAATGGCTTTTATGGCACAAGTAGTTGTCCCCCTACACTTATCTCGACTTCAAATGCTTCTCTTTGCTCTTACTTTTTCCGAAACAGCCACACACTTAGTCACAGGCCATTCCATTGTAACAATGGAAAAAGTTACTGACATTCATTGTCTGCTTTCTGAAGCCTTTAAAATGTCATAACTTTCTTAATTCTTACCATATTGACAACATCCAAACACTGTTAAATTCCTTTATCCAGCTATTGTTTGGGACATTGGTCTTGCTGGAAAAAAAAAGAAAACAATTTTCATTTTGTTGTATTGTACCTACATACAATTATTGTACAAGAATCTGCCTCTCAACAATTGTATGATGACAATGAGTATTTAAAAAAAAGGGGGAAAAAAATCAAAGGATTACAGCAAATCTAGAGATGGAAAATCTCTACTACCACTATCACACCAATTCCACTGCTTGCCTTTATTATCCGGACACTCCAGAACAGAAATTCTCTTTTAACAAAAACAGCCCGATGTTGTAGCAGTCCTGTTCATTATGTGACTTGTGTGAGTTATTAGAAAAAAAGAAGACGTTTGAGTGAAAAAATAACAAGCGCTCTCTCAGTTTGAGCCTTGCAAGACGTTGACCCGTTTTATATTTGCTGTCAATCATCATAGTTGGCGGCCCTTTTAATCTGTTACATTCTGAAAGGCCCTGGATTTTGTCACTTGTGTTTTGACTGCAAGCATGCTATGAGCTGATTATCAGGATTAGTGGTGAGGTGCTGATTCTACTCCCACTCTCTCCCAGGCCAGTAACAACCTGACTATTTCTCAAGAGGTGAGTTTAAATCAGTCGATCAATGTACTATAAATCTCTCCATTGAGCCCCTTTAAAGACCACTCACTTTCGGTACAGACCAGCTCTGACACATTGTGACTACCTCTCACTCCCAACCCCCCCCCCCCCCCCCCCCCCGTGCCAAAAAGTGCCTACAGGAAAAGCATGACTTCAACCCAAATGTGATTTCATGTTTTGAAAGACATGCAAAAACGTGAGAAGAAAACTGGCCCTCAATAGATTTTCCTTGCACATGTGTTAGTGAAGTAGACAATTCTGCTAGTGGGGATAGCAGCAAGGGTGCAGCCGCAGGTGCAGCAGAAGAAAAACTCGTGTCAGATTGCAAATGCTCCAGCACTTCTTCGTACAAGGAAACTAGTACCGGTAGTACTAGTAATAGTACCGGTAAATGAAAACGTTGCCACACGCCCTCGTTTGCTGTCGAAATACTGTAGATGGATGCAACACAAGTCACTATGAGTGGGAGATTCCTCTGATCTCTTCTAGCCATGTTAAATGGTAATGATATAAATAAAAACAATGTGATACACGCTACAAATAAATAATTAATCTAAAAAAATATATAAACTACAGTATTGTTAGTGCATCATTTATAATACATGCAGTAATTCTGTGGTTAAAATGCTACATTTCCAAATAGCAATGCCTGATGAAAGAATACGTCGGACTCCGCGGAAATTAAACCTTATAAAAAGGCCATTTTGATTCGTTTGTATTTATAAACTATTGCAGAATTCAAGCCGGTTACTTTATGTTCTGCTAGTAGCCTTACTTATTGGAACGCATAAACTTTAATGTTCAATCAAGGGGGCACAACTCAACAGCTGTTTTCCTTTACGGATGTCATCGTCGGAATATCTGTCGACATTTTGCCTCGCAACCACTTGGCAAGTGTAACGAAGTAGAACGGGTTGGTTTTTACCTGTGCAGGTGCGAACAGGAGATAAAGAGCCACCGCAGCCTCGACCACCAAGCCCAGTTTCATGGTCGGGTCCTCACGATAATGGATCCACGTCAGAAGCAAGGGGGAGTCAATCCAAAGCAAACAAAGCTCTCGGACGCTGAATGGGAAAAGTTCTGACTCATCCAAGTGAAATTCGGCACCGTTACTCTGATGCAAGGCGCAAATTGAATAAAGGTCCTTAAAAAGGGAAGTGCAGTGTTTCAAGAGTAGATCCGAGTATGACAAATCATAGTCAATGACGATAGTATAATAATTAATGAATTGTCCGAAGATTAGTCAAAACGCCTTGAAGTTGCAGTCCTGCCACAGAAAGACACGCATGGCTTTAATTGGTCCTCACTACCTTTTTCACGACTGATCATTTCTGTCCACTCCCCTTTCCTTGACCGCCTCCTCCTTCTCCTCCTCCTCCTCCTTCTCCTCCTTCTCGCCCTCCTCCTCCACTTCTGCTGTCTCTTAAAGCTCCAACCAAGCCACCACATGATGAGCTATGGAAACATATCCGATGCTGCGGTTGAGGATTCTTTATACCTGATTTCTAGACTACACAGCAGGTGATTTACGCTGGCCGTCTGACTATTATGTTGAGTGCCTGTTTAAGAGCCACTCCAGGGGGGGGGGGTGCAGGTAAACATTTAGAGAGCCTCGCCAGTGACCCGTGGCTCCGGGATGCACAGTGATTTTGGGCTGCAGAGACAGAAAAAAAGGGGAGATTCCATTACTGTTGACACATCGAGTTAATCTTCTCTGTTTGCACAAACCTTGGAACGAAAAGGATTCCTTGTGGACTTCCAGGCATTCCTTCAACGGGGTCGAATAGCTCCAGCGTCTTGTGTTATTGTCCAGATCACACTCTCTAAACATCTCACGTATTCAAAGCGGCCACAGGAGCTGCAAGTAAAACAATGGGCAAACGAAGAAAGATCATTTTCTCTAATTACGTTGCAAAGGTTGCCCTCTTCCTCAGCTGTTTCTCCGCAAGGCCGTGATGGAAGCACTTCATAAGTCAGAGTGGAATTGGACTCTTTTTTTTTTTTAATTCAACCCAATTATCCACTGTGTGGCTGCTCACTTTGAATTGTGCAGTACATTGAGAAATTGTGCAGAAAAAGAGCTCTTCCTCTGTCTGTTGCCTCTTCCTTTCAGGCTGCGTTAGCTCAGTGGACAGAAACTCCTACTTGGTGATCTATCTGTGTTTTCAAAGGTGCACTTACTGATAGGATCTAGTAAGACCACTCACGCTGTTTGCACTATAAATATCGAGTGACATCAAGCCAAACGGGCCAGAGTGATGGCATATACAAGTCACTGTGCTGGCCGCTGATGACAAAAGCTCACGACTACTCTCTTCCAGTTTGTCGTAACCACGTGCTTGGAAACAAAGAGGTGCTTGGATGAAGTCTTGGGAAAGTTTGCAGGATTCCACAAACTTGTGCAATTTTCATGAGACGGTATTGGCTCATTAAATGCCAGCCATTTGCGGCAAAGCCGAACTCCAGAGTGTGGCAGCCAATTCAGATGATTTTGACCGATCTTCAAAAGCGCATGGGCCTTGTGTTCTATAGCGATATAGATATGGAAGATTAGACACACTTCTTTCATCAAAAGTTGATTTCTACCATTTGTCATTCTTTTCCATTCTGCAATACTGTACAACGCTGGCTTGTTTGAAACAAAATCAACATTAAAAAAAAAATCTGCAAAAGCAGTTTCACTGGAAAACACAAGTATCAAGCGATTTGCAATTTTAACGTTTGCCAAAAATGTATTAACATTGTGTTATAGACATGCACCAGTATTCTTTGGGTGTGGTAGGATGTTAACGCACAACGGTATGCACACCATATTATAAACACTCCAAGATATAGTGAGGGGTTGTTTTTGTACAAACGAGTGATAAACGTCCAAAATGTTTTGAGTTCATTCACTGAGAAGGGGGGGGGTGGGGGGTAGTCTTTGGTTCCCAGTTAGCATAGCGCCAGCCACAATCATCCAGGCAACTGCTCCCTGCGTGACCTGAACTATATAGAAATAAAATAATCACCATAAAAATATATTTACTTGCTGCAAAGTGAAAACATGATAAAAATATTTACACAAAGGAACATCATTAATGATGTCCATTCATCATTTTTGGAAAGCCTTTGCTGTGCTGCACTGTGGGGCCGTCAAGGGGAAGGAGGAGAGCCCCTTTGAAACATCCCGTTAACTAATTTTGAAGGCTTGAAGAGTGATTTGGGGAACACTGTCAGCTGATACATGTTTCCATTAATCTAGATCAGAGGTGGTCAAACTACCGCCCGCGGGCCAAATCCGGCCCGTTGGCCTTTTTAATCCGGCCCGCAGAAAGGTTCGTACACAATTAAGATTTGATGTCAACGACTGCATTAATTTCATTTGGACTCGTAATGACAGGCATTTCAACGCCAGGTGGCACAGTTACTTGAAGTTGCAGAGCATAGCGAGGAAGGGTGAGACGATATGGAAGCCCGCAGTAGCACCAAGTCAAACAAATCCCATTCGATACGACGGAATAATGTACAGTACTCTTAAAGTCTGAAATACGTGCCAAAAAATGCAAAATACTGCTTTTTAAATAAAGAAATCCATTTAATATTATGTCGAATTTAGTTCACCCTTTTGATCCAGCCCTCCATAATATTTTCTGGCTCTCATGTGGCCCTATATGCAAACATGCGTCCAGTATGTTTGAGCACCTGGACACCCAAACAGGACATGACAATATTCCGGACTTCCGTCTTTCCTGTCATTGATAAGCTGTGAAAAATCTAGCGGTGTTTTGAACAGGTGGTAAATAGGAAGTGATTCAAGCATGAATACAAAGCTGCTTACTGTTGCCTAAGGTGATTAGCACATGCTCGTTCATAAAAAAAAAAAAAAAACGTTCAATCTTGGTTGCGCTTCCACGCTGCATTACTGTATTTTTGTCCCTGACATTTGGTTTTGTTCCGGACTTGACAGGTGTCATCCTGTTTTCACCGCATGCCTGTTCCACACGTGAGCATTGTTTCATTTTTGTGGGAAAGCTTGCAGACAACATGTGAGCATGGAAGGTATTTTGGTCAGGAGCTATTATGAGTCACTCAACGAGAAGGAATCTCCGAATACTGAGTGTGAGGCAGCTGTGCAGCATGTCATTGAAGGGATCCGTAACCTTCGGGTACATGAGTATTTTTTTTCCCCATTGGAGAAAGGAATCATAGTTGGTGTTTGGAATATAATTTACGGACCGCACTCATGGTCCAGTGGTTGAGAGCTTCCAGAAAGGACACCAGCCTCGTGAAAACTTCATGTCTTTATAAAGTTTCACTTACAGTAAAGACGGTCACCATTTAAACCGGCCAGCAATAACAATGAAAAAAAAATTAACATGCAAAGAGGAGTTAAAACAAAGAACAAACCATTTTTTATAGGAATGAAGGAAAAATTAACAATGTACAGTACTGTAAGTCATGTGAGTACAGGGGCCACATTATGCCGACACTGAACATACAAGCGGATCTCCTTCTTTTCTCACGAAAATGGTATTGATGTTATTTTGAATCACTCCTTTCAAAAAGCCATTTCAAAAGTTTCTCCCAAAATTGCGCCGTTTTATTCATTTGACTTAAAAACATACACATTTCCACGTCAACTTGCGATCAAGCGTAATACCTAAAAGCTTCGCTTCAGTGGACAGTTCAAGTCTGTTCATCCGCAGGTTGCCCGAATTGGGCTTCTGCTTTTTCGCGAAAGCAAAGGACACAAGTAGATCAACAAGATTCCGTTTTTCATTTACTGCTTATACTATACAGTACATTAACAATGAACAAACATGCCTGGATTACATCACGTTCACCCGAAACCTTTTCTCAGAATACCAGCCCAGAAAATAAGTGTCCCCTGTCAGCTAATATAACACCTGGACCACAGCAGGAGAAAGGCTCTCAGAGGAAATTGTTGAGTGTTTGTTTGAGATAACATTTCATCACGTCCACAAACTTGCGGTCACTCATGTCAGTCTGTAAAAACAGTGCAGAGAGTGAGTTATCGCCGGCTGTGTCAGTATCGGTGGTGAAAAGGCTGTGCTTTTTCTGCATGAGGAGAAAACGGTTGGGCGTGTGTTGTGGACGCCCTGCAGTCGGCGAGTAGATTGTAACTCACGCCTTGGGCCATGTTCTCCAAACCTCCATTAAGAGGTCCCACATGTGGAGCACATTGGCGAGTTCACGAGTTGATGCCATAAGTGGTGGTTTGGCCAGAGCTATTAAACAGACAAATGAGATCTTAACATCTCTAGTCATATAACCACCCTTTCAAATTATGTTTTACGTAAATATATGTGGGCTCCAACAGGTGTGTTGCCGCAAAGCATCAGATTACATGGTAGGCCTACACGTGCATTCTTGTTAATGTAAAGGATTATTTTTAGCCTCTTGATATGCCAAAGCTAATGGAACACCATCCATCCATCAATCTATTTTCTGAACCGCTTTATCCTCACAAGAGTCGCGAGGCATGCCAGAGCCTATCCCAGCTATATTTGTGCGGAGGACACCCTGAACGGGTTGCCAGCCAATCGCAGGGCTCGCAGAGACGAACAACCATCGACGCTCACACTCACACCTTGGGACAATTTAGAGTGTTCAATCAGCCTGCCATGCATGTTTTTGGAATGTGGGAGGAAACCGAAGTACCCGGAGAAAACCCACACAGGCCCGGGGAGAACATGCAAACTCCACACAGGAAGGCAGGAGTTGGAATCGAGCCCGGTACCTCTGCACTGTGAGGTCAACGCGCTAACCACTGGACCACCTGGCCACCCTGCTAATGGAAGACGTTTTTTTAATAGTGTCAAGATAGTCCGGGATTCTCCGGACAGCATTGGATTCTTCAAACATAGATCCAAACATAGATTTTGTCAATAAGGATTGACAAAAAAGGATTTAAGACCGACAAAGTACAACATCGGACGGTGGTTACAATAAACCTGGAAATCGCATGATAAATCAAAAACGCTTGCAAGGACAAATATCAACGAAATTTGCATTGTCATAAAATGACAAGAAAACCCAAAGTAAATGTAATACAAAATATCAATCAAAATACTACTTTCATGTAACAAAGAAAATACATGGCGGGAAACCACGAGGCATGAACATGACACGGTTAAAGAATTCAAGGACAGTCATGAACAAGTTTTCTTTTTAAGTATCCATGAGTTCAACCGGTCAGCAATATTCAATTTGAACATGGCATTTAGCTGCTGCAATTTATTTTTGCTGAGTGCTCAAATTTGTTAATCCTTCCTCTGGGGGCCACACAGGATATAAACCTTGCTAAACTGATCACAAGAAACTATTTTTTCCAGTACAAACTACAAAGATGCATTTAAATATGAATCTCACTGGATTGACTGCTTGTTCTGTCATAACTGTTGACTTTTATTGCATTCTTCATAAAAGAGCGGGATTAAAAAGATTTTGGGCAATTATAATAATCACACAAATCGGGATTTTTCTTTTCAATAAAACGCTGTGGGGGAGATTTAATGTAAGGAAGCCGGAGAGACAAAATAACTAATGTCAGGAGAGGAGTCCAGAGGAAGTCGAAAGTAGGCCGTGGCGTGTTGAGGTGAAGTTCATCAGTGCGCTGTTGTTTACTCAAATGGCAGACAAGCAAATTGTGCACAGAGATTTATTTGTACTTGTTGAAATACATCCAGTGAAATACTGGAGCTTGTCGAACAAGGGAAATGGGAGCGGAGCATGGAGAATGAGGGCGTTGGGTCAGAGTTCTAAGGGAAGTTAATAACTTCAAATAATAAATAATCAAGTCGACTGATGGGAATTTGGCAGCCGTGCCATTTACTAGCATCATCAGTCGAAGTGTGCGATGCTCATTGCTTTGTGGCTACCGTGCACTTGCCGGGACAGACGGTCTGTCTCATGATGCGTGACAACGTGTACGTTATGTGCCTTGCCATGGAGAGTCTGCTCTTGAAGTGTTTCTGCCTAGGGGGGTGAAGGCAACCGATCCCAGATGGTGCTCTGCCTAAAGAGGACAGACGATTGAAGACCACCAGAGTGGAGAAAACAGTAAACCTGGTCCTGCAGCATCAACATGTACCATGTTACTATATCTAGACTGACTCTAATATTTTCAATTATGCAATTAAAAGTGAAGTCGAGTGTTTGCACTGAAAAAACAAAAAAACAAAACTGTGCTACAGAAATTGCAAGAAAAAAAAGGGAGTAGAAAAAAAGCTGTGGTTGATGTCCTCCAGAGGATGGGATGAGCTCAGGTCAATCGGTCTTCATTACAATGCAGTTCCAGAAAACGTCAATACTACACAAAAACACAATATAACAGCACAATACTATGCCATGTGCATCATCTGGAGCAGTCAGAATCAATATTTATCTAGAGTGACTTCCATGACAAAAACATAAAACAAAAAATTACAAGGCTCCAAATAAGCATTTTTGTCTCATTTAAACACATTAAGTAGCAAAACTTAGAATCAGATATTTTTTTTTATATTTATTTTTTACAATACTTGAACCGCCAAGACTGTGCCAAAAGGTTTTGCCAGGCTGGACTTACGCACATCACTCACGTCACCCATACGAACATTTGGGAAAGGCAGCAAGGTGGACATTTGCAGAATATTTGGGAAAGGAAATTTGTAGGAATGGCAGCCTTCATTCATTTTATACATCGACACTCCATTTCAGCACAAAGAACGGGAGAGGTCACTCTGGTTGTGCTCGTTCCTCTATGTCTGTACAAAGAGCAACCGTCCCATTTCTGAGACTATTTCAGAAGATGACAAATTTGAAGATTGACGTCAAACTTCCCCGCTCTATCAGCCTGAGAGAGGACTTGTCTCTTTCTCAACGCAATGTATAAACCAACAAGCCATTCCAAATGGCGTTTTGGTTGGGTGGAAGGTTTCTTCCACCAAAGCGGGGTTTCCCTCCCTCAATCGCTAATTTATAATGAGGGCATAATGTCTACGGAAAGGACCAACCGATACTTATATTTGTGAAAAGCAGACTTTCCCCCCAAACTATCCCTTTTTCCAAAAATGAATGATTTTCCCTTAAATATTTTCCCTTTGAAGAGATGCCCGCAAAGAGCCATAACAGATCCAAAATACCCATTACGCAATAGCCACGTGTGATAAAGCACAGGGCATCGCAACATTTCTGTAGGTCTGTGATATCCCAAAAATATTAAACATGATTACAGGCGTGATTGATTTCAGACCATACAAAGATTTTAGAGAAATGACTTTTAGGTGAATGTCTTCGATCTCCACGGGTCAAGGAGGGGGGTAGGTGGGGAAACGGATTGAAAACGTGTGTTGGCATTGGTAAATTCAACAAAAACTAAAAAAAAGCAGTAGATGTGGAGTAGATGTGGAGTCGATGTGAAGGGTTTGGGGATGTGGGGGGGTTAGACGGTATCGAGATAAGCTTTGAACTGCAGCGGAAAGGACTAGTGTTGAATGAACACAGACCACTCCCGGGCGCCCCACACCCCAAGCTGTGAAGCAGCATTAATCACGGGAAAATAAACAGAGCTGAGTCCCCACAGGCCTCAAGGTAAAAAGATTGCAGTAGTGAGGCCTGCATGAGATACGGACCGTCCCTTCTCCGGCACTTTGGTTTGCATCTCTGTTGTTCTAATCAGTGAGAATCTAATGATCATTCATCTGATTCGTCGTGTTCCCGAGCGTGTCACTGCGTCACTGCATGCAGGAGTCACACACTAAGCGCATTGCTCTGGACAACAGCCAAGTAGGTCCCAGAACCGCGCTCATGCATGGTGAGCCTCCAAGGAGCCAGCACGCTCCGTCCAGAGGACTCCGTCCTAATCTCCGAAATTGAGGGAATTTTCCCATCCAGATGAGAAGCAGATGTCTCTCTTTTTCGGTCTCGCTCTCGCCCTGTCGCGCTGCCTCTGTTTCTGGACCCTGCTTCACTGAGTCAAACCTGGACCTCCATCCCCTCGGGGACAGGAGCGGAACATGAGCACCATGGGAAGGGTAGCGCTCCCTCAGGAGATGACGAAGGAGCCTTTTTTTTTTTTTTGAGAGCCACTGCCTTTAGGTGCAGTACTGAGAGCGCATGGAGCCGGTCCAAAAGCTTGTAACTTTCTCATGGAAATACGCAAACAAGTCAATTTGTTTAAAAATGTCATGTTGCCTCACGGGCGAGCTGGTTTAGGTGGACTGCAGCCGCTCACACTGGACCGTCTCGTTCCCAGCATTGATCCTTTTACTCTTGGCAGCGAAATGTAGTCAAGAAGGATCAAACATACGAGATTTAGTCACTCCGCTTCTCATCATCCTTTAGTCTAAGTGCTCTGGGATCGCTTCATGCACCTGCAGCTCCCCTGAGCACCATACCAGCATCCTTCTCGGCTTTTAAGGTCCAATCGTGGTGCATAAAACACGCGGGAACAAACTGCTTGCCAATTGCTTGCAGTCTGTAAACAGAATGGGGAAAAAATAGCACAAGCTACCAGAGGAGACAAGACTGACTGGCTATCCCGAGACAGCGGAGATATAAGGCTTATATGGATGCCTGCTAAATGTCGAACTTGCCATACTATCATCCAAGATAAGCATGTTGGTATGCAATTGTTTGGCGAACTGGAATTGCAAGGTGGCCTAATGGTTGGGAGATGATTCCTCAACTCAAGTATGGGGGTTAAAGCTGCCGCCGTTGAAAGCCAAACACTGAATCCCTTACTTCCTTCGATGAGGGACTTGTCTGCAGCGGAAAAACACCCACTGGAGATTCGTTGAAATCATCGTGTCATTTGTTCCACACTCTCCAACAGTGGTAAGTAACCAGTGTGGGAGGAATCACAAATTACTCAAAGTTCAACACGTGGTTCCCTGTAGCTTTCTTGGGGACTTTGTAAGAAAAATGCTGAACTCTCTGTTGCATCTCATTCAATTTGTAATCGTGGAATAATAAGGGATAATTAGGAGATCCAAAAAAAAGCACGAAGCACATGACCACAATACCAAATTCCACTTCAAGCGATGCTAAAATCAGCTATGATCAAGAGAGCTGATGCTCAGCCGACATCATCCTCAACAGTGCATGCAAGAAATGGGTCCCGTTGACAACATTCCAAAGGATTTAAATACACGAATGCTGTTAATCGTCATCAATGCTTAACCAACCATTTGTGAAGATCACCTTGTTAAACTGTTTTGATGGTTTTATCTCAACACAGCGTGAAGTGACTAACCGTGGAGGTCAATTCAAAATCAAACCTATCAAAAGCAATTGGACAGCGTTGATTATAATTTTAGTTAATGAGCAGCGCGCTGCGCCCATACTGAGGGCTCAAGTCGTGGCTGAAGGTCACCGGGTGATATTGCAGCAGCAGAGCTGCAGTCTTAATAAGGCTCTATTTACGTTCTGTGGCCCCATGTTTTCACAGACTTCAACGACCTGGGATCAAAAAGAGCCCAGAGGCAACTTGATGGCACACACACACACACACACACACACACACACACACACACACACACACGCACACACAGTGATAACATGCAGTGCAGATTGAAGTGTTCAGGATGTAGGTTACCTAGAGTGGTATTCACACACCGTTTTCCCATTCTACTGAGTGAAGCTGCGGTTTGGCTCAATGACAACGTCTCATACATAATTGCAAAACTAAACACTCACTTATTCGTAAGCTAGCAAAAGTTTGAATTCAATTCAGTTTGAATTTGTTGTTTCCTTTATCTGAAAAAGACACAAGCATGTGAGAAAAGACTATGAGACATTTTCCACAATTATATTATGATTTTATTTTTATGTAAAGTAACACATATCATAAGCAGTGGCCAATTCCGTTTTTTCAAGGCCGTATATACAGTGGTACTGCATTGCCACGTCCAGGTTTACGATACCTTTTCCTATCTTGCCATATTTTCTCATCATCGGGTCCTACGTCGTCTACGCATTGATAAAATAAGATATACAGATCCACCATGCGTGCTGCAATACTAAGATGCTCGAACATAAGAGTAGAGTGGTGAAAGGCAATGGATGAAACACATTTATGTTTTCTGAAAATTGTCCAGTAATATCAGAGCTATGAATTTGAGTGATTTGACCCCATTTGTTCATGGCCAACACAATAATCTGCCCAAAAACTAAAAACAAAAAGACAATGCAGCTTTGAACAAAAGAAATCCACTAACCATGAAAAACTGATTATTTTCTGATGACATCCTCACCGCAGTCTTTTTGCGCAAGTAAAACGTAGGAGTTGAATTCATCAATCATCTTGGCATATTTTTAGAAAGTGAACAATGGCCACTCCTCAGCTCTAATGTTCCGCTGTCGCACCTCTGGGGCTTTCGTTCACGTTCGGCAACACCTGGCTCGAAAGACAGAGCGGCCGGCAAGCACCTGCACCGCCTGCATGCCAGCACGTGGAGAGATTAATCACACGGCAAGTGAATGCTGGTGATTTATGGCAAAGCGTGACAGCGTGGTCATAACACACAGAAATGACATGTGGGGCGACTTGCAGTTTAAACGCTCTCGCAGGAGACCTAATGGGCCATTATTTGGAATTCAATGCTAGGCCTCAAACCAAAGGGGTCCCCCCCACCCACTGCCACTTAGCAAGGGGAAATGAGGAGAAGGGCCCATCTCCCATCTGCTGCTTTTGATGGTGCCGTTACAAGGATTCCCTTCTCCCCCGCCCTTTCTCTTCCCTGTGGTTTCCCTCTGCCTTTTCTTGTTTCCTTTCTCAAAGGACACATTCCCACACTGTAAACCAGAAAGAATCAGGGTTCACTTTCCCCAAGCAGCTTTATGGCTCGGCTGGGGGTGGGGTTAGAGGGGCAAGGCGCTGGCCACCCCATGGGACTTGGGACCTGCCATCTTGCTCTCTGCTGTCTCTCACAAAACAGATAAAAATCAGACAAATGGATTTCGTCAAGTGTTTTTACTTGTGTGATGCTGTGGGAGTCAACAATTATAGTGGCGCTCTAGCTTTCTTGCAGCCTTCTGGGACGTCTCTTATCAATGTGAAGAAGTCGCAGGAGGAAATGCCAACTTAACTGGAAGAGGCTTGCACACTGCTGTTTATCTGCCATCTGCAGCGATAGGGGATTTGCGGCAGCTCAGGGGGCTGGCATGTCTCGTAACCGTTAACCTTGTTGTGCGCTGGATGGCGCACTCTGAGATCTTTGCTCGGGATCTTGTTACAGGCCTTGCAGGAAAAGGGCACGGCGCACGCAAGCAGCGACATCAGGCCCAAGACCGCAAGCATGGGAAATGTACTCATGAATCGGCAGGATTCTCTCTGGGCAGGAAACTGGACATCTGCAGATGTTGCGCAGCTGCGAGCCATCAGGATCCACAGCATGAGAAATAAGTGCTTGTGACGTACTTGTTCACGATGTTGACTTTTTAGTATGGTCGGCTGTGTGATGGCGCGCTACTGTGTCTTAATGAGCCAATTCCAACTGCTGAGTGGAACGCTTGTTTAGTGGTCTTTCTGCTTGAGCATTCCCATTCTAAACCGAAAAACAGTGTGGCTAGTGCATTGGACAGAACCAGGAGCATGATGAGAGGTGCATGTAGATGGAACCTAAATGCTATGCTGTATGTCTCACCCTGTATGGAATTGGGATGACGTGATGCACGCGAGCCAAGTATGCAACTCTTGAGGAAAGCGGAGAAACTGCAAATTCACAGAACGCGGCGTTTCCCATGGACTGCTTTGTACATTTGACATTCGTTTCTAAAAGGATCGCTTTCATAAACAGCGCTCCTATTTGTATATTTCTCACCTCATTAGAGCCGGTTTTATTGCAACAAAAATCGAAAACATCTAAACTGTACGGGAATATTAGATCAGAAACATCTGTTCTATAGCAAACTGAATCACTGCAGTCATCCAACTGATGGTATTGGATTTGTTTTTATTTGCAAGTAATCTCAGGCAAATGCTTGAATGGCACATTTATTATTTGCGTTTGCTATCAAAGTAGTCTCATCGACAGCAACTTCCCTGGAGCCAAATGAACCATGTGACCTCAAGTCGAATTGATTACTTGCAACATCTTTGAAAGGGAGCAGCTGGGATGTCATGAAAGCGCCGCTCGACATTATCAGATCGGTTCCAAAGCTCCCTCCGCACTTCTGAACATGTTTTCATCAAAGAGCAATCAGATAGCAACACTTCGTGGCCCTCTAATAATGAACTGAATTGTTAGAATAAGGCATCACAGTCTCTTTGAAAGGATGCTAAGAAAAAAAAGGGTTTCTGAATCGTGCTGTGATGAATGTTATTCCTGTGGGTCCACTTTTTTTTTCCTTGGTTGACAAAAAAGTAATGAATGGGTATAAATACATTGCAGTTAATGCACATTGCAAAAAATTAAAAATTGGATTTGCACCAGGTAAAAGACCAGGTAGGGTAACTGGAAGTCAGTTTGAAAAGTGATAAAACAGTGGATGGTTTAACCCTTTCAGGGACAGCGGTTACTACAGTGGACATAAGATCATTTCTGGTGCATGAAAGGGTTGATTAAATTTGAAATGGGGAGAAAAGAAAGCAATTCATTGTCATCTTGATTTGCATAAATTGCTCATAGGTTGGGTCTCACCCCTCCACAAGTTGTGGATTTTTTGCTCAGGAAAAACCTAAAAACAAAATGAAATACCTTTGCGGGTTTTGTCTCAAAGTCAATAGGAGAGAATTGCTGTTTATTTTATAAAGCACAGATAGGAGAGTATCCATTGACATTTTTAAACTGACCTGAGAAGATCACAGAGAAGGTTGTCAGGGACCAGATGAGAAAAGATCTGATGAGATGTTGTGATCTTTTTGTCACGTTGCGAGGTGGTGGTGGACCCCAAAAAGCAGAGCAGGGTTGTATTGATAAAAATACAGTGAAAACTAAATCCGAAACAAACAAAGTTCTAAGAACACAAGGAATCCAAAGTACCAAAACAAAAGCATGACTGAACCAAAAAACTGACAGGAACAGAACCATGACAGAAACAAACATGACCCGACACTGAGTGGTCATGCCGGGAGTCCTTTTAAACAGCTAATGACATAACGACCAACAGGTGTGCAGCTCCAGGGAGAGCCCTACAGTGCCACCTGTTGGTCACTAACAGAAACATGACACTTTTGTCCCCATATTTTCATGTCCGCTGATGCGATTCAAGCGTCCTCATAAGTGTCCTCATGTGTTAGGCCTGAAAGGCTTGCGATTCAAGAAACCAGATATGATTGCATATTTTTTGTTTGGGTGTGTTATAAGTACAATCCATTTCAATGATCTCGGTAGAAACCGCGGTACTTTCAGACCGAGGGCAATCTTCCCAGTATGTCACAAGCAATACAGAGCGAACCAGTTGATGCTCAGGAGAGACTAGTCATATGATTCTGACCGATGAAATGAATTCATTGTCATGTTCAGGATACCTGGCAATCACTTCTCCTCATTTCACTTCCCAGAAAGACAAGACTTTTAAAAAGGAGTTATAATAACTGCCTGACACCGCCCCTAAATCTCAGTTTCTTTGGTTCTAGTAGTGTAGGATTTGGTTTGTTTTCGAAAGTTCCAGTTAAATCACGGTGACCTATCAGTCCAAGTAAGATCATCTTCACTTCAGTGTAAGTTCATTTTTCATCATCAAGTTGTTCATTTTGATGGAGCTACTAATTTTGGCTGCACGGAGAAGCTAAATGATCATGTTCATTTGAGGACCGTGACTGTTCAAAAACTAATGAAAGAAAATGATTTCTTATCTCAAGAAAAGCATTCAAAAGCTGTAAAAAGACGAAGCAAAACCCTCATCATACATTGCATTCAACCCATAGTTTGAAGTGCAGGCAATGGCATGACTCTTGTGTCCCCCTAGTGGCAGATAATGGATCTAGTTGCAAAGGAGTGCTCAATTTACCCGCCAAAGAACAGGTCAAAGCACATATTTATGAAGATCACGCTAATGAGATTACATCATTTAGATTTGTTATAATTAGTGCAAATGGATCCAGTTGAGGACAGAGTCTCTCTCATCATCTGCGCACACCAACTGAGAATGCATTTCTACACAGTGATTTTACAAATGGCTTCCCTTTCTGAGTACACATCAAAAATGGCCTCATTAAAATTTCAGGACTTGAATGGTTGAAAATGTCCGCAGGGAAGTACTCTGTTCAACTCAGGTTTACCAGAGGGTGTGACATTGTGGTTGCAGTTATAAAATTAATGAACATAATCCACATAAAAAGCATGGGCTATACATTGGAAATATGCAGGTAAATACACACCTTAATGTTGAAGATGAAAATTTTGGGGCCTATTAATCAATTTCACATCTTGGCCAATTTATACTTGCAACTTTGTGGAAACAGTTTGGGGACCCTTTTCTGTTTCTGTTTTCTGCTACCTGAGAGCCCTTAGTCTTTACTTTAACTCGTCTCCATCAAGTAGCTTTGGAAGAAACAGAAGTTGTGTGATAACCAGGACCTTTGCTAGTTGATGTCCAGCATTACTTAGCTCTGACTTGACAAATTTTCCTTTTGGAAAGAAATCTCCATTCGACATATTCTGTTATGGGCGGCATCTGCAGTCTTTCCCAGCTGACTGCAGGTGAAAGGCAGACGACAGCCGAATCTCGTCACTCAGTTGCAGAGGACACATGGAGAACGACTCACAAAGAGAGAGAGTGAGAGAGAGAGGGGGGGGGGGGGGGGAGTTGAAGCTAATGAAACAGTCCATTATTATAAATCAGTATTGGAGCATCCTGGCTGAGACATTTCCAAGGATATTGCAGTGCTTCAATTCCAAATAATCAGCTGTACAACTCAGATGTGTCTGTTTCACCAGAAAAAAATAGTCACACAT
Organism: Hippocampus zosterae; assembly: GCF_025434085.1. Taxonomy (NCBI): domain Eukaryota; kingdom Metazoa; phylum Chordata; class Actinopteri; order Syngnathiformes; family Syngnathidae; genus Hippocampus; species Hippocampus zosterae. Next base: position 9,326,109 of record NC_067464.1, on the reverse strand, counting down.
AGACATTTTTCTTATTATTTCGTATAAATACAAAAGCAACGACTAAGTCTTCACTCTGTATGTAGCACGAACACGCCAGTGAGTAAGCTAGCAGCTAATGTTAGCAAACGTACCTTCAAGGTTGCAGAGGTTAATGAGATGTAAGACTTGAAACGTCGCTGGAAAATCTCATTCAAATCTTCAGTTGATTGTGACCTTGAAAACGCAATGCGCCCCGTGATGTACGACAACCGTTTGACTCTGAGAATTTATCTTCTAGTGTAATGTGCCCATTAATCTGCAAAAAGTGGGTATGAGTGACAGCTCCTTAAGTTAATTCCTCTGATGGAGCAATTCATATGCAGGACAATGCAGACTTTGAATATTCTTTCCAGCCATCCATTTTCACTCTTCATCCTCATTAGGGTGATGTAGCATGTGGCGGACTACACCTGGACTGGTTTCTGATCCATTGGAGGGCACGATAGACAAAGAGTCAAAACAATATTTGCACTCACATTCAAGAACAATGTAAAGTATTCACTTCAATTATGAAACATGTTTTTGGAAGTCCCTGGAGATAAGCCATGCAAGCAAGATGAGAAGATGCAAACTCCATACAGGATGGCCGGAGCCCTGATTCCCTGCATGAGCCCTGAAATGATGCATCAATGAGGCTCCGTGTCAGACGGACTTTCATTTTCGAGGGTGAACGCCGATTGAACTTCCAGTCTCGTTGAGGGAGGGTATTGATTTACTTTTTTCCCTCCCATTCACTTAGAATCATTGCACCCTTTAGAGCAAAATCCAATCTCAGTTAACCATTTAAGTGTCTACACTCCGCAGAAAGATTTAACATGTTCCTGTCATGGGATTATATGATTTAAATGTCTTATTCACAAAAGATCAAACAGGATTCCATCCTACGAGAGTAATTCTTGAATATCTACATTCAAAATCTTTGAGCCTTTTTTTTTAGACAGACTCTAAGAGAGCATTGAGATGAACATTACTCTGAATCTCATCTGGTCAGTCAGGCTAAATGTCCCCTCCCTTGCTGTTGACCAGCTTTTGCTCCTCGGAGGCCTCACTCTGGCAAACTAATCCATCATTCCGACTGCACTTCCCAACGATGGAGTGTGTGGAAAACCCTCGCTGAGGGAATTAACTTTGTTATGTCCGGAGACCATAAATCTCTTGCGATCGCTTCCAACCTTTCTCAGGTAAGATCAGGTAAACTCAACATCTCACATTTGTCCACATTTGGAACAGAGAAATACATCAAAATACGACACAGTGGTTAAATACATTGAATAGAAGTCTTGGGAGCGCTCACAACAAGGTATTGTTTATAGGTTGTTGTACTTTGCAACAGTTACCTTATTTTTACAATTGTATTTGCATTTCATTGCGTTTTTATCCATTACAGCTTGAATTTCTTTGTTACTTCTGTATATCCTTCAGCATGAAGTATGCTAGTGTTCGACCTTGCCTCTCCTCTCCTCCCCTGATGAGATGGAGAGAGTTACTGCGCTGTGTATTCACAGCCATTCCAATTTGTGTATTGATTGCTGTTTAATTCCATAGGTAAAGATCAAAGGCTAATGCTTTCTACTGAATGTTTGACTCAGCATTTTTTTCCCGGCTACAGGACGTGACATGCCTCCTGTATCACCTGGCTGGTGACATGACATAGTCTAGACGTGCTTTAGATGCAAGGCACTACATAGCAACATGTTGCCCTTCAGAGAAACATGAACACATGCCATAAGCTTATAAAATGTTGATGTGCAAAGGCATTCTTCCGGCAGTTACCGATGCTAATTGGCAGCGGAAGCGCGTATCCATACTGTACAGTGCTTGACTGCGTTCCTCCCAACGGCATGCTCAAACAGCCATGGCAAAGTGTGACTTGGCATAATCGAGGCGTCTATTTATAACGCCGCCGTTTGGACATGGTATATTTTATTCATAGGCAGGCTGGCAAAAGGGAGCGAGCTGACTCAATCGCCCGCAAGTTTTGTTTGGTGGAGAAAGGAGGTGGAGGAGGAGGGATTTCATAAACAGGTCATTGTTTCTTTGCAGAAGGCAACAACAAAGAAAGGTCATATCCTGCTGGAATGCCTCAAAGGAAGGCATTCTAATTTATATCGCGCACTCACGTAATACACTAGACAGAGCAAGTATTTTTGGCAATGTCATACATTTTACACCATAAATCTGTTGGATATGTGATATTATTCACTGTTGTCCTTCCTTCCACCTTTCTTTTGTTCATCAAAGCCATGCATTAGACCAGAAATCCAGAGATCAAATATTTGCCAAGCTTTCAAGCTAACATGGCCAGGCAACAATGGGACTCATAATGTTCAATTGGCAATTAAAAAAAACAAACACAAACAAACAAACAAAAAGACCTCATTCTTACTCGCTGTTACCTTTAGTGCACATGTAATATTTATGGTGCAGGTGGCTAGGGGGTGGGGGTGGGGAGGGGGGCGGGGTCAGTCATTGATCTCGTAGGTGGCTTAGCAGGCCCTGGGAGGGCCACGTGGGATGAAGTCACATGGGACATATTGCTTCTTCTTCAGCGTCCATTAAACAAAGCATGATGCATTGTGCTTGAATGCAAACACCGCAAGCAGGAGTTGTACCGCAATTAGAGAAATGGTTGCAGGCGCCATCACCAAAACTACATTATAGCTCAGCATATATTGTATGTAAATGTTAGCCGGCATCAAGAATCAGATGTCAGTCCTTGCACTCACCAAGCGCACAAGCTGCAGGGAATAGGCACTGCTGCACAGGAACAAAACACATCTCTTGTCAAAAGAATGATAATAGAGTAAAGGGAAATGTTTTGCATCTAACAAGCAGGATCGGATTTTATTGAACTCTGATGGGTCGGTGAGATGGAGGATTTGTATCTGAGGATGCCCTGAATGTTAATCGTGTTATCTGATATTGAAGCCAGCACTCTTATTGCTTGAGGACAATTAGAGGTGATGTTAAAGAGGGTGTGACGATGGATAATCTTTCTTTTTTTTAAGATACTGTATATTAATAGCTCTTAAGATGTTGCTTCAAGGACAGAATGATTCCATTCACTCTACAAAGAGACTTGGTCTCAGTGCATTTTAACCAGTTCATGCAGCCTGTAACCCACGAGTGTCAAAGTCAAGGCCCGGGGGCCAGATCTGGCCCGCCACATCATTTTATGTGGTCTGCAAAAGCAAATCAAGAATGTCAAGTTCCATAATGCCTGCTAAAGTCTGAACCAAAATTTGAAATTGTCATATATAATCCACAATAACAGTCATTATTCTTGACTTCTGATTTTAAAACTAATTATTCATCAGTTTGCGCTGTGTATGTAATATGCGGAGGGGATTAAACATGTATATGGTTTCCCAAAATTCATAACGTAACTACAATGTGGCCCGCGACAAAAACGAGTTTGACACCCCTGAATATCATGTAACCTCGATATACTGCCCACCATAGTGTAGTGACCGCTGCCCATGAAAGGGTTAAATATGCATTTGTGAACGTGTAGAGTCGTGGCTTACGCTTACACTCTTAAAGTGGGCCAAAGCTGCGCTGACTTCGTTTTTATGTGTTAGTACTGTATTTGAGAGAAAACAATAACCCAAGACTTAAAGTGAGGAACTGACACACATACATATATATTGCTTTCATGATAAGCAGAGAATTTCAAAGTAGCACAATAAAAGGACGTAACAGAGGAAAACTTCACTTGGACTGAAAAAGCTTTTCAGAAAGTGTCCAGTAATACATTTTCAAAAGATGAGGGGAAACTTTCTGAGCAATTGTTGTGGCCACAAAGCTGTTCCTGGACTGAATATGTGAGATAAGTGCGTTGAAGCCCAAACAAATTGAAACAAAAGAACATAAGGTGGAGATTGGTTCAGTAAGCAAGAAAAGGGGAGGAAGCACTGCTGGCATCCAAGGTCATCATAAACCTCAGCATCTGTCTGTGCAACAATGCAGAAAGAGGACACACTGGGAATCGATTTCACACAAAGACTGCACTACTTGGAAAGGCACTCTCAAATACTGCATCTTGTGTTATTGGATTTGGAACCCAATTTTATGAGCAGTATCTATTACATTCAAGACAAGCAAGGAGGATCCAGTCGAATGAAGCGCCAGCCCCCAAGACCCGTGGCCAAGAGAGGAGAAAAGATTGTCCTGTATTTTTTTAAACCTTACTTAATTACCGATGCTTGGAAATAATGACAAAAAACACACATGTAAAAATGTTACATTTCAGTGCTATTTCATCCCCCCAAAAAGCAAGTGCTAAAATAAAAACGCTAGTTATGAAAAGCTGTTAACCAGCGTGTGAGAAAAATAAACAGCACATTTGTTTTTATACAACACCTTCATATTTAATCATGAACAAGAAATAGAAACATTGCTAAGATGACACAGAAAAGCGTGAAGTTAACAGACCCCATGGTGAGCACGTCTGCCTCACAGTCTCGAGATGTAGGGTTTGATTCTCGCTCCAGTTTTTGCATGTTTTCTCAGCTACTCCAGTTTCCTCCCACATTCGTAAAACATGCATGCAGGTTAATGGAACACTAGGTATGTCCTGCGATGGGCTGGCAACCAGTACAGGGTGTACCCCGCCTATTGCCTGCAGACAGCTGGGATAGGCTCCAGCACGTCTGTGACCCTTGTGAGAATAAAGTGGTTCAGATAATGGATCCATTCCTCCCTCTAATTTCCAATACACCTATCCTATCCTTATCCAGCCTGAATTGGTTGCAAGCCAATCGCAGGGAACACACAGAAGAACAACAATTAACAATCATACCAATGGACACATTCGAGTGTTCCATTGCCATTCATGTTTTTCAAATGTGGGATTAAACCGGAGTACCCGGAGATAACCCCACACAGGCATGGGGAGATCATGCAAACTAACACTGTGAGACGGTTGTGCTAACCAGTTGGGCACCGTGCCACCCAACCAAATTTCTCATAAACCCAATAAAACGGCTTTCAAGATTATTAAAATTCATTCATTCATTCATCTTCCTAACCGCCTGATCCTCACTAGGGTCGCGGGGGATTATTAAAATAAAATATAAAATATGTGTTTCTCATTTAACCTCCAAATAATTATTAAATTACTATTTTTTTCCCTCAGTCGCTGCGGCACATTTCTCAGATCAGAATTGAATTTCCAGCTACGTCCTTGCAGACAGCACAGTTTTTTGTTGAATCTTTAAGAAATGGCGATGCTTTTGAATGATGGGAAAATAAACATGGAAGGTACAGCATTCATCGAATCAATCACTGTTGATTGCAGCCACTTTTCTTCAGCCATTCTGTTACATTCAAGACATGTGACTGTACTGACACGCCCCCTTGCGGCGCGTGTCTGCCACGCTCTCGTTAGGACAAATTCGCTGCGCGGGCAGGAGCGTAGCAGAGCGTCACCGGAGGAATGTGCTAATTGTTGATGCATCTTGGACTCAGTGCGACTCTCGGATGCTTCATCTGACTACTCGTCCCTTCAACCTTGCACATCCAACTGACCATGACCACTGCCGTGGAAAGCGGCAAGCAGCCTTGCATCGGGCTCGAGCCCCTTGACGGCAAAAACACCCTCCTGCCGGGAAAAGCGACGCCGAGCGGGGGCACGGGTCGCGGCCCCTTCGCGAACGGCGGCCCCAAAGTCACTGACAACGGGGTGCACGACATCGAGGACCGCATCTTGAGGATCACCGGCTACTACGGCTACAACCCGGGCTACTCCAGTCACAGAAGTAAGTGCCACCACACAAAACTAAGTGCACTAACAGATGCAACGATATATTGGGGAATAAAAAGACGAATGGATGGATGTATATACTTTATCATATTACTGTATATTGTTTAAATGCGACGTTATTCCATACTATAGCCTACTGTAATGTGCTGTACTTTATACTATACTAGTGGTATTTATACGACACTATACTATACTATACTATACTATACTATACTATACTATACTATACTATACTATAAACAGCCTAATCATAATTATTTTACTCAACTTTCTGAAATAGGAAATCATATGCCTCTATAAATAATGGGGTATTAGATAGATAGATAGATAGATAGATAGATAGATAGATAGATAGATAGATAGATAGATAGATAGATAGATAGATAGATAGATAGATGTACAGTATGAAAAAAGCAAACATTTAATCTACTGTATTACCGGTACTCATTTTAGAAAGGGAGACAAGCACTATAGTTAGATTCACCTTTCTGTACTGCGGACATGATATGCCGTACTATAATGATTTGTATTAGAAAATGAACAAAATGTCACTGACGGCATCTTCCTATATATTAATTACCGAAAGAAATGGAAGAATACATATTTATTCATTGGCTAACAGCCAAGTATGATGCTTTCAATGCTGTTACTGTATACAGTACTGTATATTAGAAAGAAAGGGAAACACATTACTATATTCAGTTTTCTATACTGTAACATACCATATCATACCATACTGTACTATACTATACAATACCTTCGACACTACACTACGGTGCCTGCTATATGCAGCTCAGATAAATGACCAATGTCACCACTGATAGCTGCTTCGGCATGCATGTTTTATTTAAAATGATTCAGTGTCCAAATAGAGGCGAGGCTCTCTGATGATGCATAGGAATGCTTCATAATCCCTGATTGTCCACATTTTTGATTGGGAGAACACCGGTGGCAAGGTGGGAACTTTTGCTGACACAAACAGAAAGCCGAGAATGTGGGTGAATGTTAAATACATTTTGTTTTTGGAGTGATCTTTAAAAGGTTGATTTTAGTTGTTAGTGAGATTTTAGCAGGCAGTGGGGATTCGTGCAAATACTGTATATCACAAGGTATGCAGATGACAGCATTCTGAAGGAGTGCAGAATGCTTTTTACCTTGCACCACTGGTTGTCTTTTGCCTTTATTACGGATGAGGAGGCGTGTTTCAGAAGCTGAAATGCTTCACGCCACTTGAACCAAAGGATTGAGACTTTGCACGCAAGCTCCCAAACATCTAGCTCTGGCTATTACATAAAACCTCAACGACACATGATTTAAACATCGACAAGTCCTGCCCTCCCAATTTTGGGAAGTTCCACATTTTGGAGGTGTGTTCGTCAGAGGAAATGCAAAGATGCAAATTCAATTAAGAAAATGTTCAAGCTAAGGGTCCTGAAGTTGCTTCTCAACCCCACAATAGATTTTCAGATTGCAGGCAAGATAAAGGAAATGAGACTCGTGCTCATTAACTGTGTCCTGTCTGTTGCAGTCGTCTAATCATGGATGCAATCACGCACTCTCATTTGGAGGCATATCGAGCTGTCCAGGTTGATCCCACGAGAGGGAGCGCTCTTATTAATGAGCAGCAACCTAAACTTTAGATTGGAAACAGACACAACTCCCAAACAATTCCAATCACGTAGATGCTGTTCGTGTGTAAACAATGCAGTGAGTCGTGAGAGATCATCAGGGGGGCTGCAGAAAATAATAAGTAAATCATTTTTAGATAAATGGATACATTTACTGTACTTTCAACAAATAATACATGTACATTTTTGTTCAACGATCTAGGTCAGTGACATGCAACCCGATGCCATAAGTTAAGCGTACATACCCGTTTTTGGATGATATTTTTGTTTAGTGGTGGAGCGTCCGCGCTTCCCTAATGTGCCTTTAATGGGCTCAATAAAAAGTCAGGAAACACTGGTATGAAACATAAGCACATGTTTCAAAACTTGCAGATATTTGGAAATACATCCTGTACTGCGCCATAATTACACAAAAACTTGTGCAATGATCAATACCTGACTTGTTCTTTTACTGTATACACCATTATCAAAGGGTGAAAAAAATGCTTATGTGTTCCCCACCTTCCATAATTAACCCATTTATGCACCAATAATGATATAACATGATGAGCTGTCCACTGTAGTGACCGCTGTTCCAGAAAGGGTTAATGTGGCACCCCTCTTTTAAGTTGAACTGCCGCCTTTGACTGGCCCCTTTTCCCTCTCAATATTCGTCGAGAGGTAAGCATTTTTAGACCTGGAGAAACGTTTGTTTTCATTTACAAGTTGAAGTACTTCAATACATCGCTGAGCCATATATTTTGTGTTAGGGGTGCGCTGTATCAATATAATTGACGAAGAGGACATTGTTTTCTGCTCTTTTCATCAGGTGTGTTGTGTTAGTGTGACCTTTTACTCCTGATGTCTACGGGGCTGGGGGTACGCCGTATCAATATAATTGACTAGGAGAGCATTATTTTCTGCTCTTTTTGCCAGGCTTTGTTATTGAGCCCATTAAACGCAACCAACACAAGAAATCGTGCTATGCCTCATCAATATTCTAAAACACAACACCGTTGGACACCGCCGGTTGCACTCTCCAACGTACTGTATTTATGCTGTACTATCATCGAGCAAGTACTCACATGTTAAATACATAATGACCGAAAAGCCACCGGGAAGTGCAAACAACGCAATCGCCATTTGTTGTTCAATCACACATTTTACAAGTCTAAATGAAATATTTCATCCCTTGTGTCACTTTGAAGGTGGACTAGCGGTATATTGCATATGAAGTGCAGCGGAGTCAAGCAGTGTTATTCACATAGGCGCCGTCTTGCGTTGCATCGTGTAACCGAGGAAGGTGAAGGATGGGATGTCGACTGCGCTGTAATTTCAGGCCTAAGGAGCAGATGTGCATCATAATAACACCCGTTCCAAGCCTACAATAGACCACGCGTCTGCAAGCTGAGGGCTTTATTTGATTTGGGAAACATTTCCAAATTTTCCAATAAAATATGCCATCTGTGCATTCTCCGTCTATTCATCAAGTTGTCGTTTTAGTCAACAGAAGGTATTCCTCAGGGTGTAGTATTTGTATTGTTATTAAACATGCTGTCAAGGTTATAGTGAGAAGCAGTCACCATTAATTAATCATCTACTGTAGGGGCACAAAATGGATTTTCTGAAAAGTGACTTTTTGGAGTGCAAATGAGTATTGCTTACCACAGTGTCAATGAGGATCAGTTCCATCAGACAAAGCGTCATATAAATGGAACACTGGGGCTTATCCCGTCTCGCTTAGGGTGTAATGATATGTTAAGTAAGCTCCTGTTGGCACTTTGTTGTTATCGCCACTTGCCATCTGCGTAGAGCTCGAAATTGCCTCTGAGGGGCTTGTGTACTACATTTTGTGACAAGGTCTTGGCTGTAATACATCATACCGTAATGGTGTTTTCAGGCAAAGTCATTGCAGCTTTTAATAAGAAAGTAGGTAATATCCCAAACTCGGTGCTTATTCCCACTGTCATTGTTTGGCACCTGCTGTTCCACGTGACAATAGCATGCAGTAAATGCCTCTTCAGCATCTCTAGGAAAGCCATTAAAGTGATTTGCTTTGTATCAAGTTTTACAGGGCTAAATTAACAAAGGAGGGCCAACACAGTAGCGAAGGCACACTCCCTGCTGGATGAACAGGCCGAACGCAGGAGAAATGACAGGTACTGCTCAGCAACGCGATTGTCCCGTCACTGCTTTCAAAGCAAGGCCATCCTAATCGACTTCTAACAAAATTAGAATGAGAAACTACTTGTATCGTGTTTGAAAGTGCAGTTGAGGGGCATGGAGAAAGAAGGGGGGGGGGGGATCATTCAATCTTCTTTTTGGAACCAAATTTATAGACAATGTTCACAGAAATATATATTTTTTCCTGCAGCTATTTTCAAGGAAGCCGTTCCCATGCCTTCTCTTGCAGAGCTATTTATAACAAGTCTAATGTCGAGACCGGGATGTAAGCCTTGCCTGAATAAGTGCTGTTAGCCTCCGCAGTCTCTTGGGAATCTGTGAAAACACCCTGCAGGCAATGGGTGCAATGTTTCACCAAGGAACCTTTAGCTGTGCATACCTGTACTCGTGATCCTGTGTATGTTGATGTTCCAAATGTTGATGTATTTCTCGCCAGGTGATTTTGGATAGTCGGCCAGCTTCAACTTCACTGTAATGAAATACTCGAATTAGATGATATAATGGCACGACAGAGTCAAGTTTAGAAATGGTCTTTCTCATTTTACGAGCAGGGGCCTGAGTACTGTGAGCTGCCAAACAATGCCCTTGTGGACTACATGAGTGCCGAGCATCGATAAGCTGCCCTTCAACACCCTCGAATGAAATGAGTTTATGTTTACTCTATTCGTTGCAGAGTGTACATAGGCATAGAGATGAAAGTGGCATGGATGCAAGAAGACATTTGCTCACTTGCTCGTTGAGACAGTTCAATTGTCATGCCCAAGTTCACAAGGCATGCTCAAAAAAGCAATAATCCTTTACTATTGGTGAGACAAAAAATGTATGCATTTGCAGTATTTTCAGATATGTGTCCAAACTAGGCCTCCTTTACAAGAGTTTGGGGCCAGCACTTGGAGAAGCCTAAAATGTGAAAATGTAAACCCTTTAGCAACTAACCTTTTTGATTCATGAAAAAAAATCTAATCTAAATTGTTCTGTTTTTTAGTTCATCACATATAGCTTTAATTCAAACTAAAATATTGATGTATACTCATTCTTCACCAAAGAATGATTTATTGATTTTTATTATTTTTAAAATTCACTGTGAGTTTTTATTTCTGGTCATGACCTAGTTTGAAGCCTCAAGGTTCAAATTATTGCCCTTCCTCTGTGATTGTGTATACAGTATTTTTTTTACTGCTCGTCCTCCAGCTTCTTCCCACGTTCCAAACACTTGCATGTTAAGGTCAGTGAAAACTCTAAACTGTCGACTGTTGTGAGTGCAAATGTTCCCCTGCGATTAACTAGTCGTGAGTGTAGCCTGTCTATATTCAAATCAGCTGTGATAGGCTCCAGCTCAGCTGCGATTCTAATGAGAATAAGCTGTATAGAACACGGATCGATGGATGGTATTGAAATGCACTGTCTGTTATTTTCTTATTCACCACTAGGAGGTCGTCATATTCCATAGTTCAACAATAGTACTTGGAAGGCAAAGTAAGTGATTGCGCACAATTCTGGCAGGGAAAGGACGAGAGGATACCTTCTCTCCATCCTTCATCTACCTTCCTGGTCCTCATTGTGATATTTAGCGACAGAGAGGGTCTAATAAGGCCTTATATGACAGAGAAGTGTGTGGAAATCTAAATGACAAAAGGACTTCATAAAAAAGGATTTCAGTGCGTCAGTAGATGGGGATGCAGCTGTTGCTATGGGGGTTGAGAGGGTAGATGCTTTATTATTTGCTGCTTTGATCTACTTGGTACTCACGATCAGTGTAGTTCTGGCGGTTACAATGGACGGAGAGTTAGTGATTCATGCTAGGTTTCCAAACTAACTAAATGACAAAGTACATGCAATTACGCTATTAAGCAATTACTGCGGTTTAATAAGTTAGCTATACATACTGTCATGCTTCAAAACAGTACAGACATTTTACAGAGCAACTGCTGGTATTTTTCAAACCTACAGTGGCAGTGCCTGTGCTGGAGACCTCACTCTTAATCAGATAGTGATTAGCATCCTGGGCTTTGCTGACTGGATGCTTTTTTTTGCCGTCCCTCTCTGTCTAGCTTTTGTCTCCACTCATCAGCAGGTCTATTTTTAAGTGACCCTCCTCTCACGGGATCCATCCTCCTATCTTCCTCCTACACCAGCGCAAACACTATAGCATCGGCCGAATTTGGGTGGCACATTTATTCATTCAAATGGCTGCAAGGTTCATTAAGCTGAACATTCTTACTTTATGGTTGGGCTCATACGAGATACAATAAATGTGCCCTCGTAGCAGTATATCCGATAAAAATATTACCGGTACATCAGAGTAATGAATGCATCTGTGATAGGGCTTCAAGCAATTAAAATTACCTTGGTTTTGAATTATGGCTCATATTAGCAACATTCAAAACAGTGACTTAATTTGCCTTATTTTACCGGTACTCAAAAATTAAGCAATGTATGCACTTGCACTACCTGCTATAGCTGATTATAGTATGGCAATGGGAAATAAACATACGGTATATCATATTAATGTAGCATTTATGAATGTGTAGATATGCAGCAGTGGGCCTCATCAGTCTGGTGAGTCTGTCAATGAGCTGCCATCTGTATTTCAGTGCTGCCTAGTCGTCGCCAACAGCCAAGCAGTATTGAGAACGCACCTACGGGTACAAATTCACACGCAGGTGCCATACACCTGACATGCAGCCAAATGCAATGTGTGTGTGCGTATGTGTGTGTGTGTGTGTATTTTTTCCCCTTTATTTAGCTGGGTCTCGGCTCGTGCCATGGCTGTGTGTGATATAGAAATTATGTTCTCGACCCTGATTGGAGGGACGGACTGCGCCCACTTGCGTCGGCTTGAATTACTTATGGAAACAGTGATGGACTGACGGATTTGTGTGACAAAATGCCCACCTCTGTATGTGCGTTTAATGGACATGTTGCTGCCAATCACGAGAGGAAGTAAAATGAATAAAATAAAGTTCAGCTATTCATTAAAAAAAAATCTTAAACACCACGGTTCCTCCAGGGTGATCTAGGTCTACCGCTACTATCGAGTGCCATTTTTCATAGAATTGCCAATGCCAACATAAAAAAATGGAATGGTGGCCAAAAACTTGAGCCCAGTAACATGATCGATGCCATTTCTACAGCTCAGTTAGATGATGTTGATGATGTGTACAAACATGCTGATAAAATGTGAAAGCCAAAAAATGTGTAGCAGAAGACAACGAGGGACTGCAGAGAGAAGCCTGCTCAGGTAGAAAGATGGTTGGGAGCATTAGAAGAGAGGAGTTAGCGCAGCATAATTAGCCTGGGCTGCTTGGTTACCATCCAAACAAAGCTGCTGATTTGTGGAGCAAAATAGGAGGGAGGGGTGAAGTGAGTTGATCAGACACAAACGAGATGGGGGTGGCGAGAATGGAGTGAGATGAGGGTAGTGATTGCGCCATGCCACACACACTTAAAGCTTTGTCTCCCTTGGAGACCGTGACAGCGCTGGATCACGGCATGTCATTGCAACAGTAGTTCCACCAGTGCGCTTTGTCACTACCATCCAGACAGATAGAGAGAAGAGCAAGTGTGCAGAGAGGGAGCGGGGCCAGACTAGAGCTCCGGGGGGAAGAGTTGACAGATTTGGGAAGCGGGCAGGCAGAGTCATTGGGGTGGGTGGGGGAATAAGTGAAGAGTGAAAAGAAGGAGAAGAAGGAAAAGAAAAAGAAGAAGCGAAGGAGTAAGGATGCACGGAGCAAGGTGGAAGAGCTGCTGAGCGTGTTCACACATTACTAGACTTTCCAGGGAAGGGCATTGTTTGGGGCCCCAAGTGGAGGATGAAGAAGCACTCAGCCCGAGTGGCTCCTCTCAGCTCCCACAGCACTCAGGTCCTGACCTGTCCTATCTCTGAAGGTAAAGCCAGGTTAACTCTACATGCATGTAAAAAGGTTGTGTCTTTACATGTAGGCTTAGTGAACTGTAGGTTATGGGAAGAAAATCATTGGTTACGTGGTTTTAAGCACATCAAGTTGTTGTCATGTGAAGAATGTACAATAGGTTGATGAGCTGAAGTTGTGCTGATCAAGCAGAAATATGCACCTTGTATCTTCGGAGGGAGATGTGCTGCATGCAGATAGATAGGCAGTGTGCATGGCCCCAGCCTGGATGTAAAAAACAAAAAAATCAACAAAACAAACACATCAGCAAGTTCTGCTCACTTGTCCTTTCTCCCCATTGAGCATTTCTGCTCACAACTCACAAATAAGCAAGCAAACTCATCCCTAAAAGCTTTGAACGTCTTCTAAATCCATTTTCTAATCTGTAGAGCTCACCTTTGTTTGAGAGATTGAAATAAGATACCCTAAATCCCCCTTTCCGTAAGCATCATCAGCATCCCACTTCTCCTTAAGACGACTTATCAAGGTTGCATAGTGCTGCTGACATGACCATGAGCTCCGGTGGGAGTCTATCCATCAATGTCACGATAAAACACACACCAGTTGGGTTGGAGTAGCAGAGTGCATCACACTGGCAATATGAATATGAGCTCCATTAAAAATAAGCCATTAATGAATGTTACTGTTCTATGCAGCACTTAGGAGCTGCTTGCTGAGATAGAATCAGGCAAGTGTTTGGAATGACCTTATTTGCCATCACGAGCGTAAATATGGCTGACTCTGGACTCCTCATTTGTTGACGTATGTTAAAATAGTATTTTTCCAGACTGTATGCACCACTGTTGGAACTTCGGAAACAGGAATATTTGTGAGCAATAACACAGCCTCATGGAGAGCAGAATGTTGGCCATGTGAGCTGCTTCTCCGGGGCAGGGGAATAGTAGAGTTTTAATATCACCGCGTGTTGGCTGCAGATCAGCCTGGAGTGGCTTTTATACCTTACGACTGAAGCGCCTGCAACCAACACTAAAGGCTCTAGGATTTCTCTGTAATGTCAAACACAAACACTTTTTGCTTGGAGGATGGAAAAAAGCAGACAAGAATGGAGCTGATGTACTCTTGCAGAATGACGGCAGGCAGAAATGGAATGAGAGCAAATCCCTTTCACAAATTCCCTAAAATCTGTAAATTTGCATGTTGTATATCAGTGATGGGCTATTGGCGGCGCGGGGCGGCCTGTGCCCACACTCTGAGTGGCCTCTTAAATTAAATAAATTAATATGTTTTGATTTGGATGATAAACCATTGATTCATGTTCTGAGCCATTACCGTGAAAACAGTGAGATAGCTTGTTAGATAACAATACTCAAGAAGGATTAAGGAGGATTAAGCTCAGGAAATGGGAGAATGTTCCCAAATTCACACTTTTAAATTGATGATAAACATTCATATTCAAAATCTTTGCAGTACACAGATGTGGAAAATAAATTAGTATCAATGTATACTTCAATGGCAAAACCAAAATTTGAATTTGAACGTGGACATTGAACTTTATTTGAAATATGACAGTTTACACTTTTGCACACTTGAAAAATGATGGGTTGAAATAATCATAAGCTGAAAGCTGTTAAAATCTGGTCACATTCAACCCAAAAAAAAGGCCTCACTGTTACAATACTTTTGGTTGAAACTGTAGCTCTCCTCAGTTGCTCTGTCATAAATTTAAAAGGCAATATTGTCACACAAGTAAACATGTTTGTGATGCAGGGCTTAGAAACACATTTATTTGTGTCTATCAAAAGCAGAGGCATGGCTGCTCAAGTTGACTGTTGGTGACTTAACTAACCCTAATTTAGTCATAGTGGCCCTAAATGTGGTTTGGTGACACTGATGGGTCATTAAATATTCCATTGTGCATTTATTGATGACAAAGGTTCCACACCATCATTATTAGTTGACTTGATAAACACAGTCAAAGAAAGAGTTATTGACCAGCAATCCATTTTCATTCAACTCGAGGGTGGCTGTGCCGTACTCCTACTGCTCGACTTTTTATCGATTAAAAAGAAAAAGTCCATCGATGCAATAATGAACACTGAGATGCTGTGCTGTGCTAAAAGGGAGATACTTGCAGGCACGTGCCACATGCTGAGCTAGCAGAGAGAGCTTGGGCAGCGCATGCCATCCTTGATTTCCTGCTCTGGTGTAATTTGATGACTGCATGCTGTTAAAGTTAAAAGAATGTCCCTAAATGTGTCTGTCGGTCAGCCATGTAAACAAGCCACTGTACCTGTCTACAGTCTTTTTATTTAATTTCAACTGATTGTAACGTCTAATTGTGAAATTCAACAACTCTGTTTATTTTGAAACGAAATCACACACCAGCAGGCATTCATGACCATGTCAATGTGAAAGAGTATGAAAACAATGCTGGGGCAGGGCTACTGCTGTTTTTCATTTTTCTTCTTTGTGCTTCCGCTATTTTTATTTTTAGTCTTCGTGATGGGTTCGCTTTGGCCTGGGGAGTCAAGTTCAGCATTCGCTTCAATGATATGTGGCGCCATTTAGCGTCGTGAATGGGTATAAAGTCTAGCCCCTAATATAAGACGACATCCACTTTTCTTATGTCTTATTTTAATGCAAAAAACACCGTCTTATATTTGGGCCAATACGGTATTGATGGGTACATGTTTTCATGTAGCGTAGCATGAGTCCCTTGTATTTTTGGTTTCAAGTTTCTCGTAGGAGTGGCAAGTTGCTTGTGTGACATTCTGACACACAAAAAAAACCTGTTTGTTTTTCCATTAGGAGAGGATGGTTTGGAGTCTCAGGCTGAGACGCCTGGTAGTGAGGCAAGTGTGGAGAGCCAGTCGTACCAGACATGCACTAGCACAGTGCTGAAGGTGCTTGGTGGCTTGCTCATGGTGCTGTGCATCTCCTCCTCCTGGGTGGGTACCACTCAGGTGGTCAAGCTGACCTTCCAGTCATTCTCCTGTCCTTTCTTCATATCCTGGTTCAGCAGCAACTGGAATATGCTCTTCTTTCCAATTTATTACTCTGGACATGTGGTGACCACAAGGGAGAAGCAGACACCTATTCAAAAATTTAGGTAAGGCGTTTTTCCATCAATCCATTGTCGATACTGATTATCTTGGTTGCAGCTGATTTTAGGTGAAAGACGCACTGCATCCTGGATTGGTCACCAGTCAATCACAGGAGCATATATATATATAGACAGACAACCCTTCACATTCACAGTTATTGAGGAGGAAATTAATTGCTGCCTGCACAAACAAGAGTGTCCCAAGACACCATCAGTGACCCAAATAATACATAATTTTAAGAAATAATTTTGGGGGAAAAAAGTCTGTACACCATTGGTTGGGTTTGATGGATTTTCATCCAGTGACACATTCATAATGGACCTGTGGCTGACTGTGTATCATTCCAGAACATAGTCCACCATTGGCCTGAGTCAGCTGGATAAGGTTACAGCCCCTTTAGTGACCTTGACAAAAATAAAAGACGAAAAGAGATCGATCGATGGATGAAAATACACTACATGAGGGGTCAGCAACATGGCCCCCAAAGACCACATGAGTAGCCTACGGGCCTGTTCTAAAAATAGTTCACCAGTGATGGGACAGTGTGATTTTCTAAAACAAAAATGTTGTAGAAATGATCATTTAAAATGTGAACACTAGCATAGTTTGTGTGTGTGTGTGTGTGTGTAGTTTGACAAGGCCATAAGAGATACTGTGTCTTTTGACAGAGAGTGCAGTAAGCTGTTTGGCGACGAAGGGATGACTCTGAAGCTTTTTGTGAAGCGAACAGCACCTTTCTCCATTCTGTGGACGCTGACCAACTATTTGTATCTCTTGGCCTTGAAGAAGCTGACCGCCACTGATGTCTCCGCTCTTTACTGTTGCCACAAAGCCTTCGTTTTTCTCTTGTCCTGGATTGTCCTCAAGGACCGCTTCATGGGTGTCCGGGTATGTATCTTATTAATTCTGAAGGATAAAGAGATGAAGATAGCAGGAGGACTGCTGTCTCATTAACGGACATATTGTTTAGATTGTTGCTGCCATCATGGCCATCACAGGAATCGTCATGATGGCATATGCGGACGGTTTCCATGGTGATTCCTTTGTGGGTGTGGCACTGGCTGTGGGCTCAGCCTCCACTTCAGCTCTTTATAAAGTGAGACAACAAACCACATGAATATATGAAGTAATCGGTCCAAGCAACTGATGTTAACCAAATCGTTTGTCTTCTCACCATCTAGGTGCTATTCAAGATGTTCCTGGGAAGTGCCAACTTTGGCGAAGTTGCTCATTTCCTTTCCACCATGGGTTTCTTCAACCTCATCTTTATCTCCTGTGTGCCCCTCATCCTCTATCTGACCAAAGTAGAGCAATGGGGCTCCCTCTCCTCACTGCCCTGGGGTTACTTGTGTGGCCTGGCAGGATTATGGCTAGGTGAAAATGCAAAAAAAATACTTCTAGCATTAGGGGGGTGCAATGACACCATTTGCTTTAGTCTACATTCATGATTGAGTCGGCATGAAGTTGTTCAAATTGTCCTAAACTAAAATAAAAAAATGCACACATGCAGATGTGCGCAATTTCAGTCTTAACCGTTTAGGTATAGTGTGTAAAATGTAGTGCCATTGAGTTGCTCGAAGTGTGTGCTTCAGTCCAGTGCCCAAGAGCGACACTTCGCAAATTTGTCACCTATTTTTTTCAGCAGAGGAACAAGCATAATATCATCCCAAACAAGCATAATGTAATCCCAAACGACTCGTATTCCCTCAAGTGGCGGAAATAAATAAATCCGCTTGAAATGTCCACTTTGATCATTCGATTGTATGTTTTACAGTGTTCAACATTCTGGTTCACGTCGGTGTTGTCCTGACGTACCCCATTCTCATCTCCATAGGAACTCTACTCAGTGTACCAGGAAATGCAGGTGAACTTTCTTTATCAAATATTGCCCTTGGTTTATTTGACACTCCGTTCCAAATTATTATACATAATTCATGTTAAATGAACATGTAAGTTTTGATTTTTCTGGGGCAGTTTGTGCGCATTTTTTCTATTTAGACCACTGATTCGATCTTAGAAAGTTTTGATTATTAGTTTCCCAAATTAGCTTGATTAAATGAAAATGACAGATGGCAGTTTTATGCAGTTGAAACCACTGTCACTCGCATGAGGTTGTACATGGCAACATGAAATGGCCGTAGACCAGTTCTTAGCTTTAACCGTGGTGGACCATGTGAAGGTCAGTGCAGGTTGCATTAAAGTGTCAGCCTGCAGAGCACAAAGACACAGCGATTGCGTTTACCGATGATCCACATTTTCTTCTCTCATATCAGTACAGACACTTTTTAAAATTAATCTTAACTTTTTTTTTTGTGTTTATCTACCCTGACCCACTGCCCCTCTTTGGTTCCTTACTGTAGCTGTAGATGTCCTGAAACACCAGGTGATCTTCAGCTTGGTGCGCCTTGCGGCCACGTGCATCATCTGCTTGGGTTTCTTGCTGTTGCTGCTTCCAGAAGAGTGGGACTCGGTCACCTTGCGCTTCTTGGCCACCATTGCAGACAAGAAGTCAGAGGATCACGCCGAAGAGCTTACGGAGTCCAGCTTGCACACGAGAAGCCGTAGTCGAGCCAACGGCGCCGTCTCCCTTCCCTTAGCATAACGTAGTCAGATTCCACTGTGAGCTTCTTTCCTCCACTGCCCACCCAAGGAGGGGAGACTGGAACACATGACGGAAACGATCTGCAAGACATGGCAGAGTATCAAGATTGTGTTAGTCAAGGATGCATCAGATGCACCTGGCTCACTGCAAGAGGGATATTTATGAGTTTCACCAATGAAAAAGGTGGGGGGTGTTATTTACATTAATGATAAATCTGCCACACTCAGTGGCAGTCCCTCACCTGTGGACTGACCAATGCCCTGCTCGACTCTCCAAAATGTATTCTGTGAATATAAATCCTGGCAGGGACAGTTTGGCTATAGAAAGATATGTTTTATTTATTTATTTATTTTGAGAGGAATAATACATTTCAAATCTTACTGATGTGCATTATATATAAGAGACTAACAGTTATCAGTACTTGTATAAGTATTTCCTTTTGTTTGTTTTTCATATGCCTTTTAAAAAACCTGCTCACGCCACTCACTGAATCACACAGCAAATGAACCACTTTTATTTAAATGATTTAAAACTCTGAATGTCATGGTTTCCCACTTCTTCAGACTACTAGGATCCAGGATGAATGCCTGGAAAAAGAATGCATTATTTCTGATTTCGAGAAAACATTAAAAAAAAACACACATTGTAAACAGATACAAAGAAATTGCTCAATTTTGAAACATTGCGTTCAAGATTCATAAAAATGAGCCATATATTTTTTTAAACAGTTTAAAACGAATAGAAATTATTAATTTGCTCAGGCTATGGCTCTGTCAGAGTGAGCAGGATGTCTCTCTTTGAGAAACTCAGATGTGTGGACAGAGTCAAGAATCATTCTGATATGATATTGTTGAATGAATACGTTGCTTTTTTTGTTTTATTTTATTTTTTTAAACCATCAGCCAATTCCAGAGAGTCGAATTCAGGACTTTGAGGGTCATTCAGAGGTGTTAAAATACTGTGGCGTGATTTTTTGGAAAGCATTTATAGAATTTACGTTTGCATTCATCTGAATACAGCAAGAAAGAGTGTACCAGAGCATTAATGAGCAGAAATAGAATAACTTTTTTGTAGGTTACTATTTGAAGCACAAACAGTGAAGGAGATTGAGATGATTGCGCTGCACTGCAATTCATCACCTTCCACAATCACGCACCATCTGGGATAATATGTGCATGCTATCGAGCAATAGAAACAAAAAAAAAAGCCTAGGGGGACTGTTAAACTACTGTGCATATGATTGGCATGTCTCACACACACAACACACACATACACAAGTCGACATTACAGTGCTGCTATGGTTTCTGGAGCACAGTGAGTGAGCCGAGACCTCTAATAAAGGGTTTACTGAGATGACATTTAAACACTTGCAACTTAATAAGATGAAATAATACAGGAATCCAAATCGAATGTAACCCAGTTGTATTTCCTGTATTGCCAAGAGAAGAGAAGTTGCTATTTTTTAATGCACCCCCCCCCCCCCCCCCAAGGTCTGCCAAAAACATCAAGTTCTCTCAACCATTTGCCATGAAATACACATGGACCTGTGGGGAAGGTTTCTATAGAAACATCTTCGCAATAAGAATTGGTAGAACAAAAGCATGGCTGGGACGGTACACACTTATTTGATGTTTCTTTCTTTTTTGTTGCTAAGATACTCAAGTGCTCTTTTCAAACAACATGCCAATCAAGCAAAGACAGCATTCATTTTCTTCTCTTAGCAATGATAATTCACAAAAGGGTTCATTCTCCAATTTCAAGGCACACAACAGAATGAATCAGGTAACAAAGTAGAGGACCTGCTGATATCTACAAAACGAATAATTCATTTTGAATTAGCCGGAATATGCCCTGAAGAAGTTGAGACGGTATCTGGGGCTACCTGTCCTGTCAGATTCAATTGATATGGAAGTAGAGTGGAAAGTAAGCTGCTCTACAGACCATGAACACACAGTAGCGACTTAACTTTAACTTTAGTAGCGACTAAACTAGCTCAGGCAACGGGAATTGTTCTCAAATTCACATTTTAATTGATGGCGAACCTTAATAATCAAAATCTTTTACGTACCTGTACATGGGTACAGTGGCCCGCATAGCCGAGTTTGCCTTGGGCCCCCAAACTATACTGCTGCTAATCACTAGCTCACTGTGCGCCCCAAAGCTATTTTCTTAGTGCAAGGGAATCATTAAACACGTACTATATTACTAATTTTAAATCAATTGAGGATTGTACCTTCTCTACATTTACATTTTGGATTGATATTTCAACAGCACTATGGTGCGGATGTGATAACCGGTCGACCACCATGCCACCTTCATGAAACGAACATAACTTCATTGTTCGAAGAAGCAGAAAAAGAAACCCTAATGGCACTCATTACATTTTGTAATTAAATCTAACAACGTTTGTCATACAAAAAAAGCAATTTAATAGATTACACAGCAGGAACGTCATTACCATAGCGTTAGTCAGATTAATTGGAGTTGCAGCACCCTCTGTAGGCTAATGTTAGATACAGCTGAAAAAAATGAGCGCTCATTTTATTTATATCTAACGGAAGTCATATAAAGTATTACAAGATATTATATCAGCAATATCACACAATTCCGAGTTTGTGATATTTGAGTCCAGAAATTGTTTTTCAGGATTTGTAGAAGCAGACTGTTCTCCAAATGTTCGGGAAATAAAGGAACTGATATTTCCCAATCACCTGAAACCACAAATTCAGGGCAAATGATGCGATCATATTTTATAACAGGCACTCTAAGACCAATTAAGCAGGAGCAATCTGTTACGGTTTTACAGTACAGTATTTACTCATTACATAAACAAAAACGGTTGGCCTTACAATCTACCACTAGGTGGGCTTATTGTGCTGAAAGACGGCGGCATACTCCCACGTCTAATCATAGATGCTTTTGTTTCGTTTTATTCATCGTCCGTGTGTCCAAAAAATGTTTCAATTTAACATTGTGCAAGTAAAATATGTGTAGTCTAAGTCTCGATAAGTATGACCAAAGTCAGTGGAGCAGGCCATACATTAAAACAAGTCAATCCACCCAAAATGCAAATCTAGCAGCAAGAAGACTGCAGACTTTAAGAGTCAGTCTGGCCTCATATCGAGAGAGAGAGAGAGAGAGAGAGAGAGAGAGAGAGAGAGAGAGAGAGAGAGAGAGAGAGAGAGAGAGAGAGAGAGAGAGAGCGAGAGCGAGAGAGAGAGAGAGAGAGAGAGAGAGAGAGAGAGAGAGAAAAACACTTTTCCAACTGGCTGGCCACAAACACTGGGCCTTAAAGCCAAATCACGATGAAAGAGCGGAGAGGTCTCATCGCCCGCCGCACAGCGTGGACACTTAAAAAGAAGGTGATGGTTGCCGTGTGAGCAATTGCTTCCAATTGACAGAGGATTGGTCATGCTCAGCCTTGTGAGTGGAAATCCATGTGAGAACGCAGCATTTGGACCAGCGAGGGGCATAAGAGGCCAACTGCAGACAATGGGGGTACTCAGTGATTCTGGATGCTGTGGAGCACAACCGCCTCTGATTTAACTCTTCATTGACTGGTTATGTACTACATTTAATGCAAGTAGGTACCCTGGTATGTGCCAGGAGAGAACCTCCCCACCCCATTAATGATTATCTTCAATTTTCATGGAGTTCTTATTAGGAAAGACTGTGACCAAGATGTGACTGCTACCAGCCGACAACTGTGTTACTTCAATAACAACTAATTAAACACCCTGAGTTAGTGCACCTACATAACATTACCACACAGCCCAACCTCATCTACCCTTGTGACTCTTTCACCAATTAGCCAGGTCTCGACAGCTGAATGTGGCCGACTGCTTCCATGTCTCGGAGGGCAAGAGGGGTCAGCGCTCAATCATAGGCTGGTTGGAGTTTTTTTTTTTAAGTACTCACTAGTTGACAGGGCGGGGATGGGGTCAAAAGGGTTGGAGGGTGGTGTAAGGACCCCTGCCAGCTTTAAAGAGTAGCCTTTTGTCGCCAAGGCAGTGTCGGAGGCAGTCAAGCCTTTCACTGCCCTGCCAGCCCCCTCTCCTTCAGGCCTAGAACAGCTGATGACAAGGCCCCAGCTGCTAATTATCTGGCTGATGGAGAGTCACTGAAGTGGGCCTGTCATAGCAAGGGGTGCCCTTGTGTTTGCAATGTCCTCAATGTAAAGGAGGAGGGAGTAAAGAAAGGCCGACAGCAGTCACAAGTACTTCAATATGTCTTCCAGTGAAAACTTTGTGCGCCCAGTTTAATTATCAAACGCCACAAATGATTGGTTGAATGATTGTCACACAAATGAAGTATACGTACATCGTGCTCTAAACGGAGCTCCACTCTCACAACAATTTACATGGCGCAGGAAGGAAATATGGACAAGTGTAAAACATTAATACGGTGGCTCCTTTGATTTGAGTCCATCCTAAAGCAACAGCTGGCATATAGGAGCGGGACTCGTGGAATTCCATATGTAATAGTCCTTAGATTGAAGTTCCCGAGCTATACAAGAAAGAAAAGGGAGTTCTTTTTCAACAAGTGTGTTCTCAAGCAAACAATACATGTTTCAAAAAATTGCATAAACTTACAAGTTGTTATTTTAGGTTTAGCGGAGGAATACACCTGTACTGAGTGTTGGTCCACATAGCATCCAGAGAGTGTTGTGTCAGGCACTTTGAAGTACAACTAGGATGAAAATAATACAACTATTAATCAATATGCAATTCACAATATTTTTTTAATGTGCTGTATTTCTCAGTGTATTTCTCCCCACTAAGTCCTGACTTGGCATTTTTATTTTAGAAAATATAACATGCTTAATGAGAATATATGAAAATTCTATGCAGAAGAACCTACTTTGACATAAGCTGTGAGGTCTGTACAAATGGGATCAGCAGGTCCTGCTGTCGACCCTGAAAAGGCGATCCTGCCTTCCATTGTGACGTCACGAGATCTAGGAAACTTTTGTCCTGAATATTCAAGAGTGGAAAAGAAATCATTAGCTTCTTTACAAGAACTCTCCAGATACCCAACACCCACCAAGAATCCATGCCACCAAGTTCTTTTCCTTGGAAACTTCCACATGTCCAGAGCTCACTTTAATATCCACAGAACCCATCTGAGGCCTGCACAAAAAAAGGGGAAAAAAACGTTTTAATGCAGACATTCTATTGATAAAGCCATATTCTGAATTTTTCCCCTGCATGTGTTCCTGGTGCACTTAAAGTATAATGCTAACGAAGAAGACCAATAAAACTAAATATTGAATATATAGTGACAGTACATGTGAAGTTATGTGAAGACGACACAGAATCAAAGCTCTTTGACTCTTGTGTCATGTATGTTGCTGTCAAAGGTAAGATGTGAGATGCATGAAGCAGTCGTGCTCCCATTGAACCAAAATTATGAGGACGGCACCGAACGCACAAATCCGGAAATAAAGGAAACCGTGGAATTCCTATGTGCTGCATTGTTACTCTGCATGCTTCTGCTGTTATTGGAGTTGCAAAATAATTTTGAGTATGACGAGCACATCATTTAATGGACGTATTTTTCAAAATTTTGAAACAGCGTCGCCAAATGTGTGCAGCAACCCGCAGGAGCGGGTGCTTTGCGTGCTGTGACCCAAAGTTGTTTGGTCTGCACCAGAATTCGTTTTTGTGTATTCAAAGTTGCATAGAAAAATCCAGACCAGTGTGGGAAATGAACCCAGGTCCGTTTAAAATGAACCCCTGTCCTTTTAAAGCGGACCAAAGAGTGTAGGTGTGAATACACCATAAAAAGCATGTATGCATGTCTTGTTTACCTGTTAAAAAAAGGTAGGTGTGCTTCACAGTATTCAAAACTGTTCTTTACACTCTCATGAAGTTTCAGAGTCACTGACACAAGCAGATGGGTTTCCTCTTCTTTTAGTTGATATGACCCAAGGATGGGGGGGACAGGCACCTATAGGAGATTCGAAGAATCAGTTAGCAGCGAGTGGGATGTAAATGATCCTTACATGAGCTGTGTACTTTAACCTGTGATGTGTAGCCGCAGAGTCGGAAGGGCTCCAGAGGAGGAGAGAAGGGAAACTTGTACGGTCCAGAGAAGGATGAGCTGTCGTTGTTGTCAACGCTACATGCAGTCAAAATACTGGAATCAAGTGAGGTGACGCAGTGATGCACCAGGATGTCCTGCAGCGGTGACCCATTGGGTGGCAGAGTGAGGGTCACTGTCACGTCCGGGAGCACCCCCTCCACTTCACACTGTTGAAAGTACAGCAAAGTAAAATGAAGGCCATTGATGCAAAATGTATTGCTTGCCTTTGCTTTAGACTTACTTTGCACATCACTGTGCCGTACACGTCCCACGTGTCCTGCTTAGTGGGGTGACCATATTGCATGCAGCGTACGGTTTCTGTCAGTGCTATATTCACAACAGCACGTCCACGGTGAAAGCCCGTCTTCCAGACTGGCTGCTTCTGGTTCCCAGCAGGAATGGGTACAGAATACATGGCAAGTGCCCCGACTGACGGCACATCTAGAGGCGTGCCAAAAGGGCAGACCTGCAGAAGCACAGAGGGAAGCGTTTCCAGGCGAGAGGCCATCAGCTCATTATCAACCTTTCCCCCTGAACCCAGGAGAAAATTCTGTAATCCAAGCAGAAAGGTGATGCCCTGTGAGACACACAGCAGGTTGGCTAGAGGTGGACGAGGCTCCAGAGGGACGTCCACTAGACCCAGGCACGCTACAATGAGAGATCCCTCAGTGATGACCACAACTGGCCAGAGCGTTTCCTGGCCAGGACCGACGCGTAGCTCAAAAGCTGGCGTTTTCGGACAGCGACGGCAATCATCTCTGAGAAGGACGAAAGGCTTGTGTGGATCTGAGAGGCTGAGCTCGGTGAGCAGGAGTCTGAGTACAGTGCTGTCCTCTGGAACTGCGACATACAAGGAGCCTCCAAGTTTCTTTGCACGGTGTTCAACTGTGGCAAACCTCCTTTGAATGAACAAGCGTGGTGTTACCAACACAGAATGTAATCCCGAGGGAAATAGGTATGTGGGTATTCACAGCAGCATGGCTCAAAAAACATGGTCATTCAAGGAGCCATCATCATACTGCACATTTTGAATGACGTCGCAACTGCCGTGACCATGTTTGACTGCATTTTTCATCGTATTATTATAAACCATTAACGACAACGTACAAGAGGTTTTCTAGAAATATCAAGCACAGGCTCTGGAAGACTCAGTCAACATTACCCGAATTTGAGTTCACAAACTCCATTCTTCAAATCCAAATGGCTATATTTATTATAGACGTTTCTTAATAACTGTCCCAGGAAACTGAGACTGTTCTGACTCACTGGAACCGTCTTTAAAAGATCTGTCTAATAATGTTGGTAAATCGGTTCCTGAAATTTTTTTCATGTTGCGTACCTACCTACAATGAATAAAACAACTAATAATGCAACATACGAACCTTGAAAAGCGAACTGAAGCATTTTCGCCTTTATCGTGAGTAATAATCCACAAAGCACGAAAACTCATTTATCCAGCTACTCCGCGTCACACGGAACAAAACCAAATACAACGGAAAGGTGACAACATTCACATTTTGCTCATTCATCAACGAATTGAGACATTTCCAAGAACACAAACAACGAAGGGCACTGTACTTCCTGTTTTTACGTCACGTGACATCCAGTACCATCACCTGACAGACACGCATGCGCAGTTACAAGCCGCAGCCACCGTCTCCACCCTTCTCTCTCTCTCTCCTCTCATGCAGGAAGCGGGACCTGCTAGCTGTCAACAAAGGGCAAAATTGGAGGAAATTAGCAAATCCATGTCGAGTTCGGCGTCATTGCTGATCCGCCGCTCCTCCATACAAATTGTAGTACTTCACATCGCCAGCTGATCCTTAAAGATGACGACTACTGCTCAGCTTTTTGAGGTAAAATGATTGCTGCTCTCCGGAGTTTTGCTAGCCATCACCAGCTAAGGTGGCTAACCATCCGGAACGCTAGCGCTTCTTCATCTGCTTTGCGTAGTTTAATGGATCCGATTTATAGTTTGACACAATGCTGCTGATGCGCTTTGCATATCTCACACGACGTTTCGTAACAATGTCATTAAAAGTAGTTTAGCCGTGTCGTTAACCTCGGAGATTATTGTTTGTAGTTGCTGTGAGATGATTGACGTAATTGTTTAGGATTTTTTTCACTTTAGGAGCCCTTTGATGCAGATGAATACATTGAGAGATTGGCCTGGAGGACTCCCGGGGGAGGCTCCAAAGGAGGAGTCGAAGCATTCGACCCAAAACGGTAGTGAAAAGCATTTGATTGAAAACGTAAACTTGCGCGGTCGAGTACTTATTCTTGCAGACAAAACTCAAATGCATTTTCTTTTGCTGCTTAGTCGCCGCAGCAACGTTTGCACACTAATGTATATTTTATCGTGATTCCAAACAAAGTTTGCGCAATTTAATCAAGCATGTCAATCATATTTCACAGTGGATGGGGTATACTCGTCTGATATTGTTATATATTTGGAAAGCTGATCCTGCTGTTCCAGTCCCCAGAACAATAATCATTAACATGCAACTTCATTTTCAAAGTCATATGTCTGATGGGTCACACAAGTGACTTTTAATGAAATCGTTTGTAATAATATTTTTTTCTTTCATTGGTCTGTTTTTGTTTGGTAGAGAGACAAAAATTGTCAAGAGAAAACCGAAGCTATTATTAAATCTGACAAATTGTGAATGAAGTGAAATATTTACAGACCGAACTGTTGTTGTTTTTTTCTTTATCCTGGTTCTAATTGTTTTTTCAGTCAATTAAAGTTTGTTATAAAATTGTTCACGCTTGTGGTGCAACTTATTTTTCATTAACAAAAATGCCACAACACTTTAACTGAATGTGTTGTTTATCCTTCTTGCCTTATCTACTTCCTGCACAAAACTGTTGCCACCACCTCCTCGGAAGCTCTTAGTGAAGAGTCGTAGACAACGTATCTTCGGAGGCCACCATATTTGAGTCACCAACCAGGGAATGAGTGTCTGCTGGGAAAGGCTGGGAGATGTCTTTAAGCTCCAGCCGTTGCTTAGGGAATTAGTCAGAAGATTATACACTCATCATTTCGGGATGTTTCCTGCTCTGTGAAATATGCTGCTGACTTAGAACATTTGCTATGTGGCTGTGATGGCGTTCGAAAATGCAGCTGACGAAGCTGCTCGAACCTCTTAAGGCAGGGGACCCAAGAATTAAGCATGTGACACTTTTCTCTGCCTAATAACCACTGTATGCCCGTGAGGTCCGTGGGACACGTTTGGGACTTGATTACTTTTCTAGGCAAACTACATCATTCCACATGAATTCTGCAACTTAATAACATATCCCCCCACCCTCCCATGGCAGGTTGTTGGAGGAGTTTGAGAACCACATTGAAGAGCTAAAACAACTGGATGAGAAGATACAGCGGCGGGTGGAGAAACTAGAACATCAGTGTCATCGGGAAGCAAAGGAATTTGCCCACAAAGTGCAGGACTTGCAGAGGAGCAACCAGGTGCGTTGTTTGAGCTCACGTGGACCCCTTCCTTCTTTGAATCATCACATCATATGCTCTTCACCCCGCTCTCTTCTCAGGTGGCCTTCCAGCATTTTCAGGAGCTCGACGAGCACATCAGTTATGTGGCAACCAAAGTGTGTCATCTGGGCGACCAGCTTGAAGGTGTGAACACTCCACGGCAGCGCGCCGTAGAAGCTCAGCGTCTGATGACTTACTTTAACGAGTTCTTGGATGGGGATCTGCGTAGCGATGTCTTCAGTAACCCAGATAAGGTGGGTACGATGTTCCCTCCCTTTGTGCGTGCGTGCATGTGAGCGCATGTGTGCGTGTGTTTGTCACCACTGACAAAGAATGTTATTTAGCTGGAGGTGAGACTGTAGAGAATTAAGAAGTAAACCTCCCATAATAACTTGTCAAGTTGATCTCCCCCGGTTGCATCCCACAGCTAATTAGAATTAATCAACTGTCACTTGCTGTTTGACATTTAGCTGATTGAATAGCATGGATGTCAACATGCTCATGTCAAACCTAATTGTGTTTACAGTGAGTGTTGTCGTGATACGACCAAACGTGATGCTACAAAGAAGTTGAGAATGTGCACTTCGTTCAAGTAGACACAGTAATGTAGGCAGGGAATGCACGCTAAAAGTTTAATGAAGTGACATTGGATGATTTTACATTCGCTTCTGCAATGAAGGTGGCTGTGAATCAGCGAGTGGTGAGAGGGTCAATCCCAGAGTCGGGAGCTCAATTTCTAGAAAGGGTTGTCGAAATATCTGTCCAGATTCCTTTTCCCGAGCATACCTCCAGATGAGAGGGGAAAGAGAAAAGTTGCAAGTGAATAGCTGGAGGGGAATGGCTTTGCTAATCCTCCTGAAAGGGAGGGAAGGCCCGCCAGCGTGGAGACAAGTGCTGCTAAACCCTGACTGCAGGGAGACGGCTACATTACTTACATGGGATTTAGCTAATCTTAGCTGGGGGACAGATACTTAGAAAACCTTCGCTGAGCAGAAAGGCTGGATCCTCCTCACGGGAGAAGAGTAATGATGTTAGCTGAGGCAGGCATCTGCGGGAACAGAGGAGTTGCAGACGGCGTGCCTTCGCGGGTCCAGGGCTTTTTACAGTCAGCGTGTATGTCAGTAGGCGGGTGGGAGGGGGCTTACCCCCCTCCCACCCGTTTTTTTTTTTTTTTCAGACAGATATCCCTGGCCGGACAGATTATTGAAAGCGATTTGGAATCCTTCAGGATTACAGGCCATTGAGAAAAGCCACGGCAATAAAGAGCTGTAAGTGCTGCTAAGGCAGGACCGCTGGTGCCGATGCCCAGGTGAGCGCGCCGGCCGGCCGGCTGTTATCAGCCGGCTGTTCAACACGGAGAGGCGGAGGAGGTCTGCTCTTAACATGATGATCCCCCTAGTGGAGACACTGCCGGCGGCCCTCCCTCTTTATTTCAGAAATGTCCACCTCTCGTGGTCATGATGGTGTCTCTCGCTCTCTCTCTCTCTCTCTCTCTCTCTCTCTCTCTCTCTCTCTCTCTCTCTCTTGCTCATTTCTCCCACGTGCTGACTTCCTCTCCCTTCCTCAGATTAAAGAGGCTGCCGATATCATTCAGAAGCTGCATCTCATTGCCCAGGAGCTGCCATTCGACAGGTGAGTCAGGCATCCTGGAGGCAGCTTTAGATGGGGGCACTGGCAAACAAGGGGAAGGTGCTGTATTAAGCATGTAAACTGTTCATCAAAGTCTAAGCCGATTTTTACATATGTAAGCGTTTTAAATGTTAATAGGTTTTTAGGAACAAAGCTCTGACTCACGAGGTCCATTAAGGTGTCGCCATTTCTGTATCTCGGATCTGCAGCAAGATCAGTTCCAAAATTCTGCCTTTGCAAAGATAATGATGCTCACTTATAATTGAAACAGTAAGAGAGGAAATAATTTTAAAAATTACCAATATGGGTTTTTTTTTTGTGTGAATATTATTAATGTGGCTCTGGTCTGCAGTGATGCATAAGTGCACTGCAGGTGTTTTTAATCATTTTTTATTACCATACTTAGCTACATCGATAGTTCAAAGTATGATTTTGAAGTTTTTAATTGCTTCTTTTTAATACCAAAATACTTACTATCATCTCTCCCATTAAAATCGCGTATTAGTTTCATTGTAAAAGCAAATCTGAGATTGAGGTACAGTATGCCGAATGAAATGTCGAGTCTGTGATTTTTCTGGAAACATTCCAATCTAAAGTGCTTAAATGTTTGTTTTTTAATTTAAAAAAAGGTCTTTAAATGGTCTCAAATTTGAATGGTCCTTTTGTATTGGCTCTTTTGACATTGTGCAGATGTACCTAATGAACTGTCTGGTGATTGTGTCACATCACACTAATCATCCTCTCTTTAATTTTGTGGTCTCAACAGATTTGCTGATGTCAAAGCCAAAATTGCAAGTATGTTTATTCCATGAGTCAGCCTTCATCATAACGTTCACTGAAAGTTTATTTTCTGACGGATCATTGGATTGTTTCAGGTAAGTACCATGATCTGGAGCGACAGCTAATCCAGGAGTTCACCGCTGCCCAGCGCAGGGGAGAGATTGGACGAATGCGGGAGGTGGCGGCCGTTCTCTTGCATTTCAAGGTGACCACAATCAGGCAAAATTCTTGTAAACATCAGCTGTTAGATTCATGACGTGGCTAGAGTGAGGTTTTCTAACCATGACTAAAAATTGCAACCTTTGTTGCTTTCTGAAGGGCTATGCACACTGTGTAGACGTCTACATCAAACAGTGTCAGGAAGTAAGTGAGGCTTTTGTTTGCAAAACAATTCCTGTTCTCATCTTGGATAAATATCTGGATGAAGTTCTTCCCTTGATCCTAGGGTGCTTACACGAGGAATGATGTGTTTGAAGACACAGCAGTCCTCTGCCAAAGGGTCAACAAACAGGTGGGCGAGGTCTTCAGTAGCCCGGAGACCGTCATGGCCAAACTGATCCAGAACATCTTTGAAAACAAATTGCAGGTACTTGTCCTGTCAAATTGTTAAAGCGCCAGCCCTAAAGTGGCCGTTTATTTGCCTTTCATTCTCACTGACTTGTGTCTGCAGGCCCATGTCCGGGAAAAACTGGATGACACGCGGCACTCGGATGTGGAACAGTACCTCAGGAACCTCTTTGACCTTTACACAAGGTCTCTTTTCAATTCCTTTCTGGATACACAGCAATTTCCGTTCTCATGTTTTCTGTGTCCAAACACTCCAGATCCACATTGTTGGCCACCAAGCTCAGCGAGTTCAACCTGGGCTCTGACAAGCACACTTTCCTGTCCAAGCTCATAAAGAGCATCTTCTCCTCCTACCTGGAAAGCTACATTGACATGGAGAAGGACTACCTTCGCACGCGCGGCGCCATGATTCTCCAGCGCTACTACGACTCCAAGAACCACCAGAAACGACCAATTGGTACCGGCAGGTCGGTTTACGTTTTGATCCTTGATTCACTTATTATACAATCACATACTCACGTGAAAGGGTGTTCCCGTGCAGTATCCAAGAACTGAAGGAGAGGATCAGACAACGCACTAATCTACCACTGGGCCCGAGTATCGACACCCACGGGGAGACATTTTTGTCTCCAGAATTGGTGGTCAACCTGCTGCAGGAAACACGACATGCCTTTGAGAGATGCCACAGGGTGAGCCCACAAGTCTTACTTGGGAGCAGTGTGACATACATTCCTGTTGTGCTGAGCACAAAACTTGTGCTCTTGCTTTTTGTTCACGGCGGCGCAGCTTTCAGATCCCGCCGACCTGCCCAAGAATGCCTTCGTAATCTTCCTGCTGCTGGTCGAGCATCTGTGCGTGGAGCATATTGACTATGCGTTGGAGATCGGCCTCTCGGGTACAGTCGCCTCTTAAGATGACGTTCTAGAACCCGGACCACATAAAGTGTTACGGATATTAGCTTAGTTTAACTTAAGCCTCCACCGAAGTGCATTTCCTGATGATATTTAAAAATATGTTATTAATAAATTGAGTTCAACCTGAACTTGACGGACCCCTGAAGTGTATCATCTGATTAGATTCTCACTATCTCGCTTCCATACAGCTATTCCCTCCTCAGATGCCAAGAATGCCAATTTATACTTCCTGGATGTGGTCCAACAGGCCAACTCTATATTTCACTTGTTTGACAAGCAGTTCAACGACCAGCTTATGCCTCTAATAAGGTTTGTTCAAGGTGACACAGTTTATAGTATAAAGAGTATGCAACACAACACAACTTTGAACTACAAGCAGATTTATAGACGTGTGACAAAAGATTGTGACTTCTGTCAATCAAAAGTAAGAATACCATTGAAAAGACAGATTTCTTTTTTCCATACACAGTTCTGGTGTTGGATGTAACTGTCGATTGAGTGTATGTCATAATAGGTTACCCAATAGCCACCTGTCTATTTTAATGTTGAGTTACCTGTGGGTTGAAAGATGACCTCCAAGTTGTTTGCCTTACATTTTCAAATCCATGTTTGCAGTTCATCTCCAAAGTTAGCCGAATGTTTGCACAAGAAGAAAGAAGTGATTGAACAAATGGAAGTGAAACTGGACACAGGAATAGACAGGTGAGTGAGGACTGACACATAGCCCGACTTTGTGTTTGCACGCGGATTTTAAAAACTGCTCGTTTGTGGATGGATGTGGTTCTAATGTATGCGGCAGAACGTTAAACTGCATGGTGGGACAAATGAAGCACATCTTGGCAACCGAACAGAAGAAGACTGACTTCAAGCCAGAGGATGAGAACAACGTCATGATCCAGTACACTACAGTAAGTTGCGCACAAGTTGTAAGACCTGCCAAATGTCTTGGCATTTTTGTTTTTTCACCGACTTTCCACCCACTTCTATCGGGCAGGCCTGCGCCAAAGTCTGTGCCTACGTCAGCCGGCAGGTGGAACACGTGCGGAAGTCTATGGATGGCAAGAATGTGGACACGGTGTTGACGGAGTTGGGTGTTCGCTTCCACCGCCTCATTCATGAGCACCTGCAGCAATACAACTACAGCTCTATGGGAGGCATGCTGGCCATCTGCGACGTGGCTGAATACCGACGATGCGCCAAGGACTTCAGGGTGAGAGCGGGCCAGAGGTCCAATACAAAATATGGCCTTTTGTACCAACACTCAGCCTGTGCATTGTCCTGAAATATCATTTGCACATCAGGTGACATCTCTCTGTTAGGATTATAGTGACACCTCCGAAATAAACTCGGATTTATTCCTGAGTCTATTCTTCTGTATCGCTTGTCCGCTGGGCGAGAGGTAGGGCTGCACAACTAATTGGCTTTTAATTGTGATCGTGATTTTAGCTGCCACGATTAAATGAACTTGACCGTTGGCGATATTTACATTTAAAACACAGGCAAATGCTGCATATCTAATCAGCTACACTCTCAACAAATGGTTAACCACCAGGGAGCGAACGCATGGTAAAGGTTTCATTAAATTGCTTAGGGCAACATTCACACTGCAGGGTGTGATGCCCAATTTAGATATTTTTGTTTAATCGATCTTTTTATGTACTCGTTCACATTACAAAAATAGGTGTGACTTCTAATGTGATGTGTACCAAAAAAAAAAAAAATCACATGATACAGTGTTTATGGGGGCTCATTTTATCATCTTATATAGCGAACAAGCTAGCAAGGTGGAAGGAGGTAGAAATACGGAATCAAATTTGAATTATACTATTCACACTGCGTGAAAAAAAATCAGATGTGTCGCATATGGGGGAAAGAAATTGTGTAAGTTGAAGATCCGGGAAACCACACACTCACTCAAGCAGGGGTGGAACTTGCAAATTCCACACAGGAATGAAGAGCTATTAAGGTAACCGTTTTTAGTACTTAGTACACGATGCTTGCTTTTGTCAATAATTTTTCACTGGTTTCCAAGTTGTGTGACGTGATATTTAACATAGACCATTTCCTTGCATCAGCAAATTGGCTCCATTGTCACCCTGATCTCTTGGAGTGCTGTTTTTTTTTTTTTTTTTTTTTTTTTTTTTTTAAATATCTATAATTGTGAAATCGTATCTTTGTGTCCATCGTGCAGGTGCCTCTGGTGCTGCAGCTCTTCGACACTCTGCACGCCCTGTGTAACCTCCTGGTCGTTGCCCCTGACAACCTGAAGCAGGTGTGCTCAGGCGAGCAGCTCACCAATCTGGACCGGAACCTCCTGCACGCTTTCGTCCAGCTCAGAGTGGACTACCGTTCAGCCCGACTGGGTCGCCACTTTAGCTAATGATTGGGCCGACACTTGACAAAACGCCCTCCGTCCAGTACAGCAGTCCACCGCCATGCTTCGATGACTTGATGCACTTTGGATAGAGACACCTCGGCTTTCGAGGAGGCGTCAATCCACCTTGACGGACTCTCCTGGGGATGGCATCAAAGACATGATGGCTACTGTTCCTTGAATGTGGGATCATGTGCATTTTACCTCTTGCATAAAATGTGTCTCATTTGTTTTTAAATACTAATCTATTACCCAATTACACTTTGACTTTCTCCATAAACGGACGTTGATTTATCTGCCTATGTACAAAGAGACCTTATTTTTGATTGTGCCAACTATCTAAATGCTCTGGCTGCTCTTGCGCACCCAGAATAAACTCTCAAGCTGCTGTAACGGGAGACAAATAACGTCTCGAGTCAGCCTGAGAAGCATGCTTTGAGAGCTCTGTCTGGATAAGAGAGACACATGACCACCTCGCTGACCATTGACCTCTGAGCACAAAGCAAATGTCAAGAGGCCACTGCAGTGAAGTGAGATCCAAACTCGAAACAGGTCTGAGAATCTCTTCAGAGGTTTGGGTGGTCCTTTGTTGGCTCAGATGACTGCCGCGATGGGTCACTGAGTATGCGTCACTGTAATTGCACAGATCAACACTTGCTCAAAGACGTTCCTGGCGAGAAGTGCCCCGTTTCTGGGTCAAGGGAGATTGAAATATTGACCTTTTCTGATGAAAGAAACACACCATGGGAGAACCTTTTCACCCTGGGCTTTAATGGCGGTCGCTGTCTTTTTGCACTACGAGAGGAGGTCGATGATCCCCGCTGCTCGGAAACGTCTCCTCCGCGAAGCCGCTCCCGATGTATTGCTGTTTACCATAACCACACACTCATTAAACAAAAAAAAAAATGCATTTTATCTTTGTCCCCATCCTCGAGGAGACGACACCACACCAAGTTGGCGCAGTGCTTTATTATGTGTGAATGTCACTTTCAAAGTGAGATGAACCCCCTCCTTTCCATTTCTATAGAAGTCATCACGTATTCATGGGAATTCTTGCCACCAGAGTAAAGTTCTTTCTTCGACTTGGGGAAGAGAGCGGCGCCAGAGGGGATTAGATATCTCTGGCTTGATGAACTGTGTGCAGTAGTCATGGACGGGGGGCGAGATAGAGACGCCTGAGAGCTTGGTTCCAGCTCCGGCTGGTTGGCGTTGTGTAGAAGGTACACACGGAACCGAACGTGTTCAAACAACATAATTAATTAGGCTAATATTAATATTATAAATGCCACATCAATTCAATTCTCTCTGCCCTAATCACAACAGGATAGCTTGTAAAAATTATTTTGTTAGGCCCTGATGCAAACAACGGGTCTCTTCCAAACATTCGAAACTATTTGTTTTTGGGGACGATTAGTGTGTGTGATGCAGGACGCGGATGGGGAAAGTGATGCCAGGCCGCTGACGATAACTGGTGTGGAGACCAAGCAAGGCAGGAGGTGCGGCCTGTCCCCAGGGATGCCCAGCACGGGCTCGTGGAAAGGAGGGAGGGGTGTGTTTTTTGGGGAGGTGGGTGTTTGAGCAGGTGGAGGGGATTAGTAATAGTGTCAACACTGGAGAGCTGGATAAGACCCGTCCTCTCTTACTTGTCAGTTGAAGCAGCTTTCGCATTCAATTTTACCGACATAAAGACACCCGGACATACGAACCAGGCCGAGGGACAGAAGTGGCAACTTGATGGTAGCTGGTTAATCCGAATTGGTATGGCCAGTAACTCTCAACACCTGCTGTGGGGCAAACCTTTGCCTTGCTACATAGTAATAATCATCAAATAAGCAAGAATCTTGTCTCCTTTCTTATGATGTGTTATTATTCCGCCATCCGTGTTCTGTATCCTGCTTATCTTCATTAGGGGTTACGGTGTGCTGGAGTGTATCTCAGTTGACTTTGGGCAAAAGGCAGAGTACACCAAAATGGTGGAAATTGTCGACAACTGGATATTAAATGTTGATTCATGTTCTTTTCAGTTTAGCATGGTGATGATTCATTTGTGAAGTAATAATCCTCAGGTCGGATTTGAAAGGCATTTTTTTTTCTAGCGGAGGAAATGGAGGAATTTTTCACATTCAGAACCATAATATATTTTTTTAAATGAAACCTTGTTAGATACTTAAGCATCGCTTCAAGCAAGGGTGTCCATAGCCCGGCTGGGGGCCATTAGCGGCTTGCGGCATAGACGAAAACACCATTTGAATGATTTGGTTTTAAAAGAGTTTTGCAAAAAATACAAAGAGCGCTTTCTACAGATTCTTCTTGTTTAGGTTCTGAATGTGGAGATGGTGTTCAGAGCAGGGTTACACATTTCACCTTACCTCCTTTAGTACAAAGTTGTGATGACGATGTTTTTTTTTTTTTTTTTAATAACAGCATACACTGAATTGGCTCTAACGTGTCTAATAAATCAAGATGAAGAAAGTCCCACTGGCGTCCTTTAATTTTTCTGCATGAGGCCCATAGGTTGGATCTCCACATTTCTAATTCTACGCTTCTTGCCCTCATTTGCTTTTGTCTCTCACGCATCTCGCACCCTTTTCCACCTCTCCGGCCACACTCTTCCACTCTTTGTGCACCCCTCCAGCGAGTTCTCTACCATCCTATAAATCCTCGCTTTCAGCACATCGCCGCCCCAACTAGGCCGGCCCTCCCTCAGCCTCCTGGAGCACTGACAATAAAGCATTACAGCAGTCAATCCATGTCAACAACAGCTTTGCTTAATTCCTGCTAAACACGTTTCAACTAAATCTTCACCTAATGATGCATAATGACTGCTCTTTAGCGTGCCTGCGGCCTGTATCCATTCACGTGCTTTATTTTGCTTTTTTTGAGTGATATCAAGATGGCCTTGTTAAAATGAGTCATGTGATCGGCGCATTCTTTGCCCGTGCATCGCAAACAAGCAATTCTTATTTTGAGAGCATCTTCAGGACTGACTGATGTCAGGGTGGGGGGGGCACAGTGCCAAACTCTCTGATGTGATGCAGATGATGCCCGGCCCTTGACCTCCTGCCCGAAAGATGTCAGGGCCAAAATGGCACAGGTGCCACCCCACCTTCGCTCTCTGACGACCGGGGGGTGCACTGAGCAGGATGCGGATGATGCCAACTCTCCTCCTTTGCTCACTTTTCCAATTGTGACGGGACTTGAACGAAGCTCTCCGTTCAAGCGTTTGTATATTGTGGCGATGACTCGTGCGCTCCCATCACCTCCCTCCCATGCATTTCCTCAATAAAATCACTATTAATTCTCTGCCTTAGTCGAGTGTTTTCCAATGCGATTTGTTGGCCCGCTGCCTGCGCCTTGCTCTCTCTTGGCTGGGTTTGTGTGCTTGACTGCTCCACAGGAACAGACTGGCACTCTAGCTGAGGGCTCCAGGGTTCGCACACACAATCCCCTAAACACGTCTGCGTGTGTGGAGCTTCACTGCTCGTTTCATCTCAAGCCTTTTTCGCTCCTAATTTTTGTTGGTACATTTTGTTCTCCGTTATTTTTGGCTATCAATTTGCCATCGTCCAATTATTGTGATTGTGATATCGGTCCTACTTTACATACCCGTATGAGATGTTTATATAAATGGGTCGATAATTATCTATTCATTAGACCTTTGAATGTTAATGGATGTAAGTGTTTAAACGAAGAATTAACTATCTCTTGCCAAATAACAAATCAACAGCTCGCTCTATTGCTTCGCCTCTGTGCTGGTTAGAACAGATTGTAGTATTAAATAATGGAACACTTTACAGCAAGGACCCCTATTGCCAGTGTAACCACCAAAGGTGGCTATAAAATGTAATATGTAAAGTAAACAAATATGGGGGTAGTTTGAACTGAAGAGTGAGAACACGCTAACTGTTGAAAATTCGTGTGGTTAATAACTGTTCTGCTAAGAGTTTTTGAACCGAATTGTTAATGTTTTGTATCAAGGGTGTCATGTTTTGTGTTTTGATTTATGCGGCTTTGGTTGGTTTTGGTTTGATCATGTTTTCCCTGTGACCCTATTCGTGTCTTTCTTTTTGATATTTTGAGCTTTAATAAAATGCCGCCTGCTTGATGGGCAAAGAGCTGTGGCAGTTGTTAGCTTTTCTTCCAAAACGTTGATTCTTACCCACGATACTCTATTGTACTTGTGTTTAAAAAATATTATGACTGGAATCAGTCAAACCCCCCCCCCCCTTACTGTGTACATGTTCAAATGGCACCGTTAGGTTCAGAGAATGAATTGATTGTGATGGTTGAGGGATGGCCTTACTAAGCACATTCAATTACAGGGCCAAGCAACATCTGTCACATTTGTAAGGCCCATGGCCCTGCAACCACTGATGTTGAACCAAGGCCGCACACATGTCATGCCTCACAAACAAATGAGGTCTCTCTCACGCTCTCTTTCCTCTCTCAACTCCAGTCGAGATGAAACACCAAAGCATGTGCATTTGTCTAATCAAGCATTCGCCCGAGGCCACGTCGAATGTAAATGAACATGTTAGAGTGTGCCAACCGCTATTTCTGTTCACCGTGGTGTTTGATGATGAAATAGTGCAGCTGAAAGCAGACAGGAGGGGGCACTGGTGCTCCAGCGTTGCTCTCCTCCCGTGTGAGGCCTCCTCTTCCTCACAGCTCTTCACAATGGGGATGTGCCTGAGGGTGGAAATGTTGCTTTTTTAGGTCTGCAGTGAGCCCATATCCCTTAATCCCCAGCCATGATTGACAATCATGATTTAGGGTATATGGTGTCCCGTTCTAATCCACGAGCAATGATTTCATTTGCATACCTTGCGTACGTGGCCTCGTTTTGGAGGAAAAACGTCTGCCTTTGTAAGTGATACAGAAAGGGAGAGGCACAAAGCTGAGAGAAATAGTGAGAGCAAGATAGAGACTAAGGAGGAGAAAGAGAACGGATGAGGAATGTTTGTGGCCCCCCCCCCCCCACCCAACCTTTTCTTTTTTTGCCAGGAGCAGGATGATAGCAGTCTCCACTTCCTCACCGAACCTTCACGTGTTTCTCCCCAACACTTTTTACCTCTCAAACAATGCATTTGAAGCATAAACACTTACATTCAGAGATGAGGGAACATGCAGGAACACACAGAGATGCTCCCTCACACGATGCAAAACGAAATTGCTATTTGCTCATTCTATAACCAAGTCAGGCTTAATTATAATCATGGGAGTTTGGGAGTTACCGTATAATCTCTGGAAGGTATTAAGAATTACCCAGTGTACACCACAGGAAAAAAAAAGAAACAAACAAATAGAAATACTTCCAATTATTTCCCAGTCAAAAGACCCAAGGGAGTGAGAATCAAATAATGCTCAGCGTTTGGGTTGTCCACAGAGAAATTCATCCTCAGTTTTATCTCCTCAGAGAGGAAGAAAAAACAACAATGCTGTCGAGAAGGTCAAAAGAGTATTCAACGATAATTATTTTGTCCTCAGATCAAATATAATAGTGACAACAAGTGATATTTTGAAAAGAACACACACAAATGGTCGTGTGGCTATCGGAGCGTCACAGTGCATTTGAAAATACTGTCAATTGATATCATCATTTCTAAACTTGTTCTAGATAATATTCTCGCGCTCTTGTATGTTTTATAAAATTATCGTATTCATCATTATTGGCATTTTTTTAAAGTAAAGTAACAAATAAAACTTTAAAAAAGTCAAATGACACGAGTTTTATTTTCTTTGAATGTGAATTTGAATT
This sequence comes from Hippocampus zosterae, assembly GCF_025434085.1. Lineage (NCBI taxonomy): Eukaryota > Metazoa > Chordata > Actinopteri > Syngnathiformes > Syngnathidae > Hippocampus > Hippocampus zosterae. The sequence continues at coordinate 9,285,359 of NC_067464.1, read as the reverse complement.
TAAGTTGATTTTTTTATTACATATAATATAATTACATATGAAACAGAATTCTGTTTTCCCCCTTTCAAATTGGTCCAAAAATGTATCAAATGTATACAAATGAACAAAATATATTCTGTATCTAGTTCTATACAAAAGTAAACATTGTTTTTGCATTCATTTGCTGCATCCAAAAACTGAAAGTTTAAAAAAAACAAAAAAAACTTCAACCTCATGAAAGCTATTTGAAGAAACCAATGCAGGTCGACAGTATGTCAAAGTGATAACGCTAACCATTTATCAAGATGGCGGACATCAAACTACAGTCCGTTTGCATAATTTTGTTTACATTCACCAGTATAAAATGCTCTCATAACACTGATTTGGAAAAAACAAGTACAGCTAATCCATATGTTGTGGGGTGACAGAGGCAATGCATCTGAGATCATGCTCCATCCATCCATAACAATAATAATAATAATAATATTTGTTTAGTATACAGTAGATCATTTGGTACTGGATTGCATTCGATTAAGCGGATGTACTTGATTAATCCCATTAAGTAAATTGGTTGATGGGTTGTCCAATGAAAAAAAAGCTCCCCTGTGCCCTGGTCCATCCCTCCTGTGTGTGTGCGTGTGAGGTGACATAAGTTGATGAGGCCCGAGGGTTTGAGGAAACTCACATCATCAACCCCATCATCCTCCTCCTCTTCAACATCATCCCATCTCCAGTGTCCGTCCCACCCGCTCCACAATTAGCAATGTTTACAAAGCCTGGACTAATTGATTGCTTCTCTTTATCTTTTTTACCTCCTTAATTTTGCTATTAGTGCGGCAGAGGCGCAAAGCAGCTCCTCTTTCTGCCATATTGAGAAATTATACTCTTGTACTTGATCCAGCTAACAGGATTTTCTTAAATTACTTTATAAAAGACCATCTTTTAACTTTCTCGATGCGTTCATTAGCAGGTCTGCCTGAAGGCCCGCTCACATCAATTTCTTGGGTTAAAGTTACAAACTTAGGCAGCTCAGCTCCACGCTCCCGGTGGTTTGTGGACGACGATAGGGGTTTCTGGGGGCGGAATGGGAACAAATTATTAATTTGGGCAAGTATTAGAAAAATAAAGAGATTGAATTAAGAATATTGGTCCTCTGTTATCCAGCATGGATGCCTCAGGGACTTACTGTGGTGGAGGACATTATGTAAATTCTCTCTCTCTCTCTCTCTCTCTCTCTCTCTCTCTCTCTCTCTGCATCTTTACTTCTCTCCAGCTCCCTCTCCCCATTTCTCTGTCCCCCCCCCCCTCTCTCTCTCTCTCTCACACACACACACGCTAGCACGCGCGCACACACACACAGACACACAAACAGACACACACACACACACACACACAAACGCACACACAGCACCAATCTCTTCTCTTCTATAATCTTTCTCTGTGTGTCTCTTTAATCTTCATCAGTCAGCAGACACCGAGGAGACAATTTCTCCTGTTTGCTGCAGCTCACTTTTCTCTCTACTCCTCATGCATGGAGTGGCTGCTGCGCGAATCTGCAGGAGTCAAATCAAAAATATCACGAAGGAGCAGAATACATAATATGATTTGCAAATGTGGTAGACATTGTGTGTGTGTGTATATATATATATATATATATATATATATATATATATATATATATATATATATATATATATATATATATATATATATATATATATATATATATATATATATATATATATACACACACACTCGCGCACGCACACACACACACACACACACACACACACACACACGCACACACACAATATGGCCAAAACTCATGCTGGCATTGCATTTTTGAATGTCGAAATTTGTTTGTTTATGTTTATATAAGTAAGTTGAAGATTTGTTTGACCTAAAGAGATACTTCACATATGTACGCTGTTTGCCGCAGTAAAAAAATATGTTGTCAATAAGTACTTTGATAATTTCATTATTTTCATGTACATCTAATGACTTTACAACGATTGTACAGTGCACTCCGCTTAATAGAACACCATTGGGCCGAAGCGCTTCTGTTCTACTAAGCGGAGTTTCTATTAACACGTCGACGACCAAGTTATGCACGCAGAAAAACCCCTGCTGACGATTTCGACTGTGGGCGTCCATATCTTTAATCAAACAACACTTAATCAAACTCTCTTCTTAAAGCGATCAAACCGACCTTCAGTGGCACTGAATCCCTCCACCTTCATTTTTGATGCCAGCTCCTCAGATTTAGCTTTCACGATCTTCCCAGACAAAGGCGCATTCTTGTCTCTGGCAGCGTGAATCTACTTTACGAGAGCTTTTTCCACATCAGGTGCTTTGCCCTTTCGCTGTCGCTTGCGATCAGAATCCTCAAGTTCCAAAATTTCTTTCCTGTTTTTGAGTATCCGATTCAAGTTACTCCGGGATACGTCTAGATGAGAGGCAGCATCCTCTTGTGATACCTTCTGAGAATCCGGCAATGCATCGTATTGTCTGAGTATGTCCTTCTTATCCGCAGGTGATAGCCCTCGTCTCTTGAATGAAGTTGAAGCCATTGTGACGTGCGTGTGTCTATGTGTGGAGTGACGCGTGCTACCTGTTACTGTATACGGCTAGTACTACACATTGCGCAATCGTAGGCGGAACAGCATAGCAGTGGTATCGCGTTTTCTCGCGATAGTGGTACAGTATCGCGATTGTTGCACTTCGAAAACCACTAGTTTACAATTTTCATTGCTTACGGCCTGTTCTATTAAGCGGGGATCTGTTCTACTAAGCGGAGTATCTTTATAGGAAATTGCATTAGGCAAATCCGTTCCAGAGCCTTTTGCTCTATTAAGCGGATTACTCTATTAACCGGTGTTCTATTAAGCGGAGTGCACTGTAATAAAAATAATATAGCTGGCTGCCATGTTCATGATGTTCATACCATCGCTTGATCTCTTTCACGTTTAGACATTGGACGAGCTTGCACATTGATATAGTCACAGCTTCTCCAAATGGAATGCATCAACTCCATAGCATTATTCCTGAAAGAATGAAGCCATATCGTTATCAATCAATACTAGGAAATCACAGAAAAGCAGATCATTCCTTCAGAAGTTAAGATCATCACCCTTTTCTTGCTCGTCAAAAGTACTCGGCACGGCATTTGTTTTTAATGTCACCTACAGTATGTGGCATGTCTCCTCTCCCACTGTAAATCACTCCTTGTCCGGGAAATGTTTACTTGACAAAACTTGCGTTCGTACACTTTTTGTAAAAAATCTGGCAAAACATGCAAGTGTGTAGCTTGTTAGCTGTTTCTGTTCAACCAGCCCGGCACATTATTTTTCTTTGTGTATTCCTTGCCGTCTACTGTGTGTCTATTGTCCAGCACTAACTTATACACATTACTTCTCGTGGTGGTGTATGTTTCAGCTATTATGCCTTTTTCCAAGCTGAGCTAAGTCATTACTATCAATCATGTCACACATGTACATTGAAATAAGAGTTTTCTTTATATATATATATGCTAATTTGCCATCAAAATACATTAGGGGGAAATGGGAAGATTGCAATTCATGTTTGTCCATCCCAAACGTCTTCACCGAGGCTTGGTGCAATTGGTCAAGTCGCTTCCAAATATTCTCTATTAGTACTGTAATTTGATTCACCACAGCTAAACCAATGATCTGTCATCTAATGCTTAGTATTAATATTCAAGGTTAAATGCACTAATCCAACATCAAACCCATGGTCAATATGGATGCGTACTTTGGCAGGCTGTAAAAGGCTGATATTGCTTCAATTAGGGTCTTTACGGAAGCGGGACAAGTTCGAAGAAAAGGGCCGAGGGCTGCGTGATGACAGGGACATCGCCAGGGGAGGGGGTGGGGGGGTAGAGGAGGAGAAGGAGGAGGTAGGAGGGGAGCAACAAAGCATGGTTTCAGTGACAAGGCCGCTAATCTTTCAGCGGGAGTGGGAGGCGTTGGAGACATCCTGTGCTGACACTACAGGCACAACAGACAGGTTTGATGTTAACAAATATTAGCTTTTGCTGGACGTGGGTGTGTTGTCTTTGACACACTCATTGCATATTCACACACAGATGTTGCTGCTGCACGGGCGAGCAGAAAGAGGAGGAAGAGAAGGAGGAGGGATGAAAAAGCCAGAGATGGCAGAGTTGCTCTCTGAGGAGCAAGTAATTGGCCCCTTGACGGCAGAGGCGACAGAGAGAGAGAGCAACGCACACACACACACACAGATAGATTCACATGCACAACCCCTCTCATCTGCTGTGCCTCTCTTCCCAGATCTGATAAAGGTAAACGTGTAGCAAATTTGTCATTTGATGAGCGAGGATTTCCACAAACAGAGCTGACATGATGAGCCTGTGATCTGCCTGTATGAGAGTCAGCAGGGGCCCAGCCAGCCAGAGATCTCAATCCTCACCCCCTTCCTCACTCCCACCATCCCTCTTCACTCCCTCCTCACATACTGTCACACTCAACCTTGGCTGTGTTCACATGCAACCGAAGTCTCAGTAATTGCCGCTTGCCAACCCGGATCTCTGCCTCGGACTCCGTCGCTCGTGGTTGTCGTCTATCGCTCCTCCTCAGAGATGTCCACTCCTCTTGCAATGCTATGGGCCCCCCCTGCACTCTTTTTCACTTCCTTCTGACTATTTCATTTATCTCTGGACTCCACGCCCGCACACTCCTCAATTATTCGCGCACACCTATAGCTGTTGCCACTTGTACCACCTTAAAGAGGACATACAGTGGAGGAATTCAATCAAATTAACTGGAAAAGTATGCCTCCAAAGTCGATTCCACTTTGGTTGGAATTGTCGTTGTGTGTGATGTAACGTGAGACATCAATTCAGTGCATCCATTTATCCATTTATGTAGCTTTTTTGTGGCTTTGTTTTTCCCACACGAATTCCAAAATAGATCAACAAACACTGTTAAGAGAAAAGGAATGTCAGAAAAGAAGAAGAGCTTCCCTGAAGTAAGCAAATTTAGACCGGAAAAGTCCTTTGGTCTGTTTGTTTGATCTGAACCACAAGTAGATTTCTTTTCCCTTTTAATGCAGTTCGTATTTACGCTGCACTTTTTTGCAAGCAAACTTTCATCTGGAATCACTCCACAAATTCCTCTCCTATTGGATGTGCCATCTGACATCACGGCAACACCACTCCTGAGTTGGTGAAATTCTTTATTTATGTGGGATGAACCCTTGAGATGCGACATCCATTTGAACATTTTTCAACTTGAGATGCTGTGCGGCAAAAGCAATCACCCACTTGCGTGTCTCTGCATGATGCAGCACGGCGTTGCATCTATTCTCTCCATTTCCACAATTATCCAGTGTAAAGAAACCACTCTGCATAAATTATTCTTTTAAAGAAATCACAAGTCTCCTCTTTGGCGATAAAAAAAAAAAAAGTTCACAATTCCACTATGTCTCTAATTGCTGCAGGCAATCTTCTTCTAGAATGCCGTCTTGATTCCTTGTAGGCAATCTCTCTACCACCTTTTCTGCCTTTAAGAAGGAGTCACTGGGTTTGTGGCTTTCCGCTCAGAGGAAATGATTATTTCTGCCTCTGGCCAGTCCCATGACTTTAATCCTGGAACTCCACACCAGGCTCCTGCTCCCGCTCCACAGTGACTGATATTTGGAACAACTTAAAGAAAAACAATATTGAGCAGCAGGTAGGAGCCTCATATCTTCATCACTTCTGGTTGGTGCTCTTACCAGTTAGTCTGCTGCAAGAATGATTGCTTTGATTGCCGAAGCAATGAAAACAGCCCGTGATGCATAAATGACCAATTCTCCTTCATAAGTGAACCGTTGGAGGTCTAACAAATCTTTTATGTTCATTACACTTTATTCGGGCATTATTAAGGCGAGAAAATGTGCTCCTAATGCCTGAGAGAGAGGTCTTGCTGAAGAAGGAGGGGGGGGGGGGGCGGCGGCAGCGGAGAGCTGAACTTTGTTAATGGAGTATTTCTCCTCGCAAGTCACTCAGCTTTGAAAGCCAAGCCCCCCGGGTAAGGACTCTGAAGCGCAGGAATCAGACATGCACAATCAGTTCCACTCCTTAAATCTCTGTCAGAATCGTATCTATTGGAGCAGCCTTTCCTTCATTTATTTCTCGATCAGTTAGTGCCTTGTGATCGGGCCAAGTCAACTACAGAAGGTTCCCCTCTGCCTCTGTCTTGTGCTGATTTGCGCGCGAGCACACACACGCACGCGAATGGTGCCTATCCCTCTGCCTGTGCCCTCACCGCATCCGTATCGGCAGGGCCTCTGACTAATTTGCCCATCACGCTTGCTGTCGGGTCCTTTACGGTTGGAGATGTTTTGACGCGTCTCTCCCGGTTCACTTTTCTCCACTGGCACTGTCTCCTCTATGATTAAGAATACTCTGATAATAACCAAATGCCAAGAGTGCTTGGCTGCATGGCTGATGGATGTGCGTTGCCACAGCGTAAGAGTGAGCTCCTCTGTATCGGGGGGGCGGGGGGGGGGGGGGGATTTCTCGAGCATGCACAGCACCTCCACTCAAAGAAAATGTAATCCAAAGTGCAGAGAGAGCGGGTTCAAGAGGACACATGCTTTATGCTCAACATGAAAGAGCTGCACACTCACACAATGTTCATTTATTCCTCAAATATGACAACCGAAAAGCATGTTTTGATCTCTTTGTTTATGATGCGGAAGTTATCATTAAATGGTAGAGATTCAAGTGGAATACACAACCTTCTTTAGTTATTTGGCAGATGTGATCAGTTTTTAAACGTCCTATGATCACAAACAGGATCGGTGTGAAATTGCGTTTAACTGTACTTTTCTGGCCTAGAGCAGTGGCTGCTGGTGGATTTTTTCGATGGACACCATATAATGTCATTTGTTGTGTTTTTGTCCGTGCATGTGTGTGTGTGTGTGTGTGAGAGATCGGCAATTGACTGCTGATCAACCGAGGTAGTCTGCCTTTTTGCCCACAGTCAGCAGGAACAGGCTCCAGCACCTTACAGGCTAGGCGGTACAAAAAAAACCCCTTGCTGAACCATTCTGCTTGGTGGAAACCTCTTTTTAACTCTCGCACAATCCCACAGAAGGAATGTGCCAAGCCACTACGCAGGCCTGAAGCGCCCCTCCAAGCTTGGACCTCCACCCAGCAACTGGACTCACCAAGTGATTAGTTGGGGATTAAAATATTTGCTGTGCAAATATCTGACTTAGTTGTCTGACCCGACATCACATGGGCTTAACCGTCTTTCACTTTCTTTGACACACCCCAGAGATTTCCGCAGACCACACCCATGCAGCCCATGAATCATTCATAAGCTTTTCGCTGACAAATAATTATCAGTAGCCACTGTTCACAGGGATGTTTTTGTCTTCAAAACGGTCCTTCAAAGAAGGACATTGACTGCACCTGTTGGTGCTGAAATGTTGAGGGTGCAGGACTGCGCTTGATGGATCATGTGAGCATTCAAACTGGGGTAATGTGTGGTGAGGATTAAAGGACATACACACGCATGCGGTGGATCCGTAGCAACTCACATTGCATTGGTGGGAGTGTTTTACTTTATCCATCTGTTTCTGTTTTCTGTTGCTTGTCCTCACAGGGGTCGCGGGACGTGCTGAAGCCCATCCCAGCTGTCTTCGGGCAGTAGGCAGGGTACACCCTGCCACACATCTTTTTGGAATGTGGGGAGGAAACCGGAGTACCTGGAGAAAACCCACGCAGGAATGGGGAGAGGATGCAAACTGCACACAGGATGGCCGGAGCCGGAATCAAACTCTGCACCAACCACTGTGAGGCCCACGCACTAACCAGTCAACCACCAGGCTGCCTATATCATATTAAATATATATATAATTATTATATTAAAAAACATTTTATATTATATACTGTACGTTGGTAACAGATATTAAATATCATGTTGGAATGTAAGTATGCCCTTTTTTTTACAACCTGGTTGATGTTTATTCCGTGAAACGTGTCATTTTTCTTCAAATATTATTATTGTTATTATTGTCATTTTTATGCATATTATTCACAGAAAATTGCAGTATATAGGGCCCGCAAGTCCATTATTAAATTTTCAATGGCAGATTTTTTTTCTCCAGCATTTGATTAGTAAATGAAGGCGTTTCTAATGCTGCTGCAGATGACACAAGTCTTAGGGACACCATCAAAATGTTTATAGCGATTTTTTAAAACATTCCAAAGCTGGATGCTTGGGGTTTGGGGGTGGAAATAATAATTATTAGTCCTTGCGGCACCACAACAGGGGACTCACATCACTCAGCAAATTTAAAGTTGGCCTTGTGAAAGTCAACGTCAGCAGCATGCCCCTTCCAGCAGAACAATACAATGTGCGCTACCTCTCCCCTTATTATTCTTTCCTACCCACCATGACCACTGTCAGGGGCGCATATTGCTTTGGGTCATTTGGCACTGAATGTTCGTGTGCCCTGTTTCTCCGTAACTTGGAGTCTTGTGATGGTTAAATTACATCTTGTAGAATTAATTAAGGGGGAAATCTTGCTTTTATGAGAACAAAAGTGCGGCTGGCTGGCCGGAGGCGGCGGTCAGGAATGGTTGTTGGGGCACAGGGGGGGGGCAGCCTGGCAGAATCAAGGATCATTTAAAATGAGTCTCAGAGTGGAGCCACAGCCCCAAATAAACCATTCGGGGGCTTGTGGCTATTCATCACTGCCACGCTGTCCTCGTCACGATTGGCGGCTTCAGGAATCCGCAAGTCATTTGGGTGCATTAGACTCGAAAACCAACCTTCGTATGTTCTATCAAAAAGTTAGCATCAGAAGTGAAAAAAAATATGACTGTCATGTTTTTCAAGGAGACGTTATTTTTCCACAACTTAAAACAGTTCCCAGTTGTCTGCGACATTTTTTATTTTACTTTATTTTTTGGGTCAAAACGCCGATGATCACACACACACTCTGTATTTTTGTCTTTTGGGCCCAATTGAGAGGGTGGTCCTGTCTGATGTAAATGAGTGACTGGACACCAGAGGTGACATTTTGGGGGAAATCCTGAGTGATGACAATCAAATTTACCTTACACGGCCATGATGAACACACTTTTCAAAAGTCATAAGGGCACACTGGAGGAAAGCAGTGCTACAAAGAGGCCCCTAACGGTTTCGATCAGAGAAGGCCGTGCTGGCCCTGATGAACCAGCACGGCTTATTTTATCAAGACTGTTTAGTTGCCACTTGAATTTTTGTGCAGCACTGCAGCCCGACTTTTGGTGGGGAATCATTTTTCTCCACGATACTCACAGTTGCTGTCCTCACGTCATTGTTTAGAACCTTTCTTTTACCCATTGCACCACAAGATAGATGGACTGATTGATTGAAGATCGTTTCAAAGACACGAGAAGATACTTAGCTTGGCATTGACGTGCTGCGTTCACATCAATTTGTTGTTGGTTTTTTTTGTTGTCTTTTTGTGCTGTTGGCAAAGGGGGGGAGGGGTAGAATGCTTGAAGACTCCATCCAAAGTGTGCGTGACAGAAATATCACCAAATTAGATGTCTCTAATCCCTCCGGAATATGAATTAGCCTGGAATGAATCAGCCCTCAAATGAGTAGGTGTTTTGAGGAAAGAGCGGCACTGATATAGCGCGGCGAAGCCAGTAAACAACAATCCACAATGAAAATACAAAACGGGACGCGCGCGAGGCTGCCAGGGGAAGATGCCAATGAGATCTGAGACATTTACATTCAGCATCACAAACAATGAGATGGTGCTATTGTCAACGTAGGATCCCCCCCCCCCACCCCTTATGTTTACCTTACCATTTATCTTTATGTGTCGAAAATCTTCAGAAATATGCCATAATTTTGTGTTTCCTTTTTCAGAAGCTTTTTTTTCCTTTGGCTGGACATCTGATGTATAAAATTTCAAAGTGACACACACTGAAAGATAATTCAGATCTTTGTGATGAGCACTTTTGGAAGAACCTGTCCTGTTCTAGTTAAACTGCTTTGATGTTCACATGGGAAGGATCCCCCCCGCCCCCATCGTTTAGCGGAAGTGGGTTAAATAGCGGGGAGGTAGATATATTCTGCCATTGATTTGCTGATCAAAGCTGCTCGCCTCTCATTTTGTCAGTGTGCTAGCCTTGCTGTCACCTCATACGTAGACCGGCGCTATGCATGAAGCCAGGAGCTGCCCGTCTCTCTTTGTGTCCTCGTGTCCACGTCTCTCTGGCCCTTCCGCTGGTTCTACAAACCCAATTCCAATATAGTTCATTCATTCATATTCCGATCGGCTTTATCCTCACAAGGGTCGCGTGGGGTGCTGGAGCCTATCACAGCCATCTTAGGACACTAAGATTCAAGGACACCCTGAAGCGGTTGCCAGCCAATCGCAGGGCATACAGAGACAAACAACCATTCACGCTCACACTCACACCTGAGGACAATTTCAAGTATTCAATCAGCTTGCCATGCATGTTTTTGGAATGTGGGAGGAAACCGGAGTACCCGGAGAAAACCCACACAGGCCCGGGGAGAAAATGAAAACGCCACACAGGGAGGCCGGAGCTGGACTTGAACCCAGTAGCTCTGCACTGCGAGGTCAACGCGCTAACCACTCAAGTACCGGGCTGCCTCCAATGAAGTTGTTTTAACAAATTTTAAAAAAAAGGAAGAGCCTGCAATGATTTCTCAAATCATGTTCAACCTAAATGTAGTTGGATACACTACAAAGACATGATATTTAATGTTTAAACTGAAGAACTTGATTTTTTTTCCCAGCAAATAATCATTAATTTAGACTTTAATGGCTGTTCCAAAAAAGCTGAGACAGGTGGCGAATAAAGACTGAGAACAGGTGGGTCCATATTTGCGTCGAAGAGGAGATTCTCTGAATTTGGAGAGATATTTACCGGTACTTGGGAAAAAAAAAAGATTTTTTTCACTCTGATTTTTTTATAAATTTTTAAAGGAGAATTTGAATCCATTTTACTTGCAGAACATTAGTTCAGGTTGGCACCCTGGATAATGGATTAGCACATCTGCCACACAAAATAAAAAATATGTCAGCGAAATGGTCACAAGGAGCAAGGACGAAACAATACGTAAAAGGAAAAAGCGCTCACAAAGGCAAAGTACAAGAGCATACACAAACAAAATATCACAAGTCCAACAACGCAAAACCAAAGATCAAGATCGATGAAAAGGAATCACGAAAATTCAAAGTTCAATGACAAAACAAGAACGACTATGAGGGCTAATGGGAGGCCTAGAATACAACACTTGAAGCACAACAGTGCGCAAGGTCAATCATCTGACAACAGACCAGGCAGTTTGGCAGGCCTTAAATACATGGCAGGCTTGATTGGTAAATGCGGAACAGGTGCTCCAGCTGGAGGGAAACGCCCTTCATCACTCCAGCTGGGGCTGAAAACAAGAGACAGACAGGGCACCATTCATTTTTGGAAGTCACACAGTATTATTAATAAACTCGTAAACACAAAATCAGTCTAAATTGAGAAATCCGTCTACTCAAAAATGTAGCCGAAATTGTTGACATTTTCTTCCTGGCACATTGGGAATATTTAGGAAGTCGAATTAACAAGGATTAAATTTGTTTTGTTTTTTTTGATGGTGGACAAATGAGAATGACAAAAGGGCTTCATTAGACTCAGGTGACAATTTGTTGAATGTGGTCCCTACGTCTTTGTGTTTCCAACGATAACAGAGGAGGGAGTCCTTCGAAGCCACAGAACGTGCCTAACGGCAGAGGAAAAACGACAGGGTAAGATTTTAATCTTCTTCGTTGAGAGCTAACGAGAGAATTGTCTTTTCTGCAAAGAGAAGGACAATAATAATGTCTCGTAAAGATGAACACTCTCAACACTCTCAACACTCGTAAAGATGAACACTCTCAAACAGAACCTTGTTACAAAAGCATTGCACAAGAGTTGTTTTGGGGGCTATTTTTTGTTTTGTTTAGTTTTTTTTTTTTGTTTCTTCATCTCTCCTGCCGCCTTAGTCACAGATGTCTCGGCTCATGTTGACCGAGAGCAAATGAAAGCATCCAGAGCAAAGAACGGATGAAGCCGTGTCCATAATGTGAGCAGGGGAGGAGAGGCCTCAATGTGCTGAAATAGCTCCAAAAGAAATGAGATCCAGGCACTTATTTGTCAGGGTGTCTGACTGCCTGCCTGCCTGCTTGCCTGCCTGCCTGCTCCACACTCTGTGAATATGCATGAGGATTTGAGAGGTATAAATAGCGGAGGTGTCCATATTGCCACTGCCTCCTCCATCAGCACAGAGAGGGGCTTTAATGGGCTTATTATGAAGCGTATTACATCACCAACGGCCAATTACAAAACTCCACAAGGAGCAAGGAAAGGGAGCTCTTTCTCTGTCACACGCTTCGGACTTGTCGGTAGCGTAGTCTGTTGACCGGTTTGTTTACTTCATTTTAAGCACCAACATCATGCACAATCGGCTTGTTTAAAGGGTATTCACCCGCGACATGCAAAGTTAGTCGAGTTACGAAATGAACTCAGAAGGAGGTCCTGTTACGTTTGGTTAAATGAAAAGTGTAATTGTAAAATATATCGGGGATGCGCGGCTCGCATCGGCAGAGGATGCAGAGCCACCATGTCCTCTCAACAGCATGTGAAGAGTTAAAAACCAAAAAAAACAACTCATGTACACAATAAATTATTTTCCATTTTCGTTATTTGGTCAGTCCTTTACGCTGATTTTCCTTTTTCAACCCAATAATGTCAATGATTTCATCTTTAAAAATGATTTTTTTTTTCCTAAAGCTGTAAAAAAGTATAAAAATGTATAAAAATGTAAAAGTATTTGCTATACATGGGCTGGAAGGGAACAGAGGCAGTCAATAAAGGTAAGATGAAAAAAAGATTTTCATTAAAAAAAAAGAGAGCCCAGGAAAAAAACTGCATGAATTAACAATGAACGTGTTCAATAGTGTTTCTTTTTTTTTCTTCTTGTCACATTCTTGAAAAGTGCAGGACCGACTGAAGCATATTAAAAAGCTTTGAAAAACAGCCTTATCTTCTATTTAATTTTTCTCAGGTTTTTGTTTTTTAATCGGCATGCCAGTAAGTGATATAACTATTCATGGTTGACATAAATATCTGTATTAACATTATTTTATTCTGCCGTGTGGGCTGCTGAGATTGCTGCCACTATTGGAATTTCCACAGTGATGCAGATTATGAAGATTTTGTTAGAACCACCCACCTATTTTTCATGTGAGCAAAAGTATTGGTACATGTGCCAAGCGTGTTCTATGGCATTTATTATCAACAATACATTTTCAGAGGAGGTTAAGATGTGTGGGTTTTTTTTTCTATGAATCTATACTTATACTCATTTGACGAGTAACCAACCAGAACTGTCCACAGGAATAACAAGACATTTTGAGAGAACAGATAGAATTAATCAGCCAAATATTAACCATAGCCAGGATAATCATTTGGAATGTCCTGAAAAATGGAGGCATAAATTGTGTAGGAAGTCAAACGAGCAAATCAAGTAAAACAACAGTAGGTGATGACAGAAAATTTTAAGAAAGACCATAAAACAACCTAGTGATCCGCAACAACCTCCAGGATCCAAGCTGGAGATATCACAAGCTAGCGTTCACCGAAGACTTCACGAAAAAAGTACCGGTGTTGCACCACGAGGCGCAGCAACTCATGAGCAAGAACAATAGGAAGGCCAAGCTAGAAAAATCCAATCCAACTGATTTGAGTGAATCACTCCAAGAGAGCACACACGTTTTACCTGCTAAAGAAGAAACCGAAGGGAGTAAAACCTCAATCAAGCAACAACAAGAAAAGAGGCTCATGTGCTGACATCCTGAAAAAAAGCATCGCAAGGTTTTGTGTGGCCAGTGGATCACATCTGTGCAAACCCCAAATGTTCTATTCATATATAAATTAAGTGTTCCGAGACTTTTGTCATGTTAAATATGTATTTTGTATTGGATATTTTCCTTAATATACAGTATTTCAAATGCAGTTTTCTTATTCTTCCGGTGCAACACAGCAGGCCAGACAGAATAATAGAATTTCTCAATTTATTTATTTATTTTTATCACGCTAATTACTGGAGTCCGAAGAAGCAGTTTGTAACTTTCCAGGCCTTATATGTTCCAAAACTGTAAATACGTAGTGATGAGTAGTAGCACGGCAACTTGTTCTTGTGTAATTCCACTTTTTTAATTCCACTTTTTCTCAGCGCATGCAGTGCTTAACAAATCTTGCCCCCGTGAATATGAATGGAAATTGTTTTTTATGTGTCAGCACTGTAATAATAGAATTTTCAAGTTGCACCCTAGTATAAAATACGATAGGCTCTAGTTCCTTGCAACCCCGCACAGGATAAGTGGCGCGGCAAATGGAGACTCGGATAGCATTTGGAATATTGTTGGCAAATCTGATCAGTTGTGTTTGTGAATGCAATCCTTGCATACGGTGTGAAAATTTGTTTAGCAGCGTGCCCCTTGGCCCACTTCTCCCCATCGTTCCTGATGCACTCAGTCAGACTCCTGCTCCATTTCGATTGACCCACTTTGATCATGATATCAGATTGGAGCAAAAGTACAAGTGGGAATGCTGCGTTGCAACATCAGAAGATGGTGAGTTGAAACGGTGCTGTTACAGTCAGCATGGAAGGTCACAGATAGAAACTTTGTGGGCCTTGCAGATGGAAATAATGAACGCAACCGTGGGAGATAAGCACGTGTGATACATCCACAGTTATTGTAGAAAAGAAAGAGGTGAGATAAGTGTGCAATGGCGGGTAGGGCGGAGGGGGTCCAAGCACTGATCTCATGATAGAAAGTGGGGCTCGGAGTTCAAGTTCCATGAATGCAGGACACATCACACCACCGGCGACACCAGCTGAGTGCCCACCGCTGAGTGGATGCCAGTGTACATGCAGATGAAGAGCGTCGGGGAGAAACAATTGGGCAGTGGGGCGGCAGAGCCGGCCATGAGGGGAGGTAGCGAGAGAGCGAGAGCGAGCGAGGGACAAGGTACCATCCCTGCCGCTCTTTATCACCGCCATTGATCATGGCATGTGCGCATTGATCCAAGTCGACCATCTGCTACAGTTAGATAAGCGTGCGAGGGCCCGGGCATTGTGCTGTCACTCACTGAGTGTGCACTGAGAGAGAAGGACGGAGAGAGAGAGAGAGAGTGAAAACGAGCAAGATTGAGGGGAATGGGAGTGGTGCAGTTGAGGAAGGAGGGGTGTGTTGGCTGCAGGGAATTATGGGGGCAGGATTAGCCTCCTCACTTGCAGGAAACAGAATTTTAAACGGCTGTCTCCTGCCTCCCTCACACAGACACACGGCACCCCCAAGTGTGTTGTCTCCCTGCCCCCACCCTGACTCCAAATACATTCTCTATTAGAATCAACTTCATCAGCTCTACAGTGTCTGTTTGTGTGCGTGTCTGTGTTCGTGGGAGTGTGTGTTCGTGTACACCAAGATAGGCCTGGATGACTTTGGCCCCCATCTCTCAACCGCTTTCTTACCTTTATGGTTCCAACAGTATCCCGACGTGAACCACCACCTCATCTGTATGTCTCATTTCATTGTCATCTGTATGACCCCATGAAGCCACCACAACCGATAAAGCTCAGGAACCCACGGGAAAAAAAATGCCATTTGCAGTAAATAAGCAAAACAGGGGCAAGCTTGAAAAAAGGCAGAAATTAATGGGATGCATTCCAAAGGTGGTCAAAGACATATTGGCAAATGGGAAGACGGGAAAAGCACATTTCACTGGCGATCGGTGCATTGGGTCTTGTCGTAGTGCAATAATTGGAGATTGTTTATTTATTGCCGACCTGTGCGGCGGCTTCTACATTTCCACGCCTCCAACTTATTCAAATCAGGGTCACAAGGAGCTGGAGCATCTTCCAACTGACTTCAGGCTCAAGGCAGTCGCCAGTCACTCATAGAGACAGACAACTGTTCAGAGTCAAATTCGCATCAGCGTTGAGTGGGAGTCGAAACCACACCGCCTACACAGGAGAGACGCAAATGAACCTTGACACGGTCAATTACTTCTTGCGGGTGAATAAGTGCAGATGTTTATACTGCCATTATTTGTTGGGTTACATAAGAACGTTGTGAAGTGTAATCTACGCGACGGAAATGCTCCAAATAGAGAAATTAAGGACCTGTAGAAAGTGAGAGAAGACATACTTCCAATTGATTTGGTTAACTCTAAAGTAACAAAGTGGTTTTAGCATGACAGTTTGGAGTAGCTGTTGGCAATTGGTAGTGACGGAGCAATTAGGCGATCATTGTGTGGAACTGATTGTTGACTGGTATCACTTTGAAGGAAGTGAGGCAAAAGTGGGCATTCTGGCATCGTCCATTGCCGATCCCTTACTCGGAGTGAATAAATATGGGTATCCAAATATATTATTTTTAAATGTTAAGAACTGGCAACTAGGGCTGTGTACAAATCAGCGGTGACTCCAATGCCAGAATTCAGAATTTTTGCCTCGGAGGCCGACACCCGGAAGTGTTGCAGCGAATGAGCATTAAGTTAAAGTGTTGAGCAGTCATTCACTAAAGCCCGTCTCGAAAGTGTTTCAACACCTCTTTTGTTACTTTGGTCTTTGTCTCTCACACTGTCACAGCAACAAACGAAGGGAATTTGCTAACCCGGGTCCCGGAGAGACAAACACCTGAGCTAGCTTAGCAATAGCACGAGTCAGCATGAATGAATTTAGCTGATTAAAATGCGCAAAAGCCTACCATTGGTTTTACCGTTGGCCAGTCTGGCAAAGGATCCCGGTGGCCAAAACAAACCATTTGAAACGAAAAGAAAAATTATTCCGCAGATTCAAGTGGCTGCCTCAACACGCAAATCTTCTAACTCTCCGATTCAATTAATATGCTATCAAATAAGTGAACATGCATTGTAAATGGATACCCTGCGGTGTAAATTAAGCTCTATGTTCATTAATCGCACCCCATTTACCGTTTGGATGAAAAACGTCTTTTGCTAAACTATGAAGTGTCTTTTTTTTTCCGGAAACGTACAATGAGCCACGCGTTTGAGTCAATTCAATATTCATTTGATGAGTGCCAACACGAATGGCGAATCAGGATTTAGGGGCCAATTCCGAGCTCGACAAGTAACATTATATGACATGATGGAAATAACAAGCCTAAGACTGGCCTAAGCGCTGCAGCCAAATATCAATTGCCATTGTTTGACTAATCTCGCAGGCTTTGGAGGGAAATCAAATGGCATATTGGTGTCCAACATGTGCATCGGGTTGAGCGGCACCTGCCCCCTTCCCCCTGACGAGCAGTCTCTCGAGAAAAGGCAGAGCAAAGAGTATTTGGGAAACATTTCAGTTGCTTGGGAGACCTATAAAAGAGCAACGGCAATAGCGCCATGGCAGAGGGAGCGTGTGTTCCTGAGGCGAAAGAGCCCACAGAGGCCCCGCCCTAATGCCAAAGCTCAGCCTATCTTGTGTGCGAGTGTCTTTAAGTCCATTCTGCTCTCTTGTTGCGACTTTTTTTCCCCTTTGCTCTATTTTCCTCTTTAGAATTTGCACATTGGGGTCCAGCACGCAAGACCACTGCTTTGTGGGAGAGTGGGGGGCTGTTTTTGATGTGAAGGCGAAAGTGGGATGGAGGGATTAGTGTGGTCGGCTGGATCATCTTACAGCCACCGAACCCCCCCAGAAGGGCGGACAATGGGGATTAAAACTTCTCTTATTCTTCAACCCCAAATGACAGGATGACAAAGACAGTATTCCTCTGGGTCTTTTAACACCAGGCTGCGCAGCTGAAGTTGTGGCCAGAGGGGGGGTGGGGGGGTGTCTTTAGCTGTCCAATGTCTTATGCAGAAAATTAATCCTATGGAATTTTCTACTCATTGCAAATGGAGATTTGTACCTTTTGCCTTGCTATATTGGTCAAGACCACGTTGAGCATCAATAGTGGAAAGAAGCATCCGGTGGAGGGAATGTTTGGATGTGAGAAATCCACTTGGTGCGTCCATACAACTGCACTACACTAAAGACAAGGTGCCGCTCCATCCTTTGAATGTACATGACACACTAATTATACTTCATTTAATCCTGCACAGCTTCTTTGCAAAAGCCCATGCCATAGTTACATCTATTTCACTCCGATTCTCAGCACAAATGGGGAGTTGACCTGCTGAAATAATCTTAACAAGCTCCGAATTGATACCAGGGTGAATGGTGGGGCAATCGAAAAGATGGCGTGACAAAATCAAGCTTGTAAACCCTTGCTGGGTTTCTGCTGCTCTGATCTGCAAACCATAATGCTGCAAGAAAATAAGGGAAAACCCTTGAGACCGCAAAGTATCAATATGTAACATCAATGAAGCGGGGTGTGAGTCCCTCATATTTACTTCCTAGCATGTGGATGTGGACCATGCATTTCGTTTGAGAAGAAACAGATGGCATCCAAAGCTAAGCGGAGATTGTGGAGTATCATTTATATACAGTGTACTGTAAATATATATTACTAATGGTTGACGCAGTAATTGAAGTTGATTTAAAAAAGGGCATCAAAATATTTCTTGCAATATTTTTTATAATTGATGGTAATTTAAAATTTTGATAGAGATTTCAGCAAGGATTGAAACATGATTTGTTTTTACAGACCACGTTAAAATTATGTAGCGAGACGGATCCCCGGGACTTGAGTTTTACGCCTGCGCCTTCTTGGTTCAATTACGTTATGTGATTGTTGCTGTTGTTGTCCCACCAGGCGAAACTCGCAATGTCGTGACGTACTCTTTCACTGATGAACTGAGAAATCCAATGTTGTCTTTGGGAATTGACGACAACACAACAAATGACAAACATCCCCCCTCCTCCATTGGAAAATGGTTTCTCTAATAATAATTATATATTTAAAAAAAAAACATCTTTTGATTGCGAGGGTGGGGATATTTTTAATATGTGCATATTATCTTTCCCTCTTTCACCCCAGCTTCTCTCACAGCCTTCTTCCCTCTCGCACCGCCCCCACCCCCTTCTCTCCCGCTCTCTTGTCTCTTGCTCTCTCGCTCCCTTTGCAGTAAATAAAAGATTAAAATGAGTGTTCTAAAAACACCGACTGGTCACCAGAAGATAATTGTTTCAGCTTTGTTTACTGTGCGTGAATTTTTCTTCTCTTTTTAGCCCTTTTTTTTCTTTTTCATTGTGTCCGTAATTAAAATTCCTTTATTTTCAAAGTAGTCCTAAAAGAGGGAGCTAAATTGCCTTTTCTGTTCTTATGCTGTCATTGGCCCACAGTTTGAAGGGTAGAGGAAGGGGAGAGAGGAGCAAAGTCCTTGGGAAGGATGCAAGATCAATTTTTTGGGTGTGTATGTGTGTGTGCAAAGTGAGGCTAGTACATATTTTCCTGTCAATTCATATTCCTCCATTCCTAATAGAATGCACCATGCTCTTTTTATCCGGCCCTCCAAAATAAAGTAAGTCTAGAATTAAATTCCCACCTGACTATTGCATGGAGGCATATGGTGGCTGGACTGATATCTTTAAATTCCTCCTTATATACGACAGAAGTGTTGCTAGATCCCCCCCCCCCAAAAAAAAGTAAGCAAAGGTGAATGAAAATGACAAGAGGCACTCTAACACCTTATAATGAATAACGCGTCTCAACAACAACACACACTACCAACCCTGACCTGAAACCTGCTTATCCAGCACAGGCAGCCAAAATGAATTTCCGGAAGCCTGACTTTCTTGCACATTGATGAAGTCACAACGTTTGCTTCCATTCATTTGTCGAATGGAGGAAGTGTGTGCCTCCTCCCTCATGAGCCAATGTCAGATCTGAGAACACATCTGATGATTAGGGAACTCATTAGAAAAAGGTGACAATGAGGTTTCGCAACAATTTTTGCACATCTCCCCTCACTTCGCTAACCGGAGCGGGGCCACGGACGTGAAACGCCTTGGAATGACGCTGAGACTCCCATTGGAGGACAACATAGGAATCCCCAGTGGAGTCCAGATCATCATCAAATTTGAAGCCCCCCGTATATAAGAGTGGCAAAGATCAAGAAGGTTCAAGCAAGCACACACTTCACACACATGCACAAAGCTACAGAGAAGCTCTGCCGTGATCACAGTCCCCTCACCCCCGGTTCTATCCCTCTTCTGCTTAGCCAGGCGCCCATAATTGAATCTCAGGTTGGGATTAATTCTAGGAGCTGCACTTGACTCGGTCAAAATCACTATTACAGCGAGGCAATGCATTTTAAATATATATATATATTTTTTTTTTTACACAACACTTCACATTGATTAGGCAATGTGTTGTGATGAGACATCATTTGGATTCCGGGCCAGTCATTTGCATGAAATGAGTGGTTTGCTCCATCCAAGGGAGAGGTGTTGCTTGACACAATGCGAAAAAGGCCCGGCGAAGCCTTGTATCACGTATCAAAGGGCACACAAAGGTGCAAATGAGCCAGCATGCTTCCTGTTACGTCTCTAATGTGTAAAGTGGTTACATCAAGGAGGTCAGATCTTTGTTTCACGTCTGACTGTGTTATCCGACTGGCCACAATATCCTAGGTGATCCTTCCCATGTGCCCCACTCCCATTTTGAGCTCAGGAAAGAGGTATAGGAGCCCTTTCTGTGCAAATAAACCACCATAATTTTTTTTTTATGCCACATGCTATCAGCCTAATTAACCAGCAATTAGAGGGACGTAGACTGACAAGCTGGAGGACACGAGGCCAGTGGGGGCTGCACTTTTCATGGATTTTGGATGGGTGTTGTGTCTGCACTGTATTTTGTCTACACTGTATTGTGCAATGTATGTAGCAACATGGAGGGTTGGGGGATACTTGCCCTCCAAGACAAGTTTCTGCTGCGTGAGACCAAATCAATTTAAATTGGAATTTTCTCCAGCGTCCACTTATCTGTTTTCTCAACTTCCCGCTACTTATAAAACATCACTGTCTAGTTTCTTCCATCTATGTGCTATAAAATTTTGCTGTTGCCTAAACTACTTGTATAATTGTGGTCGACTCTTAATTTAAAAAATGGGTTTCTTGTCAACCAGTTCGATAAAGATTATTGTAATTTTTTTTTTGCCATTTTTTGATGGAGTTTTGTGATTATACTTTAACATGAACATTTTTGCTTAACGAGCTTCGACATATTGGTGTATTACCCATTACAGAAACGGAACATTATTTTTCATAAATACACCATTACTTTTAGCATTCGATGCATCGATCAATCATTTCCCATGTACAGATGCAAGAGAAGTCAGATTTTCGATCAAATAGTCTGCCCATGACCCTCGTAAGGATAAGCGGATTAGAAAATGGATGGATGGGTAGATAGTCTGGGTGGCTTCTAGAGAGTTGGCCTCAAACAGATCAATGTGTACTGTATATCAAGTCTGGTTTTGATTGAATGATTTGGCTACCGTACGTGTAAATGTACTGACGTGAAGAGAAACGAACTGGAATTTTAAAGATGAGGGGATGGAGTAGAGAATTTGTGGTCCAGAGAAGGCCCCTGTAGAGTGCTGAGCGGATGGAAGGATGGACGAGTGAGACGGGGGGGGGGGGGGACTGAAAAAGGCCCTCTTTCAGTTTTGAATGAGCGCAAAGGAACGTTTTTCTTGCCTCCTCCCGTCGTGCTGTCAAACTCGATCAGCGGTGAAGAGCAGTGACGCTGCTTGCCTCCCATACTCCCCCTCTGCACAATGGAGTCTGCGTGGACCCACCACGCATTTCACATTCAATTTAGCCCTCCCCAGGACATGGCTGTCAGGGTCAGCATCAGTGGTATTAGACAGGGTTGGGGGTGGTGGCCAAAGTCTTGGACCAAGGGGAGGAGGGCTTATAATGACAATGCTGATGGGGTTGGGCTTGTCGTCCAAAAAAGGGCGCTGATGTTGGTTCAGGTTGGAGGGAGGTGGGCCGGGATAGGAGATGCAAGGGAAATGGACAGCAGATTTGGGGTGAAAATGGGGGTGATGGAGGGTGGCCTCTTCCCAACAATTAAAAAAAAAACAGTCCAAAAGAAAGGTCTGGCTAGAGGCTTTATTCCCCAAAGCTTATGCTGCTTTCCATGGGGTCCTCAATGGGAGCTGGAAGACTGTTACTCTGCCGAAGCCCATTAGCCAGCATTAGGAGCGTCCACACAGCCGCACAAGGAGATTTGAGACAAACCCTAAACAGTCCATAATAACCACGAGGTACAAGCCTTGAGCCTTAAGACCTCGGCTTGGCCCAAAAAGGCCTTGAATAGACGCGCCCCAAATCATGTTGTTGAACAAATCAGGTATTAGGGAGAGAGCAGTTTGTCCGAATTTACTTTCCCTAAAGACTTTAGTTAAGCTAGTTACTGCGGAGCTTTACTTGGGCGTCGCGCGCTTGTGTGCGAATGCGCCTGTGTGAGGGCGCCATCATTCTTTCACATATCCTACGCTATGACCCCCTGCAACATAAACTCTTCCATCTCTGCCCCCTCTTTTAGGTAGCAGTGCACCAAAGCCCAAATTCAGCCACTCCAAACAATAGGCTGCTATTGGCAATTAAATGGCATTTGCTTATCCCGAGTGCAAGTTAATGGTATTACCCTTCTTCTGAATGGTGAAAAGGGATTTGCCTCTTCACCAATAAAGCACGACTCACTGTCTCAGCAGCATTACATAGCTTACCTTGGGCTTATGATTCACGGCCTTCCGATTACCATTTGAATGTTTCCTTCTTGGACAAGCGATGGCAGATGCAGCACTGCTGGGCCCCAAGCTGCTCATGGATCGGGATCAGGAGCCGCTCTGTCAGCCTCCCGGCTCAGTCTCGTTGTCTCAGGACGCTTTTCTCTCACGGTCCGTTACTGCGAACCCATGCCCAAAGAATTTGGGGTTCTTTGTTATCATTACACCAGTAACTGAAGTACTTATTGAGTCTTGCGATCAGCAAAAGTATTTGGACTATTTTGTAGCATTAACTGAAGCAGAATTCTAGTACCGGTAAATATTTTTCTGAAAACACTTATCAGTAACCAAAAAGAACGCAATTCCTGACCTTTACTCCTGAAATTCGCTTGGCATTTTTTGCAAATGTCGTTGGTTGATCACAGACCGAGGCCCCAGGAGTAGGAAACGGTTCAAAAATGGAAGCTATACATTTCATTAGAATTATAACAGGAGCATCACTGCACACATTTTACCATAGATTTCAAACCAGATTGATGTGTTTAAGACGCGGGTCATTAGAAAACCATTTCATGATATTAGATTATTTTTGTTATTATTAAATTATATTGTACCGATTTATTTTAGTTAGGCCTATAACAATGAATTCATGATGCCCAAACAATTATCATGTTCGTTTTTGAGTACAAGGAATTAATTCCCATAAGAATTTAGATAATAACAGGAGAAGTTTTCGAATGTGTGGAACAAAATGGATATGTGTGAGATTTACACACACAAAAAAAAAAAAAACGTCTATCCATCAATCGGGTTCCTTTCTTTGCTTTTCGTGCAGCTCTTGTTTGCCCAAAGATCCGATGTGCCTGCAGGCACCTTTTCAATGGAGCAGATGCTTTGCAACGAATATGAAAAGACAGATTTAAAGGTGATGGCTTGTCAGAGGGGAAAGGATATAGGTTATCGCACTTATGTGATGTATTTTAGACATGGAGTGGTTTCTGTGGCTGGAAACGTCACAAAAAAAAAAGAGTAAAGCACAGGAAGGGAAAGAAGCTGCAGACAAATGTAGCAGGAGTATTCATGGTGCCAGAAAAAAAAGGTGAATGTTGTTGTATTCTGGCACTGAATAATGTTTCCCAATGAAAGGAGCAGTTACAATGACTCGACATGGACAATGCATCGGAAGGTTCAGTTGAGATCATTTGAGGGTTTGTTTATAGATTGGGTTCCCACAAGCACCAGAGGGGCTCCCTTAACTTGACACAAGCAGAGAACAGAGGCGAGCGTGTCAATAGCGAGGATTATACCAGCGGCTGTTTGGCCTGCAACCATTTTGCCCGTCACAAGACACAAGAGGGCTCCAGTTTGATTCAGCGGCGCTCTCTCTCATTGTCGAGTGTTTCTGGCACTAACAAGCTGCAGTAGTCAGACTTAAAATTGGCCATCGGCCTCTTACATGCTCAAATGTAAGTAGCGCTTTGTCAAAGCAAAAAATAGCGCAATCTGTATGAATCATGATCAGTCTGGCACATATTGATATTACTGTACAGTATATGACTGCTGCAGTATACTGGCTACTCCTTCATGCTTCATTAACTTACATAAATGTGATGAAAATGTATGTAATCAAGCTCTTCCACCACCCCCACCCGCTCCCCATAAAGTGCCCTTGCCCTAATGGCCAATAAGTGCATTCAGCCTAGAGAAACATGGTGTCTCGCTGGCATTGTTTGCCTCCTTTGGGACCTGTCTGCTTTCGCAGCGCACTTTAAGCCATTTGAGCCACAGCTATGATCTTAATTAGCTACACCTAAAGCCCAGCTCTTCCCCAGACAAGTCTAATTAAGCCCAGCGCCTTCCCACATCCACAGCCCCTCTACTGGCTGAAAGGGAACCCTCAATCTCGTGTCCGAGGATTACAACCTGGGATACATCACAGGCAATCATCTTTCCCCACAGCCCCCAAAAAGCCTCGGCGGCAGCTGCCCCCACGTCCCTGTTCCGTGAAAGGCGCAACGCTATTCCGTACTAATTTGCTGCGTGTGTATTTAAAAGCCTCTTCAGCCAAGTTGAAGAGGAGAATCCCTCTACCAGAAGCCTTAATCAGGCCAGGGGAGCAAGGCTAACCGTGTAGCCAAGAGCGCTTGTGCCTTGATGGCAATGTTATTAAGCGATGGGGAGGAGCTCATATGCGAAACCAACTTGGTGTGAATGCGCTGAAAAGCACGCTGTCTTAATTGTATAGTTCCCTTAACCCTTTGATCCGTATTGTAAACTTTCATTGTTGTCCATCAGCCTTACACCAGCCACTGCTTGGTCTCATCTTAGCATCCTAAACTCCTTAGTGTTAGTATCAGCTCAAGCTCTTAGCGCTGGATAAGCCCTCGCTAATGTCATAATGGTGATGATTTGGCTGAGCCCTCCGGCGTTATGTCAATTCTGCCTAGGGAAGTGAGAGCCACAATTAGCAGAAATTAGCTAAATGCTATTGAGCGGCACTCAGTGTTTGAGACTGGGGCGGCGACCTGCACAGCCTCACGCTGCGTTGACAATCAATTACGGCTTGTTGGCCAACTTAGTGATCAGTGTTGCGGGCAATGCAGTTTTGGGTGTGCATGCTTCGCTTTGTTTAACAGGATTCAACAACGTTTAATATTCACAAGCCCCAAAATATGGCTGTGCCTTCACATCATGGCACCACAGTGCATTAGTGTAATAATATTTTGAGAGTTTTGTTTTTTTAATGACCCATACTCTGGGCCATCATCTATTTTTTTGTGTAAAAAAAAAAAAAAAACATTTATAACTGGTAGGAAAGGGCGGCCCGGTAGTCCAGTGGTTAGCGCGTCGACTTCACAGTGCAGAGGTACGGGGTTCAATTCCAGCTCTGGCCTCCCTGTGTGGAGTTTGCATGTTCTCCCCGGGCCTGTGTGGGTTTTCTTCGGGTACTCCGGTTTCCTCCCACATTCCAAAAACATGCGTGGCAGGCTGGTTGAACACTCTAAATTGTCCCTAGGTGTGAATGTGAGCGTGGATGGTTGTTTGTCTCTGTGTGCCCTGCGATTGGCTGGCAACTGATTCAGGGTGTCCCCCGCCTACTGCCCGAAGACAGCTGGGATAGGCTCCAGCACCCGCCGCGACCCTTGTGAGGATCAAGCGGTTCGGAAAATGGATGGATGGAACTGGTAGGAACCATAGTATTGATTATACGACGCGCATAGGTGAGTCGACCATGTTCCTGGCCCAGACCGTGCTCGTCCATATGTGCTGGACAATGCAAGCGTAACGTGTTAAGTTATAGCACAGAGCACTCGCAAGAGTAAAGTGTGCCTAAGCACAGAATGAACTGCCTGATGTGCATGCTCACGAAAACACGTGATAATCCTTTTGAAGTGTTTTTTTTTAAGCGCAATAACTGCACTTTCTCACTCTAAGTCTGTTTGAAATTGGGTAAACGGAGGAGTAGCTATTAGAACCCGAACATTTTCTATATTAAAGCATTATAGCCTCTATCTCAAGGAACACTGAAATTGGCTCCGCTTGCAGTCGAATCAGCCGAAATGACTCATACTGGCTCTCACTTTGAAGTTCCTCAGCAGACTTGTGGGTCAGACCTCCTGAGGAGAGAGAGTGAATTTATCTGGGTGCAACACAAAGTGAAAGTAGAAAACTCTTGTGTCCAATCGGAGAAAGGAGGCCAAAAGAGAAGCGGAGGTGAGAAGGGAGGGAGAGATAGAGGAGGCGAGTCTCCAAGGGTCTCCTGCGAGGAGGCCAGCCCAAGGTGGTTCTCAGTGAAAAAGCTTATTTGTGGATGAAAGTGCGGCCGCCCCGGGGTCCACTCGCACAGAGAGACGAGGCCAATGATTAAGGGGGCGCAAGGGCAGGACGGCCCTTTAATTTGGGGCCGCAGAGAAAAGAGGGGGTGCTTCGCTCGCTCACTGGTGTATCTGTAGCCAGACAATGGCGATTACCTTCCTCTTTATCTGGCGGAGAGGCGGCTTTGAGAGCGCAATCTGAGGAGCAGAGGAAATGGCACGACACAGGATTAGTGGCACAACAGGACGGTAAATTAAATGTTGGAGATGAAAGAATGAGCCTCTGACATGCATCAATAGAGAGCACTGGCTGCATTTTAATAACAGCAGCTGAGGAGAAATACCTGTAGAGATTAACGATGTGCGTGAGTGTGTGTGTGTTTCGTTGGGGCGGGGGATGGAGGGGGGAGTATATAATTGTATAAATGACTATGGGCGCCTTTTATCATGCATGTGGCAACCACAAAACCAGGAAGCAAACAAGAAGGGCGTGTCCATAATCAGGAACGGTGTCAACAGGTCTTACAAATCAGTAAGACGGTCTCAACTAAGTGTGACCCCATTAGTCAAATAAACAAAACACAATTCATGCAAAAGTACTTTCTTTTTGGTCAGATGTCATCTGATTGCCCAAAGAGCCAGAAATGATACATACTTTTTTATTGACAAAGGTCATAATGAAATTAGTCAATTTAAGGTTATGAATGCAGTGGTTTTAAACTGCATTACCAAATAGCAAGAGGTGTTATTAATATTTTGCCCAAATCGTGTAAAGAAGGTGACGTTACGACGCAGTACCATTTTCTTGTTCTGCAAATTACACCCAATAATAAACATGGGAATTTCCATTGCCATTTTCAAGTCTCTCCAGAGATCGGATTCAAGTCCGGGCCCTGGTTGGGCCACTCAAGGACATTCGCAGAGTTGTCCTGAAGTCACCCCTTCATTATCTTGGCTGTGTGCTTCAGGTCATTATCTTGTTTGAGGGTCAGTCTGATGTTCTGACCACTCTGTAGCAGGTTTTCCACCGGGGTTACTCTGTGCAATGTTGCACTCATCTTTCCCTCAATCCTGACTAGGTTGGCAGTTCCTACCGCTGAAAATCCTCCCCCGCTTCATGAGGCTAACACCACCACCATTCTTCATTGTAGAGGTAGTATTGGTCAGGTTCAGAGCCGTGCCTGGTTTTCTCCAAAGATGATGCCCGGAATTAACACTAGAGAGCTTGATCTTTGTCACATCAGACCAGAAAGTTTTCTTTATTGTAGTCTCAGAGTCATTCAGGTTCTTTTAAGCAAACGACAAGCAGGCTGCCATGTGCCTTTTATGAAGGAGTTGCTTCCATCGGGGCATTCCACCATAAAGGCTTGATTGCTAGAGTGCAGTAGAGACAGTTGTACCTCTGGAAGGTTCTCGTCACTCCACCAAGGACCACTGGAGCTCTGACAGAGTGACCATGGGCTTATTGGCTTCTCTGACTGAGATCCACTCCCGCCGATTGCTCAACTTTGACGGGCGGACAGTTTATGGAAGAGTCCTGCTGGTATGGAACTTCTTGTTCATCTATTTCTTCAATCCCAAATGTGCGCCAAAAGTTACATTTATATTGGACTGGGTGGATCGATGAATCTCTTAAGCATATTCATATGCAGTTGCAAACAAAATATTTTAAGGTCTTGATCCGTCAAAATCAATTTGCACGAACATGGTCACTCATGTACATGACTGATAGGCGTTATCAGTCATGAGATAAACAACATGACAGACGGATGGAAGAAAGAGAAGCAAAGAGTGAGTGACAAGTAACAAGGAGTGAGAGTGAATGTCCAGCAATGATTCTATCAAAAAGCAGCCTTATCGTGGTTATTACAACGCTGAAGCAGCATGATGAAGAGGAGGTCCGCCTTAATCTGGGCCACAATAGAAGGCAACAACAAAGGCGTACTTACAAGCACTATCTGCTACAAATATCAAATCAGCTCTGGCTGCACCTAATCCTGCTAGACAGCATTGTTGGCGCCACATGAACCTGCAATCGCAAGTGCACGGCCATGTTGGCGAGGGGGACGTGTGTCACTTGTTCTCGTCAATCCCGTTCCTTGTGTCGAGCAACCAGCTCGTGCCTTGTCCACCTCGTATGTCGACTCGTATGTCTCACCAATTTGCTTGTATTTAGTTCCGTGGTTTCTTTCGAGCTTTGTCAGTTGATTGTTGCTGTTGTTTGTCACGTTAAGAAATTTGTTATGTTATGTTTTCTTTTTAAGATAAGAAAAGATTTATTTGTCTCACAATGGAGAAATTCCCAATTTACAGCAGCAAAATTATGAAAGGGAGAAGTTTTACTTGTTACTTTTTTTGGACTTGGCTCATTCAGTATTTTGATAATTTCATTCACCTTATTTGTTTTGGGGTGGAAATATTAATTTTATTGCCGCCCTTCATTGAAAATCCTTTGCTCAACACCGCTACTATTTGGCCAGCATGGTTGCGTAATCAAATGCGCATGAGGATCAGTCACGTGATGTCCGGATGCAGCTACAGTATTACTTTTTGAAAGAAGGTATGTGAGTCGGGCCTGTCGACACACCATGAATACAATATAAGGAACATTTGTGATAACATTTTGAATTCAAGTATTGGTACTGGTGATCCAGCGGTTCGCGCGTCGACCTCACGGTGCCGAGGTCGTGGGTTCGATCCCGGCTCCGGCCTTCCTGTGTCGAGTTTGCATGTTCTCCCCGGGCCTGTGTGGGTCTTCTCCGGGTATGCCGGTTTCCTCCCACATTCCAAAAACATGCATGGCAGTCTGATTGAACTCTCTAAATTGTCCCTTGGTGTGAGTGTGAGGGCGGATAGTTGTTCATCTCTGTGTGCCCTGCGATTGGCTGGCAACCGGTTCAGGGTGTTCCCTGCATACTACCCGAAGAAGGCTGGGAGATGATCCAGTACCCCCCGCGACCCTAGTGAGGATTAATCGGTTTGGAAAATGAATGAATGTTATGGATGGATGGATAGAGTCGTTGCCAACAGAGTGGCAAAAGGAATTGGTGAAGGTGGTAGCTGCCACACCTTGCCACTCTGTAAAACCACCTATGAGCAGTTCAAGCATGACCTTATACTACACTAAAGGTACACAACTCTTTACTGAGGCTAGTTTATATGATGTAAACAAAACGACAATCAAAAATAATGATCACGTAAACATCTGATGTATTGGGCTGGGCAACGATGAAAAACACACGTGGGGCTGACACAATTATGTCATGCGAGCGATGGCGCCGTATGACTCATTCAGCCTATGAAGCAGAAGTGTCGCTCGTCTCCACTTTTCTCTGTGAACTTTGAACTTGTCAACACGCTTGCCCTCAGGACGCATCGTCAGTGGCAGCGGTGGCCGGTGGGAGTGTCATTGTTTAAGGCGCCACTTGGCAGGGAAAGAAAAGGACACTGGCAACTTCATTATCCCACAATAACAGGGTAATTATTGTGTTTGTTAGCAACAAATCACAACACAACAGACTGCATGTCTCTGTCCTGTTTAGAGCATCTTAATTACTTCACCACACACACACACACACCCACACGCCTCTCTGCTGCTGTTGTTACTTTGCATATAAAAGGCACCCGCTAATTGTCTGGACTATAAATATTCGGCATGCAATTAGCGTCCTGGCCCGCCTCAGCGGTGTGTTATCACCTCGCAGTTTTGGAACGAGGTGCCATCCGCTCACTCAATTCTCCATATCGAATGGGAGTTTGATAGCAGCGTGCAATCTCTATTTGTAACAACAAATGGACATCAGGCACCTCATCATCAGCTGCTTTTAATTTTGAGGGTGGAACAACATGAAAGCTTCCAAAATACAGCGGACATAAATACACTGATCATACCTGGATATGATGTGCTGCTTAAATTCATGTCAGCTTTTGTCTTGTTGTTTGCTTGAGAGGGAAGTAATTTCATCCGTGCCGTATGTTGCACACACAGCGCATTTGACAATAAAGTTGTACTTGACTATTTTATTGATCACGGAGCAGGCACTCGTTTTTGGTGTTTGGTGTAATTAATTCATTAACTCTTTGGAGGACAGCGGTTATCTTAACATGTTATCAGGTTACAGGGTGCATGAAAGGGTTAATAAAACATGGCTAACAGTTGCAAGTTGGAGTTTATCGTTTACTTTAGCACCATAGAATGTGTGAAGATGCATCACAAGTAAGTGATGATCATCATGCCGTTTGGTAGTTAGAGTTTCCACCAACGCTCCTTTCACAGACGCCTTCTTGTTAAACCGTAGCATCAGCGATGGAACGGTAGAGCCGGCAGTTATCTGCCTGTGCCTATCCGGAGAACTCGGTGAAGCGGAACATCGCTATGTTCAGGCAGAGCATTCACACGGCTGTTTTGCTCTTGGGACATGCAATGACATAAATGGGATGCAACGGAAGCATCAGATTCGGGGACAGCAACAATTCCTGTCAAAGTTAAACTTTACACTCTTTCTTTCATAGGGTTCTCGCAAATTTAAAGGTTGACTTTAATGCCCCACCTCCCCCATCTTGCATCTGTACCTTTAGCTGGATTTTCATGACATGGTTCTGTAATTCAATCAGAATTAGGCGCAAACGCAAGAGGTCTGTTTTGGGGTCCCAAAAATGCAATTGTCATGTCAGCAATTTGTCAAAATAGCACAATTTCTCTTCGTCGTTGGTCAATTACAGTGTCGTGTAAACGGCCCTTAAGCGTTACATTCCTCACGGGCCTTGTGGAAAGACACGAGAGCCTTAGAAAGACTTAAGGAGGGACGGAAGAACGTCCAAACACGAGGGTTCACTAACATTCCCCTCTGACTGGAATGAAAGAACACGGGGAAGGGGAGAGGGGCAGAAGAAAGGTGGATCCATAAGCGAGCCTTCACGCTTGATTGCATCCCAGTTTGAGCTGCTAAAGTGCAAACGAGAACTCCTTTCATCTCTCTTCGGGGTCACTGTCCACAGAGGCGAGGGTCTTGTCATCCTGCTCTCACTTCCAAGCGCTTCACCTTGAGCACACCGAGGAAAGTTGGAAAAAAAAAAAACACACAGCGGGGGCAACGTCAGCTCAAAGCTCGGCGGCGCACAATAGGCAACAGCGAGTTAAGGCATCAAGCAATCACAAAGAAAGGCTTTCATTCACCTCAGGTCATAAAAGGAGTTCATTTTAGGACGAGTTAAGTTGTAGATGCAGAATATGGGAAAATAGAGATTCAATCCAAATAATAGACAATCATTTACGTCACAAAAACTACGGCTGTAAAAACCCATTGAAAACACTTGACTTCAAACAGAGAAAGAAATAAAATGATTACAGCAGGTGGACATTTTGAGGGTGGGGCCGTTGGGGGGGAATGAGCCCCAGTCTGAGTGGAGAGGCCGACTGGAGCCTAAAAAACAGTTAAGATCAAGATCCCAAGGGCTCCTAATTGGACCAGCCAGGACAGAGGGAGTCAATGAGTGGGGAGTCAGTCTCAAGATTTGGGGATGGAAGTGGCGGGGGGGCGGAATGGGCCTGGAATTTAGTGATGAATGGGGCTTTCCAAGTCACATGAAAGTTTGCCGGGATGAACGTACCATAATTAGATTAATAAGTAGCTTAATTTATCGCAGCGGAGGATATCGGCGGCTCCACATTAGACGAAGGCCAGAAGATTAGCCTCGAACGGCGTTTCCAAAACACGATTAGCCTCTGTGGCACAAAGACTAGACTCTTTCACAGGTTCCTACCACAAGGGCTGGATTAGAGAAACGTGTTGAATAATCAGCACTACCCCCGCGTGCTCCTTGCCACAGTCAGGCAGTTGGACAAAACGTCACCGCTTTTCCTTGTCCTGATCCATCACTTCAAAACGTAGACCGTGCAGGTCCCATCGGAAAGGCTGACATGAATGCATCGCTCGCCAACATCTCCGACAACCTCCCCTGATGACATCCTGAGAGTACCTTTAAAACGGGAAATTCGCCCAATGGCCAAATGAAGTCAAGTCCGGTCGGTCAGCAGGTTGGTGAGTGGATGCACAGCCACCAAGTCGTTTGGCATATCTCAAAGGGCCCCTGAGGGAAACGCAGCTCTAATTGATTGGCTCTCCTCTAGAATGCCAATAAAGACCCCGAGCATATGTTCGACATGAATGCAGCGCTCCTACTAAGCCTTAGATCCCTTGATCCCCACTACATCCTCCACAACCGGCCTCTTGTTTCAGAAAAAAAAACTGGGGGGGGGGGGGCAGCTGATGGATTTTGCCAAGATCTGTACAGTGGGTTTGTACTACAGTGGAGAGAGCTGAAAAGGTATCATGTGGAACTTTGAGTTCATTTCCTCTTGGAGTAAATACAATTCCAAATTCGACAAAACTTAAACACAAGGAAAGTAGGGTCAGAACTCATCTCTCATGACATCACACGAGACCTCAGCGCATTTGAAACTTCATCCACAGGATTCTTGTGAGTCAAGGAATAGATTTTTAAATCTTGCTGCTGGTTTATAAATCTTTAAATGGCCTTGGACCAAAATTACAAGATGCAGAGGAGCCTATGAAGCATCCCGACCCCTCCGATCGTATGGGTCGGACCCGTTGTGTGTTCCTAGAACGGGAACGAAATCAATCGAGGCAACATTTAGTTGTTATGCTCCTCACCTGTGGAACAAATTCCCCGGATAAGATTAAGATATCCTTTATTTGTCCCGCAATGGGGAAATTACAATCAGAATTCAGAAAGGAAAAACGCTGGGTAGGGAGAGGGAAAAAAAGACACGCTCGAACTATCCTCTTCCGAGGATAATTTAAGTCCAGGATAAAAAATACCTGAAAGTCTGTAAAAACACGCACCTCATTTAAATCAGGTTTGAAAACATGTTTACTGCAGCATTCTCGTGACTCGATTCTTTCTTCTCTTGTTTTAATTCTGATTTGCACACAATCTTTTTATTTATCTTGACTGATGCTCATGATGCTGATGATCATTTTAAGCGAATTATTAATTTATTATTACATTTTTCTGTTAAAAGTCTTGATTAAGTATTATAACTTGTCACAAAGCTTTTATTTGTATTGCTGGCCATGAGTTGGTCCTAAAATAAACTATACAATTTACAGACATTTTCTTGTGAATTTATTTCTCTCTTTCGTCATCTCTGATCTTGTCTTGGGACTGCTGACCAAGTCAAATTTCCTGTTCTAACTTGAAGATGATTTTGCTTAAATTAAATAATGGTGTATATTCATTATTTATTTATTTTATTTATTTATTTTAATCACAGTTTTCACAGTGTAGATCTCCCGGCTGCCGAACGAGTACAAGCACGATAGAAAACACAAGGATGGTCTCGTCACGCCACCTCGGCACTACGCAATGAAAACCAAAACACATCAGATTGTCAATTCTAAACTAAAGCATATTCAACCGAACTTCAGCGCGAGGCGGAAACATGACTCACAGCAAGTCCAACTCCTGCTGTTGTCCATCTACCATTCAGAGCATGACGTGCATCCTCGAGGAAAGCACACCAAATATCAAACGGATTCAAAACGTGCCAGTGGATGATCTCAAAGCGCGGAGGTCGTCACCACAAGATGAGTCCTGTTTACCCTTGAAAAATCTGCAAGTTTTACATTCCCCACTGTGGCGCCGTTACAGCGGCCCGATTATCCTGTGTGACTATGCAGCACCACGCCTTGGTGATAATGTGCACAGAGTCAACACGCCTTTCCGACACGGCGCGCTGGCATGAGTTGACCTAAGAGAACCCTGCATGTCAACTCTTAACTTTAGGCAACGTGCATGTGAACTTTTGATCGGCGTTGCACCTTTTTCTTTCCTGAATTCATATCTACTCGCTGTGAATGCTTTGTGGTGATTTTCTTTCCTGCAACTGTAATGAAATCATAGAATATTGACCAAACACTTCATATCACTTTTTCCCGACACGCCCACAAAAAAAAAAAAATCATATTGCTGATCATTTGTTGTCCACACCTCCCGCAAGTCTAAACACGGCATTTGAATTAATATTGCATTTGTCGAATATGAATTGAGCAGCAAAATTCCCCCGTTTTTACCCATATTAGGGAGCGGCCATTTTGCCGTTTGCTGTCGACTGAAAATGACATCACAGTTGCTCAGAGCTCAGGGAACGATCAATCACGCCTCACCTGCTTTCCTGGCGTTATTGTAAAGAAAATCTGGGGGAGCATTTCCACTTTATATTCATAAACAATCATTAAAAGGCCATTGCATCACTATTTGATCAAAATTCACAAAAACATTGTTTATCCATATTTCAATGTTTTTGAAAATGTGCTGACATTATGCGCACCGACCCCAAACTCGTCTTCATCATTCGTAGATGATTATCGGAGTAAATCCCATTGACGTTCTTCCCTCCACCATGCAGGAATGTAAGCAATACGACGACCACGTACGGCATCGCCGCTATTGTCATTTGTTTGTCGCGTGTCATTTGCTTTAAAATGGCTCCTAAAATAGTCAGAAGAATCAATGAATGAATGTCGCGACGAGATCTGGAAGACTGAAGGCACATCATCGTTCTTGTTGACAGGTGCTGCCCACCCATGCACATCAAAACAAAAGCACCACTTTCACAAGAAAAGTACCAAATATTTTGCATTTTGTTTTGACTTGATAAAGCCCGCCGGGACCTGTCAAAGACCTTGGACCAGCTGGATGTGGCCCAAAGGCTGTACTTTGGCCATTTCAGTTTCTTATCCACTATCATTTCTCAAGTAAACCTTTAATGCTCTCAAGCGCTTTGCTCCCCTCTATTATCGGAATTAGCTCTTCATATAAAAACCAAAGTTAAGTTGAACTTTATTTTTTTTTAATCATTCTCCTGACCTGTGAAATCCTCCAGTGGTATTAGATTGTCCAAATGAAAGGGTGGTGGAAAGACTTAATTGGTTTGAGATTCAGGTCAGAAAAAGAACAAGAAGTTACGGCAAGGAAGTGAGCCCTTGATGATCATAGTCTGTCACTTTTGGTAGTTTTGATGGAAGAAAACACTGCTTCTAGTGTCTCCGAGCTAGCTGTGATCGTGTAACCGTCTCATGAAGTACAACAGCTCTGGTGCCAGCTTCCCCAATGGTTAAGAGCATCTTTCCAATGCCCCAGTGGAGCATCGCGGTGTATTTGATTTGATCTACATTCTGCTTGTTAGATGGCAGCTGTTAAAGTCTTCCAGTTGCCGAACAAACGAGGTGAAAACAAACAAACCCCGGGCTCGATCAGGCCATGCGCAGTGAGCGGGGTTGCTCCACGCTCTGCTAGCTATACCCAGGCAGCGAGCCTTCGCCGTGCACCAAATTAGGAACCCCCGCAATCGGCCCGACAGCTGGCGGCACTCCTCGGGGAATGCCAATTAAGTTTGTAAAACATTTAAACAACACAACTATACAAGAAGGGGAAAGAAAAAGCACATCCCATTGGAGCGCTCGTCCCTGCAAGTCCCAGCAGTCCTCACCGTGACCTGCGTTGGCCCCCACAACCCATCTGTAGAAGGATGCGGTACCTCAAAGCCAGTGCAGGCTTGGGAAAACAACAGATACACTCATAGAAATGCACACGTTTCAAGTCAAAGTCACTCGTTTTCACATGCTAATGTGCGGTTGTTATAGCGCATTCAGCAATGATGTTGTATTAATAAGTCAGCGTCTTCTCTATCATGTCAAAATATGTAACCTCCCATGGGGCCATATTAATTGACAGCTCGAAATGATCATTAACTCACCTGAGTCAGAGTTGGAAACAAAAATACCAAAGGGTTAGTTCGAAACAGACATTAGTGTTGATGGATAAAAGGTCCTAAATGCATTGTTTTGTGATTCACATGGTCTCATTGCTTGTGGGTTTATGTGATATGTGTTGTATTCTTGAAAAGGCACCAAAAAATGCACTCACACTCACACCTAGGGAGTGTCTCATTAATCTGACATGCATGTTTTTTTGGAATGTGGTAGGAAACAGGAGTATAATAAGAATTAGAATAATCATAGTAATAATAATCATAATAATAATGTTATTAATATATAACATTTAAAATAATTAAAAAATAATTATTACATTGTTATTACAATATTTTTCCTGTTGCTCTTTTTAGATTGTGTTGTTGCTTAGCCATCATCACGTTCACAAAACAAGAGTGCCAAAGATGTTGCACCAAGTTTTTTTTGGATAGGGGAGGGGATCCAGTGCCTTGCTTGAAGGCACTGAAACAGTGGTGAGCAACTTACTGTATGTTCAGCCACGAGTCAACCATTTGCATAATTTTTTTGGGGGGGTGGGGGGGCGGGGGATCCACTTTGACTGTAATGCAGTGCTTCATTATTTTTTTAACTTGTATACTAATATATTGCTCACCCTCATTGACGATGTCCATACAAGACTATGAATGACAGTTTCAGAAGCCATGATGCCAAGTGTGCATAATGTAAAATCTGAGTTAGGATGTTAAAGAACATAGTTGGGTTGGGATTAGAATAATGCCTAAGTAGCTTTTTGCTAAATGGAGCCCTTGAGTAGGAGAGGAATAAAATGGCCTCAGGCAAAGTGTGTGACCCACGCTGTAGTTGTCTGCTCATCCAGGCAGCCCACTCTTACTGTCTCATTGTCACACATACACACACACTAACATGTGACAGACAGACTGACAGTGTGGGGAACTAATTGGGCCTTGAGTAAATGAATCCCCTGCTCAGGGCATCTCTATCAATGCTAATTAGGTAAGCAATGATTAATGTGGGAGCTAAATGAAGTTATTTAACGTAATGGCTTTGGTTTCCTGTAGAAGATCATCCAGTGTGTCAATAAGAGTGTGCTTGAGCCCCTTTAAGATAACGTTGGTACAGTGAGAGGCGAAAGGTGACACAGCTGAAAGACCTGTAAATGATTTTCCATACACTGAACACACTGATTCATACACGTATAATTACATTACATTCACAAACTGCGCACTTCTTGTGTAAACTTGACATTGCCAGGGAGATGTGTTTGGATCTATAAGAGGAAGAACACTCGGAAAAGCGTCATAGATGCTTCACCTCTGAGTGATAAATCAGTAGCCAATTGTATAATTTTGCGGCAAATCATATGTACAAGTTACATAACGGCACCAGGTTCATTGCACATTCCTATGCGCTCAATATACTGTACTGCAAATTTAAAAAATTGGAGCTTGCTGTCATTTCACAGCGCTTAAAAGAAAAATACTTTTTCACATTTCAAGCGACTTATGAAATGACTACGTCCAAATCATCTACCTACTTTATTTATTGATCGATTCGTTGATTTATCATAAAGTTTAGAGTAGACGGAACAAAATGGAAACTGATAGTTTTGCCACTTTGTGCCCATGCATGCGCATGCGCAGAGAAGCATGCGGCAGCCATCTAACTGGCTGCCTTTATGTGTCGATCAAGTAACAAATTTCACAACTGACAATATGAGGGAGTCTACTTTAATTTTTTTTACTCATTCACTGACAGGCAACTACGGCATATTATATCCCCTTCATAAAACGCGGAGGACTGGCAGTGATTGAGTTAATGCCATGCGCTTGAATGACACTCCCTTTTGCGAGCGACTCGTAGCTCACGATCAACGCAACGGGCAGCCCTGGTGTACGACAATAAGGTTTTAATGCGGCAAGTAATAACACAGATAACAATTACAGTATATAAAATGTTTTGTCGCCTTCAAATTTGTTGCTGCCATTTAAACTGGTGGCAGATTGGCTCCAGAAACAACTGGACGAGTTTAATTCCAGCACACTGCGCTCCATCCAGATAGACATTTATTAAGGAATGAATGCTGGTAATGGCTGATACAGACGGTCTTAATGGAGTTCTATTTTAAAAAGACTTTGCCCCTTTGGGCTTAAAGAATCTAATCTGAGCCTTTTGTTAGTATAGTTCGAGTTTCTAATCACCCTTAACCTTGCTCCAGAGGCCTAACCTCTTTTTCTTTACCCAGCAACAATCTAAACATAATAACGAGACTTTTGCCATCCTTGCTGCACCTTGTAGCAGACTCGCCACAACTAATGGGATCTAATCTATACAATAAGGGACATTAATATATATGCAAATCAGCAGAGGCGAGATAGACTCCGTTGGCACACATACACACACGCGCGCGTTGCGTGTCACTTAGTTGTTAATTACTGTTAACGTTCTGAAAATGCAAATATGCGGTCGTGCAAATGGAGTAGTTGCGCAGTGTATCTTTAAGTCATAATGGGAAGAAACCATTCCCCCCCACCCACCTTTGCCATCTCCCCATGAAAAGTCCAGCAGTGTGGAGGAGGGGGCGGGGGTGGGTGGGGGGGTTGAGGGTTGCAGGTCGGGCTGTTCAAAGCCACTCTGTGCATTGTTGCCTTGAAGGGGATTAGGTCTCTGCAGGCTGCAGAATTTGCTTTCTAATTAAAAGGGATAA
This sequence comes from Hippocampus zosterae, assembly GCF_025434085.1. NCBI lineage: Eukaryota > Metazoa > Chordata > Actinopteri > Syngnathiformes > Syngnathidae > Hippocampus > Hippocampus zosterae. The sequence continues at coordinate 9,246,344 of NC_067464.1, read as the reverse complement.
GATGTAGAAAAATGGTGAGGGGCATGACTACTGTAGAGAAGAAGGATGGGGGTGGGTGCACAGAAAGAAGAAATGCTGAAAAGAGGGGATAGAAGTTTGCAGAGTCACCACTGGTGTTTGATCACAAGACTACAAAAGTTACCAAGCTCTTGTTCTGCTCCTGTCGCACCCCAAACAACCCCCTCCACCCCTTTGCCCCCCCCATCTCATTAACTCACCCTGAGTGGCACTCTCACTGGCAAGCTCGGGAAACAGAAACAAGTGTTGCCTTCTTTGTTCATTTCACTTTTGATATTGGACCATAGCTGATGTACAATCTCATGTAAAGTTTCACATGTGTTAAATTTCAAGTCAGCACCAGAGTTGTCTAAGTTATGCAATCAGGGTTTTATTTTTTCCTTTAAATGATTTTTCGCTTGTGCTTGTGGTTGTCAAACAAATAGAGAACTGCATACAGTATTTCAATGCTTTGACTTGGTTGAAGCTATCAGGCTCCCGCAAATTAGGAAGAACACGTGACAAATTGAGCTCATGCACGAAACACCAAAGAAATCCATTTCAATACGTTTTAACCCTTTCATGCATCAATAATGATAACTAGTAGCCTGATAACATGATACGCTGTCCACTGTAGTAACCGCTGTCCCTGAATGGGTTAAAAATGACTGCTCTTGAGTGAAAACACTACTGAGTGGTTTGTCCCAAGATGCTTCATTGTGACATTATTTCAGCATTAGGGCGCATTATATCCTAACATTAGATAATAAAATGTGATCCCAACCCCAACGCACACACACACTTGGTTTCTATTACCGCTGCTAAAAAAAATGTCCCTAAAGTTGTTGTTGTTGTTCGGATTTTCACAACAATTGTGTAAGACTTCATTGAAGCGACTTAAAATAGCATTCAGGGGGTGGGGGGGGGCTGCCTAAGCACCCGGTGAGTGCCTCCCCCTCAGTTAGCATGCTGCAGTTTTGTTACCTTGTCCTCCAGCAGGGGGGTCCGACCCTCCCCAGGCACCTCACAAATAAACCCTGACTGTTAAGCATACACACAAGCCTGATTATTTTCTCCTTAGCCGCGGGAGGTTAACGACATGCTGACGAGGGTCCGCTGAAGCGCAAGATGCCCCCCCCCCCCGCCTTGACCAACCCTTTCACCAACACACGTACATATTAGTCGAGCCGCAGCCGTGAGTCAAATGTTACATTTCATCAGCGACCATCAACACATTTGGTCTGTGATGGTGTTTCTTTTTCTTTTGGTGTTTGTTCTTTGCAACACCTAATTCAAAAAGAAGTAGCATCAACAAAGAGTGATAAAAAAATGTGAAAAGAATAAAATATATAACATCCGCCGGAAGACTTCCAGAAAATAAGTGCAACTGCTGACATTAAGGTCAGGAGTGAAGTAATCATTTCAGAGGTGAGGAGGTCAAATTTTTCTGGAATAAGCCAACTTTTATGAGCAAAAGCTCTCCGTAAAGGCCAAAGTGGGCAAGTCTGGTTGAGGTAAAACACAACGACCGCAAAAAGCATCAGTCGCAAAATGTGTCAATGTCCAGTTGCAATACTGAACGCAAACATTCAGCAAAGCATCATCAGCAAATTGCAATTTGAAAAAGAAAGTGAAAAGGTTTTGAACCATTTAAAAAAAGATTTGATAGTAATGTACAAGGTGTGGCTGCCGTCATGAACAAAAAAGAAGTCGGCAAACTGGATCGGGTATCCGTAGCAATCTCAGAGCAATCACAGTCAGATCGAATGTATAAATTGATTTAAGTAACCGCGTGAGCAGCTTAAATAACATCTCCCTATTAGACAGCTATTAATTACATATTTGTTGTTGTTGTGATCAATGGGATGCCTTTAGGGTCCTTCGTAGGGAAGGAGTCAACAGGAAAAGTGGAGCTTGGCAGTGGCCTACGTGATGCCTTTTGCATCGTCATCTCTGGATTATACGCCAAATATTACATCCGCTGAGCAGTAAGATGGACGAATTTCATTTGTGATTCGACTTAATGTTGGAATTTTTTGGACACTTGAGTGAACTATTTTACTTCTCTAGTGTTATTTTGGGCAACCCGGTAGTTGAGTGGTTAGAATGTCGACTTCACAGTGCAGAGGTACTGGGTTCAATTCCAGCTCCGGCCTTCCCGTGTGGAGTTTGCATGTTCTCCCCGTGCCTGCGTGGGTTTCCTCTGGGTCCTCCGCTTTCCTCCCGTCTTCCAAAAATATGCATGGCAGGCTGATTGAACACTCCAAATTGTGGATGGTTGTTCGTCTCTGCGAGCCCTGCGATTGGCTGGCAACCAGTTCAGGGTGTCCTCCGCACAAATACAGCGGTGATAGGCTTCAGCACCTCCTGCGACCCCAGTGAGGATAAAGGGCTTCTGAAAATGAATGAATAGTGTTTAACGAACATCTTTGGACATCTTTACTCCCGAGGCAATCGTATCCAATTTGGACTGTGTGAAAATGTTCTATTTCAGAGTTAGTGAGCCCCCTTCTCTGCCCCCACCCCCTTTGCCATCATAGAAGCCCACACCTAGAGATGAGTAGGCCCAGATTTGGGCAAAGGAGGGAGTAAGGTATGTCGTGAAAGAATCTGCTGTGAGCCAAAGAGGAGATTAAACGGCGGCTAACCATAAATCGTCCAGTCTCTCGCCTCGCCTCTGCGCTCCCTTCCACCTCACTGCTGTCCTGAGGGGGGGAGTACAAGAAGGGAGGGCCCGGGTAGCCGGTGGCGCAGCGGTGGCTGAGCCATCTTGTCATCATAGCAGGACAAGCACATTCAAGCATGTCCTGTGTTCCCTCCCATCTTATTCCAGACAGTCCACTGAAAGCCACCGTCACACACCCCCTTTGCTGGAGAAGTGCTCTCCGCTGGTGTCTTTTCTTTTAAAAGGGCAGAGATGAGTCTCCAGCTCTGCAGTCCTTCCATGCGTCCAAATTAATTTGCGTCTGGGCAGCGACACAAGCAGCACGGGGCTATTTGATGAGAGTGTAGGCCAATGACATGCACTGGCAGCCATGCCTTGATCTCTTGCTTTCGTTCCATGTCACTTTCCACCTCGTCTTGCTGCCACACTCATCCACATGGGTGGCACACCAAATACACACACTCTCTGTGAGCGGGGCAAGAACTGAGTTAGATTTCAAATCAGTGCTCGAGTGCTTTACCCCACACCACCACACACACACACACACACACACACACACACACACACACACACACACACACACACACACACACATTTTTGCATGCATCAAACCCTCCTCTTTGATGCACGCCAAACCATTCTACCCAGAAATACAATACATTGTCCTCATATTGACTAAAATGAAGAAGCACTCCATGGAGCAATCTCTCCAAATCCCCTCTGCTAATTTTAGGATCAATAACTCGTCCCTTTCATAATCGCAAACACAGTAAGGACATCTCCAAAACAGCATTCCTTTAGTTTGATAAATGGATGTCAAAGTAAACTTGACGCCATTCGAGACTCGATTGAAGTGGTGATCCAAAAAGGAGAGCACAGTTAATGCCTAATTAGCATCCCGAAATAATAAAGCAACCCGGGCTAATAATTATTGCATGTCGCCATTCTACCGGTTGCGCTGACAATTAACCTTTTTCAACTGGTGAGTCGCAATTGGAGTAAATCCCGTTATCAGCAAATATAACACATGGCGCGCAGGCACCAACATGCACGTTTTAAAAGAGCACTCAAGGAAATCCGGGCAGTGTTTACAGTCGGGGAGCAGAACAAGAAAACAAACAGCAGATATCCACTTTCGGGTAAACAGCAGCGCGCCACTTACAGAGTCTTCCCAGTGGCTTAGAGTGGGCGTGGAGTCAACTTTAGGTGGCTGCTGTGAATGTCGTTGAACTACTTGTGTTTACGCAAGCTTAATGTTGCACTGACAAGGTCTCTTTAAATACAGAAGCAATGTATCGGGTCAATTCTCTTCCCTCAAGGTTTTACTTTAAACATGCAAAACAAATGGAAGGATGGTTTTTAGTGCCTATAAATAAATTTTTAAAAAAGAGTGGTGGGAGGATACAACGTCAACAATCAACCAACAGAATTTACATTTTAGAATTTTACCAAATTGTTGAGAGACAAAAACATTTTCAAGCAGCACAAAAATCTTCAGGTCAAACTGTCGACCAGCATGTAGTCACACAGGACAAGCTTACGTTGCTTTTTCTTTTGTTTTTTCTGGGCAGGGATGGCATGAGAAAAAGTGTGATAACAGAACTATCGGTAGGATAACTTAAAATGTCAAAAGGATTTTGTAGCTTCCGGGTTTTTTTTTTGGGAGGGGGTGTCTGTGGGAAATGCTCCAAATGGCTCTTTGAGTATTTATGGTTGCCCACCCCTGGTCTAATATAATAACTAACACTCCCTCTTCGATTTATTAACAAGTCAAAGTTTAGCCAATTTTGACACTTGCACAACAACAACAAAAATGTTTTAAGTTAAAAAGTTGACTGGATTGATTGATTTCATTTCCATGAGTTCCTATTTTGATAAAAAGTCTTTTTAAGCATCAGAGGTCTGCGACTTAGCAAACACGTCATGAAGGTGAAGGGATTGAGAAGTCCCTCAAAATGTCCTCCATCAGTCCCACTTTGGCAGCACCTGGCATGCTGCCCACTCACATTGCCGTGCCACTGTTGCCATGGCGATGTGTGGACCTGCACAGCCCCCGAAGGCTGAATGGCCTGGTAGCGAGGCGGGGGTTATCATCAGCGACAGACAACGCCGGGCGTCCATCCAGAGGCCTGGGTGCTGGAGGAGGGAACACACCCCTTGGAGTGGGGGATGGTAGCGGCGGCGGGGGGTCGTATGGAGTCTCTGAGAGGGTCCCCGGTAATGTCGAGCTCCTGGCCGGTCCACTGGGGGTCGGCCGCCCAACTCTGGTAAACTCAGGCCAGACAGCCTTGTCTGGGCTGGGAGGGGGGCCCGGGCTGGACGGTGGCCCAGCACGGTGACTGCCTGTCTAAGCAGGCGCTGGGCCACGCTGCCTCTCCTCCCTGGGCTCGTGCCCCTGTACTTGGATTTCAAAGGGAACCCGAATAGCACTCCAACAGTTTTTTTTTCTGTCTCGGCCATGGACACACACTCCCTCTCGTTCGGTGTGCCATTCCCACCACTACTACCTCACATTTGGGAAGAGAAGGGGGTAGGGGGGGGGGGGTGGTTGTGCTGCTACACTGCACCCATCTGCCCCATGTCTTTGCATGCTGTGGACCATGATGCTGTAGCATGGCTCTCTGGACCACCAAAAAAAAGAAAAAAAGTTGGCAATGGCACCCGGGGACCCCTCCGTTTGCGCTCTCCCTGTCCACCACATGTACACTCTGATGCACACCATCTGATTTAAAATGTACTTACACAGAAACTAGTGCATGTGATCATGCTCGCGTAATGGAGACAGATGGTGGTTGATGCACACTTGAGTGAGTTCCATTGAAACTAACCATGCACAATATTTGGTGCATTCTGTTCGAGAGGGGCTGACTTGAAGTCACAAAGGTCCAAGCAGTCAGATGTGGTGCCACCGTGTCTGCGTGTATGACAAGCAGCTCACTTAGCACCGTGCGCAAGTGAAATGACACTGACAGGATGAGTTTCCATTGGCCAAGATCTCTTCTTCTGTGTGTAGGATGCTCGTCGCTGGCCGCATGGCGCTTCGCTGGCAGGTCTTCCGCAAACATTCCTCCCCTCCCGATCGTGTCATTCCCGCAGCCGGCCTCCCTGCCCGGGAGAGTGAGGGGCTTCTGGACGGTTGGGGTGGCCCACCACAGCCACTAAGCTGGTCCCGAGCTCTGTGCTTTTACAAGTCTAGCTCCCCCAACAAATTCCAGAAGCCGCTGACGAGTCCCCCCAGCAACCAGGAGGGAGGTAAGGAAGGAGAAGGAGGAGAGGAGGGGAGGAGGATTAGAGGTGGGCTGCATTGTATTGTGACTGTCTGATAGAAAACAAACACGTTCAAATGTAAATACAACAGCACTGCTCTCATTTTGTCTTTTTTTTAACATTGTTGTGTGACTGCTTGTCTTTCAGCATTCACACATAGCACTATTGTGTGAATACGGAAATCACACAAAATATCACCCTAGGCCTCCAGTTGATCGCTATACCTGTGCTGGCTTAACAACTTACACAAATGAATGCTGAGAGTGAAGTATTTTCTATGAAAGCTGCTATACATCATCAGACTGGTAACACATTTTTTTAAAAGTCCCAAACTCTTTTTTGTTAAACTACCGGTACTTATAAAACACAACTCTTCTTGTTGTGGTTTCTAGAGTAAGTGAATGCCGAAAAGCAAACCTTCAAATGCTGTAGAAGGACTACAAATACAATCTCATTTATTTATTTTTTTAAATTTCAATATGTAAATGAACTTTGCTTTATTGCGTCTCTGTTCTCCTTCATTGAATATGAGGACATTCTTCGCACATTTCCCGAATGATGGCTTCAAGTTTGTAAGCTTTCACACAAACACACATTGACACATTGGTCAGTACTAGCCAGTGGCTGCAATCAATCAGGGCTCAGTTTGTGAACGTCACCTGACCAATCTCAGAAAAGAACTGAGCCGTGATTGGTGGTTTCCTGAACCCTGAGCGACTGTGATGTCATTTTCAGTCGACAGCAAGCGGCAAAATGGCCGCCCTCTGAGATGGATAAAAACAGGTCGATTTTGCAGCCTAATTCTTCTTCCACAAACGCAATATTCATAATAATGCAGTGTTTAGACTAGTAGGGGTGCATATTATTGTAAATAAATGTTTGGACTCATTTTCCATACTCAACTCAATTCATTTGACTTTCAGATATTCAGCTCGATATATATTACATCTTTTCACAATCGCACACATTTTTCGAGGGACACGATAAGAATGGTCACTTTCTTCATCATGGCTTGACTTCAGTCTCTCTTCAAAGAAAAAGCAACATTTCTTCTCTCAACATCATCCGATAAATATGTCTCTCAAGCCAAATCGGCTGGAGGACAACTCAAGCAGCAGTAAGACAGGAGCAGTCAGGCCCCTTCCCCGCCCTTCTCCGTTCCCTCCCCTCATCCCACAACCCGAGCCCATCGCTCTGTTTACTCTCCTAATTACAGGGGAGGGGCCGGCTGACAGGCGAGCCATCACAGATTCCCCACAGGCCCGAGGCTGGGAAAACACCCGCCGCTGTCTCCCAAAAAGCGCCGACGATGTCCAACTGTCACAGAGGAGCCTTCACTGGTGAAGGCCAGAGAGGGCCCAAAGAGAGATATTAAAGCGTAGGGAGGAATTGGCACCGTTGGCACTAACAGGGGGTACACTTGAGAAGTCCAATTGGCAAGCTGGGGGCATCGCCAAAGTGTCATTCAAAGCAAAGTGGGCTTTGGACGGGGAAACACAAGACACGCACACGCACTGTTTCAGCGCTCAACTGGGGTAAAAGTACTGAAGCCATTAAAACCACTGATTATGTTTGTAAAGGTTAAGAAATAAAGCAACTAATGATGTACTCTGAGTGATACATATGGCTGATGTATTTATTGCTCCTGTTGTGGTTCGTTATTGAACTGCATTCAGATATTTTCAAAACCTAATTGAGCTGGAAGCGAAGGGTACATTTTAGCAACAGCTCATAATGCTAGAAAAAAAGCTTGCCTTTTTTTGTTGTCCAACTACAATATTATGCTGTAACATTCACACTTCTTTGATACTGTCGGTACAAAATGAAAAGTCATTGGTGGGTGGAAAAATTTCTGCTAGCTCTCGCTTCGGTTTCCACACGTCAATCTATTGAAGTCTCATGAGTTTAACGGGGCTGTAAATCTTTTTAAAGGTCATCAATTATATTGAAAACTAATTGAGATTCATCAAAAAACAATTCCAACAACTTAAGATTTGATTGAGTATTCACAACATTAGCGAGTGAAGTTCTGGTGATTTCTAGCAAGAAGCAAAAGGGAGCCTTCTTGTAAAAGTTGTATCAAATGAAAGGGTTAGGGTTTGGGGTGCGGGGGTGGAACAAATCTGAAATAATCGCACAATTTGTAATAGGTCACTTTTATTGCACACCTTATAGCAATTAATCAAGTCTTAACAAAGTCATACCAAGCTAATTGAAAAAAAAAAGACAAAGAACAAGGATGCATTTATTGGAAAATGGTATCTCTCTGAAGGATTCATTAACAAAGGTAAAATGCTTAAAGTGGTAAAAGTAGTGCACGTGTGTGTGTGTGTGTGTGTTTACATACACACACACACACACTTGCATTCCCAGTGTATATACTTTTCTCCCCTTCATAAGGAGGGATGAATTGCTAGGTTCAGGGGGATAAATATATTTATTTTGCATGAAATAAAAGAATAGAGGAAAATGCCAGTGATGGGTCACTTTTATTGAACCGTAGAAGTGTACATGTAACGCTCCCTCCCAGGGAGGTCTAATCCACTGTGGGTTATAAGAGAGGGAGGTCAAAGTGAATCCCGGTGGAGGCCAACATACTGACCCTATCACATATTCAGGTCAGATAAACAAAACAGTGCAACCGAAGGTTAAATCGGGAAGAGTTTCCTCTTCAGGAGCTCTCCAACACCTCACAGCCCCTCACGGCTCAATGAAAAAAAAAAACATTTGATGAATCATGAATACTCACACTAGTGCAAGCGCTGTGACCATCTCCCAAAAATACATTATGATGGGGATTAAACATGAAATCTCACAATGTAACGTTTTCAAATGTGTTATGAATGCTTCCCAGAATCCAATTCAAATCCCAGGTTGCCAAATAAGCCTGAACAAATCCCCCCCACTTTGACTTCCTCTTCCTTTGAAGACTCCACAGGTCCGGTCTGCAGGGCAGCTTTTAGCACGCCGTGCACACACCTCCACGTGCACGCGGGATGCCTACAGAGGCGAGGTGCAATTGAAGCCGGCATTTGCAAACACATTTCCACTCACTGCATAACACAAACACACTAGGGATGCACCAATACCGGTATGCTACGTCAATACTCAAACTTTTAAAAACTCTCCAATTCAAACACGTTCGGTCTTTCATGGGCGTGGTGGATGCAGTTTGACGGATCGCTCACTGTTCTTCAAAAAATCAGAATTGATGTCGCTCCTGTTGACCTTTACTGTAAAACTAAACAAATAACAAATATATGAATAGCAAAACTGAGAATCGAATGCCAAGGGAATCATCAAAATAAAAGTGGTAAGAGAAGAAGAACCATCAAGACGGTTCACAAAAACTTTGCGGGGCTCACGCTAGCTACCGTGAGTAGTCGGAGGTTTAGGGAAAAATTGGCTATTTATGCAGACGCCGCAAGCTAGAAATAGCTTTAGCTGTTAGTGCACCTAAAAACTTTGTGGAGTCGCTCATTGGGTAGTAATCATCGCCCTCGTGGCAGTGAAGAAGATACATTTCTGACAAGCATCTTACTTACAAAGGGTTGCTGTGAAAAGATGGAAAAAACAAGCTAAATGCTAACCCTTGACACGGCTAGCGCATTTACCGCAGCAACTTATTCTGACTAATCCCACTCAGATTCCGCCAAGTCTGACCCCAAAGCATTCCAGGCGAATGTAAACAACAAAGATGGCTGATTCCGATAAATTCAATGTTGTTGTGATTCATCGCGTCACGCATCTTCAGAAAATGTGCTGTAAATTGAGAAAGTGCATTTGACACACATAACGGTCAAAACATGTTGGCATTAAAAGTTTGAGAAAATTACCGAGATCACTGTTTGAATGATAACACACTGTCAATAATTCAAATACTTGAAGATGAATTCATTCATTCAAAAGGTAGTTCAGTGGGCCATGTCTTTACCGTTATTCATCCTATTCATTGAATATGAAGTATATGCTCCGCTAGCGAATCGATTTTTGAGTGTTCTATGAAAAAACTCAACTTGACTCATTATTGATTGACTAATTATATACTCACTTTATTTATTCACATAGCACTTTAATAAAGCAAATATCGATATGCCCTATATCATAAAGATCAAACATAAAATATAAAACATTAAAATCTAAATACCAGTAATCTAGTGCTGTATTTGAGTGGAATTTAGCCCATGTTCAATGAAAGTTTGTGTCTTGGAACAACATTTTATCACAATGAAATTTAAATGTCACCCAAATGTCCAAACATGTTGAAGTATCTGCATACTGTGAATCAAAGAGATATTACTTGTTGTCTTGTACAGGGATTGGGTTCATCCTGTCACACCTCAATTCATGCATTGAGGAAGACTGTCAAGTGAGAGTTCACTTTCTGTCTTTGCGAGTGGACCTCTTCTTCTTGAGTCAACCTTGACTTGGCCTTGTGTGCCCCCCCCCCCCCTCCTATTCCTCCCTTCTTGCCTCCTCCATGATGATGAGAGATGACAGTGAATTTAATTGCATCCGTTTGTTTGTCGGCGAACTCCTGCGCAAACACAACACAACAACAATTACAGCTCTAATTAAAAGGCGTGAAATTGGCAAACACACACACACACACACACACACACACTTGCAGTCATGGCCTTGTGGGGGCCACATTTGCTCTGTGCGGAAAATGCAGGACAAAATAGGAAGACGTAGAATTCCAAATATGTGTGACAACTGTAAACATGTAAACAAGTTCTATTACTTGTATTTCTTTGCAACGTGTGTGTGTGTGTGTGTGTGTGTGCGTGTGTGTGTGTGTGTTTATGTATATATCTATATGTATTTTTTTTATTTGATAATTATTCATTTATTTATTTTTACATGCAGTTGAGCGTCCTATTCTCATGGAATATTGTGGCAACGCCAGAACACAGGATGAGTCTGATTCCTCATTTGAAAAGTGAACTGTGGCTACCCGGTTGGTTTTCCTCTTGTGTTGTGATGACCTTCACGGTATTTTATAATTAATAAGGACAATGGGTGTGACTGCTTGTCCATTTTGGATACATTCAGTGCACCTTCATCGTAAAGGTGGCATACTGTACTTATTATTGAGCCTCGCGGGCTAATTAAAATACAGCTTATGACGATCCTCTGTCAGCTCCAATCCCCCCTCTTACATGCACAGTTGCTGATCCAATAGGCTTCACTTAGCTGCACGATTCAGAGGGGAAAAAAATGTTTTGCAGCCAAACTGATCCAATTCTGTTGCTATTTTTCTCTGATCGTATATTTTTGAAGAACAAGAAAAAAATTAAAAGAGCGCAAAAAAGAAAATATACTGTTAACAAAAGTGAACTGCAGAGTTTTCTTTATTCTTCTTTTTTCAGCTCAGAATAAATTCTTCAAGCATGCAGATATGAAGCAAGAAGAAAAGATGTATAAGGGGTAAATACGCGTGCCTGTTTGTGTGCTGGTGTGTGTGTGGGGGCGGGGGGTCTGCCAGTATGTAAATACCAACCAGTTTGTCTTCCATTTGCTCTCCTTAATTATTTATGGCACATATGTTTATTCTATCGTGTCTTTTTTTAGTATACTGGCAATAATATGCATAGCCTTATTAATTCGCCCAAACCTTCCAACTGCCACCCCTGAGCCCTTTCCTAGTCCCTCATGCATGGCTATCAAAGTAGGTGCAGTGAGTGAGACAAAGTGAGAAAGGAATCACAGGTTGGAGGAGGCCCTGTCTGCTTTAATGCACAGCCTCAGGTGGAGTGGAGCAGAGGCGGAGATAAAAGGCGGGAGTCGGTGCATGGGAGCGCTTGCAGCCCGCCGGGGGCGCTTAACTCCTTGTGCCTTTAAACGTCCTTTTAACACGCACGCTCCCCGCGGACGGCCCGCTTTTAGCGGCCCATCAATTATTGAGCTCTATACTTCGACGGCGAGATAACTGGCGCACAGACCCGCTCGTTTGCTCATTTTACACGCGGCATTGTTGCTGCTCTGCAACATTTATTAATAGAACGCGCCGGGAGATCTTTAGTAAATCAACCCGGTGTGGCTGGAAAAAATATAACGGATGACGGTGGAGACGAAAAGAAGGTCCAATGTGCATTTTTGGCACGAGTGGCACTGGCCCTGAAGTATAATTGCATCAAACTTTCAATAAATGTAAGGTTAAAAAGTCAATAATAGTCATGTTGTTTTTCTAAATGTCAAGAATACAATATTTTTTCAGGTAGTATTGAAAATAAATGTTTTTTGTTTTGGTCATAATTGAAAGAAAAATCTAAATTTTAAGATTGAAGTATCTCAACACAATTAATTTCCTAAAATGTGAATGGAGATTAAAAACAATAAGGTTTGTCGCATTCAAATTTTGATGTTACATTTAAAATAATGTCAGTGTATAACAACGTACATTCTATTTTATATAAAAATATTTTTTTAATCATCCAAATGATGCAATGTGTCAGTACCTGTGCTGCCGCTGCGTCCCCGAGAAGAAATAACAAATCCCTCTGCTCAGGTGAGCGTTGACGGCTGAAAGAAATCCAACTTTTTTGGGGGGGGGGTTCTTCGGCTGCAAAAATCTCCGGGGATAGCGAGCACTTGATGACACTTTGGTGCTTGCTTGCACGCCGAGACCTTGAAAAGCCTCCGACGTGTGTTCAAAGCTTTCCAATCATCAATATTCAAAAATCTTACGTATATGTGCGTGTGTGTGTGTGTGTGTGTGTTCCACTTAGCATAAAGCAACGCAAACCACACGCAGAGCGCCAGTGTTTTTGCAATTCCTCAAGCAAAAAAACGGCGCATACTTTAAAAGCGAAAAATACCACGTTTGCAACTGCAAATGATGAGACCAAATTGTTTTACCTTGCAGCTCGGCTTGCCATGTGAACATCTTCATCCTCCTCCTCCTCTTCTTCACTGAGCTCCTGTTTGTGTGCGCACGTGGGCACAGGCCCGCTGAATAGTGACACACTAACTGCTCGGCGGATGAAAGGGCGCTTTTTTTTAAAGGAATAAGTCTCTAAATCCTCTTCTTTTTTTTGCCTGCATGCGACACGTCGCGGGAATGTGATAGGAAGGCGTCTCTCGATTTTTTTTAACTCTTTCTCTTCTTTGGTCGCAACGTGACATACAGAGGGACATCCATTGCGTTCGTTTATTATTGGAACGTTATAATATTGCGTGATTGTCTTTCGTGATTTTGTAACTCATCTTACGCGATGAAAATTACATGAAAAAAGAAGTCAGAGTGCGGCAGTGGAAGATTTTCTTTTGATTGTCTTCTTTTTTTAATGCATAAATTTGGACGGAAATGTGATTTGTAGTTTTAAACTCCACTTGTTACAGCCGACGCGAAAGATTCTCTCGCGGGGCCATTGCATGAGGACAGTGGGGCCCAAAAAAAAAAGTATCTGGGGTGGGAGGGGGAATAATATTCTCCCTCCCCACACACCACCACCACCACCACCAGGGTGTGTGGGAGCTGAGTTCCTATTGGCTGCCTCTTTGTACAAAGTCCAACTCCAAGCACTTCACTCCCAACACACCAACAAATCCTATGCTGCCTCCTCCTCCTCTTCCTCCTCCTCCATCATCCTCATCCTCATCATCATCATCGTCATCATCATTTCGCTGCTGCAGCACTGCTTCAAAACCCAGCGCAGACGCTCCACGTTGAAGTTTGTGTTCTGAAACTGTGGATTCTGCTTCTTTTTTTCCACCTTGTGGCATCTTTTTCGATATTGACGCCGGACGCAGTTGCCCTCACTTGACTTTCCGCACTCGTTCAAGACACACAAAAGACGTTTGCAATCTCCAGGACCAAGGTGGGTTCACTCCCCCCCCCCCCTACTCACTACGGATTCGTTTTAGATCGCCCGTTTTTGGAAATTCGAAGGTGGGCCCGTCTTCAATCTGCCCTGCAGGGCAAAAGACATCGGCCACAGACACGAAGACAGAAAACAACTGGAAAACACGTTTTTTCCCCCAAGGGGTGGAAATAAAACAATTTCGAGGCACGAGACGAAACAAAAAAAGTAAGGCTATTTTGGCTCATATCGGAAGAATTTAAAATTAAGAGTGACATATTCTGATGAGGACTCGATGTAAAACAAACCATTTTTTAAGAGAAGAAAAGTCCATTTTTTTCAGGAGGACGTGTTCTTAATTTATTTAGAATTGTCCGTTGAAAAATGTAAATCAAATTGTGCGTGATGCGTTCTGCGTTCTCTGACAAGTTGATCAGAAATGATCAATTTTAGGCCTCTCACGTTACATTATTTAATTGGATGGACAGCAAACTAACATCACATTTAATAAACTATTAGCATGAATAATTTAGGCGTCAGAAATGTTTTGAGAATTATAATTTCTGTTGCCTAAATGCCAGAGTATGCGAATGAAATAAACGATAATGATTTGAAAACTCAAATACATACATCTAAAAATATTCATCCGGGGTGCTCGTTGTATATTTATCAGAAAATTGCAGTGTAATCATCTCCACTCACTTGCCACTTCGATTAGCTCGTTCATGAATCAATAAATTAATCAATTTAAAAGAAGGAGACCTTTGATAATTAAACTCGGTCAGGGATGGGGATGAGGACGAAGACGATAATGATTATTGAGCGACAATGTGCAACTGGTCCACGGGTTTCAACGTGACAGATTGGGACGATGGGGTTAAAACCGTTAGGAGACGAAGAAATACAATCAAGAGGCAGACTAACGAATAAGTGACGTTTACACAAGCACATACAGTTAGTCAGAACTCGGATTCCCTTTATTAAAACAAATATTTGCGATGAAGGTCGAGCTTTGAAAAAACATGCACGGAGATTGTGACAATTCATTGAATCGTTTCAAATATTTGAATCGACCTCATGCCTTGAACAAACGTGCACATTTATAAACAATTAAAAACAGGGGAAAAATTGCTTACGGTTCTTATATTTGTGTATTGCGGGCAGGCAATTGTGCCCAAATAAAATGTATGTATTTGTGCAGTGTGTGTGTGATTATTTCCCAAACGTAAAATGTCGTTGCGTTTTTCTTTGTGGTCAGGTGTCAACAGAGAGCAGCGCGTGAGCACTGGACGACAGGACAGCAGGTGCACATCAGGAGCTCCATCCATTTCCAACATTTTCTCCAACTTCAGCCACCAGACGAACATTAGCATGATGTCGTATCTAAAGCAACCACCTTACACAGTCAATGGGCTCAGCTTAACCACTTCCGGAATGGACCTCTTGCATCCATCCGTGGGCTATCCAGGTGAGTGCCAACTTTTCGAATGGATAAATAAATGTCCAGTTCTTCCCCAAACAAATATTTCCATTTGAATAAAGACAAACTAATGTCACGAATCTGCTCGATGAAGTTTTGTGAATTCAAATTTATATTCGTTAACACCAGCAAAGGTAATGAACCACAAATACGCAACTGGATGGAAACCGAAAGCCTTGCAAATTGTAGTTACACGGCCTCCGTGTGTTGTTTTATTTCAAAGTCTCGTTGAATGTGTTAGAATATTTTTTTTTCATGCTGTGCATATTTCTCCGGCTGTTACAGCGACGCCAAGGAAGCAGAGAAGAGAGAGGACTACTTTTACGCGCGCGCAGCTCGACGTCTTGGAGGCGTTGTTCGCTAAAACGAGGTATCCGGACATATTCATGCGCGAAGAAGTGGCTCTCAAAATCAATCTACCTGAGTCGCGTGTACAGGTGAGTCGCTAAGCTTCTGCTTTGGTGATAAAACCCCATCTTTGGAGGAAAATATTTAGAGCGAGTAAAGCAAATAGGAGAAAGGGGAACATGAAAATACAAAAGCAGGAATTTCATGTTTTATTCAAAATATGTCAGTCAAGTGACAGTCATAAAAGAAATAACAACAAGACACAGTAAAAAAAAACGAGAAGACAAAATCAAAGATGGGCTTCGAGGCGAATGCTCCTTGCTTATTTTTGCCCCAAAGCTAAATGTGCATGATTTTGTAAGTGAGTGTTTTAATTGCCCTTTTAATGTTTGCAAGTATAGTGTTGTTCTCACCCCCCCCCCACCCCCCCCCACCCCCCCCGTTGATAGCTCGATTTTAAGGAAACAAGTTTTTGAGACATGTAGGCTCAAAAATTCGTTTCCTTAAAATTGTAGTGAATGAAAACAAGCCTTAAAAATTAACTTTGAATTCAAGTAAATAGCATAAATGTGGTGTTTGTTTAACAGAAGTTAGCCAGTCTGATTTTTTTTGGCCTTTAAGATGGAATGAGTGTGGCATGATTAAATGTACTTGCGCAACCAATCAGCTGAGAACATTAAGAAAAGCACACATTCAGTTTTAAGTCACATGACTTGACCATGAATGGCGTTTAGTCGACGATGTTTTTTAAAGGAGTGATTTCAAATTTATCACACGTTTTGTGATTTTACAATTCAAATAAAGATTGCTGTTGCGCCGAAGACAGATGATCACGAAGATTAAAAAAAATGTCACTGCTAATATTTCACATTTTCGGCAATCATCCAAGGCACTGAAAAAAAAACACATTGGTGAAATAATTCAAAACAACCCAAAAATACAATGAACTCTGTTTCCAAACCTTTGAGGTTTGTATTGTTTTATTATTATTATTTATTTATTCTATTTGCCATCGGGCGACATCAAAATAATTCGAGACGTTTTTAAATGGCTAACGGAAACATGAAATGCAAATTTTAAAAAGATTGTAAACCAATATGATTTGTGTGTACATTGGTGAGTGAGCTTGTGTGTGTGAGTGTGTGTGCGTGTAAATGTGTGTGTGTGTGTGTATACCCGTCTCATAAATTGAGAAACGAAGCGTTCTAGTCGACAAATAACTTTGTGGAAAAGCAAATCGAGAAAATGTCGGCGTTCCCGAGGGAGACGGAGAACCTTTGCCACTTTTATTGCAGCGCATATTTGCAATGCTCTCGTCGCAGGTGTGGTTCAAGAACCGGCGAGCCAAGTGTCGCCAGCAGCAACAGCAGCAGCAGAACGGGGGGCAGAACAAGGCGCGGCCGACCAAGAAGAAAAGCTCCCCGAGCCGAGAAGTGAGCTCCGAGAGCGGCGCCAGCGGCCAGTTCACTCCCCCCAGCAGCACCGCCACGGCCATCCCGGCCATCTCCAGCAGCACGGCGCCGGTGTCCATCTGGAGCCCGGCCTCCATTTCCCCGCTCTCGGACCCGCTGTCGACGTCGTCGTCGTGCATGCAGAGATCGTACCCCATGACGTACACGCAGGCCTCGGGCTACGGCCAGGGCTACGCCGGCTCCACGTCCTACTTCGGCGGCATGGACTGCGGCTCTTACCTCACCCCCATGCATCACCAGCTGTCCGGCCCCGGCTCGACCCTGAGCCCGATGAGCACAAATGCGGTGGCGGGCCACCTCAACCAGTCCCCGGCGTCGCTGTCCACGCAAGGCTACGGCACGTCCGGTCTGGGCTTCAACTCCACGGCGGACTGCCTGGATTATAAGGACCAAGCGGCGTCGTGGAAGCTGAACTTCAATGCCGATTGCTTGGATTATAAGGATCAGACCTCCTCGTGGAAATTCCAGGTCCTGTGAACACTCCGTCACGGACACTGTGCGGGCCCTTGTTAAAACGGCTCTCTGGGAGGGGGGCCGCCTCCAACATTTTGGACGTATAACCCTCTCTTAGAGGAGAGGTCTAATTTATTTTAGCACTGGCAAAGAGATTTTCTTTACTTCTACCCCTTCACCTGTAGCCCCCAATGTCCCTCATCCATGTCTATCAGTGCGCCCTCCACTCGTGCACCTGTTGAGGACAAGTTCACCACATTTACACACGCAAGGCCACGGAACGAGAACCCCGGACTCAGAACCTACTTCTTTGTTCCGATGAGGATGCTGCGTGGACATGGATGCACTACTTTATTTAAGAAAAAAAAGTGTTTATAAAGAATCAATACGTAGTTTCTAAGAGACAATCAATGTGTGTCTTATATAAATGGTACATGTGTTTTTTTTATTTTTATTATTTTTATTTTTATCTGTGCTATAGCCTTCGAAACTGTGATCTGTTGTATTGTATGCAATTTGTGAGCCCCTCCTCGCATCACACTCTCTTCGAACCTCTTTTATTTTTTCTGGAGGGAGAGCGCAGAAGCTAATGATTAAATGAGACTTTCCGAGTGGTAGTAATATTATGAAAGGTTGGACACACATTGTCACGCGGACACACATTGTCACGCACCCACACACGCACGCAAAGGCTCCTCTCCACTGGATATCAACACGATTCTGGGTCCGGTACCGGCTCCAAAGATGCTGAGGCCTCCCCGCCGAAAAGACGTGAAAAAGAAGAATAAAAAGCAGACGGTCCCTTGAGCTTTCCTCTTAATAGACGATCTTTGAGTGTATATGAATACGTGTATGCGTGAATGCGTGCGTGTGTGCGTGCGTGCGTGCGTGTGTGTGTGTGTGTGTGTGTGCACGCGTGTTTTGAGCGCGCGGAAACATCACTTGGGTTGTATGGCATTTTAATAAGGACATTAATAATAAAAAAAAATCAAATGTGAAATGTTTTCACAAGCAAAGTTATGAGTCTTAAGTATCTTTAATTGGGAGAGAAAATGTGATCTGCTCAAGCCTATATATTTGTTTTGACCTCATTTAAATTAGTTTTTAAAAATAACCCAATGGGGTTTAATAACGCTTGAGAAATGTAATAAAATCGATGCGCATCTTAACGCTTTTATTTCCCTCACTTCCGGAGCTCCAATTTTTGAAAAGCCCTAACAACAAGTGAAGGCCCAGCAGTTTAATCTCACAAAAGATGTTAATCCCAATATTTTCACCTAGCAACAGTGGGTCCCATTCAGGGCCCAAACATGTGGTCCACGAGCATTTGGAAATAACACAATGGCTTTGGTCTGAGAATGGTCTTTATACTCTGAATTGCCTGTACACGTTCAATTCTAATTATACACACATTTTGCAGTGTCGTTCGATTTTTTTTTACCGGAAAAAAGCTAAATATATTACATCAGTGAAACCTGCAGTGACACCGTTTCCACCAAGATGAGAACTTTTCCCAGTCTTCTGTTCTTGTGACTACGAGTGAGGTGTCAAGATGCTGTCTGATGAAAACGGCCGCTTGTGTTTTTCTATACCTGCTATTTAAAACTCACCAACAAAGTCACAGACTATTATGGGATGTGTAATGAGTCGACATGGCTGGCTAATTGTTAGAAGTCCAACATTCAATTAAGTATCCTTGACATTGCCAATAATCTCTCTTTCATTGCAGCCTCCGCTGGAGGAGCGCGCTAATTAAAAGCTTGCTTGAAATAATCGAAGCGTTAAAAAAGACAAGAGCCACTTTGATTTCGCTCCCGGATGCTGGTTAGTGCGCCTGCGCGTCATTTATTTCAAAAATAAAAAAGGGGTGGGGGGTGGAAAGATATTTTGAAGGTTGAGCAGTACAGAACTTACATTCAAGCGTAAATGTGTACGTGCAGGTTTTCTCCCTTGTTAGTTAGAAACGGGTGCATGCATGCTTCATTATGGCGACAAACAATAAAACAATTGAATGAGGAGACAATAGCTCGCCCGACAGACCCGTAAATATTCATGAGAAGAGTCTGCGCTGTGGTAACAACTCCTTAACTTTCTGAAACCCGAAAGAAAGCGGTTCATACTCAGAATAAAAGTCCTCTCTTGAATACGTTGCGTAACATTTTAATTCACATATGTGTGGAAGTTAAATTCGAAGTTGCTTTCAGATTTTTCAACGCACTCCCGTTGGTTTAAAGGCGATTTAGGTCGCGTAATAAAAGCCCCAAAAAAGTAGCTTCGTACATGGAAACAACGCGTCCACAGTTTTGTTATTGTAACCTCGGAGCCTGCAAAGTGCCCAAAGTTAGAGAGATTAAAGATGGTCTCCACAGCGCGTCTTATACATACAAAGAGTTTAATCAAGACTTTGGCGGCATATGGGCCCAACAGACGCTGCAGTAATCCACCCCCCGCCCCCCCTGCTTTGGAGGGAGAGGCAGACTGCTCTGGGTGCTGCCGCGTCGGCGTCAAAAAGACACCTGAGGACCGCTGCATACATTGCAGAGATGTGTTCCACGACCGAGGGGCGGTCCTTAGCCTTGGGAGTCAAGTCCTTGGCCTTGGCCTCGGAATTCCGGTCCTCGGACATAATGAGGAATTAGAGCCTCGAAACACTTGTATTAGGACCGCAATAATCACACGCAAATCGAAAAAATTCCTTCCAAGGAATTCCATGTTGATGGTTTAACTCTGGCGCTTTAAGAGAATCGGGTCTGCCACTGACAGGTGACAGTGAACGCAACGTATAAAGAGCGGCATCACAGTTAGTTTCAATCACGGTTTGTTGCGTTCGCGATCGGCAGTTTAAATAGCTGGTAAAGCCTTTCAGTAATACTCGTGTCTTTTATTTAGTTATTTTTGCATAGTCGTCACGTTTGTGCGGTCGCGCTAGTATGTTTGTTTGAACTAAGTAATTTGCGTTAACGCTGGAGTCATTAAAGTGGGCAGTTCACTTTCGGGGTTGGCCGTTGGGATTTGGAGTCCTTTTGCTCGATTCCAGTTATGTTTGCTGAATGCTTTCACATGTTTGGAATAATGAATACTGTATTGATAATACATAGTTTAAAATCATGGTTGATTTTGGCCACTGTGCGTTTTTGGGACGCACGGACATTTCTCAGTCAAAACAAATAACAAACTAAAAAACTACGGCAAGCCTGAGGATTTGCCAGTAACAATCGTTACCTGTAGCGTATCCTTCCTGTGTTTTTCACGGTACCCAAATATAGTTTAATTATAAAAGTCACCGCACTTGAATTGACTGTGTGATCCACGCGATTTCACTGCGCCTGTAAGTGTGTTTGTGATGTGGTGTGGTGTGTGAGTGTGTTTCTTCTAATTTACTTTCGTTTTGTTTTGTTTTCAGTGTTGGGTGGGAGGGGACACAACAGATGTGCGCATGCGGGTTGTTATTTTAGTACGCAAACTGAGGAATCGCGCGGATGAAAGTTTGAGATGGCGGCGAAAAAAACTCACCAAGGTCTACTAATTACGATATTTAAGAAATGGGAATGCTTGTCTGATTTTTTGTATGAATCGTCCCTAGGGCGTATCACTAAACTCACTTGTGACGTATGCACAGAACGCGAGAGCGAAATACGACGCGAGGCACGATTACGAGGCAAATTGGTCATTAGATTTGTAGGCTAATTGCTGTGAGAAATATTATGAAACAGTATTGGTTATTGTAATATTTACTGGTTGTAGCATGGTAACTTTATGAATAAAACATTCGTCACAAGGTGTAGTAATGCCAATTTTAACTGTTGTTAGAACTAATGATGACATGTTAAATTCTTTCGTCAAATTGATCATAGATTACACATGCATCGTCTTGGGAAGAGGATGTCAAGCCACATCAATACTTACCTGTATTAATGATTACCAGTCAATTAATCTTTGCAGTGTGAGATTGGAAAAAATACTCTGATGCTGCCACATGAGTACACCAGTTTTTGATCCATTTATTTTTTGGAATAAACCTGGAGTACACAGCTGGTGATGTAATGTTCATTGTTAATGCATAGTTTTCAAACACTGACCCTTGAAACATTATACTTTTGAGTTTCGGAATTCTTGATGATCAATATCAGTCAAAATAGAAAAATGGGTTCCCATGACGAACGTAAGGCATTTTTAGCCCACAAAAAACGACGATGTACAGTAAGGCATTTTTGGTCGAAAAAAAAGGACCACGTATCGTAAGGCGCTTTTAGGTGAAAAAAATGACCATAAGGTAATAAGGCGTTTTTCAACGAAAAAAAACAAGCATGTGTAGCAAGGCGTTTTAACCCGAAAAAAACGACCATGTATAGTAAGGCGTTTTTAGCCGAAAAAAACGACCATGTATAGTAAGGCGTTTTTAGCAAAAAAAACCCGACAATGTATAGTAAGGCAATTTTGGCCGAAAAAAAAATGACCATAGATAGTAAGGCATTTTTAGCCGAAAAAAATGACCATGTATAGTACGGCGTTTTTAGCCGAAAAAACGACTATGTATAGGAAGGCGTTTTTAGCCGAAAAAAAGACCATGTATATAGTAAGGCATTTTTGGTGTGCAAAAAGGATTAAGAAGAATAAAAAAAGGTCATACTTTATATATGAGACATGTCTGTAAAAGCCCAAATCCAAACAGAGGAAATGCATGACAAATATAAAGGAGTGTACACAATTATTGGCGTTAATGTAAGTGATATTAAAGGGATACTTCCCAAATGTACACCATTTGCAGCGGTAAAAAGTTCAGAGTTGGTCATTTGTTAACTTCATTCTTTTTCATATACATTTAATAACTTAAAAATGATTTATAAAAATAATATCTAGCCGCTATGCTGATTAAACACATCACTAGATATTTGTCACGAGTGTTGGACTGTCACTCCACAATGATATAAAACCATAGCTTCGCTGAATGGAATGCATCTGTAACGTTAATCCAGGAAGAATTAAACCGCACCGTTTCCAGACAAACCTATGAAATGAGACTATCGAGTGAAATTCCACTTGGAATGTGAAAGATACCGCGCCACGCGGTCTTCTGATGGCAGAAAATACACTTTGGAGAAGCAGTGTACCAGGAAGTGCAGCAGACAGCATCATGTTCGCCGTGTTGTTCGCTCGCTATCATGCATGGACTGCGATTAATATGTCCTCCTACAGTACCTGCACGAAGATCAGAGCAATGCTTTGGTCCGGTGTCTCAGCGGCTTAATTCACGAGCGGGACTCTGCTCACATTATGGACAGAACAGCAACAACGACGCCACCTGTGCTTGGTACGGAGGTTAAGGGTTGAGAGAAAAAAAAGATCCTTGCTCAGGCAGAAGAGCTCTTCTCCCGCTTCTTGCTCGTTAAAAACACTCGGCACGGTGTTTGTTTTTAATGTCACCTGCCTGGCATGTCTCCTCTCCAACTGTAAATTATATTTTTTCCCAGAAATGTCCACTGCCCACAATACAGAGGTGTATTTTTCAGCTTTTATGTGTTTTTCCAAGCTAAACGAATGAATTGCTACCATTCAAGCCACACATGTCAAATTAAAGAAGCCTTCCTCTAATGAGACAATAATATGAAAACAACTCAAATCTAAACAACGATAAATATACTTACGATAATCCAGCGGTATCCCCCTTAAAAGTGCTTATCCAGGCTTAGTCAACATTTTCTCCAATTATTGAAGTTGGTGACATCATCAATGTATAATGTTGATAATCTTGTCAAAGATGGCATTAAATGGGTTTTGTAGGGCCTACATAATAGCAGATTTAGATGTTTTTTACACAAACATAAATGAAGTTGAAAGAGCTTTAAAGTAAGCGTAGTAAAAAGCACGTTATTTTAATTTCTCAGACTGCTCACACAAATCCATGGATCTACACAGATACCCAAATGATAATGATACGCATAGCTTTAGCCACAGCTCTGATCAAGTGCACACAACAGGGCCTTGCAACCAACAAAACACGCAAAAAAAATAAAATAAAGTAAAATAATCGCAATTGGTTTGCCTCTGTCTCATGAAAGTTCATATTAGGGATGATGTGATACTTTTGATTTTTGCTTTATTCTCACCTAATGTGCCCCCGAAATGGGGCCAAAAGCTTGCATAAGCTTATCAGTTCATTAGCCACTTGATGGCCTATTGAAGTTGTGGAGGCGATTGAGGAGGTTACAGCCTTCCATTACTGAAGCATATTTTGTTAAGCTATTCAGTAAGATCAGGGGGGGAAAAAATCCTCAAACACATAAGAAGATTATCAGATATCAGCATATGTTAAAAACACACACACACACATGCACGCACACACACGCACATGCACGCACACACACACACATGCACGCACACGCACGCACGCACACACACACACACACACATGCACGTACACGCACACAAACACACACACAGCACACACACGCACACAGCACACACACGCACACAGGCTTATGGGTCAAGTTAAAACAGTTGGTTCAAGCTCACCTTCATAAAATCTCTCTTGGAAATATATCAGTGCTCATATGCGAAGATTCTTTATTCATTTTAAACTGTTTGGATCATTCTACAAACTATCGTAAAAATCTGCTCATGAATAAATGGGAATATTTTTAATTGCATTATACTGTATATCGTCAAAAATGGCGATGTCCTGCACAAAGTGGTTGACAGAGTGAAATGTGGAAGTTGATATTTAATAATTGCTCTGAAACAATTAAAACTGATTTAGTTCTGTAAATTGTTATTTTTTTTTCTATTTCAATCTGGATTTTATAAGCAACAAGGTTTTTTCTTATTTGTACTCCTCCCACGCAGGATGTCAAGCCACAGTTTGAGTAAACATCATACAATTGTCAGCCATGTTGATTTGAAGTGAAAGCCGGTCGCCTCAAGTCCAATCGTTAATTAAACTATAACATTTTGTGGACCGATACAGATCGAGTGTTTCCGGCCTCAAATGGGATACAGAGAAGGTGAATTTCAGCAGTTCACTTGAGATTTCAAAGTGGAGTCAACAACATTTTGGGAACTCAAAACTATTCTTGGTTATTGATTACCACAAAGGGCTACCGGTTTGATACACACAAACAAAACAAAACAAAAAAAGCTCAAATTACCTTTAATTAGCTTATATGTTATCAACAGCTCTCAGGCTACTCATGTGGCTCGCAGGCACCATATAGGTGACCTCCTACCCCCCCGCTTTACTGTAAAAGCAATGCTTCGACATTCCGCATCGACTTTCAAGCGAAACGTGAGGAGGGAAAAAAAAAGGCGGGAACAGCTGACATTTGACATTACGTATGCGCGCCATGATCAAACGCCACGCTTAATTGCCTCAAACACACTTTGATCACAAATAGCTTAGAAATTCAATGAGTTCACGGTGAACGCCGCCAACTCGGCTCCGCTCGCACCACGGGCTTGCGCAGTACGTCACAAACGGCGAGCAGCACGTCTCAAAAGAAGGAGAGCGCAGTGACACAATGGAATGCCGTCCTATGGAATTAATCCCTCTAGCCACATCTAGTCGGGAACTCTTTCAGCCAGAAGAGGCCAATTATCATAGAAGTAATTCACCATCACAAGGCAAGTAAAGGGCGCTTGAATATTTGGTTAGGGATGATGTTTATTTTCAGAGCTGGCCTAAGGCATAACCCAACCAGGTCCTATTAGGACCTCTTGACCGCGAGATGAAGAGTCAAGAGAATCTGCAGAAGTATTATTTGTTTATGTCTGTTTTGGTTTTTATTTTTGTAGAAAAAAAAGTTACATTTGGATTAGTGCTTATTTCAGTTGTTCTTTCGTGACAACTTCAGCACATTTTAAATACATTTAAGACCAGATGATTCAACTTTATTTATTTAATTGATTTGTTTTCTCACCTTGTTTTAGATACTTTTTGTTTGCAGATATTAGTCTACCATGAAGCATTTGCTTGACATTTTATTTTTGTTTAATACATTTGAAGTTATTTCTCAATGTGATTTTGATTGTTCTTGCTGTGGCAGTTTTAAGGCCCAGATCAGTAAAGGGCAATTTAAATGCTGGAGGGGGGCCGCGATTTTTCATCAGTCTGACTGGGGGGGCCCCACATTGGACCACTCACTTCCAAACCGTGATGTGTGACGTTACTCCGATTTTAAATATGGACAAAATATGTGCATTCACGCAAAATATGTGCTCTTAATATATTTCCATCCATCCATCCATCCCTTTTCTAATCCTCTTATCCTCATAAGGGTCACGGGAGTGCTGGAGCCTATCCCAGCTGGCTTTGGGCAGTAGGCGGGGTACACCCTGAACTGTTTGCCAGCCAGTCACAGGGCAGAAATTGACAAACAACCATCCGCACTTGCATTCACATCTTTGGACAATTTAGAGTGTTCCACCAACCTGGCATGCATGTTTTTCAAATGTGGGAGGAAACCAGAGTACCCACGTAGGCCTGTGTTGAACATGCAAACACCACACAGGAAAGGCCGGAGCCGGAATCGAACCCCGCACCTCTGCATGTGAGGCCAAGTGCCAACCAGTTGACCATCGCCCCGCCAGACGACAATTACAACCAATATATTTGAGTTCTCTGGGCCAGTCTGGACATTGGGCAGAATGACTGCACTTCAGACTGCACCAATTTCAACACATAGGCGAACGCAATTGGAAATTCAGAACTAAAACTCTTGGATGATTAACTTTTGCAAGACATCAGCGTGTCCGTTCTGTAAAAGTATTAAATCTTAGAGTGTGTTATACTTTTACTTTGGATTTTTGTTGTCTTACTTCTACTTTGGGGCACTTGTTTCATAATAGGGAGTAGAAATGCCCTTTGCATTGTTGAGCAAGCTAGTGGTTTGTTGTTGTTACATTTGACAGTGGCTAACTTATTTTTACGCTTGCATAATAGTTAAGAATGTCAAAATGTGACTTCCTCTACATTTAATAAAGACATTTCTGATGACAACAAAATTTGACCCTGTAACACATTATTTCGATGACTCTTATTTTCTATGGCACAAACTCGTCAAAAACAAACAGCGTGCCTGAACAAATTGTGCTCAGCTTGAGAGGTCCAACTGTACTGAAGTTCATACGTCAACATTTTTTAGAAGCAATAAATGAAAGTTACCATATTTTCTTTAAAAAAAATTAAAAAGCAAAATCCTCATCTTTTGAAGAGCTATTACTCATTTTGAATTCCACTAATATTTCCCAAGACAATATTACGATTTGTTTGAACATTCAACATCATTCCATTTGTAATTATAATACTGGTCATTTGGGATCCCAATTTTCATGAACATAATTAAGATTTAATAACGATTTCTTGAAACGACATCATGTTTGTCAAAGCGTAATTTACAAAACTGGGACAATTAGCAAACTGGAAACGTACACTCAAAGACCGCAATGTCACCTTCTTTTTAAATCATTTTCTCATGTACAAGAGTAAGCTATAACCAATCATGAAAATGTGGTCCGACAAGCTGTATTATTTATTTGTGTACTTTTAAAGTATTCTGTTTAAATGTTGTCAATGTAAGTTCTCTTTATAATTTTGGAAAGATACTTTTGGTTTCTCTGCTTTGCTCCTGTTGTGTTTGTAAATGTTTTTAGGTGCTGTATCTTTGCTTGTGTCGCCCGGTCGCTGACTTTTAGTGCGATGATGGCAACAACAACAACAAAAAAAACACATTTGAATGTTTTAATAACCAGTCCTATCACTGCTCAAAGCCAATGACTCCATTGACTGATCAATAATACTCCTCCTAATCAACCCCCCCCCCCCCACCCCCAGTTAGTTCGGCTTTGCATGCGTGCCTCTTCTCTCGCGCAAGCATATGGAGCTGTGGCTGACCCAGGGAGTCGTTGAATGCGGGGACAGATGCACTTGTGCCCCCGCCCCCCCTTCTTCTTAGCCCATACTTGCGCCCAACCCGCTTCAACCATCCGATCCACCTGTTTTGGGTCACACGCACCAGTGGGACGAGTGGCGGTGCGCGTGCCACACCAGCCGCTTGGCCACCAAGACAAAAGGGGATTTATTAGGGAGGCCGGCCGCCTGGCCCGAGGGGGGGAACACAATGACGTGAGGCTGGCAGGGCCTCGGGGGCAGTCCATCACGTGCCCGCTTGATCTGAATAAGCGTCAGGGGGCATCTGGCGCATGTGCGTGTAACCTAAGGTATTATGCCAAACAAGGGGCACCAATAATGTAGTATGTGTGCTTATTCGTGCAAGGTGGCGGTGGGGGTAGCGCGGTGGTCTTTAAAAACAAGTGACAACAGCAAATTCTAATCAGACGGCTTAGTGTCCCTTATGTATTTACGACATTGATGAAAAAAAAGTCTACTTCTTTTGTAGCACATCAGGATTTTAAGATATTTTTATTTTTTGTTTTAAAGTTTGACCAACAAAAGCTGGCTCAGGACGGATTTTACCATGCGTCGTGATTTATAGCTATGACATAAAAAAAAAAATCTACCTGTGCTGAACCTTACCCATAATTCATAAGTCGGACTAAATACAGCACTATATTACAGATTTCATATTGCTATTATATTATTATGATAATTATTGTGAAAAAAACTGTCCCGATGTGGAAAAATCATGTGATAAAAAGAACATTATGCCAACAGTGAAGCACGGTGGTGGCAATGGGATGGTCTGGGGCTGCTTTGCTATCTCAGGACCAAGACAACTAGCTGTGATTGATGGGACAATGAATTCTACTGTCTACCAGAAAATCCTAAAGGAGAACCTCTGACAATCAGTTTGCTCCCTCAAACTCAAGCAGTCTTGTGTCATGCAGCAGGACAATGATCCGAAACACACCAGCAAGTTTACCTCAGAATAGCGAAAAAATCAAAATAAAATTAAGGTATTAGTGTGGTCAGGTCAAAGTTCGGATTTGAAAACAATTCAGATGCTGTGGTGTGACCTTAAAGGGACAATTCATGTTATAAAACTGTCCAATCTAGCGGAAGTGAGTTGGCCAAAATTCCTTCAATGCGATGTGAAAGACTCATCAGCAATTATCGTTTTTGACCTGTATTGCTGCCAAGGGTGGCGCAATCCAATCTTAAGTTCAGGGGGCAATTACTATTTCACATAGAGACAGGCATGTCTGGAAATATGTTTGTGTTTAAATAAATGAAAATGGCATTTAGAAACAGCATTTTGTATTTCCTTGGGTTGTCAAAATGCGATATTAAAATTGGTTTGATGAACCGAAATATAATGCAGCCCTCTATGCTCGCTTGTGCACCTTCACAAATCTGTGCAATCTTCCAGTTCAAATAAGCCGTTGATTAGCCGCTCTCATCACACGCGCTGGCTGTGCTGCTGAGTGATTTATGAACTCCAACAGAGCACTGAGCATTGACGCAGCGGGGAGGTGTCGGACTCAGGTCGCCGAGGTTACCAAGATCGGGTCAAGTTGAACCCGAGCAGTCTGTGAGGAAGTTGACCTCTGGGTCGCTGAGCAAAATGAACTAACATAACATGCCACCCTGTAGGCTGGACTGAAAACATGAGGCGGTAGCTGCAAATTGTCCAGTAAGAAATCAACATTTAAGTCAGATTACTTCATGCGGACGAACAGTATGCACTGTAGAATGGCTATCTGGCACTGAATGCTCAATGAAAAAGATTCGTTGTCACGACTAACATTTGTGGGGACAAATCGACGACAAGTAGCACTACTGTCCCCAAAACCCTTGCTGTGTGTCAAAGGGCACCTGGAAATTTCTCAGCGCTATTAGCCAACCATTGACAACGCCTCCAATCGCATCGCATTTACTGGACTCTAGATTAGCTTACTCCTGCTTCCATTATTGTAGAGCTTCATGTACATATAATTGTGGTAAAATGAACCCATTCTGGGGTCAGACTGTTTCTAATCAAGACTTCTTATTAATTTTGAGGGCAATTTTTAATATTTGTATATTGATTAATCATTGGGTTGATATTAGCTCTTTTCCAATCTGATGATTTTTTATTTTATTTTATTTTATTTTTTTTACATATGAACACATTACAACATAACTCAAAGACAATGACGTCAAAAAATTTTGTTTTTGTTGTGGTGGAGTCTAGACAACGTTACATCATACCGGCAGGTCTGGCTTGTGCGTTATTGTGTCTATTGTAGGCGACGACGGCATGTCATGCTCGTTCGACAGGCACGGTTACACACAGCTTGTGGCACCCTGACCTACAACCAGCACCCCCCACCCCTCTCACCCCCCCCCCCCCCATTTATTTTTTGTCAGTGCTTGTTTGGCCTACTTTCAGAAAGACAAACACCACCAATTGTTTTGTTGTGCATTTCCATGAAAATAGAATAAACAAATAGAATGGGGTAGGGGGTTGTCTCCCAGGGTTGGGCAGAATACAGTATGTGGCAGTTGCTTAGTTTTGGTTTTCAGTTGGGAATTGCCCGATGAAGAAACTTCAAACACAGAATGACAATATTTCTTGAAAAAAGGAAAATAGAATCCAATATTCATCCAACAACAATAGTGTGAAGTGTAACACGTGTGTCAAACCAGTTAAACAAATTTTTCCTTTCTAAGTTTGTGGTCAGTCATGAGTGCAGCTGACCTCCAAAGTGGCCCTTGACCAGCCCCTATTCTCCCATCCAAAGACAGTCAAGATGCTACAGTTCATCAACGAGTGTGCTCCATGGCACTTTGAGAGTCCTTAATTAGTGGCACACTGCTCTGCAAAATGAGGCGGCTTCTGTTTGGAATCCAGTGGGGAGGGGGGGGGGGGGGCGGCGCTCCACTCCACAAGCCCCCACTGGCCTTTCTGTTTATGAATTCTAATCATAAAAAGGTCAAACGGAACACGTGATTGAGTAGTACATGTATTGCTTTGACATGAGGAGTGCGATCAAACTAAATTGATTGTTTCTTTGTGTGGCAGCGGGGGAGGGGGGTGCTGGAGGGGGGGCTGACATGAACAGCCCCTCAAGGCTGGACTGTATCAAACATATGATTGAAACGCTTTAAACGGGTGTCAAACAAGCATGGACATCGTGTTTGACTTAAATTATCAGCTGTCCCACAGGAGGTGTCTGCGGCCGCTCAGTCATCAATGTCAGCCCCCACCTCCAAAGCAAAGGGTGTGTGTGGCATACAAACACAGGATTCACCGGTGACCACTGGGTCAGCACGCGGATGCCCGTTGCGCCTGTGGGACTTCATTGCCACATTCCTACGGCAGCGTTTTTAATTTACTGAACATCCCAGACACCCCCACCCACCGCCACCCTCCGTTCCTCCCCCCTCCCTCGAGGAGCCAGTAACGGGACAGACAGCACTTCCAACATGCAGAGAGGCTTGAAGTGTGTTTGTGTGACAGGTGGTGGTGATGGGCTGGTGGGTGTATATTTGGTACGGACGGGGTGTGTGGGGAGGGGAGGGGAGGGGGGAGGGGTTGCTTGTTGTCTGTTGTAGGGTCCCAGATGGGTTAATGGGGAGTTTAGCATCAGGATTACAATGCAACAGTGTGGCTTCACATTTAGTCATGATTACCCCAAGCTCGGTGGAAACCTGCTGCCACCCCTCAGCAGCACCACCACTGGGCCAACAACACACACTCCGCCTGGATGAACACAACCAAAAACAACTTCCTCAAACAATAACATGAATAGCATCAACTACACATGCAAACTCGATGAAATGAAATGAAAACGAGAGAGACCTTTTTGTTCTGTATGAATGA
The DNA here is from genome assembly GCF_025434085.1 of Hippocampus zosterae. Taxonomy (NCBI): domain Eukaryota; kingdom Metazoa; phylum Chordata; class Actinopteri; order Syngnathiformes; family Syngnathidae; genus Hippocampus; species Hippocampus zosterae. The sequence goes on along the minus strand of NC_067464.1, from coordinate 9,215,100 downwards.
ATGCATTTTGGACACAAGATATCTATTTTTGTTTTTTTTACAAAGTGAATTTGTGTTTATCTAAGGGGATATAGCCCAGACACGCCCACAACAGATAAAAATCTGCAATACAGAGAAACTATTTTTTAAAAATCATTTTTTAATCATTTCATATTAATTAATTAATCAAATCATATATATATATATATATATATATATATATATATATATATATATATATATATATATATATATATGAATACATGAGACATAAATTGTGAAATAATCTTTACTAGAGTTTCATACTGTACTTGAATGCCATTTGTTCATTTTCTTGAGAAGCTCAATACACAATGATTGTCATTTTTAGTAGTGCCGAAACCTCATCTAGGTGTATACTGTGTGTATGTGTGTGTGTGTGTGTGTGTGTGTGTATATATATATATATATATATATATATATATATAGGGCGGCCCGGTAGTCCAGTGGTTAGCACGTCGGCTTCACAGTGCAGAGGTACCGGGTTCGATCCCAGCTCCGGCCTCCCTGTGTGGAGTTTGTATGTTCTCCCCGGGCCTGCGTGGGTTTTCTCCGGGTTCTCCGGTTTCCTCCCACATTCCAAAAACATGCGTGGCAGGCTGATTGAACACTCTAAATTGTCCCTAGGTGTGAGTGTGAGTGCGAATGGTTGTTCGTCTCTGTGTACCCTGCGATTGGCTGGCAACCGATTCAGGGTGTCCCCCGCCTACTGCCCGGAGACAGCTGGGATAGGCTCCAGCACCCCCCGCGACCCTAGTGAGGATCAAGCGGTTAGGAAGATGAATGAATGAATGAATATATATATATATATATATATATATATATATATATATGAATACATGAGACATAAATTGTGAAATAATCTTTACTAGAGTTTCAACTTCATACTGTACTTGAATGCCATTTGTTCATTTTCTTGAGAAGCTCAATACACAATGATTGTCATTTTTAGTAGTCATAGTATTGGTCCCATTTCGCTGGTGACTCTGGATCTAACTAAAAGAACACAACATTGTCAGTGGCCATGGCTGACTGCGGTGTGATTAAAATAGACATAATTATGAATGGGCTAAAGTGTGGTCCGTCTCCAACTCCTCACCTCCGCAGGGCGTCGGACTAATCCGTTTGTCAAACGCGTGTCTTACCTCTGCACACTCCACCCTCAGTACCCCCTCGCTCCCCAGCTGCTGGTCGTAACAAGTCCGGTTCGAGCACAGCCAAGCTGAGGGAGATTGAAATGTTATGGAAAAGGAGCACTAATTAAATTCCTTTGGTTAATCCCTGCCGATCTCCTCATTGCACTCTCCAAGTGGGTCCTATGAGGAGAAAGAGAGGTTGGGGTCAGAGACTAGAAACAAACACAGCACTATCAGGACCCCCTCCAAAAAATAAATTAATTTCCATGAAGTTTAGAAAAGTATATACTGTGAAATTGTTCGCAGTGAGGTGGGTGTTTTTTGAGCATTTTCATCTTTACCAACATCAATCCATCTTTTTTTCCATCTCATTTTAGGAAAAGTTAAATAATGACACCAAGCTGTTCTGTAGATTGTGGCATCCAGGTAAGATGCATATTCAGGGTTAAGACATACTGTAGCTAGCTAGCTAGCTAGGCCTACACTGTTGAGGGGCATAAATTAGAGACAGTGGACCCCCACGTACTTGCAGTCCAGCACACATGGATTCGCATATTCATAGTTTGAACCCCCCCCCCCCCCAAAAAAAAATCTTGATTTTCTTTTCTTTTCCCTATCGCCCAACTATGTCACTGGGCAGCCCAAGTTCTTACATAATGGGAGACAAGTTAGTACTGCATAAGATAAGATAAGATATCCTTTATTTGTCCCACACTGGGGAAATTTACAGCCTCCAGCAGCAAGAATGTGGGCAGAAAGAAGAAAGAAGAAAAAACAAACAAACACTGTTCAATTAAGTGCAATATAAATACAAAAAAGTCTCTGTTTTCGCAAAAGATTTTAGTAATGACAACATTTTGTGAGGTACATTTTTGAGCAAATGCAATGTAAAACAAATAAATTATATGTAAGATAAATTGAGTCATTTCGCAAATCAAATTAAGATGCTTCAGGTTACATAAGAAAATAGAAAAGAAAATCTGGTTTATACTCCAGTAATTTAATTCATTCATTCTTTGTGGTATTTCCTCAGTAATGGCTAAAATAACTTGTATATATATATATATATATATTATTTTTTTTTGCAGGGAACGCAGGCCCTTTATTTTTTTTTTTTAGAGTAATGGGTGATTTGTCAATAAGGACTGACAGAGCAGGTGTTCGGTATTCAACTATACACAACACATGCCGGATAGGTGAGGCAAAGTTTTGCCACAGTATGCTGACATCACTGCCTAGTATCATATCAATTATTCAAGTTTTTACTTCGTTTATAGAAGTTTGGAATTGGACCCCCCCCCCCCCCACCCCTCCCGGTCTTGGTCATTGAGTGAATGACAGCAAAGAAGCGAGCAGGTGCTTGGCGAGCCATGCGGGGACGTCGTAGGGGGAGACGTGGGCGCATTACACTCTGTGGGCGTGCTGCGTCACACACACCACGCGCCTGCGTTGTGGCTTCGCTCAGAGGTGTAATGCCTGATTAGGGGATTACAGGAAAGTGCTTCTTTGCAGTTCTGTGAGAAACAATTATTAACATGCTGGTGTCTCTAATCCTGGATAAACATAGCTTTTCAAGAACAACACCAGAGTCTCTCTTCCCTTCTTAAAAAAAAAAAAAAAAAAAAAGGGGGCCCGTAGTCACTTGAACTCCAAAGTCTACCTACCTCAGAGCGTCAGAGGGATGAGGCTCGTGTGATGACATAGCGTAGCTAGCCGGCAGGCCTTCACAACACAGCTTGGGGAGAGAAGAGCATTGTGCTGTGCGGCTTGTTGAAAGGGCATTACACTGAGACATGTAATCTTTTATTTGTTTGCGCACTTGTCTCGTGTAATCTGTGCGCTAGCAACTCGAACACAATTTCCCGAGTGAAGCCGCAGAGCCCCTGAAGAGCTCATGCAGGTACGACGATTAGCAGACAAGTTCACGACAGGTTAGCACAGTAACGTTTCGTCATGGGCGAGCTGCGGGAATGTGAAATCCTGAGGGTTGAGCTGCCCGTTCAGTTGCATTTATAAGTCATGATCAAAAAAGCCTCATCTCAACAAGAGGAACTTTGGTCCTCTGTTGCCTAATAACATTCCAACTGGACTACGGTACTTTTTATCACGTACAATCACATGCAAAAATTCTCCCGTGACACACGCCAAAACTGAGGCCATTCTGCAAAAATACGTACATTTTGTTGTAATTCACAAGTGGAATGCTATTTATCCATCAATCATATGGTTGAATGAGCCCTTTCAGGGACAGCGGTTAAAACAGTGGACAACTCATGAAGTTACAGGGTGCATGAAAGGGTTAAAATCCACCTTTGCCAAAGAATTTTTAATGCAACTCTACGGGCTCAGTGACTGGTTAGTGTAAGCAGCATGAAAAGGGGCAAACATTAAATCAAGTCTCTAAATTGTACTTATGATATTGTAATCTTAATAGCATCCTTGCCGAAATCATATTTTAACATTTTTAGAAAACAAGGAAAAAAAAAATCACCAAAAAAAGTCCAAGTCTTTTGATTCGACTACTCATCGTTGATTACCTGGACGACTGAGAGTCTACACTGAGCGCAGGAGTATTTTTTATTAAAAAAGTGACAACAACTTGAAATACTCAGTCAATCATGCGAACTAACGATTTTATGAATTTAGTCTCCAAAGCGAAAGCCAGGACCCATGTGAGAGCAGGTGTGTCCTCTGAAATTACTAACACACACACACACACAGTTTCGGTGTTGCCGGTGGCTCTGAAATAACAGCACATCAAACCGGCCTACATATTTTATTTGCAATGCTGCAACATGCTGACTGGCCACAATGTCCACTCGGTGACACTTTGAAGAGTTCCTCATCTCACCCGCTGCACCCAACTTTCTACTCATGTGGTCCTGTCAAGAAATATCATTAGAAATGTTAGTTTTAATCAAATGTCTGTACTGGGAAGGCCTCCCAAAGGATTTTCGAGTCACTAAATGACCTCTGAGTCAGTCGAGGAATTGAGGATTACAGTCACCTCATTTCCTAAGAGGGAGCTAGAGGGCAGTGGTGTGAGTGCGGTCCAAAGGGTGTTGGTGCTGATGTGCGATGTTGGGGATGTGCTGTACCCATCTGGCGGGCAAGAGCTTATCACTAAGCTCAAAGGACCCCCTGCAGGGGTTCCACAGACTGTTGATCACTAGCCCCCCTGCTGGCGGCTCCAATCACTTGACCTCCATAGCATCTAAACGCACAAATGCCCGCCACAAGGAAATATGTTCACATATGAACCTCTGACTTGTACCATTATGCTTACAGGCTGGGGTTCATGCCCCCCCCCCCTTTTTTTAACACAGTACATTGAGGGCTAAGTTATAGATCTACAGAAAGGAGATGGCCGTCAAATGATGAGTTTCTCAGGTTTTATAGTTTACTAGCTGGTTCGCCGCACTCCGGGCGGCTCATCAGCTAGTTCCTGCGGAAGGCTGGTAAGGTGGGCCTTCGGCCCACAAAAGTGTTGTTGCTTGGTTCAACTTTTTGTTCATTGCTTATCGCGAAAATAAAGAGATGTTTAGCTCTACTAAATAACTAACAATTTTAGGCAAAATACAAATTACAATCTCTAACTACTACCAACATTATACCCAAATATCATATACAAGTATTGGAGACAGCCCGGTGAAATTGTCCCTAAGTGTGAGTGTGGATGTTTGTTCGTCTCTGTTTGCCCTGTGATTGGCTGGCAACAGGTTCAGAATGCGCGGCCTACTGCCCGAAGACGGCTGGGGTAGGCTCCAGCACCCCCCATTACCCTTGTGAGGATAAAGCGTATCAGAAAATGGATGGATGAAATATTGAAGACATTTAACAAAAAGATGCTTGGATACTCACCTCCAGCATGTGTCAACATGTTGCTATTAAGATTCAAGCGTTATTCACTGAAAAGCTGAGGAGGGAGAGTCTTAAAATGTTAAAAAAAGAGAAGAAAAATGGATTTGCACTTGTTTCTGGATCTTCACCGAGATTCGATGAGGTCTGCCTATGGCACATGACCTCCCTCGTCACTCGGTTTTGCAGAAATCGGGGAAGCAGTTATTGTTTAATCTTAGTCACAAACAAACAAACGGCAATAAAGGATAACCTTCTAGGTGGAGGTAAAAAGTAAACACAAGAAAGAAATAGGAGGAAAAGCGCAGCACAAACATGCAGTGTCCATATGGAATGATACATTACCAAGCGCACACGTGATCGAATAAACATACACACACATAATTACAAAAATATAGACGGCTAGGCAAACACACAGAAGTGGCCACGCACGCCACACACAACCACTGATAATCCCCCAGACACGCGCTCACACAGGGCATCATATTGTTTATCACTGTGAACCAGCCCAGTGACACCCATCACTCTAATTCCATTTGTCTGTTTAGATTCGTTTTGCTTTTAATCCCCGCCTTGTTTGTGCACATCTGCAAGCAGCGCTACGGCACATCCCAGCGCGAGGCCGAACGGCAGAAAGAAAAGAGAGAGAGAGAAAGAGAGAGAGAGAGAGAGAGAGAGAAAGAGTTTTTTTTTATTTTAAGAACTACATTTCTATGACGGATTTCTATGACCACATTAATATACTGTATGTAATCTAGGTGACTTTCATGAGAGAGACAGACGGACACACAATCAGAGACAGAGGGAAGAGTGACAAGGTGACAAAATTAGAAAGAGGGAAAGGGAAGGAAAGGCCGTATGTAAAAGAGAGAGAGAGAGAGAGAAAATTGGTCTCCCTGGAGCTCCAGCGGCAGGGGCACACGGGCGTATCTCCTTGCCCAGGGAGAGGCGCCCCATCCCAGGCACGGAGCTGCCGCCAGGGCCGCGGGCCCCTCTAATCACAGCAAACAGTCAAACACGCCGCCGCATGGGCTCGAATAGCAACACCAACATTTGAGGCTTTTTACACAGTATTACAGCACATCTTATTATCCCATTCAAGTCCCTCTATTAGCTCAATTGGATGGTGGGATTTTCATTTGTAAATTGGGGGATTTTAGATTAGCTTGTCTGTCAGCAAGGAAATGCCCCCTGAGACTGTGAATTATGTGACCGATCACATAGGAATCAGCGCCTCTGCATATTGGAGAGCACGAATGGATGGTGTCGCTTGAGATTTATCCCGGTTTGTGTCGGAACTTCATATTACACCCTAGATTTTATCCGTGCGAGCAAAACAATTGTCGCACTAATGATACGGAAAGCAGATACATGTACCGGTAAAATGCAAAAAGATAGCATTTGTTCACACCTAAAAGAGAGCGATGTTAGCTTTTATACGGGATATCATATTCAGGCCTAATGGAGCGCCATTAAAGAGATACTGCAAATATTAGCTACTGCGCACACCTCGGAGCAACATTATGCAGAAGAGGAGCGGCTTGGTTGAAAGGAGGGGGAATCATTTTCCCCTTCTTCCTCCTCGGGCCTTCCATTCAGACGTAGAGTGAGAGCGTGCGACGGGGGTCGGAAGGGGGAAGAAGGCACCCCGAGCTAGTCGAGAGACCCGGCACATTATGAAAATGCTTCACTGTGTCCTAAATGAAGGCCGAGCGTTTTAATGTGGCACAAAATTAGAACCTGGGGGAGGAAGTGTGGCCCGCTTGATTGGCGAAACACCTCCTGGCCCACTGTAGTCCTTCTCTCACACACAAACGCACATTTAACACATACATACACACATGCGCACAGGCAGACGCGTTTCCAAGCGTACAGATATTATCCTGTGCCCAGTGGCTGTGTCTTTGAATTGGCGAAACGGGAAAATGTGAGCACCCCAGAGAGAACCCAGGGGCATCTATAAAGGTGCCTAATTTGTCAGTTTACTCCTCAATTATTTAAATAGATCTAAGGCAGCAGCGGAGAACGCCGTTTTTTTTTCCTACCTCTTCGCAGTCGAGCATAAAGGGACCTTTCGCCACGGTAACCATTTTCAATTATGCTCCGCACTGCCGTCTTTGATGCACACACACGTGGTGTAGTGGAGAGGCACCACATCAAATAAACAAATGTGTGTACACAAGATAACAGCGGCAACTTGGGGATAATATTCTCACAAGAACTCAAAAGTTATCCCGCATGGACAGATTAGAACTCTATGAAAATGGGCACAAAGTAGACGGACAAACATTGCATGTGAAGTGCTATCACGCGCGCAAATAAAAACATTCACGGGTCTATTGCCGAGGATTACAGTCAAGTTTGGATATGAAAAGCAAGCATAAACGTCCTCTGTTGACACGAAAGCTCCACCTCATCAATTTAACATCAGTACAGTCAAATGTTCCGGAGCTGGGAGTGCGAGTTTGACGAATGATCCCGAAAACGGGAGCTGTCGCATTCCCCAAGACCTTTGACCTCAAATCCACCTTATGTCAACAACAAGGTTTATTTGGTTTGATTTCAGGGTGTTTCCGTGAGGATATTTGTGAATCTTGCATTTCACCCAAAAAACAAAAACAAGAGAGGGAGGGGCAAGCCGAGGACCGTGCCCATTGCAACAAACAAGTCCACCCAGCAGTTTGGGAGGGTTCCTGATAAAATGGCCAAAGAAAAAAAAAACCCTGCAACACACAATGGGCGCCACCCAAATACAAACACAATGGAGAGCTGTGCCTAACACCTGCACAAATAAGCTTATTAGGCTTGCAAACATACTGTACCTACAACTGCAGACAGACAGTAACTCCCACACAGTGAGAAGCACACGTTAAGGGTGATTGTCAACAAAACTCTTGATAATCAATCATGGCATGTCAACACAGACGCTAATGGGCATAATTCTACCCAATACGCGTAGAGCAAAGTGTCAGGGTCAATAAAAATCTAGGACATCTCCTCTTAAAAAAATTGAGTGCAGTGGTTCTCAAAGTGGAGCCCGAGTACCACAAGTGTCCAAGTAAGGTTCAGTTGGACTTCACTTGCAAGTACAAAGCATTCCAACTTTAAGAGCAGTTTCTTTTTAAACTTAAGGTCAATTAGTCTTTTTTTGTTCATGTAACCCAATGACGTGATTTGTATTTCTTTTCTTTGGTTGTAAATTGTTTCTGATATTTATTGTCTTATTCCATCCTTCATCTTAGATTTCTTTTTTTCCTCATCATATTTTGATTTTATCCCGGTAAAGATTGGGGTGGTGGTGTTTTTCCCCCATAATAGACTATCACAAGTTTTTCATCTTTTTTTTTTGTCAGAATACGATGACTTGAGCTGTAATTTGATTTTTTTTTCGATAAGATTTGCACAGAATTCTTGGAACATTACATCTTTAAGAAGACAGATTCTGTCCCTTTCTGATGAACACTTGGGCCTACTACGCTGCTGTATTCTGACGTTAGTCAGAATGGTGGTACTTACTGGCATTTTTTTAAAAATCAAAAATCTGAAGACGCCCTGCGGTTGGCTGGCAACGGAATCTGGGTGTCCTCCGCCTACTGCCCGAAGACAGCTGGGATAGGCTCCAGCACCCCCCGCGACCCTTGTGAGGATAAGCGAATTGGAAAATGGATAGATGGATGGAAGTCTGAAGAGCATTTATCAAGGGCAAGGTCAAAAAGGTCATGGAAGAACTTGATCCTAGACCTCAACCACTGAAAAACAAACATGGTGTTACATATTCTCCTCGAAAAACACAAAACTTTGTCAAGTTATCCCAGAAGCGGGGGCTGTCGGTTCCCTTCTTCTGTAGCTGTCCTCTTACTTTGGTCCATAGAGTATGCAAAGTTACTGTCTTCCCGAATTGTTTTCCTTTCAACACTACTGACATCAACAAAGAATGTGTGTGGAAGTTTGGAGGCAGAAGTTGGCAACCAGCACACATTTGGGTGGTGCCCGGTAAGCATCCTTGAAAAAGGTTTCTCACGCTTAAGAATGGGATCTGCACGCAAAGTTTTTCCAGAGTGTAAGATTCTGCGAAAACTGCGGCCAGCTCTGTATATCACGGCGCTCACACCCTCTGTTCTCTTCCCAAACATGAACTCACAGACCCATCCCAAGCCGCCGCCTCCCTCCACCGCAGCTTCCATGCAGCCAGAGAGGAGAGGAGATAGGCCCAGTTGCTAAAGCTGTCTTTTCAGCCCCTGCTCCCCGCTCCGTCTATCTGAGATACACAGCAAGCGGAGGTGTCGCTTTTCTGCTGGCATTTCGGACAGTATCTACTTATAGACGGGGAGGAAAAAGAGAAAAGAAAAACAGAGAGGGTATTATCAGGGAGGGATGAGAGCAGCAAAGACATTTTGTCTTTTTATTCCCCTTCTAAGCCCTGGGCTTTGCTCCCAATCCGATTGGTCGATACGGCCAGGGATGTAAATGAAATGCAAAGAGGAATAAGGCTGGCTTCCCATCTCCAGAGTGTGCCCCCACCAAGTCCCCCGCTCCTCTCGCGCCGCCTTACTCTCGGGCTGTTTATGCCGTTGTCTTTCTGTCTCCCCATTCATAGACCTGCTGCTCCCCCTGTTCCTGTCTCACCCTCACTTGCCTCACACACACACACCCCACCCTACTCCCCCTCCACACTTGCCCCATCACTCGAGTCTCCCTGGCTGGGCTCTCGGAGCTCTTATCTCCTCAGACGCCCCACATTCCAGCGTTGTCGTGGCTCCCTGCCTGCATCCTCGGTCACGGCGATTCCACGGGTTGCCACAATCCGCGGCAGCTTGCTGATTTAGGGTGGGCAACTGACTCTCAGAGGAAGAGGCAGCGAGAGGAGAGGTGAGGAAGAGGAGGGGAAGAGGGGAGGACGTGGATGAGGGCGGAAGGGAGACAAGTAAAGTAAAAACATAAAGAGCGCATAAGACAACAAACCGCCCAAACGCACAACTTGTGATGTCACGTATGTGGTGGGCAACAACGACACAAAGTCTTCTGTGTTCCCCAATTCTTTATTATACCAACAAGAAAACGACTTTGGACACAAAAAGGTGGAAAATGTGTTCAAACAACCGCAACTTTCAATGTAGCAAGCAACTGACTGCCATCAATCTTCTTACAACATCAATGGGACGTCAATATCTGGTTCCTTCATCTGAAGTCTCACTCGTATGTCCGGGGTGACCACAAACACGCATCCATTTCTGCGGGAGCGTGCATGTCAAGCGTGTGTCTGGATTCATCAAAACTTCTCAGATATTCGGGGTGCACTGACCCATTTACCGAGCGTATTTCTGCATGTGTCTGGCAAGGGGAGGACTTTAGTTGAGATCGACGCATGTTCGGGCACATGCGTACGTTTTTTTAAAAAAAACTGACACGTGTGCGCACACGCACTTTAAAAGGGTCTGTGGCATTGTGACATTTCATTTAAATCCACGAAGGATTACAGGCCTCCCGTTAGGACGGAAGAGTGTGTGAGGGAGTGGGGGATGGGGGGGCCTAATCGAATGCATTAGTTTTAAACATTTAAAAGACTGTCTAAGATAGACTGATGGATGGACAGGGGGATGGGTGGCGAGTGCCGGGACTGGGTGGCACAGTGCGAGTCTGTCCTAGATTAAACAGCTGCTCTAATCCCCTATTTCTGCCCCCAAATTGGGTTTCCCTCAATCTCGTCATCCTAATGTGAAAGGGGGGGAAAAAGAGAAGCGGAGTGTCGGCCAAGGCAAAAATAATCAGTACATTAAAAGCTGCCTGAGCAAGAGAGGAGGGGGCAAACGGAAGACACGATGTAATGATAAAGCAATCAAGTGCCGGAGTCTAATGGGGCACACTTGATTGGGGTCATTCGAGGCTTCCTGTAGTCCAGCTCGCTCACCACATTACTCTGATTCAGTTCACCCAATGTGGCAATTTAGTCAAAACCCTGACAAAACACCACGACCGGTACATTATTGCGCTTCCTTCTGGAGAGCCAGCGGAACAAGAAGCTTGTCCGCTCTCAGGTCAGTTTCACAACTTCTGGGTGTCCGGTCAAACCTGTCAGGTGGTTTGCCCGAGGCTCTGGCGGTGGCGGGCTCTTTCTTTCAACAGGTGTGCAACGGCCGAGCGGATGGCGGGAGCCTGCGAGTCTGTGGGTTCCTTGTCCAAGTATAGGCTGAAGTGCTGGATGCTGCAGGTCAACAAGGTGTCTGGACTGTGGCCTTGGTGACCTGAGCGCAGCAGCCTCTCGCAGGCCAGTGCCAGGTTCTTGTCCCAGTTTGAAGGATAGTTGGAGGCGGACTCCACAAGCGCCTTATACAACTGCAGGCACACACAGCCGGACAATTACAAAAACAGATGTTTTGACAAATGGAGTGATTTTGCAGTATTTCCAGGAAGTGGCACCTAAATCTGTCCGCGATTAAAATGAAAAAAAAAAAAAAGAATATTACTGATATAGGAGCATTGTTGACGTCAGACTCACAGTGTAAGACAGCTCAAAGAGGTCAGATTTGCCCTCTCGCTGCAACCCCTCTGCCAGGTCAAACAGAAAGAAAGCCGTCTTTATCCTGAAACAAAGCGTTTAGGGATCAGGGTTAAGTGCTAGCTGGATGGCTGGATGGCACTTCAATACAGTGACTTATGGAGATACAGTTGCAGAACGGAACGCACACATACCGAAGATGCTCGACCACACATTACTGATGTACGGAGAGCAAGTGCAGCGTATTTATGCAAAGTGTAAGCGCATCTTAAATTGGACAGGTTGAGTGTACCTGGCTTGCCACATCTCCTCGTTAGCCACACGCTCCCAGGATGCAGAGTGGAAACTTCACACAGAGGGGAAAGAAAGGGTGGGGGGGAAGAATTTTTTTTTTGAAAAGCTTCAGGCAGTAACTCTAAATGAATACAAATGCGAATATATTGTTCCACTCGACTTACGCGTGGTCTGGAGCGCTAAACAAATATTTAATGCATAAACTTTAAATGACTGTGCAACAATGCCGGCTTGCGTATTAGACATGGAGTAAAACCACATTTGCCCCCTTTTTCTTTTTTTTCTTTCCACATGAAGATTGTAACCACTTGACCTCTTCTTCAAAAGAATATTTTAGCAGGGTCCCGGTGCTAATATTTAGCTGGTGGGCATCGGCGGACACGCTTGTCGTTGGAGTGCGAGAAATAATGTCACAGTATTCAGCCGTGGATATCTGAGTGAATGAGGGGCTGCTGGCAACCGCAACAGAAGATGTAGCTCTGACTAATTCCACTTTTGACACAGTTATTGACAAAACGCAATATGAAACTCATTATTTCCCATCTTCACTTTCATTTCAAATGGCTGAGAGCCTAATGTCTATGCTCTGCTTGAATTCACAAAGAAAGCAGATCACAGCGTGAAGAACAGAGCACAGCCAAGCTTCACGAGGACGACTGAGGAGCCGTGAGACAAGAAGCAAACAGATCTGCTTCCTTTGATTAAATCCATTTTGTTTACTTGTCTGTCTGAACGACAAACAGAATGGTGAAATGAAAAATTAAACCCAGTAGATGTAAATAAAACTGAACAGCACATTTATCAGGAAGTTTTTCCCGTCACTGTGAATATTTTCGATGAGACAATCTGCTATAAAATGTTCATGCAAAAAAAAAACCAACAACAAAAAAAAAACAGCTTTATCGATTCTAATTTCCCTCACAGGATGAATAAAGTTTATCTCTATAGCTATCAAAATAAAATCCGACTATGACGTAATGGCAGAATTGTTGATATGGCATATTAGAATGTATTATACTGTGCAAGTGCACCGAATATTGTAGCCACCGACTGCATGGTTTAAAATGTACGCCGCGGCTCTCTTTTGGTTGCTTACTGGTTGTGTGGCTCGCTCCAGTTGTAAAGATTGTGTGTGCGACTCGCCCACTCTTTGGGGTGAAACTGCCTCCGAGCAGAAACCAAGAAGTCACACACACCAAAGGGCCAGCGGGAGAAGCTACGACCCCAACTCGGGTCTCCATCAGGCAGCCCAATACAGGCAAACACGTCCCTCCTGCAGAAAAATAAATGGTGTCAGCTATAAAATGAACCCGTTTTCGCCTTCATTCTAGATAATACAAGCAGGCGAATTAATTCCTGTGCATTTCCTTAGTCAGCACACTCTTATACCAGGTGCTACATACCAAAGCCTCGCGCCCTGAGGGTTCAAACCCCTGTTTAGTGTTGCCCCACTGAGAGGCCGAGAGGCATTATTTTCCCCAAGCAAATACTGCCCCCTGGTGGATTCGGCATTTACAGGTCATATCTCAGTTTCAGAATGGAGCCAAGAGAGACGTTTGACACAATCAAGCAGATTAGTGACTCGTGATTCATCAAAGTCCTTTTAAGGCCTCAACATACCTATGTGCTTATCTTCACCCCGCGTTCAGCGGTGGGTCAACCATTCCACTGCCTAATGAGATCACCTACTGCTCTGATGGACCATTTCATTCGATAATTTTAGCGTTAATTTGAGACTCACTGGGAGTTGTGCATCAGAAATTCCTCTAGATTGAAGGTGCCTTTCTCCTCAGAGTGGACGGAGTCCCATTGCCGGCCGGGAAAGTGCACCCCACGGAGGTGCGCCCCAACCTTTCTGACATACCAACTGTATGTCATCATCTAGAGAGGAGAAAGAGAATTAGGTTTGTGTTTCTTTCTTTGTTTGCTTGCTTAGAATGATGAAAACAGGAAAGGTGTGCGCTTCAACAGTCAATGGTGTTGTTATATCGACAAATGTTTAAATCTCTTATAACAAATTGGTTCGCCAAACAGGATTTTCAAATGTAAGTAAGTAGACAATTTCTTCGGCCAATTAATAAAAATTTCCCATTAGTATTATGGTCAAGGTAGTTGGAGAAAACAATACAGGGGGACAACTCATTGACTTTATTTGACAAGAAACAAGGGTGTTTACTCATGTGTACTTTGTTCTCATTGAGACCCAAGCTTGATCAGAGAGAGTGAGGACAAGGCGAGGCTCTCACTTCCTGGTCGACCAGGCGCACATCAGGCCGCACATCAAGACAGTAGTGCAGGTAGCGGAGGGAGTTCCCCGGCAGATCTCCTCTGGTCAGGATGATGGAGTCCGTTGGGAAGGAGGCTAAAAGCTCCCTGCCGAAGCGTTCCACCACGCTGTTGTTGCTCTGGTCACATTCCCTAAGATCACAGACGCGTATGGAAACAGCAGCTTTGTTTACCTCCATTAAAAAAGGGCTAAGGGTGCACCTTCACCTCCATTCTAAGCGGGATACTGTATGAAAAAAGTCAGCATATTTTCTTGGGAGTGCGCTTACAAGGTGCTCTGAGAGGAAGTTGTCAGTGGCCCCGCCCCTTCGCCTGTGTACAGCGCTCCAGCTGCCTATCTAATCGTGAGCAGACAGGTGTGATGGGAATGACAGCGCAGGCCATGCTCTCTTCATGATCAAAGCCGCTCAGTGATGGCTGTCTGGCACTTCTCTGCACCTCGTTGGTGTAATCTGCCTCTTCGGACAGCTAACATCTCAGGCTGAGCTCAGCGAGTAGAATCTATGTGCAAACCGTGGCTCACTTTAGCCCTTGCCACGGGGTGAGTGGAGAGAAACCTGACACGTTCATACCGCAGGTCTGAAGCACAGACTAGAAACAAATCTGGTTGATTCGGGGGGGGAAACTTAAGCAAAGGGATTTTAAAAAGGTAAGAGAGAGGACTTTTTATTTTCCCCCTTTTCTCTTTGCTTTAACTTTTCTCTGCTGAAGTAACACTGGAAAAGTGGGCGTTCATACAATTCAATGTTAGTTAATCCCTTGAGAGCATTCAGACACTCTGTAAATGAGTGACACCTTTTTCACGCCAATTAAAAGTAAAAGCAAAACCAAAAAGAAAAAGCTTAGTGGTGTTCTCTGATGTATTGCTACGGAATTGCAAATTCGAGACCAATTGGGCAAAATGTTGGCAAATCAAACCAAGTGAATTTTAGACACAATGTCATAACTTTCCCCCCAAAAGCATGGATGCCGAGCACTCACCTGTGATTCGTGTGCATCATGTTTACCAGTAGAGCCGTGGTGAAGACCCAGGCTGTGGTCTTCCAAAACCCCCCATGGCCTAGCCACCGCTCCAACCGAGTGAGAGTAAGGCTGGAGCCGAGTCCAGCCAGCACACACAATATAGCATCACCCTGGATCCAAAAACGCTCTACCTGCAGCAGCAGAGTTATTCCTGCAGTTAGACTTCAACACAATACATTTTGCTGCTTCGCTGCCGTAATTGTCAATTAATATACAGTAATAAAATGATCTGTTTTTTTTTTTTTTTTTTTTTACCACTCCAAGCAGTAAAGGTCTACTGATGTCCAAGTTTGCCCTCCAAGCAAAAAACAGTGAGTATATGAGCAGCATGGAAATCAACAGCCAGGACATGGAGCGATACATGCTGGAACAAGAAAAAACAAACAATGCTGGAGAAAAATAGATTTTCCATTGACATAAGAGTGAGTCCATAATTCAGCTTGCTAAGAGGGGCATTTTCTCAAAGTAGTCTGAGTCATTAGGATCTGCCGCAAAGCTCTGAATCATTTCAGCTTGGCTGGAAACTGTACTAAAAACCAAGTAAACCAAAAATGAGACAGAAAAGGTGTAAACTTGATTCTAGTCACTTAGGTTTCACAAACAACCTGTTCAAACACAAAGTGTTTCACAGTGTTTGAGATTTCATCAAATCGTATCCATTATTAGGCAAACTGGCATTTCCATGATTTCCATTTTGACATCCCATTGCATGATCTTGCACTTCTTTCATTAGTGTATAGTGATAGGACTTTGCAGGGATCAATCCTACAGCATAAAATAATCTACTTGTGGACGCAAATTCAAAAACGGTGCTTGGCTTGGCCTGCTGCACATTGAGCAAAGTAGCCAAACTTTGGCATTGTACGCAACTAGTTCTCATCAGTGGTAGACCGTTGGCCACTAGTCTTGGCGTGATTCAGAATTTGAATCACATGTGGTTGGTATCACAACATTGCAGATCGAAATGCCATCAAAAGTGCCATGTCGTATCACATGTTTTCACAACTCAAATTATAACTTCAGTTATGAAGAGAGAAACTGACACCCACTATGTGTGCAAGGTTCAATTTCCTGGTGCAGGAGTGTGACCCCCCCGTAATCGTTCAGTCATATTAAGCAACAGCATTCAGTTTGCGACGGGCTTCTTTGATTTTGTTTCTTAAAGGGCTTCATCTTACCTATCCATTGAGGTGAGAAGGAGGCCCAATGCCGCCAGAGCCACAACAGGAAGAGAAAGGTCTGCCAGGCAGTGGTCCCACTGGGCCCTACAAATACACAAACAAACACGATGGGCACAAACGCTGACAAACGTTCAAGACAAACTCAAATGCTCGTCCTATGACAGAACTCAAGGACACCAATTCAATCCCCGCCGTTCCCGATCAAAACAAACTCTTTGGACTGTGCGCTCCTCCTTTCAAACAGATTGACAGATTCGAATGACAGTGTCACGCACCCCCCCGGTGCCCCGTCCTCTCTTCTCAGCCCTTGTCAGTCACTGAGCGCTTTCTCAGAGCAAAGATAGTTTCCTGCCTCTTGCTTAATACCCATCTCCATTTGACAGCTTATTGAGTCTCTCTATCTCCCAATGTACACTATGTGCGAGTGTGTGCTTGCGAGTGGTTGTGTCAGCTTCTCCACTGGGTTTACGTCTCCAGTGCGACATGCTTGTCATGTTCGCCTGTCTTCCCCATTTTGAAGGTGCGGTTGTCCATCAAGCAGTGGGGGTGATGAGTAGTAGTGGGTGCTGGTGGGGTGGGGGGGAGCCTTAAGATGCATAGGCACCCCCCCATTTCGTGTGTGTGTGAGAGTGTTGGCGGGTGGAGTCGAGAAAATACATTTTTTTTTCCAGGGCTGTTGCAGCATCTGTCATCACAACTCGTCACGCTTTAAACACCAGCACTGACTGATCACTTCAAACTGCTGGTGAAACAAAACACAGCGATTTGGCCCTCTAAGAAGGTTCACTTGTGCTTTGATGGGAGAGAGTAGAAGAACAAAAGCTCGTGAAAGAGAGAGAGAGATAGGCTGTGGAAATGATTGAGCACTGTGAACAAGTTGGTGTGGTTAAGCCTTTGTCCATCACCAAGAACCAGTACCAAGGAGAGCAGGGTTCTCCAGCTCCCCGACTGTACCTCTGATCACACATAGCTATACTGCAAAGCAAACCATACCTTCATAATGAAAAATAATTCTGCATTTATATCAAAACAGATTTTTGACAAGTACGAAAAGAAGAAAAAAAACTCACTTCAGCAATGACGTCAGGTTCGCAGAGCTCTCCGTCTTTGCCTGCAAACATAGAAAGAGAGCCAAAGTAAAATTTGATACGCCGGAGAACAAAAAACTCAAACAGAGCAAGCAACTCTTACCAGACTGAAGGTACCATATTCAGCCCTGAGCAGGTGGGTTAGCAGGCCCGATATAGTGGTCTGGTCACCCCAGGTCCAACGGGCAGCGTTCACGTAAGAGGAAAAAGGCAGGAAGATGTAGGGAAGAAAACCCAGCAGGAAGCACATTCCCATCCACATGAGGCTACGGAGAGACAGCTCCTGTCAAGACAGCAAACCAATTTGCAATCAAGCTAGGTGCTGTAAAAAAAAAATCAACACGTAAGAATCTCAGGCTTACCCCGTGTGAGCGGAGTCTATGCAAGACCCACGGGATGACTGGAAGTACATAAAGCACCAGGGTATGCTGGTTGCTGAGTCCCAGCCCGCAGCAAAGCGCCCCCCACTGTGAATGCTAACAGTACACATGGCGTTCTGAGGACATCTCGACAAGAAATTTGAAAATGTCAAAGCTGAAAGTCTACTCACCTTTCGCCTCTCAGATGCATTCGTAGCCGAGTGAAAGCTGGCAGCAAAGAAGATGAGCAGCCCAGTGAAAAGATTGTTGAGGGTGAAAACCTCGGCAACCACTGACCACTGCCAACTCAGCCTGGAAACGGCAAAGACTCCTCCAGCCAGTGCTGCTCCAGGACCAGGACCTACCAACCTAACAGCAAAGGACAAAAGGGGTTGAGGGGCTGCTCAGCATAAACAAGAAAAGCCATTTATCCATTTCTCAGTGAACGCAACAATTTTCTTCATTTTGGTGGTGATTAACTCATCGGTGTATTTCGCTCTAAAAATTAGCTTAGCCTTGCCATTGGCAAGCGTAGTGAGGATAAGAGTTTTGGAAAATGTATGAATTGAATGGCAGATACTCATGTGCGCAACATTATTATTATTAGTTTTTTTTTTTTAATGTGTGTGTGTGTGTGTGTGTACACCGGCACATTTTACTTACAACCAATGGTCCTAATTTGTGAGACCATTGTATGCTGTCAAACAGTATGCCCTGGAAAATATTAATTCTCAAGTTTTTCTCAAATGTGTTAGAGTGTACTTATGTTGAGCACTGACGTAACTTGTAATGGAAAATGGAATTAAATTCATTCATTCATTCATCTTCCGTACCGCTTGATCCTCACTAGGGTCGCGGGGGGTGCTGGAGCCTATCCCAACTGTCTTCGGGCAGTAGGCGGGGGACACCCTGAATCGGTTGCCAGCCAATCGCAGGGCACACATAGACGAACAACCATCCACGCTCACACTCACACCTAGGGACAATTTAGAGTGTTCAATCAGCCTGCCATGCATATTTTTGGAATGTGGGAGGAAACCGGAGCACCCGGAGAAAACCCACGCAGGCCCGGGGAGAACATGCAAACTCCACACAGGGAGGCCGGAGCTGGAATCGAACCCGGTACCTCTGCACTGTGAAGCCGACGTGCTAACCACTGGACTACCGGGCCGCCTTGGAATTAAATTCTTGAATTAAATGAAGTGCGGGTGAGGAAGGCAAATTTGGACAAAAACTATTAATTTCCCTTTTTGGAGAAAGAATTTGGGGAGTGGCCTTTCCTGATTTTTTCTATTTTTTTGTCACAGATGCGTAAAGGCATGATTCACTGCCATTGTTGTGAGTATGTTTGCATGGCACTGCTTATTATTCTTTTTTTGGTGACTTCCTGTGGCAGGTCTCCAGCGGTATTACACACAGGCCAGGCATATAAATCAAACGATAGTGTTTAAGCGTTTCCGTGTGGATATACATTTCACACATGTGATTCAGTGTTCACGAGAATTGTTTTATAAATGAATCCACCTCTGTTTCCATGTGCACGTGCCCTAAGTTTCTGTCCCTTTTTCCTTAGCAATGGCACAAATGAAAAGGAAAAAGCCGTTTCGCATTAAAGTTATGCAGTTAAAACCCCCAAAACTGATGCCCACACTTTGCGTTCCAATATTTTCATTACAGTCCAGACCTAGAAAAACATTCCATGAATTGGCCCAAATGAGTAATATAACCCACCACCGCCCATTCGCAGAGAAGCTAGTTGATCTCAAACAGAACGGCATAAAAAAATGCCATGGTCATGATGGCACTTTATCCTCAGCTTCTTAAATATAATGTGTGCAAAAAAAGTTTCCCGCTTCCTCCTCTCCTGTAATGTCTCCATCCCTTTTGCTGTAATTGAAGCAAACTTGGCCTAATCTGTCATGCGCTAAGACCCACCACTTACTAAAATGAGAGACAGAGGGAAGAGAGAGGTGACAAATGATGGGGGGAGGAAGGAGGGGTGGGGCAAAATAGTGCAATCAAATGTGTGTTAAAGGGTTGAGACAGTGTGCCGGATGAAGGAGGAACTAAAGCAGGAAAAAAGTTCAAACAGAGAGAGAGGGGGCAAAAGAAAAACGGGTGGAGGGTGGGGGTGGGCAGCCCGGTCCCCTGCACGCTGGCTCGGAAATATGAGCGGGCTCGACAATTAGGGAAGTCAGGCAGTATGGCCCTTTCCGCCATTGTGTGGAGTGGCTTAGAGTCCTCATCAGCCTATCAGCTAACTGACAGGCAGAGAGCTGCTCTATTCAGCGCGGCAGATACAAGCTGCAGGCCAAACGGCTGCCAGGTCCCTTATGACCCCACAATCCCTTGCCGGTGACAGCTTCAAGCTCCATAGCAAATTAGGCGCTCTCACATTACAATCGCAGAAGACAGATTCCATTAACGGTATCTGAAATTGAGTAGAGAGCAGGCCCGTTATCAGACCTGACTCATAAGCACCGCCATTAATCAGAAGGCATGATAGCATTTATACATTTCCAGCTCTCTGCCTGCCGCTGTGATAGTCAGCCACAAAAGGCCTGATGAGACTTAGGCGAGGGGAACAATGGAGCTTTTTGAGGAAAGCGCGCTAAATCAGAGGGGGGGGAGAGGGGGGGGGGAATCTTGCTTGCTGACTATTTCCCCCTTTTTTCTTAGGCTTTCTTCTTCACTATTTTTCCTCTTTGCGTTCACTGTAAGGCGAGCTTGTGAATATATGTGCGAAAGGGCGGGTGCGGGGGAATGGAGAGTGTTGATGGGTCGTCTAGGCGCGCGTCTTAATATGAGATAGCGGTGTCTTCCCTCGCCGCCCCGCTCCAAGAATTAGTTGTAACTTGAAGCAGGGATGAAGGTGGTGGGGGCAAACGGGGACCCCTGCACACACTAGTTTACCTCCCTGCTTGACAATTAACCCAAAGCTCACACTCCTAGCGGGAGGGCGTTTTTTTTTTTGTGGGTGCAGAACAGTCAGGGGGGTCCCATGGACACAGTTATTACAACAAGTCGGTTCTGGCTCCTTAAGCCGCACCTGATAGATATGCAGCACTTGTCACATATTCAGACACACATCTTTTTTTCATCTTCCACTACTTAATTCTCACTGGGTGGCTGACAAATCTCTCTGTTAGAACTTGACAGTCCGTTGGAGCCCAGTGATGTGTGTATAGTACAGCTGTAAATGACCCGCCTGTCTGCGTGGGACCACCTGGGTCCATGTCTGCCTCTCTACAGCTTATTCTCCCAGGGCGTCCAGACATAACAGGACAACACTCTGACACCAGAGCATTGGCCATTATCGCCGTTCTCTGTAGCGCAGGATGCTGCTGTGCAGAAATGCGGTGGCTCAGCCTCAGCAACAATGGCCTGGCTAGAATGTGGCAGAAGAACAATCCAGCTACGTCTCTTGCACCCACTGCCAAAATGTTTGCATCCTCACCTGTCCAATTAACCTCTTTGACAAGACATCAACCACACAATTATGTCAATTATCAATGGTCTAGTTTTTGACAGTCCTCAGACACTAAGTCACGTTTGAAGAATATCTTCCATAAAATGCTCTGAGCTGATTCAAAGAATAAAAGATGAAAGGGAAATACACAAATAAGAAATGACAACGGTACAACAGGCTCCGTTAAGCAGTGTCCCCTTCAAGGACTCCACAAAAGCGCAGTAAAACCACTTTGAAGTGTCAAAATGGGACCTGCCTCATTTACCACTCGAGCTTTCCCTACACAGTGTGTACTCGAGGCGTGCCAGCAGTCGCCTGTGCTAAATGGCTGTGCACAAAAGCATACACCAGCCCTGCGCACTGAATGGCACTTGACAATGGAGCTGGTCGGGGCAGCCAGCAATACAAAGCGCCTCAGGGACCAGACAATAAATACCGCAACTGTGCCGTCGCAGATCAGCGCCGCACTGTTCTCAACCAAGTGGTTTTGGGAGACTGCTGGAAAGGAATCACACATTCCTGAAGAGGGGCGGGAAACCATAGAGGAGGTGGCCTGCACGGCCTGTGAAGGACGCTTCCAGCTGGCCCTCGATGACACCCCCGAGCTCTCCTCTGGCCAGACTGGGTACTTAGAGGCTATTAGAATACAGAGCATTTCATTGCTTTGAACTTTAAAGCCAAACTGCAATTGATATACTGTATTCATTTATGCATTTAAAATGGTATGGAAAGGTAATGGTAAATCTGTTACAGGAATCAAAACCTTTGAAAGACATGCAAGACT
This sequence comes from Hippocampus zosterae, assembly GCF_025434085.1. Lineage (NCBI taxonomy): Eukaryota > Metazoa > Chordata > Actinopteri > Syngnathiformes > Syngnathidae > Hippocampus > Hippocampus zosterae. The sequence goes on along the minus strand of NC_067464.1, from coordinate 9,193,108 downwards.
CTGGTATTCATATTCGTATCAGAAATGCACTGCATAACACAGATTTGGAACATTGCAAATACAGAGCACCCCAGCTATTTGCGGGGGATAGGTACAGGGTCAGTCTGCATAACTGACGCCTATTGAAGTCCATCGGGGGGGAGGCTATTTTTTTTCAAAACCCAAATGAAAATGATTCAATATTATTTTTACACAAAAAAAAACGGAGAAAATGGGGAATAAAATCCACCACCCTACCCCAAAATCACAGAAAACACCAAAAAGGTTCCAACTACTTTAAAAAATATTGAAGAATAAAACTTATGTGAATATGCAAATTCAAGGGTCAACGTTCCCTCTGAAATGCATGCATGGGCAACTGCGCACTTCTGTCACCTTCTTAGCGCACACAATGACCCTTGTGCAGGGGGTGTCCAAAGTCGGTCCTCAAGGGCCGCTGTCCTGCGTGTTTTCCAGCTCCCCCCCGAAGCAACACACCTGATTCAAATAATGAGGGTTGTTCTAATGCTGAAACAGTTTGTAAAATACCACCTTAAAGAACCAAGTCATCACTAATATTAATAATAATTAAGTTTAATTAATAAATAGGTTGACGGCAACAACAGTCTTTTCATTACTGCCTCAGTGTAGTCTTTTTCAATTGGTGATTTCATAATACAGTCAAGCTCAGCTGAATGTGGCATGCCACGACCCAATTTTAGAGCAATTACTGAAACATACTCCCCTCCCTCATCTTTAGTGTTCACCAAGGATGCAGTCTCCTCCACAAGCGAGGGACTCCGGTTTTGCCACTCAGACACCTCTCCTTCCAGGAAGCGCTCCAGTGCTCCTAGTGCGTATAAAATTAATCAACACAATTCCGCTCAAACAATGCAGCCACCGACATGACAATTTCTCCCGTAATGCCATCATAATCTCAGACCAACACACAAAAATTACAGGAGCATGAGGGAAAGCAATTTACACACACACACACACAATCATGTTTATGCAATTCACTGACAGCCATTTTCCTTGCTGCTTTTCCACCAGTCATTAAGCATACAGCAGCGATACATAAATGTTGCTATGTTGCTGGCTAAACTATAATTGCCAAGTCTGATCCATCTCCATGCCGGGTGCCTTATTAAAACTGCCTGTGGTGGGTGAAGAATGTAATATTGACGTCCGAGAGAGACACAATCTCAGGCCTAAGGGCAAAAAGGACGATTAAACTGGTACTGTATGCAGCCGTCTATCTGGCGGTCCTTCTCTCTTTTCCTATCCCATAGCCAGTAATGAGGAAATAACATCTTCATTAGGCATCTGTTTAACTGTATTAGAGAACGAGTCCTGGGGGAAACCATTGGTTATGCTGATTGTGGGGGAGCAGGGCTATTGGACCGCAATATAACACATGGAAGAGTGGGAAGAAAAGAAGAGCAACAATTTGGGTGGAAATGACGCAATGCTACATTTGCTATTGTTCACAAAACAACGGATTCGCAAGAACATTTTGAACATGTTTAAAATGGAAACCTTGAGAAGAAAAAGAGTTTGGAACGAGTCAAACAGTTTGCACCCTTTCACGAATGTTTACAAACCCCAAAATCGCTACATTTGCAAGCTTTCGCCGCTCATACGGGATTCACAGATTCCATTGCTATTTTGCAAATGTGAGACCCGAGCCTATTGATCCATGCAATTCTCCACCATCGTTCAAAACATTCCATATATAAAAAGAGGACCATCTCAATCATATTGCTGATGGACAGCGTGGCACACACTCACCCTCCTGTTACCTGAGGTATCGGCTGGGCCAATTTGTAGCAACGGGGCCTCTCATCTAGGGGATAGAGGCTGACAGACATGTTTGGTGTGCTTATTATGTAATCGCGATCAAACTAAAAATGCTGATGTTTGAGTGTTCCAGGGTTGTTTTTCTGCTCAGAAGGCTGTCAGCATGCTAACGTGGCTGCTCCTGGTTTCTCAGGATAAGCTCGGGAATGGGAAGAGATCCCTCTAAGGTAGTGGAGATACAGAGCAGCTTTAGCAGATAAAGTGTGAAACGAGAGCACACGCAGAATACAGAGCTGCCTGGATTATCCCGTTATGAAGGGTGCATTCCTCTGGAGGCTCACGGCTGAGGCCCGTAGCATTCCGCGGGCCAAGTGTTTTTTTTTCCTCGGTGCACCTCCGAGTGCAATCGATAGCAATTAACATTACGTGCGCCATCCTCAAAGGCTTGTCAAGCCACGGTGCGAAAAACATACCAAGACGTGCAATTTGACCATCAAACCACTTGATCAAGGCAAGGGAGGCAAGTGGAGTTGACAAATCAAAGGGAAGTGTTACATTTCTATATTTGCCCAAGCAAAGTGCCTTCCAAACCTATGAATGCACATTAAACGCCGCAATCCAGCCGACTAATTTAAATGGATACTTCAAAGGTTTGGATATATTGCAGATAAATGTGCCTTCAATACAATTTTCCTGTGAAGGCATAAAATTGTTTCTTTGGGAATAAATGGAGCAACTCAGTTGAATAAAGCTTTGAATGCAAATAAACAACAAATGAGAGAACTCATTGAAGAGGGAGCAGGTATCAACTGCCCAGTTTTGGAATTGTACAGTATTGGACAAACAACATAGGGGGCTCACCCCTCCCCTTCAAGCCACAACATTACTGCGATTGCTGATCGACAAACTCAAACTGGGCCCTGAACAGATAACAAAAACATTTTATGGCCCCCTCCCCCGCTCAATTGAGCCCATAGATTACATTACGTTCACACTTAACAGCTTATGTTATGTGACTGTTTGCTTTGGCTGAAGTCCTTGCTACCCATCAGGCTCTAGTCGAGGTAGAGTGGCGTGGGCTGTTTTCAAAATGACTTTTCACTTTGCCATAATCCAAAATTGAATCTAAATCCCCAGAGATTACAAACAGCGCTATAGTTAACATGCACACTGTGAGCCAAAATGCTCCCAGACAGCATGGCTATTTCCGGCCTTCTCGACGTCTGGCCAAGAGCTACTTTCCTCCAACTGAATAGTAACTCATCAATGGCATTAAGGCTGTGGGGGTCAGAGAAAAACCAAAGGCCGAAACAGCTCATCTGGAAAATGCAGTCTGCTCTAAAAGCCTGATGGAGCACATCCTCGTCAATCCCCTTGTACTTCGGCAGAGGCCTGGACTCTGAACTTTGACTTTAACCCTTAAATTGAGTCATAGAAATAAGGCAATTAAAAACCATTTTGGCTTGTTGTACATTACGACCATGTCCCAACTGCAAAAATGCAGATGTGGAAATTGACATCCTTTAGATGACGTTGTCCGGTGGGGCAAAACAGTTCAGCCTGACACGACAAATATAATATAATGTAACAACAGCGTCTCATATTAAATAATTGCATATTACCTAACCCCAAAGGGGAATCAAACACTGTACTTTGGACAACAACAAGGTAAACGAGTACAACACCAAACTCATCATGCAGAGGAGATGAGGCAAGTTGTGAGAAAGAGGAGGACAGCGTTTGTGAACATGTTCCTTTTTAGGCCCAGGAGGCAAGAAGCGTCAGATTAGAAATCGTGCCATGTCTGGATTGGGCGCATGCTGGGCAACACGGGGGGTCGAAGGAATACAGAGATGTGGTGGCGTGCGGGTTGGAGGGCATGATAATTGTGGTATACATAGACACACGCGAGCGCTAACTCACAACGGGTGGCTGATGGGTAAACAGGCTGGGCAGGGTTGTGGCAGGGGGAGGGCAGCATGAGCTTCGCTCCTGAATGCTGAGCAGAGGATTAGGGACAGCACCATCGGGCTGTCAGGACCCTGAAATGCCACTCTGTGCCTCACACGACATCCAGATGCAAAAAGTAGTGGAAGAATGTCCATTTCTGTTTCTCCAAGACTGTTTTTCTCTAATCAATTTCCCGTTTGGATATTTGTCTTGTGACGTTGGTACGTTTTGACCTTCTGTCCAAATAAGGTGATCTTTTCAAATGTGTGTCGTTCAATTGAAAACTGCATTCTTACTGCAGCTCAATTCCGCTTTTTTGTCCATCTGCACAATGTATCAGATTTTTTTTTAATTCAGCGTGAGCAATACAATTCCTAGTTTTTCAAATCCAACCGTGGCCTCTTTTATATGTGGATATAAGTCGGATATGTGTCCAATGCATGCGGTATAAACGTTCATCCGTACACATCCAAACGACATGTCATCAAAAGCCCAATATGCCCGCCACACCAACGGGTAAGAATGCTTTGGGGGACTATTGACAATGACGCAAATCTGCAAAATTGTTTCAAGAAACAGTGTTGATTTATTTGACTTATTTTTCATCTCTCTCACCTGGAACATGAAGCATAAATTGGACCTATGTGGTGATAGTAATAGTTCATCCATGAAGACGGTTCATTTGTTACGTGTGGAAATGACGTGATGTCATCTTTAGAAGCAATGAAATGATGGGATTGAGGAGCGTAGCCTTATATTGCCAAATTATTTCTACCTCCTCCCGCTTCACTTCTCTGTCGATATGAGATAAGATGATATTTACTTCCATAAAGACTGCGCGTCATTTTTGTATTTATTTATTAGTTTTTTTTGCCGCACATCACTCGACGTATATGACACATGACGGACAAAAATAAATCAATCTCAAGAAAAAAGAATGCTTGTATTAGGTTAACTATCCACAATGAATTTGAATATAGAAATGTAATTAAATAAAGCTCAACTGTACTAAAATATATGACATTTCTACAGAATTTGAATTGAGATGTACATCTAAGCATAAACGGTTTTTCTTTGCATCTACAAGGGCCTACCTGCATACAGTCATGCAGAGGGCGCCACATGCCACTGCCCCCAGCACGCTGCTCATTAGGTTGACGCTGTGGGCTGGTGAAAGTGTGGGCAGAAGACACATGGCCATGCGAGCTAGCAGTGTGAAGAGGGGGTATCCGGGAGGATGGGCCACCTGGGCACACAGAAACGTTTGAAAACACAGTGAGCGGCATAGCCTCTCACAAAATAACTGACATGGTACGAAAGGACGGTCATTCGTAGAGTAGTGGTTCAACTTCACATTGCTGAATTGCATGTAGTTGCTGAGAGACAAATTTGTGACCCTGAACAGGTTAAGCGAAACAGAAAATTCAAGAAACCAAAGGCACCTCCTCCTCGCACTCTCCACTTGTCTTTCTTTGGCCTCTTCCCAAGGACGGCGCGGCTCCCAAGAGCACGCAGCACAACACGTGATCTTCGCCCGCCCCAGCCCCCAAAACCACCGCCAAGCCGCGGTCGTTCTCGTCTGGGGGATCTCAGCAATCACAGCAATTAGCCGCTAAGTCTCCTTCGCCCAGATAAGGGCTCAGTCATTAAAGACAGATTCATTTCCTGCCGCTGATAACTCTAACTAAGTCACACTGGCGGAAAGTAGGGGCAGCGCTTCAACCGAAGACAGTACGGAAAGGTGAGTGTGACTACTTTGCCGGTCAACGTTAGAACAGACCGTACCATAAAACTACACCAGATGCCCCAGTTGGGCTTTAGAAAAAAACGTTACGGTCAGAAGACAAAGCGAGGGAAAAAAGTGAGAGTTCAAATCGTGAACTTGAAAGCGAGAGAATGACATGAGAGGAAAGATTCAAGTTCAGGATCGCTGAGCCCCAAAAAAAGTCAGAAAGACAAAAGGGCAGAAGAACTCTTGGGATCAAAATGGGCAGCCTGGGACACAGGGGTGGCCTGCGAGGCCTTTGGGAGGCCTGCGAGGCAGCCGGGCAGGCCACACGGACCGCAGCCCTAACAGCAGGATTACTGGCATAGTGACACCGACACAGCCTCCCTAAAAGGATCACAGCGGCGTAATAAACTTTATTAAATAATAAAACTTATTATAACTGTTAACCCGATTTAGTTCATTCTTTGCGGCTTACACACACACAAAAAACGAGGGGTGGATATAATAAGCCTTATACCGTACATAAGGCAAAGCCCACAAAAGCCATCGCCTTACTATTGACTTTAATTGGATTTGAAAAACGGGTTGCAAATTATAGCATTCTCTACTTGCAACTTGGTCAAATAAGTGTAAAGAAAAGAAGGGGGGAAACCTGTGGACTGAAACTGAATTAATCTGCTTTCTGCCCATGCTTAATTAAACTTGCTTAATGCTTCTAAGAGTTAATGAGTGAATTGATTAAACAATAGCGCTAATACTTACCCCCAGCTCACAGGCAGCGGTGATCAGCTCTCCTGTGGAAGAGAAATGGCGGAGGAAATTAATGTAAACCCAATAATTATTATTAAGAGACAAGTCTGCTCCCAAAGTTTTCCCAAATCAAATACTTGCGCTGGGGTTTTGCATTAATTTGCTAGGATCAAAACCTGCAAATCTTCCCAGTGTGACATTTCCTAAGCGGCACGCTCATTCTCTTCAGCGCTTGCCTCTCCCCTGACGCCTCCCCTCCCTTGCCTTCGCCACCATACACACACACACACACACACACACACACTAGTAGACACCCTCTCCAATGCACTGTCACACTAAGACACACATATGCTGATCTGAGAAGAATGCTTCCAGTCCCATCCTCCCCGTGCGTCAGGATCTTTCTTCTGCCACTCTCCATGCGTCTCTGCCAGTGTCTCAGTGTCGCCTTCAGTCCGTTGGGCACAAACAGAAAGAAGGCGACGCTGGTGACAGTCGCAGAATGAGGTAAGCTGCAAAAATAAGAGCCGGCTGCACAATTTCATGACAAGCGCTGTGTGAGGCACAACACTGAACGAAAACGTCTCCCCCACCCCACCACTCCTAAAAGCTATTTGAGCAAGCTTTAATGTAGCTGGGCACAAACCCATTTGTGCCAGAATACACCCAGAGCGTTTCAAATTATGCTGATTTCTCACCCAATGTTTGCATCTCCCACTCATGAAAATTGAAATTCGGTTCAGATTAACTGACACTGATAAAGGTTTGGGTTCATGGCAGCACCCTCTAGCGGCACTAGAGAGAAAGTCCCGCGTCTGCTCCATCATATTCTGCAATGTCCTCATGGCCTGTATCGGCACAGCACAGGGCATCAAACCATTCAGTGAAAAAGAAAAGATGTGCGCGTGTGAGGCTTCACAAATCGTAAAAAGGCCAACAATTAAACACAGTCCATTCCATGATGCTTTAATTCCAGGTTGTTTTTGATTTCAAAACTTTTTTTTCTAACATGAATATATAAACAAATGCAAAATGTATTCATTTGTTCCAGGGTCAAACTGTCGCCATCACAAGGCCTTTATTATTTGTAGGGGCTACAATGGAGACATTTGCAATTTACAGCAGCAAAATTTTGAAAGAAAGAAAGTGGGGGAAAAAACAAAGTTGACTGGTTTAATTTTGTAGTTGAATTACAAGAGACAAAGAAAAGGTTAAAGACATGAGTTAATCACATAAGATGTGCTGACCTTAATTGTGATTTAATGCTTTGGTGGCACAAGGATCCCTAACTCTTATCAGTCTAATGGAGCATGAAGTCAGAACTCCTCCAAATGCACATCTTAAACACTTTCCAGCTCCATTTCACCCAGCATGAGCGGCGAGCTACGTACTTGCCACCGCTTCCACATTTTCTCATCCTTCGTCAGCTCCTCATTTTCCCTGAGCGGTGGCACACATTTCCCCCCATTCAACAGAAATCAAACTGAGTGAGCAAAAGCAATCTCAGAGTGAGACGGTTCTGCAGACCGTGCCCCCCACCCCCTCCAAAATGGAAGCTAGTGACTCAACGGGGGAGCAGCGAGGTTGCCAAGAGTCTTTGTGATAGTGGAGCATGGGCACCCACACCGGTCTTCCCGTAATCCCAATCATTTCCACACTCCACATTCCTAGACAACAGTGTGCCCGAGGGGCTGTGCTCAAACTTCTCCAGGGCACATCACACCTAAAGAGATTAGGACACGGAGACGGAGACCTGGGGAATTCAGCTGGCACTATCAGAGTGGGCATCCTGCACCGTCCCTAAACACTGTGGAGAAGGGGCTGGCCATTTTTTCAAAGCACCCCCTTACCCACACCCCCCGTTTTACCATCCTCATTCACGAGAGCAGGCAGGCTACTCGGTGCTCTCTCCTCGTTGTTCCGCATTCATATATGGCTCAGCTTTTCATACGCTTGCAATGTGCAAATGCGCGTTTCTTTCCGCAACTTGTACGCCAGACCGCTGCAAAGCTAACAAGCAGCAGGGTCTTCATTTGGCCAATTTAAACATCTGTAACTTGACTATCTCAACTAAACACTCTCTGCAAATGTGCAAGGCACTCTTTGGCAAACTGCATTACAGAGAAAGTTGGAAGACACATTGGCCTACAGCATGTACTTTGCAAAAGGTAGGGACTGAAATATAGTGCATATGCAGAACAGTACAGGTATGTATATATGTACGTAACAACAGACTTGAGTTTCATTGAGGTAATAAAAAATATCAAGCATTAGAGCAATAGAGCGGTTCAGCATTCGCACGGTCACCTATTCACGGATTTTGAGGGGGAAACTCTCTGTAGCTCGAATATTTTCAGGGGTGGCCGAGGATGATTGTGTGCCAATTTGTCATTCTTTATCATACCATTTACAGGCAGGGTTTCATGAAATAGAATTCATATCTATCCAGAATAATGGCCATCACACTCATAATCGGGTGGCCCGGTAGTCCAGTGGTTAGCACGTCGGCTTCACAGTGCAGAGGTACCGGGTTTGATTCCAGCTCCGGCCTCCCTGTGTGGAGTTTACATGTTCTCCCCGGGCCTGCGTGGGTTTTCTCCGGGTGCTCCGGTTTCCTCCCACATTTCAAAAACATGGCAGGCTGATTGAACACTCTAAATTGTCCTTAGGTGTGAGTGTGAGTGCGAATGGTTGTTTGTTTCTGTGTGCCCTGCGATTGGCTGGCAACCGATTCAGGGTGTCCCCCGCCTACTGTCCGAAGACAGCTGGGATAGGCTCCAGCACCCCCCCCCCCCGCGAGGATCAAGCGGCTCGGAAGATGAGATGAGACACTCATAATCAAGCAGGAACAAGTCTAAGTAAAAAACGCTTTTCTGAGCTTAATTTAATAGATATTTGCCATCTTTTTTGCTGTTGCTTTGCGTTTGTGTACTATCTCAATAATAATAGTAACAATAATATTAGTCGATTTGAGGGTTTTTTTAAATGGAGAGGAAAAAGCTTCATGCCGATAAATCCCTTAACACGATCGTGATTGTTTTGATATTTTTTCAGATTGATAAGATCATAGGTGCAGACAGACATATTAATTTTGGTGCGGAATGGTCGTACATTAAGCCCAAAATAGGTCTACGTAAATTGGTTTTGATTCTTGCAGAAAGCATGCCCCAGCCATATTATCAAGACAACACAGTAGTACCCTGTTTTAATATGTGCTGTGGAGAGGAATGTAATTTTTCCGTTAACATTTAGTTTCCCTGATAGATAGCAGGTGTAGATCACCTCAATACAGCTCAAAATCGGACCACATGAGCAGCTACCAAAAACACAACAAACCCACGTGACTTGAAACAAGGCAGCTTAGTTAGCTTGCCGACTGTCGTTAGCAACCAACCTGAATCTCCGCCGGGGACTGTTCTCTGCACAGATGGCACATAGAGAGCAAGCACACAGGCGACGGTTGCACCGGTTAATATCCAGCTCGTCTTCTGTTCCGGGTCCATTATTGACATGGACATACGTCGACCCTTTTTTTTCCCTCGGAGGTTAACGTGAGACAACTAGCGACCTATGCTACACCTACAAGCTAGAATAAAGCAGTGCGACTTGGTTTACGCGAAATTAGTATCCCTTAACGTATTGCGTTTAAAGCGTTTGACTCAAAATGCAGACACAACATTCAGGGCTGAAGACTGAAAGACCGAAATTGAACCTCTTCTTTTCCTGGTACGTATCCGCGCCAGTGAGCGAGTCTCGCGAGACTACCGCGGGAATTTGTTTTAACCATTTACTGTATTTCAAAGACCACACGATACAAAATTCATAATACTGTAATACAAAGCAAGTTCAAAACAGTATTACATATTTTTTATTGCTTTGAAAAATCGCTTTCAGATTAGAAATTGTAAATGTTTTAACCCTGTTATGTTGTGGGTCAAATTGAGCCACCTTAAAATGACATGAAAAGAAAACGTTTAATATTACAGTTTTAAAATATTTGTGACTTGATTGAATACATACGCATCATTAAATATAGTGACACATGAAGGCTAAAAGGGTGAAGAATTTTCATCATGTTTGGATGGTTAAATGTGCAGCAGTTCCTATTGACCCAGAAATATTTTGGTCGATCAAAGAAACAAGCATTTCAGAGTGGTTATTATACTTTAAAGACAAATATATAAAAGGGTGGTATTGATATTGTGGTCTGTCCCAATAGTTACTTATCAATCATAGTTATGGCTCATACACCATGGGTCCATGGGTGAGAGAGTGAGAAAGGGCGGGGCGGGTTAACACTGTTTATTATTTGACACTTTGCCTTTCTCCAGAAATATACACCAGCGGTTTGGCAAGGAGGACAGCTGCCCCGTCTGTGTCATGCTGAACACCGGTCTGCAGCACCTGTTCTCAGGTTGCAAGACTCTACTGAAGATGGCGGCATGATAATGTATTGAGGAAGGGACAGGGTGCAGAGGACATCAGCTGGCGGGGTCATCCAGGAGGTGCGGCATAGTTCATCAGGAAACACCATCCTCCTACGCAATCTCTATTGTCTTCATCTTCTCTTACCTGCCGGGCTTCCAGTATGTTTACTGTATGAGTTGGATTTTTTTTTCTTGTCCAATCAGATTTTAGCCTCTTTGTCATATCATGTGAATCAGTCCAGGGCCACCATACTGTCAGTCAATCTGTAGTGCTGGCTGATGTACTTGACTAGCGATGACATAAGCATTTTTCCATCAACTGATTGGTTGGTCAGCGCAAGACAACTGCAACATCAAGAACACATCTGTAGGGATTTGCACACATTCATACATTTAATAGTCAGAATCAGAAAATATGATGTATTTTATTTAACGGTACAAATTGTATTTGTCATGTTATTTGATAAATAGTCATTCTGAAGTGCTCTATGTGATGTACATGACAAAACTGCATGCTGGTATATTGTGTTTTTGTACAGTATTGATCGTTTATTTAATTGCGATGAGTTAGTAGTGGTATTAAGAGGTGGACTGAATCGGTAAGTCCCCATTTAAGGCCCAGGTTCCAAATACGAGGCCCACCTTAGATGAGGCATCCTTAAATATCTCCATATTGTGACCATATCGTTTGAAGGGTTAGTGTAATAAAAATATGTCCCCCTTGAACTGATAATAATCCCCGCCCACCATAAATGAGTCTGATCCGTCAGTAAATTGAGCCCTTGGTGAGGTGGAGTGGTGTCAGCACCTATAGCCAACTCTCCAATGGCTGCTTAATCCTCGCTTCCCACTCGCTGCCTGCCACCCTCACCGTCTAATCAGCCTCCAACACACACACATCTGACACACACCCGAGTGCTCGGCCTTCCTCGCACTCAGCCATCTCTTCAGTGTGATGTCACAGCTAATCCATGCGTGGTTATCCGCTGGACTGCAGTGTTGGCTGGCAGAGGGATGTGGGGAGGAATTTGGGAGCGACGAGGATGAGGGGAGTGTAATCAGGCACGTCATAAAGTCTACTCTCCAAGCACACTTTGAGTGCACTAGAAAACGACATTCAAGCGCAAAACAATCGGAAATGCTCAGTTTTGTCAGAATCAGAATCAGAATCAGAATCATCTTTATTGGCCAAGTATGTAGAACACACAAGGAATTTGTCTCCGGTATTAATATGTATATGTTATTTAAGATCTGCGTGGGTGCTAAAACGATAAAAGCACGATACAGCAACATTATTATTATAGATCTGGTGAATTAAACCTACTCTCTCCCTAATATGGCCTTTTTATTGGCAGCTTGTTCAAAAAGAGGAATTACCTAAAGTGCCTCCCTCCATATGGCATCATTATTAACACACATTAGTTGACTGTAAAAGCTATGGAACTCATTATAGTTTCAGATTAAATGTGATTACGTGTGAGCCCATGTACATATAGAGGGGAGATTTAACTCAAATCCTTTTTGGGATGCTGGTTGACCCCTGAGCTGAGACTTTTGAGGCAGATGCACTCACTACTACTACTGTGACCTGACCGTATGAACAAAATCTAGAGAAAAAAAAATCAGACAGCCTAATTTGATTGACAGGCAACCCATCAGAGACAGGAAGAGACATGACTGACTAAGTGTCAATTGTTTCTCGTTCACTCACAGGCAGGCTTCTAGTGGGCACGGCCTTACGCTGACCTGTTACTTCAGAAGAGCACCTCATTTGTTATGGCTTCAGCTCACCCACGATCATAAGCATGGGTGGATGGATGCATGTGTATTTTTGTCCCATACAAATAAGAAACACCTCCATGATGGCTGTTGATCTTTACTGTACATCCACCAACACCACACTCAACACACACACACACACACACACACACACACACACACACACACACACACACACACACACACAAGTGGCATAGAGGGAGGAGGAAAAAGGATGAGTGAAATTCAATCTATCAGATTTAGAATTTTCCTCACTTACCTCCTATCTGTTTTAATCTTACCATAAGCATCCTTGAAATGAGGTGTAATCCACTTAAACCCTTTTCTGAATGTGCTTCCCAGCCACATTGCGCCCATTCATAACCCTACAAACATCCATGCCCCTGCAAGACACAACATTTCATACTGGGATATGGATATGTGGATAGAATATTGGCACATGTACACTTGTGTTACACAAAGGGGACATACAGTTGAATGGAAAATTCACTTTCTCATGACTTGTACATGAATGGCGCTGCATTGTTTTGTTGACTGCATAGATAAGCGTAATCTAACAGTGTTAGCTTCTGTAATATGCCACTTGATTACTCGTGCAGTTGCCAATGTGTTAGTGAGTATGTATTTGTGTTTAGCGATGTGTACCAGCAACATATACAAAGTTTAGTGTATGGCATGCTACCTCCGCAGGTTAAAAGGCATTTATTGTCTTTATGGGTCATCAATTTTTTTCCCCCCTACACTCTACTTCAACAAACCATTATCATTGACCCAGCAGTATACATGGCACTCCTGCCATTTCACAGTTTGCTAGACACAAATTCACCTAATCACGATTTTTCTATGGAAGCTATATCCACCAATTTGCACTAAAACACTGCTATTTGTGTATTTGATGTAAATATGACCCTGCGTGTTAGTTTCAGTCCTGACACATTGGTGGCAATTTTAAGGATTTTGTCTTTGAACCGACCACCACGTTGGGATCATAGTTTGTGGTGGATATACACCATAGCAAGAGGTTGATATGCATATAGCCTTCCTTAAAAAAAAGACATTTTTAACAAACCTGAACATGTGAACCATATTTTGCCGCATGCTCTATGAAGTGTCAAAAGGTCTTGAATGAGTCCGTGTGTCTTCAGAGAGATTAGTTCTCCTCTGTGATCTGCTTCTCATTACAAGAAGCGGGGGGACTCAAACACATCTAATAACAGGGCGGACTGCTGTTCCTTTGTAGCATGTGGCTACCTAAATGATCCCCAGTCAGATAGATGACGAGGATAAAGCGAGACGTAATCGGCATCTTGCACAATGGAACATAATGGTCCAAAGAGGAACAACATGGCGCGCCGGTGCTCTCATGGCCCCGAGCAGCACACCTACTAGAGAGCAATTAAAATGAGAGGATTCAATTTTGTTGAGCAACAGGAAGCTCAGATAAATCACCTATCTCGTTTCCCAGCAGAGGATACACTCTGAACATTGTGTTTGATATATTACTTGGTAGAACCAGCTGGCTATTGGCAGGGTGTGTAAAACAACCCCCTTCCCCAATTATGATTATCGCAATCATTTCAGTGGGAGACAAACTGGAGGGAGGAAAACATTCACCATGTGGAAGCAATACATTTACTTTTGAACTGATAACAATTTAATTAGGACCAACTCCATAATTAAAGTATCTTGTTTGGATGGATGGCCACATGAATAGTTGTACTATAAATGATAAATATTTCCTTTAAAAAAAATATTTATTGATGTCATTTGTTATCATAATCTACCGTACACCATAGCATGCTAGGCTATGCTATGCTAGTATACGAAGGAAGTAAGATGCTCTATTAGATATTATTGTATCTCATTTGGTCATCTCGGTCACAATATAAGTATTTCCCCATTCCCCTGAATTAAAAGCCAATATGATCCTGTCATCCACAGTCTCTCACAGTTAAGATGTAAATGAGTTAGGCTTGTTGTCATCCAAAGCAAAAGAAAGGCTAGTTTTATTTGGAAAAAATAAATGCTTTTCAATTTCTTATGTTGACCTATCACCACAAAAATGAATGTCAAAAATGTGTAGCAGAGACGCCGTGAATGGGAGAAAAGTGCCGACTTGACGATTCTAATGGCCCATGAGTAACGGGTGCTTGAGGATATCATTTTCAACACCGGTAAGTGGCAATGAAACAGTGGAGTCCCTAAATGTGTTTCACAAGGCCGCAACTGGGAGCTTCAAATGAGTAGAAGACAGAATTCAACACCACAGAGCCACACGTGTCATCATAGTCCAATTTGCCTGCAGATACAATACAGCACGGCCAAGTTTACTATGTTAAAATCAGACACATAAATGCCGGGTTGTCACATTGCTGGCGTTCACTTCATGCAGGGGCTAAAGAGCGCTATCTCTTATTCTCAGATCTGCAAATAATTAGCTCTAGCTACATGCTGGGTAATTGATGTTGAAGCCATCAAGTTGCCAATGAAAGGTGTCCTGTTGTCAGCTTGGTGCATGGCCCTGCAGCCACCTGTCACAGTCTGCATGGCAGGATGCAAAGAAACACCCATTGAACCTTTTCCATACAGCTACAAAGTCATAGAAATGCTGCACTTTGTTGAAACACAGTATGGTGGAATGGTGGTGTATTTTCTTTATTTTAACTTTCCATCCATCAATTCTCGAGTGATAGGCAAGCTCGAGGGTAGAGGTTTCATTTCTAAAAAGTCGATATAATACGATGGGAATCCTTCGCAAGACTATGCAGTGTTTGCACTGCGCTTAAACATAAGGAAAAAAATGCACTTAAATTATTCAATTAAATGTATTACCCATAAAAGTTGTGCCCAAGCATTTTATCCAAATAAATGTTTAAACGTAAAGTTATTAAAGATTAACTGCCAATGCAATGTACAAAACAAAATTAAACACAGTGGTACCTTGAGATATGACTGACCTGACTATGGATTTTCTCTGATACAATAGCAATTAGGTCAATTTTTCTCATTACAAATATGACAAAATCATTTTTTGTAGACAGCAACTGGGTAATTCGATCACAACGATCGTACTTACGTCACGGTGGAACACGTTCATGTGCCTAACGTCATGTGAAACGTCATCTTAGCATTTTGGTGTTGAAAACTATATTATCTTCATAATCATGAAAATGATCATTTCGATAATTTAGCGACGCACCACAGTGAATACATTAGCACCAACAAAATAATTTCTTTTAACTGTTTGGTTCACTTTCCCCTTTGACGCTTTTGATGATGGATGAGTGCAAAAGGCTGACGGTCAAAAATCTGAGCATCCTTTTGTTAGTGACTGGAATGGAAGCGCTGCAAATTAAGCGTGGTAGGCTTATAAAGTAAAGCATCCTAAGAAAGGTTAATTGGGATGATGAAGGTGATGCTGCTCTTGCTATCATCCAAAGAGGCGTCACTAAAGCACATGAACCTGGCTTCTAACATCAAGGAAAAACTATTACATCATTCTGGTTTATTTGCATAACAGTGGCCCGCTTAAGGCAGAGGAGCCACCGACAGAGAGATGGAAATTAGCATCATCCTGTCACCTTCTGTCTGTCATTCAAAAAAAAAAATTAAAAAACGGGAAAAATATGTGACACATGAGAACACCTCTTATGGCAAGAGCATTAATTAGGAATCCAGGACGCCCACTGAGATGATGTGCATTTAAATCCCTCCTTATGTTCCCTTATTATGGAGGAAAGATGATGTCACGAGACTGATGGGGAAACATCATCGCTGTACCACCGTTAGCGCTCGTCATCAATTTCAGGGCACATATTAGACAATAATGTGTGCTTTGATTGCCATTGGCCAGCAGTCCAGGGTGTTCCTCGCCTCTGGCTTGAAGTAAGCTGAGGTAGTAACTTTCAAAATGTGGGTCTCTTTTTTCAAACTGAGATATTTCCCTCAACTGCCAACACTTCTTAAATCAAACTCTTTTGATCTCATCCCCCACACCCCTCAATCTGCATTTCTGCAATGTAATTTAGTACGTCTTCGCTTCACAGAAAGTTCCCAATTTCGACAAAAGAAAGTGCGACTGATTTTTCCCCCCGGTCTGAACAAATTTGATTTGTTTTGTTTTTGGACTTTTTGTTTTGATTTAGTTTTCTGTGTTTTATTAATACAATTCGTCAGGTTCACCCTGCTCCTCCCCACCGTTTGCTTTTTGGGGGTCCTCCACTTCGTGACACCAGCTATTTATACTGACAGCCAGAGCAATTACTTTTCCACTCGATGCCAATTAACCAGTGTATAAACTATTTGTGACATTATCGTGTGATTTTGTGGTCTGAGGGTTTTTCCAACGTAAAACATGTGACTTGGCTAAAGGTTTGGAAACATTGCATCATACAAACATGGTGGGAGCAGGGCCTCCAAAACCAAATTCTGCATTCAGGGCTGCACCTTGTGTGTACACAATTTACTATGCATTTGTGTCAGTGTTCTCTGACATGTAAGGGTAAGGCGAGACACTCAATAAGACTCAATTCAACCAAAGTATACTTTGTATTTCGATTTTGGTAAAATATAGATAACACAAGCAAAATGCTAGATAAATAAGGATCCTTAAAAAGCAGCTACAACCCATGTTTATTTGGCCTACTCAGCTCTCTAAAAAGGTGATCATTGCTCAGTTTGTAATGAAAAAAAAACCACCCTAAGGTTCTTAGCTGTTTTAGCAATAGCAGAATCCTTGCCGTGATTCCCATATTCGGCATTGTTGATGAAACAGTGCCCCCCTGTGGTTCAAACTGGAGACGCCAAGGAATGCAGCTCAACCAATTGGTCTCTACGGTGAATTTTGAGATTATCGTGATATAAGATAAAAAGAGCTCATCCAACATATGCGACTAAACAGCCTTCAAGAAAATACCAGCTGTTATCTCCCAAAATTCATTTTGGCAATGAAGATTTTAGATGCCAAGGAAATTCACATGAGGAAAATGACGAAATTTACATGCAAGCATGCGCAACTAGGCTTCCACTGAATGTACAGTAATTCCATACTGATATTAACACAGTACATGTCAAAACGGAAACAATCTAAGTTGAGGAGCCATAATATAGCTTTTGACCCAAACACCAAGCAAAACATAGATGGCTCTTGCTTTGTGTAATTAATGTTTACATTTGAATATAAAATAATAGAATATAAATGCCGTTCTAATATGATTGGTGTTCGAAAGGAAAAATACTCTCACCAACAGTTAATGTCTCTGACCCCTGAAAACTTAATGCTTCTAACTTAAAAGAGTTGCGGTGATGGCCTCTCTGAGGTGCAAATACAAGTTCACAGCCTGATACGGATCTTTCGGTGGCATCAGATCGGACTGAGCCATTAAGAAAGCACACAATGCAAATACATCCGGATCACAAGGCATGGTCAAACGAAAGACACACTGGCTTTTGCGCAGTTGAACTTGTTCATTGTCAACTGGGGAGAGGAAGTGCCATAGACCATAAAGTTCAGGTAAAGTATACATCACGTTGGGTCGACCACTGGGGACGTTCATGTTCTTTGAGGGCCTGATGAGATGGCTGTTCCTAACTAGCGCAGTGTCATCCAACTCATCCTGTTGAAAATAATCTACACAGATTTAGGAGGCGCTGCAGCGCCATATCAGCTTTGATGAGCAAGAAATTCGAGCATGAAGCTGCTTTTCTCTCCCTACGCCCTCCTTTCTGTCTTATTTGTCTCACTCCCTCTCATGTTGACCACATCGTACTACTCCCCACTTTTCCTTCATCTTTGTTTACCTTGGTCATTTGATCTTCACCCCCAACCCCATCACTATCTTCTTTCTACTCCGATGTATTCTTCCTTTCGTGTCCCAGTCCACTTCACCATCAACATACTCTCTCACATACAAAAAATACACATTTAATAAATGAGGCTATCATAATGTACAAACTCACCTGAATAAGTCCCATGCAACAAAATTGTAGGATGCTTTGGTCCAGGAATCCACCATCAAAGAAGCCATTGTCTCTGAGGTCTGTAAAGAGGGATAACCAGAACTCGATGCACTGACTGCGAAGAACCCCCTACCAATACAGTATTAAATTCTTTGATTGGCATTGTAGGATGTTTTGGTCCAGGAATCCACCATCAAAGAAGCCATTGTCTCGGAGGTCTGTAAAGAGGGATAACCAGAACTCGATGCACTGACTGCGAAGAACCCCCTACCAATACAGTATTAAATTCTTTGATTGGCGGTGCTGGCTCCATCCAAGTAACTGTCAAGGGTGCTGCCTGGCGGTATGGGCACCAGGAAACGCTAGAAGTCTTTAACATGACCATTTCAGTCCCAAGATCAGCTCGAACGATTCATGGACAACCCCCCCAAACGGTGCACACCTCGCAAAGTTTAGCGTTCCCTCGCAATGTTTTGCATTCGCTCGCAAATATTGCATTTCCTCGTAAAGATTGCAAAATCTCACAATCTATTTTTTAAAATGCGCGTTGATGCACTTCCGGGTCGTTGACCAGGTAACCAAACAAAACAAACATGGAGCGCTTGCTCATCAAAGCGAGGGAACGCAGTTATTTTTTTTTTCTATGGTGCCCCTAAGGCAGGGGTGTCAAACTGATATTTGTCGCGGGCCGCATTTCTGTTATGGTTTCTCTTGGAGGGCTGTTATGACTGGAAGCATATAATAAAGAACGGTCTATTCCACTATTGTTTAAGTTACTGTCATAAGGGGTTTGGTAACAAGAAATATTATTATAAATATTATTTAGTATGTCAAAGAATTTTAAATTTTTGGAAGAGATTTTAGCAAGCATCATGTAAGTCGACATATTTCATTGGCTTTCGCTGGCCACAGAAAATGATGTGGCGGGCCAGATCGGGCCCCCGGGCCTTAACTTTGACACTTGCCCTAAGGGTACATGGAAGGAGGGGATGGGGGGTGGCGGGGGGACTGCGTTCCCTCGCAAAGTAGTTTTTTCCCCCCTTCCATGACCCCTTCGGGGCTCCGTAAGAACACATTCTTCTTGAAACAACGTGCAGTGAAAACTGCAACTGCCTGCTACGTTGCATATGTAGTTGGTGACCCTGCAAAAGCTTTTAATGTCTAATGTGACAACATGGCGTCACCTCTGAGCTCAGCTCCTTTAACTTTTAAAGAAAGTTTCTGTTGGGAAAGGAAAACATTTTGGATGAATTCAAGTTGGCTTTGCCCCTCAGTCATCCATCGTTCTGAAAGACAACTTGAATGCAGCTACTGGAAGCAACTCACAGTTTGAATGCTTGTATTGTTTGCGAAGGACGCAGAATCAACTCTGTTGCCAATATTCCCCACATATGGACACAGGCTGTTAAGCTAACATCACAAAAAGAATACACAGATTTGTCCCCATTTTTTTTTAACTTTCACTTTATCCGCTAGTTCGTTTTTGAGTCATCCGTGAAAACAAAAGAACAAATTTGGCATCATGTGAGATAATATCATTATTCCCACGAAGCTGGTGCATGCGACTAGAAACCAAAGCTGTCAACATTGCGCCACAGCAACGGTCCCGGTTTAGGGATTGTTGACAGAACCACTTTTGCTTCTTGCGTGCGAGAGAAAATAGCTCCTCCTTATATTTGGTATAATCTCTGCACGCTGCTGAGGCGATGCCCAGGTTTCTTGGCGCCCCAGTTGCTGGATTGAAGCCAGCGCAGGATGAAGCCAACAACAGTGCAGACGGCGTACAGTACACATGTGGGACTGAGACACACTTATCAGTGATGCATAATGCTCGCTACACAGTGTCAGGTCTTATCTTTTTAGTCTATCAAGAGGCTGTAATCCAGTACAATCATTGTCAAGCCCTGCAAGGTCCTCGTCGAGCGTTTGGCTGGTGGGCTGAGAGATCAGAAGGGAGGATTTGGGGGTGAAGTGACACAGGGCTTTTCTTTCAAAAAAAGCCAGAGGGCACCCACGGTGTCCAGCACACGCACACACGAAACAATTTCGCACAAATTATTTATGCAGGAAAATATATTAACATTTGCATTAAAAACAGTACGAGGGCCTCAGTGTAGTAAAATAGTTCTTCTGTCAAATACAAATGTGGAGATGGGTCGGTGTGGGCTGGCATTTCTTTACACCCATATGCAAAGCTAGCTCCACACTTGCCTTCAACTAAATACTCTTCTCTCTTCTGTGAAATATATTCCCACTACTTCGTGGGATTAGAGGCACTGGATTCTGACTGTATATTAAGCATATAAAAGCCACGTCCGTAGGGTTAGGAGATACTGTTAAGGGGTTCGGGTCCAAATGACACGCACATGAGACGCATCAGACCCGTGAGGTTCTTCAAACCAACAGTCCAGCTGTCTGGCTCGCAGACCTGTGATCCACCAGGAGCTATACTGAACCTGCTTCAGGCTCACCTACACGCGCTCATTGTTATTGAGAGTAAAAAGAGTAAAAACAACAAATTCTTTCTACCTAAAGCATAAAATCCACCAGCTACCATAAATCATATGTAACCCACCAGTGCTGGAGCATATTTTCTTTAAAGCAATTGCTTGGCAGGATAGCTGAAACAGTATCTGGTTTGGGAAGGGAAGGGCATTTGGCCTTCAAAGAGCATTCAGACAGCCTTTCGAATCCATAATATCACCACCAGAGCTTCCCATGAAGGATCTAATGTGAGGAAAAGGAAACAAAATGATGTCAACAGTTTCACAGCATGTTATCGCTCTTGCCCAAGAGCAGAATCCGCCCCTCACATCAGTCCACGGGGCCCTGGAAAATTAGCTTGGAGCAGCCCTGAGTGAGACTGAGCTGGGTGGCACAGAAGGGGCACGCGGCGTGGAAGGCATGGGTGCCGTGGGGCAGAGGGATTTCCGACCAGTACTTAACAGACTTCTCCGAGCACACATGTCCGCACGGCACAAAGGCGTGAGTGGGGGCGCCTGTGTCCACGTAGAAGGCGGGCTCGCAGCCCAGCCAGAGCGGAACGTAGGGGCCGACCACGCGACACATGGGGCACTCTCGCTGGGTGTTGGGCTCCTGCTCCGAGCGATGCCCCCAGTTGTGGTAACCGTGCACGTGGCCGCACGCCAAGTACACCCAAGGCTGCTTGTCCTCCAAGCAGGAAAGGGCGCGGCTGCGTTGCATGCTGGGGAAGGCCAGGGTGTTCAGACCCACGGGGCACTGGGGCCGCGCCGCATTGATCTCCTGACGAAGAGCCTCCAGATGCTTTTGGGTGGGAGTGTGAAAGAGACCCTCAGCGGTGCGCCACAGCAAGGTCGCACCGCACAAATCCACCAGCGAGCCATCCAAGAGGACATTGCTTTCATTCTCCACCTGAAGACGAAAAAGCTATTATTAACTATGTGAGCACAATATAGCATTCCTTCATACAGGTGCTCATCAGATTTTTTTTTTGTTCTCAGCAAGTTGGAACACGATAACCAATGCAGTGGGAACGTCAGAATTTAAATGAACTCCCATTTCTCACGGCGGATCCTTTTCACAACCACATACAATGTGTGAAAATGTTCAAACCAGAGACCACATTACAAAATATTTTACAATTTGTTTTACCCATAAAGCACACCAAAATATATTTATACAAAATCTATTTAAAAAAAAACTAACTGCAGAAAAAAAATGTTGCAAGAATGGTAGTGTCATTGTGTATGCATGTTAGACACAAGCATGTGCCTTGTCGAGGCAAGGCGGGGTCGGGTGGCACCTCAACTCAAACAACAATCATTTCATACAAAGAGCTGCACATGCAGTCAAAAATAGTCACACAAAAACAACGACAGTTTTTAAAAAATGTACAGAAAATACGAGATTCGGTTTTCTAGCAGTTTTGTGTCAAACGTGACAAGTATTTGGATCTGTTCAGTATCCTTGATTAAAGCCTCAGTACCAGCATTTTCTTTCACATGTGCATTTTGAAAAGTTCAAGTGTGTTTTTGCTAAATGTAGACGGACCTGGATGTTTTTTTATGCAAGATAAGGTTTCTGTCTTTCCACTCTACTCCAAAACGCAGACAGACTGTTTAAAAGTGCCTGGAGATTGTTGTCATGTGTGCTAGACAAGCAGTGTGTATGTTTAGCAAGCACTGACCAGTTTTCCCGGAGTCTGTGCAGAGCGCGTCTCCCTCAGGGTGTAAACATCCCCACACACAGAAATCTCCCGCCACACGCCGGGCTTGGACTCCTCCGTAAATCCGCCCTTGGGGTGCATCACCAGAACACCATTGGTTGTCAGACCATCCATCTGACCATCAGGGTTCTTCCACTTTGCAGCTTTTTCCTGGGAAACAAAGACGCACACATGAACATGTTCAGCGACGTATTGTATGCACAAAAAAAATCAAACTGGAACAGCATCATTGGTGTTGCGTTCTTGTGAAAACAAAGTCCCTTTCATATTTCAACAAGCTTAGTTTTTACAGACTTTTAAGAAAATGCAAACGTTTTTAAATCATGTAAAAATATTAGGTTGAAGAGGCAAAAAAAGAATTGCTGTCAGTATAGGATGCCTTCTTTGAAAGTATCTCACTAAAATTCTCATGAGAATACACTGACTGGTAAGCATACACTTTCAGAACAGAGGCAGTGCTATTAAAAAGATACTGTATGGTATTACTAGTAAATTACCCCGAGGAAAATATTCTTGGATGAGTCAAATCCGGCTGCGAAGATTCGAGCGGTGTAGGGTGGGTTCCGCTCACATACGACCCGGCAGGCGAAACGTGAGATGGTGCTCTGTGTGATGGGAGTCTCCTCGCCCTCCTGGCCTCCTGCTATTGTGTCTGTCACCACAAAGTCTATGGGACTCTCAGTGGAACGGCCAATCTATTTGCAGGAGGGTGAACATTGTTCAGAAATCTAACACAACGCTAATCTAATACAATATTGTCATGTAATCACTTTAAGTGGTAGCAGATGTGCAAGAATGAACTTTTTAACGCATACATACAGGTGTGTGGTGACCCCCCAAAAAAGGGTACAGATATATTTTGTTCATAGTTTTCATGGAGCAGTACAATACTTTGTAGCAAGTATTAAGACTCTCACTTGTGGTTGAATGATAGCATTTTTTGAATGAAATATTTTGGCAAAAAGTGAATATGTAGGGTGAATGAACAGCATTATTAGTTTTTTAAACAGTTGCTCTAATTTGGAAACACTCTTATGCGTCAAAATTCAGACAGTATTATTCTTGGTCCTCATTCGGTCACCGTGAAATGAAGATGCACAATCAAGCAGAAGTAAAAGTAATCCACCTGAAACATGTCGGTGTCCTTATCATAGCTGTACTCCACCACCACTGTCTGGTTGCGGGACAGTGTGTATGAGATGCTGTGCTGGCCTTTGGAGTTGACAGCCTAAAATCAAATATAAAATAAATACACACAATAAAATACAAGCAACTTAGTACATGCTAATTCTTTGTGACGCAAGGAACTGTACATGCTTCGAGATGTTTACGCAGAACTTATTAAACAAAAGCCTCTTGCAACCATTGTTCATGAAATCAAAAGGTCTGCAGTAGAAATATATGGGAGGAAAAAGTGAAAAATGTGTGCAAGATAACGCTCCCATGGCAATGACCATAAACTGCACATGGACATCGGTTTGCTCCAACTTGCTGACCCACCAGACTGGCTCAATGCAAGTTAGATCCGCTCAGCTCCAGACGCTTTACCACATGCCACTCTAATCTGCAAATTCCACTCCCCCAAAACAAACCCACTCCCCCACCAACAATCTCCTCCCTTTGTCACGTGCGAGAGAAAAGGAGGAAGAAAGTGGGTCAACAGTGCCGCCGCTTTCGGGTTAGGGACAACTGTCATCACACTTTGGTTTCCCACACAAATTGTGCTCCACCTGTTCAGCGGCAAAAAGGAGCAAAAGCACGATGGTGAACCCGCGTTTATCGCATTTGTTACGTTCCAGACCCACCTGCAATAGGTTAAAAAAATAAAACACAAGCACACACACACACACACACACACAATCGGGACCCTGTTAAAAAATCAGTTTGTGATTTGTTTTACTCCTCCCAAGCGCTTTTAAAGCATTGAAGCTCTCTCGCTCTCTCTAGTAGTTATTCAACTAGTCTCTTTGTCGACTTCACAGGGGCATTAGTGTGATGTTGACTTGTTGTTAATCATGTATTTTGGCTTCTGGAGGAGGCAGAGTCATGCACAACATATGAGTGTGCTGAGTGAAATTAATCCATCAACATTGATTAACATTGTCTTCTATTATTGAATGCACAGCCTTGGTAAATGAAGGAGAACCAATGAAGGGGGAAAGGAAAAAAAAGTCAGGCTCAGCAAGATTTTGAACTACTTTTCACACTATCAAAGTGGAAAGAGAAGTTCAAATCGTATCAGATTGTCCCGTAAGCACACCATGCAACAGGATTTTTTTTTCTGTCTGGAAATACCATCATGTGGCAGTGGACAGTATATAAAATAAATCAGGAGGTAATATTGATAGAGGAAAGAGGACTGCTTTTGCAGGTTGACATCACGACAGGCCCTTAATATTGTACTTGTGTTAAGCAACGGTAAGCACCAATACGTACTTAACCTCTCAACAGTGTGACTGTCACTGAAGGGGGGAATGACAGTGGGCTGGAGGAGTGCTGTGGAAAAGCCCCGGAGGCTGACTTCTCCCAACATTTTACTCCTCCCTTCAGGAAGGTTTCCCTCAAATTAAGTTTAGCACGCTCCTCTTTTTCTTCAGGCTATTTCTGACCGGTGTGTGCACAGCTGGGAGCCGAGGGTCAGTCAAGTGTGACAACTTCCTCTTCTGTTCGCCCTCCTGATCCCCAACTTGGTATGTAACAGCATGTGGCAGGGAGGCAAAAGGGGGAGGAGCAGACAATTAAGGTAACAGACCCTGTTCCTTCTGTTGCAAAAGCATTCCACAAGTTCAAAACAACATTATGCAAGATGAACTCAGTGAGCATTTAAAAGGATTACCCTCCCACAATTTTTTTTCTTTACATTTTTTTTCTTGTGATCCCACCACAAAAGGGTAGCTGTACAATCAGAGGAAAAGTGTGACTAAAACAATAGAACCAGAAGTTGAACTAAGTATAAGAAGGGGTGTGTTTATTAAAGAAAACATGAGCAATATCTTAACTTGTACCAGCAGTAACCCTAAAACCATGATGTGACAATAGCTCTCTGCAAACACTTGGTCAATTACTCCATCCACACATGGCCGGGAGGATGAATAGCTTTTTTTAGTTTGACATCATAGATTGTATTTTAAGATCAAATCACCTAGTATGACTGTGACTGGCTAAATTGCGAATAGAGGCGGTTCTTAGGGGTTTTCGTGCAAATCCACAGTTTTCAGATTACTCTTGTAAATGCTGAACAATGGCAAATAGGACAACCAGTGCTGACTTGCTCCTCAGTTAATGTTACGTGCCAGGACCAATCCTAGTAATGAGTCCAAATCGTTTTTGTGAGGCAACTGTCATGACAAAAGAAGGCAGGATATTCTGCTTAGCATCAGTTGCTGCTTATTATGAGTAATACAGTGAATAAGCAAGTGGAATGTAATGTACTTTGAAAGTCAATTTACAGTGTGCACCCTGAAATGTTCTGCTTGCACCCTTAATATTTGGAGTTAGGGGCACTCCTAGTCCCAAAAATAGTCTGGAGGCCTGCCAGTGTTCACTATTTTTTTGAGAATTAAAAATGAATTGCTCTTAAAAAAGGATGTACTTAAATTCTTATGCTCAAAAGTCATGTCAGTGGCATAAGAATAACCAGCAATGGCACAATAATGTATTGTGTTAATTTCTGGGAAATTAATCATCCTAAAATGTTTTGGTTTTTAATATGACAGGCCTATATGCATGTAACTTTGATAGATCACTACAGTGTCACAGAGGTGGATTCTCTGCAGTGAAAGACTTGCAATACAAAATCGATAGGCATCAGGGGTCAAGTTCGACGTGGTGAGAGTAACATGAGTGCATGGGCCTGCGCTAAACTACAGGCAAACATGTAGAGTACGGGCCCTCAGAGGGTGCAAAGGTAAGCAACTCTTCTGGCATTTTAATCAGGCGCCCAAAGAGAGGAATGCAGGAAGGCTGACGTGTTTTACTGGACCAGGCGGTTTGTGGCAGCCTCTTAGGGGAAAGATAAGTGCGTAAAACTGTGATGCCTTACAAAGAATGAGTGTTACCATCAATGAGATCTGCAAACAAAAAGAGTTCATGCGCATTCATTCATTTTGGAAAAAAAGGTACCTGCACTTAGGACTACTTAAGCAGACATGTTTGTCTAAATCAAAACACAAGCAGGTAATTGCGTTGTTCTATTTGTCAAATGTGTACCTTGCTGTCTTGGGGTGTGTTGAGGATGTGCACGGCGCTCGGCTTAACACCATTGGCTTTGGTCCTCTTGTATAGCGCAAATCTGCTTTTCCGTCTACCGCGATCCCCATTGGGCAAGGAGCCATTGTACCTGACGTAGAGAGATGTGGGGTAAAGTGAAGGACAGTAAATGCATGGTCAAAAAATTTACAGAGATTTTTGGAGCAGCATCGGGATGCGTCAAGTGCGAATTACAGACATAATTCTCCTAATCATATAACAAATAAACCGAGAGAGCAAGAAACATTAATGCGCTTCAAAAGGCACTGTGGAAATCTAGCGCACACACGCTATTAGCACACTAAGCATTACATTGGATGCAGTTGCTTATTACATAATGCACTCTGTGATTTGTGTTGGTGTGCACAGTGCAGCTTGTTTTTGCTGTGTCCCGTCCGCATAGGAGCAGCTTTTGAGATGCACGTCAGGTTTGTTGGGTGTGAAGGTGAGACATCTACAGACATTCTCATGGCCTTGTCTGTTCCCTTCCTGTAGGACTGGTCCACCATTTTGCACACCAACGCCCAACCACCAATTACCAGCTGGTCATCTAACTCAACTTAGCTGTATTTATAGAGCACTTTAAAACAACCACCGCTGTATACAAAGCGCTGTACGTGGAGCAAAAGTAATTCATACAACAACAAAGAATAACTTAATAACAAAGATAGTAGAAAGCACAAAAACAGTAAAACTAAAAAAAAAATCAAGTCTCATGCTGAGTCAGGAGTCAAATAAAAATTAGCTTTAAGAGGAGTTTTGAGGATGGGCAGCGAGGGGGCATGCCTCACGTTCAGCAGGAGGTCATTACAAATAGGGGGACCAGCTACAGAAAAGGCTCGATCGCCTCTGAGCTTCCGCTTAGTTCTCAGCACCGGGCAGGAGAGAGGTAAGGTGGGGCGAGGCCATTTAAAGATATGAATACAAATAAATAGGATCTTAAAAAGATCTCTAAAATGTATAGGTAGACAGTGAAGGGATGCCACAGTAGAAGTTATGTGCTCCCTCTTACAAGTACCAGTCACGACGTGAGCAAGAGGTGAGCAGCAGCATTCTGGACCAGCTGGAGATAATTGATGGAGGACAAAAGTCTCTCCAGATAACTTAGCCTAAGTTCCTGCCTGTGTCTCATCGCTAAATATTGTGCGGTGATGAGCGTTCGTGTGTTAAGAGACGTGATTAATGTGGGAAATGTGAACAAAAAAGATAAAGAGCAGGCAAGTGTTACTTGAATAACCAATGGATTAACCTATTGTCTAATCAATTCTATAAAGATTAGTTTGTGACAAGCCTATGCAGATTATAATTAATAATGGTCCACATGGCTAGTCAGGCACTGAAACACAAGTCAGCCCAGAGCACAAAGCTGGCCTGTTGGACAAGGCACCCACTGAGAGGTAATGCAGGACTGCATGGTACAAGAGACGACTATCCAAACAACTGAATTATTTAATTAATGCATTCAAAGGCTCAAAATACGCGGTTTCAATTCACAGTTTCGGAGTCAAAACTTCATTAACTACATAGACTTTTAAAATACTATAAATAATAAATAAATCTTGCTTTTTTTACGTGTTCAAGATAAGAACAAAATGAAATGGATTAAAGATAACGTATAATAAAATACAACCATCCAGAGGAAGAATGCAGTATTATTCATATTACAAAATAGAGGCACAGACAGGTGCAAAAAAAGTAGGGAACTGGTTCAGCCTGTATAATACGATTAAGTAACAGTCCTACGTTACCTGTACTGCATTCAACAGGAAGAATGGACCTTAAAGCACTGAATAATATTCTATTTTACTCATTTGGTGGAAACATGTAAATGTGCAAAGTACAGAACCTTAAATTTTGGCAGAGTGGATGTGTGGCTGGGATGGGCTCTGAATGAAGATAAGCGGTAAGGAAAGTGGATGCACAGTCAAATGTATTGCGTTTCGCGATGTTTCTACAGTGGAGCCTCTTTCAAAAAAAAAAAAAAAAAAAAACCTTCTTGAGGGTGTCCAGTTTGGGGGAAAAAGAACATGTCTAAAAGTCATGTTGAGGTCCCATGATATCCCATGAGACTCACATACCTTGGTTCATTATCACATTGCTGTAACATTAGAGGATACAAGTCAAGAAAGAAATGACACAAATAAACACACACACTAATTTTATCTTACCCTGTTGCTGTGCCTTGTAACGGAATGCCGCAGTGCTATACTCCACAATCTGCACTTGCTCCAGTGGTCCATTTGACCAATTCTGGTGCAAGAAGCCGATAAGCATCATTTAGACAAAAATGGAGCCATGACTACAAGCAGACATCTTATCGCGGCATCGTTTAATGGTGCACTTTCCAACCCAGAAATATTAAACTAAAACTATCAAAAAATTGACGTTTTACATTTTTTTTGCAGAAACTGCCAACTGCCATAAACACAGTAATAAACAGTACAGTATAACGAGGTGACAATCACAACCAACAACCAGTTGATATAAATCCATCCAACAGTACATTCAACCATTACTATGAAGTGCTAGGCTTCAATTTTAAAACCGATAACAACATGTCACCACCACCTGTGCTCACTATCTGCACTCCAATTAAGACGGCTTTCTTTTTTTAACCTCTGCCAGACAAAGGATTTACCTTACAATGCTAAGCGGTGAGGATTACAGACAATGCTGCTATGTTTCCCATCAGCCATGCAGAGTTGCACGAGGCAGCCAGCCGAGACTCCTAAGGGGTACGCTGACATGACAACATCGTAAAAACTCAATTGCTGATAAGAAAGTTTAACGCATAGATTTGAATGTTGTCAAAATGATCCGTGTTTGTACCAATCCTTAAAAGTGTGTGTGTGTGTGTGTGTGTGTGTGTTGGAGAGGCCAAGGTGCAAAATTAGTGAAATGGGTATCATGAACTGACTTCAAGCTGCCATGGTCTCAAGAATCCATCCGACTGATACACTACAAACTCAAAAAGAGCTGCAGCATCAAGTCTGAATATGCTCCCAACGTTGTTAACATCTAAACAATCAAGAGTTAGCTTGTGCCATCGATGTCCCCAAGTTGATTTATTTATTTCCTTGAATGAGTCGCTCTTAATGGGAGAAACATACTAAGTTTGATCAATAGGCCCAGTCTCTATGCCACAATGGACAGAGGAAGCTGAGTAGAAGCAAAAGCTAGGCCCTGATCAATCCATCCTTTCATTTCCAGGATGCCCACACAGCCCCCCCGCCTCCCCACGCCCTCGTCGACCAGCACCGGTTGAGTCCGTGCAGTCAAGTGACGAGGCCAAGCGATCCTCGTCATGGCCCTCATGGCGACAGACCACTGAGGGAATCGCTGTTCTTTGTTCCATGCTGTCAGCTCGCTTTTCTGCCCCCAATTTTGCCATCAATGAGACGGAAGAAGGTGTCACATGAGGTGATTATACACCCATCAAATGTGCATCTTTGTGTCTCATTAGAGATGAAACAGTATCGACTTCAAACACACCACATGTTCCTCCAGGGGCAGTACTTTTTGTCTCCCACAAGAAGCAGTCTGACGTGGGTGTGTAGGAGGAGGGCGAGGGACAAAACAAATCTGTCACAACTTCATATCAGTCCATTCCGAAACAAATGTTACACAGACCCAAAGCACAAATACTATGACACATTATATTGGTCAAACCAATCAGTGACGGTACATTTTCTATCCTGCGCGGCCCTCAGCACCTTGCAAGAATAACTCGCTTGCTTATTCAATGCAACCATTGGGCAAATAGCCTTATTTTCCCATAAAAATTCCACCACCTCCCGCATCTCTCCACTGTTGATACAAGATGATAAAAAAAAAAAGAGCCCTTAAATGTTGAGTCGTGTTTACTGCCGTTTCTCGTTGTCTTTTGTGTGGCCCTCAACGTCGTGCTTTGTGCGCATGCGTATGACATCATGGACGCGTTCAGTTAGCATTAGGGGATGCATTTATTTTGGTAATGTGAACGAGAACGGAATTGTAAAAAAATAAAATAAAAACACAAAAAAGTAAGTCAGACTCGGGCATCACACCCTGCAGTGTAAACATAACCTGACTGACCGCAACATCTAGCTGCCGGGATGAAAACTACATGTAAACACATGCACCTCGCCCTTATTTCTGCGGCTTGCTTTCATTTCCTTGGAGAGCTTTGAACTCCATGTTCATTCTGTTGAAGCGATACTTTTGATGCATTGTTTCCTTGCACACATTCAAATCTTAAACAAGCATGTCGCTTATCTCCTGATCAGCCATACATTTACCGAACTGTTTATCCTCACTAGGATCACGGGCGTGCTGGAGAGTTCTATCTATCGATGTCTTTTTTAAAACGTATTTTATTGTTCTATTTTTATTTTCACAAGTCTCAGCACTTCCTTGGCTTGCCCGGGACGTCGCGTATTATATTTCGTGTCATATTACATGGAAATGTGTGTTGGTAGGGTTGGGCAGTATTACGGCAATATGGTTATCCCACAGTGTCGAAAAAGAACAACGGTGTCACTTTCAACAAGCCATAAAAAAACAAAATAAATCAAAACACTGCAGCACATGAGGACCTAATACAGGGGAAGGAGAACGCTGGTTCCCCGAGAGCCATATCCTGCCCGTTTTAGAACACGGCTACCGGTAATTCTAATTCTGAGCTTCAACGGAGCTGGCTGATCAGATGATCGTTTGAATCAGGTATGTTGAAATAGAGAGAGATCTAAAACTGGCAGGATATGGCTCTCGAGGAACTGGATTTCCCTACTGACCTAATATGATATTAAATATAAATGTGTCATCATATTTTCAACTTAATATCATTCATTCATTCATTCATCTTCCGTACCGCTTGATCCTCACTAGGGTCGCGGGGGTGCTGGAGCCTATCCCAGCTGTCTCCGGGCAGTAGGCGGGGGACACCCTGAATCGGTTGCCAGCCGATCGCAGGGCACACAGAGACGAACAACCATCCACGCTCACACTCACACCTAGGGACAATTTAGAGTGTTCAATCAGCCTGTCATGCATATTTTTGGAATGTGGGAGGAAACCGGAGCACCCGGAGAAAACCCACGCAGGCCCGGGGAGAACATGCAAACTCCACACAGGGAGGCCGGAGCTGGAATCGAACCCGGTACCTCTGCACTGTGAAGCCGACGTGCTAACCACTGGACTACCGGGCCGCCCTAACTTAATATCATTACTAGCTTATGTTTGTTTTGACTGCATAGATAATGTTGTTCTATAAGTAACACAAACTAAAAAATAAAATAAAATTGCCATTATATTATTTTTAAAAATCATTCAACCCTACGTTAAAGATTAAGTAAATCGGGATGGACTTGTATTGACAGTGGCAATGCTTAACATCTGTACTCGGAGACTGGGGGGGGGATGCTTCACACTGACACTACTTTACCAGTAGTACTCGCATATATATTCCGTAAAGGACATGGAGCTATTTCAGCCTTGTGGGTATGGTGTTAGTTTATGATAAATACCAGTGACAACACAGCCGTTTGCAAATCATGTTCTTCAAAATGGATGATGAACTCACTTACCTCTCTGAGCTCATCCGCCCCTACACACCTGCCCGGCGCCTCAGGTCTGTGGACCAGACTTTGTTAGAAATACCAAGAACTAAACTGAGGCTCAGAGGGGATCGAGTCTTTTCTGTTGCTGGTCCCTCTCTCTGGAATGACCTCCCACTGAACATTCGGCAAGCCTCCTCGCTGCCCATCTTCAAAGCCCTCCTCAAAACTCACTTGTATTCTTTGGCTTTCGACTCAGCATGACTTAGATTTGTTCTTGATTTTACGTTTGGTGCTTTCTACCGCCTTTTATTACCGATTTGTCTTACTGTTTATTGTGCATGTTAAATTGCTCCATGTACAGCACTTTGTATGCAGCGATGGATGTTTGAAAGTGCTCTATAAATACTGTTGACTTCACTTGACTTGACTTGCGTTGTCCCGTAACTTTAGTTTTATAACTCGTGTTACTCTAAAGAAGCAGTCTTGTATTTTTACTTACTTCACTTGCAGTTGATACACAGATGTAATATGGCATCCGTATATTTATCTTTATATTGTGGGATTCGACCTTTGTGCTAAAAATAGTAAGTAACATATCCCACAATCCGAGGCAATTGACCATAGTGTGGGGCAACTTCTCCTTTTCATTGCAAACGCCGCTATGCTGTTAAGTGTAAAGATTTAGATTAATTTACGAGACTACGAGTTTTTCGTAAACTTTGACAATTTGTAGCAATAGAGAAGTACACAGGGACCTCAGAAATTCAGGCGAGTCAACGGTATACAGCGTTTCATTGGAAATTTCGATCCTAATAAACTCTCAACGGCAAGACTAGATGGCTCGAAATCAAGTACTGCCCAGGGTGACTATCTTGTCAGTCATTAGATATACTGTGTGTCTGTGCACAATAGTCTTACAGTAGGAGTCATCCAAAGTCATGTTTTACAGCGTGGCGACGAGGGAGACAAATGAACTCCACGTGCTCTCATCAAGTCTTGAAGACTTATCCGTTGTGGTCAGGCACTTGACAATTACTTCTACAATTAAGAGGCAAACCGTTCTTACATTAAGTTGTTTATTTGTCACTCCAATATATTGTTCCATGCAAAATTGGCATGTAAAACAAGTGACTAAACAAGAAACCTCCGCTTATGATAGCTATTAACGAGGACACTGGAAACAACAGAACGTTGTGCGTTTAAATGTAAAGTTCTGTCGAGAATGCTAACCAACGGCGATGTTTGTGCCTTGCAACCATAACAAAAGCTCACGGTTCAAAAGAGGGGTCGACAGCCAAATTCATCTTCATCATTCACTTTTCTTCTGGTTGGGCGTCAAATCACTTTGACTGTCTGTAGAAACCTTTCAGCCTCTCCCTATGACTATTACAGACAGCAGTGACACACGCCAAAGGTATGACCAATGACAAATGACACTAGTTAGCAGGGCTTGTCCTCCAATATGTCAGCCGACAATGCATTGTGGAATATGCAGAATAACCCCAACCCCTCTACATACACACACCATACACCGCTCATTGTTCCATATTTCTTCTTCATCTCATATCTGTGTACTCCTTTTAGATAGAGCCCCTAGTGTTCAGAAAGAGACATCACATACTTGAAATGCCTTGAAAGTAAGCGAGTGAGTGAGTGAGTAGTGAGCTAAAAATGGGGAAGAACTATGGGGCATGGGGGAGGGGGTGCATCTCCACTTCCGAATTCCTCAAACCCCGTGAGTATAACTTCTGAGGTGGGAAGCGTGGCATTCAATCCACGGGGTAACCAACGTTGTGCGACTCGAATATATCGTGTCGTTATCAGACCACACGTATGCACGCAGTCCGTTAATCCGTCTCAAAAGACCAGAGACCCACAAAAATCGTACAACGTCAACCCAGAAGACAATTTCAATGTACACACCTGAAAAACCCCAGTGTCCGTTTGAAAAGAAACATGACCATACGATGCGTTGGCGTCTTAAAAGCCAAATGTAAAATATAGTGTTTTCTTTACTAAAAAAGGGTATTTCAGTAAAGTCGTCGAGCGAAGTTTGTTCGCTACGGCGTGAGTATTCTTGTGAAACTTCCTCCGCGTAAAGAGGTCGCTTTAGCGCTGTCCATCAAATTATAACACAGGACTTGTTCTCTCCCCCTCCCCTGAACTTACCCCAAAACGACCAGCTCGCCGTATTTAACTGGGTCTTTGGAGGGGGCGCAGTGTTCCTCTTGGCTGGACGAAAACATGAGTCTTGTAGCTTTGCTGTGTGGCGTTCACTGTGTGCGAAAAGAAACAACAGCGCAAATATAGCCAGGATCTACTTTTAAAAAGCTCGAACACGCACTTAGTTAATGTCATACATCCAACGGCGGGTGTTGGAATGTCAGCGAAAATCCACTTTTCATCAAATAAATGCAGGCTCTAACTTCTTTTCGGTGACATGGCAAAGCGTAACTTACTTGGCGGTTGAACCCACTCTGAAGCGGATACAAAAACAGCTAGGAGCTGGGCCGGAATGTACCATTAGCTTGTTCTTGACTTTGCACAGGGGGAGGCAGCTCTGATTGACTCTTTTTTAAAGAGATTGTTTGAATCACATTTTTAAAAATGCTTTTCGTGTTTACAGAAAAGTATTATATTTAAAATGAACACAAATAAAGCAATAAATAGACGATATTGCCAATATAAACTACGTACGTATCCTTACCACACACCCTGCCATGGTCAGTGGCTCCCAGTTTATGTTATGTAAACAAAGAGTACAATCTGGGTAGTCTTGAAACGAACCAAAATTTAAATTGTATTCACATATGCGCAGTTCTAGTTTTCCACGTCATATAGGTATGCCCCCCCCCCGAAATATTCAGTATCGTTTTTAAAATCTAAAACGTGTTTTTCTTAACCACCGTGTTTTAAGACAAGACCACGTATATGCACATTTTCGTAATTACTTCCATATGTAGAAACCTCTTGTTCAAAATGTTAATTTTTAATTGCGTTTTGATTGCATAGTATAGTTGAAAGTGCGTGTCAGAGTCTTACAGTGGCAAGGACACATTTGTGAATTAAGTAAACCATATCATGTTAATATGCCCCTCACACCTCCTTTGTAACATACAATGGATTTGATGATTCATCAAAGATAATGACATCACAACTTAGTTCTGAGTGACCTCCAGTGTTGGCCCTTTTACATCCCTCATGACTCGTTTTGTCATGAGGGATCATTGTCTGATAAATGTGCCACTTAACCTTTTGTCTGGAAATCTCATCGACGCTTTATGGTCCCACCTTGTTTTCACAAGAATCTGCATTGCTGGAGGTACCATTTCTCCTTCAACCTCATACCCCCAATTATTGGCTCCCCTTTGAACTGGTGTTCAGTTTCACCGGTCCCCGATGCCCACCCTCCTCTGTGTTCAAACTTTAAGTCAAGTCAAGTCAACAGTATTTATAGAGCACTTTCAAACAGCCATCGCTGCAGTCAAAGTGCTGTACATGGAGCAATTTAACATGCACAATAACCACGTCACATGATCATGTATTCACTATTATGTATTATCCAGGTTTGATCCAGTTGTTTATTGATGGGACCAAGAAGGGGGCTTTAGCCCCTTCTACAAGGATGAATGTGCTTTTAGAACTTTTACTGCAGGCCTTGGGGCTGACCACAAAGCTGTGATTACAATGAGTATTTACAGCTCTTTTGTTTCTTTCATCCACTGGGCATTGTCCCTGTGAGAGCACTCAATAGTCTTTTTCTGTCTGCCTACTTGGCCTCCCACGTACACACAGACATAGCTTGTGTGTGTGTGTGTGTGTGTGTCTATGTCTGTGGGTGTATGCATGCAAGTGTGTTGATCAAAGTTCTCGCACATACCACACTGATGGAGAGCAGATGCAGGGTGGGGGCTCAGTTTGCTGAATCTGCGCTCAGTCAGTGGGAGGGAGGAGCCAAATGTTACCAGCCACTCGTGGTTACTATAGGCCTAACATGACCGGCTGCATTACGTAATTGAGCGTGAGCAATGTCGTACTGTAACATGATTGAAAGGCCTCACTTGTCCGATTTTTCAAAGGTCATGAGTCAGTAACGGGTGGCATGGCTCAATGGAAGAGTGGTCGTTTCCCAACCCAGAGGTGGGTGGTTTGATCCCCGGCCATTGTGACCATGTCAAAGTGTCCTTGAGAAAGATGCTGAACCCCCAGTTGCTCCTGATGCTGGGTCATCAGTAGGTGAAATAGGTAACAACGTAAAGTGCTTTGAGTACCCAAAGTCGAAAAGCGCTACATAAGTGACAACTGTTCATTAACACGCCTCAAGCAAAATTCTCTCTCACTTGAGATGTGTGAAGTAGGACAACTGTGAGAATATGGTTTCATTGCAATTCTCTAAACTAAATGGCTCATTTTGTGACTACATGGAATGAAAAAAAAAGTCGTTTGCCATGGAATGTTCAAATGCAGAGTCAGTGAGGATCCAGAGGCCAACTGTTCCTTCGAGAGTTTTCCATAAAGGCAAAAGATGATCTGCAATCAGCTGACTGTAGCTTGACAATGTGGGGGAATGTAAGGAATGTGCTGATCCCATGTTGTGTGCGCCCCTGGGCCGCCCATCCAGGCTAGTTAACACAACAGCACTGTTGTTGGTACATTTTTTGAAGGACTTGATTCTTTGAAGAAAAATTTAAGCGAAGAAGAGAAATGAAACATTACAAAGGAAAAAACACAAAAACCCAACAGACATGCCTTACAGGTGGAACGCACTATTGAGGAGCAACAGTGCTCCTTCACTGTGTCCTGATGTCTTTGTGTAATTTGATGACACACAATTTACCGTACAGTGTCTCCTGCCCTCAGCACTCAAACGAGCTTTCATGTTGGCCATTGATGTTCTGAACTTTAAAAAAAGAAGCTGTTATGACCTTTGGGCAGCATGGTGACCTAATGGTTAGCAAATCTGCCTCGCCATTGGTCCCATGTTTAAATCTCAGCTGAGGCCCTCCCCTGTGGAGTTTGTTCATACACTCAAACATGCATGGGTTTTCTCCCCAATTCCCCAAAACAGATTAGGTTTACCGAGGTCTCATTATCCATAGGTGTGAAATGTTCGTTTGTGTACTGTACCCCGAAATTGGCTGCTGACCAATCTCGTGTGTTCCCTGCCTCCTTGCCCCAAGTCAGTTGGGATTGGTGCTTACTCACCCCAGTTTGTAATGAAGATAGAATATGGCGGGTAATATCGTCATTGGTCTTCTAGTGTTTACATGTTCTAACCATGATTGGGTTTTTTTGTTCCTCATCATTCCAAAAACAAAAAAACATTCCTCTTAATTATCGGTGTTAATGTGGGTGTGACAACACCCTATTGTTGAGACACCACAGGGACATCCACAATGCATAAAAAGGGTTGACTCCACCCCTAAAATTTAGGACTGAAGACTTTTGGATGAAAGTGAAAGGTCCAACAAACAAGAACCAATCTGGTTGCCTTGATTTAAAGTTTGTGGATTAGCATGACCCGGATGACTCAGAATCTACACATGTAGAGTCAATGTTTGTATACATCTTGTGATCGGCGTGTGTCCAGTTCAGGGTGCAACGGTCTTTTGCCGAAGTCAGTTGGGATAAGCAACAGCTCACCTAGGTCCCGAATATGTACAGGTGTGATTGAAAATGGATAGACGTGCTGATATTTTCCAACATGTGAAACCTTCAATTTGTCTTAACATTGACCAATAGAACACCCATTTATTGGACAGCCAGGCGTCACATTCAGTTTTGAACTCAAATGCATTCACGGATATGTGGTGACCCCTTGTGTCAGGAAAGATTAAGTGCAATGGGAGCAAGGCAGCATAACACCGATTTATCAAGCATCCCTTTTATTAACATCACTTGTTTACAAAAAGAACAAACTCTTCAGTGTTAATGAACTCAGCCAACAATGTAGCAAGTGTTGATTACTAATATGGGACACTCTCTCCTCGAGTCCTTACAGTAGAATTGAAACCTGTACACTGTTGACCTCGTCTTCTCTTTCCGCGTTTTCATCTCCTGCATTTCTCCATACACATATGCAGTGACTGATGTACTTCTCAATCTACCTCCGAATGAGTAAAGACTCACATCAAGGTGCATTTATGTATTCTACGAGTCTAATGATACACAGCTGGTGGAGAAGAAAACAGATCATGACATACAGAACTCAGTACATTAAAACAATACACATTTTTTAATTTAATGAAAACAAGTGATGAATTTTTTTTTTGTTGGGGTTTCTCTTACCAGTGCCCTGTTGACGCGTGTGACATGTAACCAACTCAGTATTCAAAAAGACTGAATTTAAACAATACAGATTGAGTAGATAATGCTCGATGGAACAAGATTATGATAAAAATTAAGCTGTGATGCTGCTGCTGTAGAGGAATGTGGTTGAGTGGAGTCTTGGTGACGGTGGAGTGTTTGGTATTAACAGTAAACCTCAGCCTGTTCCCTTGTTTGACAGCGGATGTAGTGATGTACATGTCGTGCGGTCTGGATGGCTGCATGTCCGTCTTTTGCGTGCTATACCTTCAACACATCTTTGTCAGCCTCCTAGAAAAGCCCAAATATACATTTACAAGTCAGCAACCTCAGAACATTGCAAGTGATTTCAAGTGCCATGTTAAATTATAACTGGAAATCCATAAAGCAAAGGAAGGGATCTTACCGCATCCTTGGTGAGTTGTCGGCTGACACCTCGTAGCAGCTGCTGCAGTTCCTGGACTGTTTGGTTAAGTCCTGCCGTCATCTTTTCATTTCTGTCAAGCTCTTCCTGATGGACAAAAAATGTGATGGTTTAGAATTGAAATTCCCAAGTAATTGTGATTGAAGTATCGAAAGTCGACTGCCACAAAGGTCAATTTGGAATTTTCAGGTTACTTAAGTTATGCATGATTGCATGCAAGACATCAATCATAACGTTGATACCAAGTTGAGTTTTTTCTTTGTCTTTTTGGCAACACCTATTTTAAAATGACTGCCATTGTGTACCATTTGAGACACATACCTGTGTAATGTGTTGAATGTTTTGTTTATATGTCTTTTCACCATGAACAATGAACTACCGGTACTTTTTAACACTCAAAAGAAAGTTCAAAAGCGAGACTGGTAAGGTGCATAAATTACCCATCACCGTACAACTTCATACCTATTACCATTGGTTAATTTATTTTAACACCTGTATGATTTTTAAGACGATAAATGTGCCTGTATGGTGAATAAAGATTTTATAATTGTGGCAAATTGACCCTGGAATAGACTGCCATTATTTTCTATTGAAAAACCAAATGCCATGAACTTTGGTTGCGCACTATCCACGGAAAGCAGCAACTTACTCTCTGTGAGGACAAACTGCTGTTCTCTATCAGGCCATCAGCATTGTCTGTGACTTTGGAAAGCTCCCCTTGGATCAGGTCCAAAGACTGCTGGGCCTGCAGTGCAAAATAAAAAGATCCTGAGGTCAACAAAAAAAAGCTCACAGTTTAACCGACCATAATCCAAGACAGTTTTTTGATCATTCTTACCTTGCAGAGATCACCTGCAACCTGCTGCCTCTCATTCTCTTCTGCCTCCAATTTGGATAGGGTCTCTGTGAGCTGAGTTTTCAGCTGCAAGTTAAAAAAAAAGAACAAAAAAAAAAAACCAGTCAGCTCAGTTATGTTACCAATGTAATAAACCAGAAAGGGAGCATTTTTAATGCCTCAATCGAGGCCACATATAGCTTCAAACTTACAAAGCTAGTGCTAACGTCATTAACTTGCTTTAATTGCAGTTTATCAGCTGCACTGACAATGATGTGTAGGACATTTAAATAAGATACCATTAAAATGCTCAAACTCATTTCCAAAACTACTATGTTTATATTATTCACCAACAAGCCATTGTTACGACTACTACCAAAACTAAATGAGGTTACAGTTGTGAGTACTTTCTACTTGGCTTGAATGAAAACAACCAGCAATAATGGCAGAATAATCAATAAAGCCAATGAGAGAAATCAGAATGGGATGATAGTCTGCATCTTGATTGTGAAGGGAATGAGTAATAACGATATTAGGCACCAGAACAGTAAAAGATGAGACACCTAGACGGCTTTTAAAGGGAAGCGTTCGTTTTAAAAAGGATTAATTGTGAGTCACCATTCATAGCCCCTCCTTTGAAAGGCAGCAACATTTACGTCCCCAAAAGAAAACAGGACGCTGCCAAAATGAACACCCTCATGCAAATAGCGAGGTTGTGAATGATGACCTATGGAACCTGGCCCGAGTGCGACAGGGGAAGGTTTAAAAGGATCTCTAGCTGGACGGGCATTTAACTCTTACCAAATTCAGCTCCTCATTCTGCCTGATGGCTTCTGTATACGAGCCATCAAGTCTGGTCTGCAATTCAGTCAACAGATCTTTGAGCTGAAATTAAGTTTGAGAGGATGTGTTTACTGAGTCCTAAAAACAGCCCAGAGAGTGGTGTGATGTGGACTGCCTAAAAAGGCACGACAACAGATTGTGGTGCACTGAGGACGAATTGGATCACATGCGGTGTAAAACTGTTAAAACGGGTCTCTAAACTTAGTCAAGTAGGACTTACGGTTCAAAAATACTTGGACATGAGGAGTTTGTGCGAGGTTTCAAATGACAGCCATCAAAAATTAACCCCCCCCCCACATCAACATGAAACGAAACCATCGCACATCCTTTAGCAAACAAATGAATTCTATGGCCCACACTACTCAGCCCTTTTACTTACCTCTCGGACCTCTGTCACATACGTGGCGCTCTCACGCTCTGCCCTCTCCAACGCTGACTCCAAATGCTGCTTTTCTCTTCGCAACTAGAGATTGAAAAACAATTTTAACAATGGCTGTGTCAAGAACATCAAGTCGTAACAGTACTTCAAAGGGACTGACATTTTCCAACTCCCCTCCTTCGCTTAGTCTCTCAACCTCCTGCTCCAAAGTTGTGACTTTCTGGCTCATCTAAGGTAAGAGAAATAATTATTAACACATAGGAAACAAGTGTTGGTGCCACTCTGTTACGTAATAAAACCTCAAAATAAAATCATTGTGAAAAATGCCAGTCTTCACTTTGTAGTGATTTGCTTACAACAATGGTCTTTGATTGTTTCCCACGAAGTCCGCTTGGGCTGACAACATAATTGGCAACAGCTAGCGCGCTCTGACACTGATGTATCTTGATCGAACTGTTAATTTGGAATTTCTTTGGAGATTGTTCTCGGCTCTTAGATTGCCAGTCATACTAAAGTATAGGTCTCCAAGTTGTAATCCATTTTCCTTTTGCTGACATATCCATGGAGAGTGGATTCAGTCCCGTGGACATTAAATTTCTGAATATGTACAACTGTCGTCACAGGGAAAATGAGCTGTTTGGAAATGGCCTTACAACCTTTACCTTCAACATACTTGTCTTTCAAATTTTTGGCGACAACTCACTCCTTTGCTTTCTGATGTGCAGTGCACACCACGTCACCAAATAGCACTGTGCAAATCAAAATTACAATCGCATTTTTTTTGGGGGGGGGGGGGGTGTGGTCCAAATTGGATTACTTTCCATAATCGTTCAGCCCGAGTGTGTATACAGTACAGTATTTGAAAGACTGGGTGATGCCGAGTCTCTAGCTAACCAATGAAACACACCTCTCTCAGCTCCACCTGCGATAGCTCCACCTTCACCTTCCATCTTGACTCTTCTTGCTCCACACTGCTCTGGAGGCGCTGCAGGATTCCCTCCTGTAGACAAAGCAGGAACAACATTTGAGCCCGGCAGCATTAACATGAGTAAAAAAATTAAATGTTAATTTACCGTTTCTGCCAAAACTTTCTTGTATGTCTCACAGTCAACCTGTAATATCCTTTGGGCTTCCTCAGCTTCTTTCAGCTTCTCAGCCATTTCCTGCCATGATAAAAAAAACAACAACAATGTGGCACTTGTCCATGTTAGAATAGCTCATGATAATCACTTTTTTGGACATGTACCTCAGGATATTCTGATACATTGGTAGATTGTTCAGCTGTGACATTTTTCTCAAAACTGCAGAGCCACTCCTGATGATTCTAGAAGAAGAACGAACATTTGGTCACAATAGCAGGAAGATGAGTTGATAAGAGGGCTGTCATAAAGGGCCATACTTGTTCGTTGGGCAGAGGCACGTGGGGCAAAAGTCTGTGCAGGAAATTGCGACACTCCGCCTCGGACAACGCCA
Source organism: Hippocampus zosterae (assembly GCF_025434085.1). NCBI lineage: Eukaryota > Metazoa > Chordata > Actinopteri > Syngnathiformes > Syngnathidae > Hippocampus > Hippocampus zosterae. Next base: position 9,150,484 of record NC_067464.1, on the reverse strand, counting down.
GTGTCGCTTGGTTGTCCTACAAGGTTATTAAAGGGGGAGGGACGGAAAAAGACAAAAAAGTAGAAATGCTTTGAGCATAGGTCGTCTTGAGGCTCACAATTATCTTGTGACTCCCCTCGTTGCCCTTATACCATTGCAAGAATTCAAATGCAAAACATTTGGAATTGAAAAAACTATATGCTTTTCTAAGTCAAAATACTGTGGGTTCTGAAATATTGTTTTTATTTTCTTAAAGATCACTGAAAGGAAAATAAAGACAATAATCTGTGGTATTTCCTAAAGTGGTCCAATTGAACTTCTTCAAATTGACTAGAATTGTGGGCTATGATATACTAACCAGCATTTGCCGCAGTAGTCAGACCTAAGACAAGCTAAGCGTTTCTGGCAGTGCGTTTCCACATGTAATGCAGTTTGCGTTCAGGCGCGAAAGCATGTCGGCCGGCGAGGAAAAAGTTTCTGAGTCGAAAATTCTGCAGATTTGCCCAATTTCGCAAAGATTTGCGATTCTGACCTTTTTGTGGCCTTGCGTCGCCAACAGCCAATTGGCATCGAAAATGTACTTACTGCGTCACACACCGCAGCAAAACAAGCATCAACAGACACACACACAGTGGTTAAAACATTGTAGGACAATGTCATTGCAGTCTTCGGGCACTGAGAGGAACACAGCCAGATTCATATACCATTCGGGATCAAGCCAAAAAGGAGCAGGTTTGGAGAATGAGGAGTGTGGAAGTTAGCGGATTGATTTCTTTACAGTCGTTGAAGTGTCAACTCAGACAGCATTTTGCAGCCAAGGTAACACAACCACAGTGATGTTCAACTTTTTTTCTTCTTCGGTCAGAAGCAGCCCCCTTCTTCACTCAAAGTAACCGGGAACACAAAAGCACGCGAGACACACTGGCCGATTTTATTACCGCTAAAGGTTTCTCAAATGCGTATTTGAACTGAAGAATAGAAAGACTTCCAATCAACCACGAACAACAAACCAGCATCATACACTTCTCTCCCAGGCCTAAAAGTGTAAATGACATATCACCACTATACAAGCAACGACAATGTGAAGCAGCTGCAAAGGGTTGTCTGCCGTATGCATCTACTGAAGGGGCAAAGGAGCAATTGAAATGTCAGTGGTTTGTCACATGACCTTACTTGCTGGAAAGGGAGCAGTGGCAAAAATATCCACACATTACTGAAACTCGAAACAAGGTAGCCCACTCTGTCTTCTTGGGAGAGCGACGACCACTTTCTTAGGTACACTAGCACAATCTAATGAGATCCACATTAGGGCGACAGCAAACCTATCTTTATGACGCTAATTTAGATCGCCTGTATTAAATGTTTATTGTTGTCGTGGTCTAGATGAGAGCAGTGTAGAATTGCACTTCATACCAGGACGAGGTTTTTATTATTTGGAATAACTAGTAATTGACAAAATATTGGAAAATAATTTTTTTCACACTTATTTTATGCTATGAGAGTTCATGTTATAATGGTGCTTCTAATAGTCCTTTACTGTATATAGTCCCCCAGGCCTATTCATCCATGCACTTTCACTACCTTTTCTTTTGGTCAAATACAAATCGAACTTGTATATATCAATTTATGAGTTTTGCATCTTCATTTTGTTGCCTCCACACCTTTGCTGCATTGCATTATTTTGTTGTTCCATTTTCCCAAGTCTCATGACTCATGGCCTTGTCAAACTACATGACTTTTTGTTGTTCATGACAGTCACGCAGTCAAGATTACTAGATAAATATCGTTCTGTGTCTTGAACCGGGCGAGATGTCACATGACATGTCCGTCCCAGACCAGACCCTGTGCAATTGTCACGTGCTTTCATCAAGATTCGGCTCATTCGGTTTCCATATCGAAACAATCGATGAATACTGCCAAACCTACCATGACAGAAAAACTGCATGTATTCAAAGTGAATATGTGGACAGGACAGATGGAACAAGAACATGCTCGAAATGAGACAAAAGGACAAATACACGAGCAAGCAAAAGGAAGCAATGAATCACAATATCTGCACACTCATCAGCCTGAGCTTTGTGCCAAGAAGTACATTTTCAGTTTGGTCGAGGTTCAAAGGACTCAATCGGCGAGTAAAATCTGACATTGATGAAGAAATAGTAATTCATTCAAGATGAGTAACATGGCTTCACAACTCGCCATAGATCCGATTGGCAACTCAAAACCAAGCAATGTGTGAGAGGAAAAAGGCAAGCTAAATGAGTATGCAGCTTTGTTAAAGTTGGTGGAAAACATTCCATTGAATCAGTCATGGCAGAACAAAAAGCAATTTGGGGGGGATGCATCAGATTGGAGCTACATAGTGAAGTAGGCTGAGATTGGATGTCGAACCTTCAAAGCTTTGTTGAGTTTTCCTTGAAGCATGGATTCGGTGGCTGACAGAGCTTCCATTGCACTCCAGTTTTTCTCCCGGAGCTCCTGTTTTGGTCAGTTCCAAAGAGATACTACGTTCAGTTGAGCCTCAGGGAAAAGCCATTCAGTGAGCTTCAAACACACCGTGGATATAAGAGCACCCCGATGCATTTCCGATTTTAATGGTAAATGGAATCATTTCAGCTGCGCCCCTACCTAGGGATCTCAACCTCAGGCTGGTTATGGGTGAAATCAGAAGTAAAAATTAAGTTGGTTCAGGGAGTAGTTCACACCATGAAAAAAAATATCCTGTTGTTCAGAATGCTATATAATATTTGAACCTTTTTTCCTTCCCGAGAAAGGTCCAAATGTGTGCGCTTTTTTTAACCGGAGCAATGATCCGAAAATCTCTGAATCAGCTAACAGGAATCGTCCTGGCCAATGGTGTGCATAACAAGAGCAGGCTGAAGCCTTGCTATGCAATCTTCACTGATTCATGCCACTGTACCGGTCAAGAACACCAAAGGATTGCAGTTTGGGGGGGGGGGGGGGGAAGGGGGGGGGGGAAGCAAGCAAAATTACACCAAGGAATGGTGCCAGCAGGGGGCGACAGAAGTGTGCAGTGTGCACCGCCACAGTGGAGCTGGGGAACCACAACAGGGACAGACGTCTAACAGATCAGTGTTTGTAGTTCTTCGCAGGAAAACCTACATTGTTTTTCTTTCTGTAAAGCTCCAGAGTTTCCTTCAGCTCACACAGCTCACTCTGCAGTCCTGTAACTTGATTCTCTTTGTCGGTCAACCTGTTAGCCATAGCAACCGGCCATGTGTGATGCATTTACAGCATTAAGTTAAAAAAATTTTTGAGTGAGCACGAAAGCCAACTCACGCGGTTAGGAGCTCTGGGCTTGGTACTGCACTAACAGCTTGCTGAAAGGAAGAGGTGTGGTGAAAGATCAAGCCTGCGTTTTTCTGGTTAATTACAGAATATTCATTCTTGACTCACTCACCTGTTGCTGTGCCTGATCCAACTTATCTCTCATCTCAGTCTGTAAGTGCTGGATCTCGTGGTCTTTCACAGCTAGCCTGTGGACAAGATGACAATCATGTTTATAGAGGTCTGATTGGTCAGACCTCCCCACAAATGCGAATGTCACTGCATGTAAGGAAGGTTTGCTTACTGAGCTTGGAGTGCTTGGAGCTGCGTATACAATCTGGCGAGTTCTTCTGATGGCTCCTTTTGTCTCAGCTGCTCCATCGCTACCTGCAGAGCAGCAAACTGCTGCTCCAGAGCCTATGAGACAAAACTGGCTTCAGAAAAGAGCTCTACATGGGAAAATATTTGGGCGGTTACTAACAAACTCTTAGAATAAATTATGTTATCGGCTACTCTGGTAATGTTTCCATCTTCAAGCGACCCCAGATTTATGTCTTTTCTTTAAGTTTAAAGCAACTCCAAACCTTTGTCATCTTTGAGTGAGTATTACTCCAAGGAATTCCTCACTGATTGAGGAACTGAGTGTGTCTGCAATAAATGTCCGTGCAGTAAACACAGAAGTCGCAAAATATAGTTTGGGACATCGCAAATTTGATCTTGAAATGATTTATTATATTTTCGAGACAGAAACCTTTGTGGAAAGCAATTTTTGTGGTCATTTTACATGAGTAAACAGATTCTTGTTCCCAAGTGTAGAAAATAACTGCAACTGGGACACGAGGTACAATATTAAGTCTACAAAAATACATTTGAGTAATAAAGCAGATAAAAATCCACACCTCAACAGCCAGTGCTTTGGCTGAGTAGCTGTCTTGTGCTGTCTGCAGACTGTCCTCCATTGATTTCACCTTCAAATCCCTCTCCTGGATTCTATACATTCATTCAATTATATGACATTTACGTTAAAACGGGGGTGCCCAAACTTTTTGGACCGAAGATCTACTTTTCGATCAACTAACCTCCCGGGATCTACCCTTACCGACACGCGCACACACGCGTGTACGCCATGATGAGAAACAGCCTGAAACTGAGGCATGTGACTCACTTTTGCAGCCTGTTAACTATCGTAGCTCACACGTACAGTTTTAAAGTGCTTCTATGGGCCCTCCTAGATTCCTATTCTTTGCTCGTGCCTTCGGTGAATTGTACACGAAGCAAACTCTGAATGAGAATCATGATGATAAAAGATAGAGCGCAACAGCTCTGATCACAAGCTGCAATTGCAAACTGCTGAGCGCTAACAACTTCCGGTGACGTAATCACGCGCCACTGTAAATTTAAGATTCACCTGCTTTGTTTTAATTTTTTATTTTTTTTGTGAAAATGAGACCGATAAGATGATTAGTGTGCAGTGTATATTAACACAAAAAAATATATTACTAACATGTACAAAGACACAAACGGTTGATTGTTTTTTTTCTCCTCGACACTCCTCGGATCTACTTGGGACCTGTCTTAGATCTACCGGTAGATCAGAATCTACCTAATGGGCACCCCTGCGTTAAAACATACAATGCAAATTTAATAAACAAACAAAATACATTTGCACACTCAAGCAAGCGAGTAATCTCTTTTTGGGCGATCACATTGTCAGAGCGCAAGCAGTCAAAATGACTCGTGCGGTAGGTCTAATAATTTCAAAATCCTGTTAGTCCAATGGTTAAATAGGGGTTAAAAATTTATTTTGCTCGAACACAGAATCAACTAAGCAAGCTGCCATGCCACCATTTTCTGGACACTGCATATGAAATATTGCACACAAAGCCAACCACATAATACAAACAAACAAAAAAAGTCTTACTTGCTATGTAGTTCTTGCACAATTGACTCTGATGATATCTGCAATTAAGGGAGATGAACATTACTTGATCAGAAAAAGGAGGGGAAAACAAGTAGCAAGACAGTTAAAAATAGATTAGCACCGCCCCATAAAACATTTTTCCCTATAATATTAAAACTTTTGTCTCATAATTTTGTAATCCCCCCCTCCCCCTTCAGTCTGGCCCATCTTGACTTCTGCCTTTTGCTACTTAATCAGTTACAGATTTACAACTCACCTGATCTGCCAGCTTTCCCTGAAGGGCCACCAATTTTTGCTTTAGTGCCTCATTCTCCTCTCTCACAGTCTGATTTAGTTAAAGAGAAATAAAACAGTCAATGAAACTCAGAGCCTCTTATGCTGATGTCAGTCAACTGTGATTTTGGCAGGGGAGAAGAAAGTGACACCTTTAGTTCCTCTTCCTTGTTGGCCACTTCGATGAGCCCCTTCTCGAGTAGGCTCTCTACAGTTCTCATGTTCTCCTCTTTTTCCTGGACACTGGAAGGAGAGAAGAGGTGTGTTAAGTGGAAATCTAAAATGATCATTTGACTACAAAGCATGGTCATAGTTTCACAATTAGTTTTCCAGCAGGTAGGTTTTTATTTGTACACACCTCCTTTGGATCTGGTCGAAAGCCACCAGGGAGGCAGTCTGCATGGGTAGAGCGTCAAAGGACAGATGGTGTGGGTCAAACACGGGAACATTGACAAACACAATTAAGGTACACACCTGATCAGCAATCTGTGCCCGCAGACTCTGAATCTCTGCCTTCAGTGAGATGTTGTCATTGTGCAAAGCCTGTGCAATGTAATTCAAACAATATGAAATTGGGTGACTAATGACAAATAAGATTGCAAAATTTTCCGCAAGTGCTGCTAGACCTGCATGTTAGTTTCTCTACTGGCTCCACTGCTCCGTTCAGCATTCAAAGAATCCTCCAGGCTCTTTCTTTGTAACTCCTTATCAGCCAGTCTGGATGAAATGGGGAAGTACATGGATATATGATCTCGCATTGAGGAAATTGAATACAACTAAATCTGCCAAAGTAAAAGCAACATGGTCTCACAGCTTTTGTAGCTCCTCAATATGGGAGACGTGACTGGCCTAAATTTTGAAAAGACAAAAATCTCATTAGCCTAATTACACTCTCAGCTATAGGATAACTATGATGGGCTAAAGTACAAGTGAGCTTGTATTACCTGTGTTGAGATCTGGGCATGCAGGTTCTCATTTTGTGCTTGCAGTGTTTCCTTTTGGGCCTGGAGACCTTTGTTTTCATTCATGAGCTCCTGTGGAAGACATTGCTATGAAAAGGCAAACATCCGTTGTGCACTGTTATCACGTAATCAACACGGGGGAACGCAAGCCTGCATTAGTAGAGAAGACTTCATATGTACATTTAATACAACTAACTTTGTCAATAAGAGAGTCAATCTCCTTCACCAGGCTAGATTTTCTTCTTTCAAAGCTTGATTTTGGGTGACTCACCTGGGCGCGAGCCTGCATGGAATCATCAGGGATACTGTGCTGGGACACTTCCAGCAGCTCCATCACTCTCTGCTCCATTCTCTCCTTAGAGACCATGGCTTCAGTCAGGCTGCTATGCAGGGTCTGAAGCTCTTTATTCTTATTATTCATCTCATTCTCCACTGTCAACAGCTGACTGTGAAGTTCTGCACCCACCCCGCACGAACTACATTAGTATTTTTTTTTTAATATGCCCGAAATTTTCTTAAATATGGCTGATGTGAGCGACATGACTTCTCACCTTGCTTTGAGGCTTGAAGTTTTTCTCGCTCTGCATTGACACTATGGAGGAAGTTTTGCAGTTCCTCCCAGCGTCGCTTAGCATCTTGTAGTTGGGCCTGGGGATTTAAAAAAAAATTAAAAAAGCAAAATGCTCCATAATTTAAACAGAAAACAATAACAAACTGGAATAAATATATAGAAAAAATGATTGAATTTTTTAACACGAGAGAGATTATTGTCCCAATACTCCAACACAATAACATTCCATTATCTTTATATTGTCCAAAGATGAGAAAACCATTCGGAACTCTTGCTCTAACTTGTAGTTTCTTAGTCCATACAGAGCAATAGTGAAGGTAACACAGCCTGACCGCAAAACACAGGAAAGGCTAGTCTACGTGTCAAACAGGATGTTGGTGTTATTACATGGACAAAACCATCTAACATCCCAGCGTCCAAAGGCAACAACCCTCCCTAAATGTGTTCTGGTTCCCACACCCTACCTCTGGAATTCCACTACAACCTCCTCCCATTCCCTCACCAATAAATCCACACCCAGGAAAGACATACAATGCTTGGCGGTAAGCTGAGGAGCTTTGTGCTTTTGTGAGACAGACAAGGGGAGAAAAAGATAAACACACACACACGCGCCCCTATATATATATATATCTCTATCCATCTCTCTCCACACACACGCACAAGGTGCATCTTTTTTCAGCATACCTCCAGCTGAGACACGTTCTGCTTGTAGCCGACCTCCAGCGACTTCCTCTGGTGCTCCTCCTGCTGCAGCTTGGCATTGTTGTCCGCCAACTCTATCATCAGCGCCGCATAATCAGAGCGCAGTTTGTTCATCTCGGCTGTATTCCTGTCAAGCAACACAAACAAAAGCGCACGTGGCACAAATTATATGAACATTTTATAGTAGCAATGTCGTGGTTGAAGAGCTGAGTGGCTCCGGTATGCCACTCACTTGCTCTCCATTTGGTTGGTGGCTGTGCTGACTGCATCTCGCAGGATGCCATTTTCCTGCTGTAGGCGGGTTATTTGGCCGTCTAGCTGCTCCCTCACCTGCTGGAACTGCACAACGTGAAACATACATTTGATACTCCGAATAACTTCAACAATCTCGATCTTATGTAGATTAATTGTATGTACAGCTCATAGCGTCATCATGCCTATACTTGCGCGCTCGTTGCTGTGATAATGTGAGCAAACAACTTTAGTGTCACTGGGGGGAGGCAGGGGAACTGGATGTGTTGTGCCCTCTAAATATGACTTTGTGTTTCATGTCCTCCAAATATGACTACCCAGATTAAAAGCAACACAGAGTTAAGGAGTTGAGACCCAGTTTAAAAGCAATAGGGTTAAGGAGTTGAGTGGTGAGTTTGGACCCTACTCACTGTTGGGAACATAATTGGTAAAGTACTGATTTATCTTATCTAACATTTACATAGAAACATGTGAGCTAATTTGCCCCTAAGAGACATGTAGCAGTGCAACCCTGAAGTTGGTCACCAGAGAAATGGGGGTCGCATTGCACATTAAACTTACCTCAACATTTTTGTTTTCGCTCTCAATTCTGCTTTTGGTAAATTTAACAGTTTACTAGTAACAGTTTCGAAATATATTTAACACTCTTGAGTCCTGATTGTAATAACCGCAGTAATAGGACAACCTGGAAATGAATTTCTTGTTTTAATGGCTTCATAAATGTCACACAACCACCTTGATTTGCATGGTCTGGAGCTCCTGGTAGCTTCCTTGTGCCTTGGCCTGCATGCTGCTCAGTTCTTTCTCCATTGCTGAACACTGCTCTCGCAGCATGGCTTCCACCCGACTTGTCTTCTGCTTAGAAATCTGGAGCTCCTGAAGCACAGTGCCAAGACAGCAAGAAATTAACAGCTAGAACCAAGTACGGTATATCAATCTCAGTTTTTTCTTGTGTGTGTGTGTGTGTGTACCATAATATTAAAGTAATGTAAGGAATACTTGATTTACTTTTTGATTGGTCCCCCCCCCAGCCCCAAATTTTATTATTTGTCTATTCTTTTCTGTCTCATGGCAGTTTAATATCCAAACACAAAAGTTGGGAGGCAGAAATGCTAACCACTTGTGCAGCATGCAGCAGAGATGGCTAGATTGAAGGCCATGACAAACAATGGCTGTTTTTTAACTATCCCCAAAGGCAACGGAGCGATACAGAGAGATTCATCTCATGAGGGGAATTAGTTTTGCTAGCTTTATAAAGTCAAACCTTTCCTCGTAACTAAGAGGACAAAGAGGAGTTGGCTTAAATCCTGCCCCCAAGCATACAATTTTGAAACGGTATATTAGGTCCACCGCAAAAAAAAATTACTGGTATACACAAAAAAAAAACATTACGGTACCGAATCCTTTTTGAAAGCTATAACTGCTCAGTTTTGGTACTGGTAGTTGGTGCAACACTATATCAACACCACAGTTGCTCTTCACAAATCAGTTTCACAGGTGTAAGAATACAAATTATTATCCATGATGGGTGTTCTAAGAGATGGAGCGTGGGGATGTGAACCTGGCTGAGTTGTTTGACTTTATCCTTCGCAATGGATGCCTCCTCTTGTAATGTGGTTAGGAGACGCCCTTGTTCCTGAATAGCTGGATCAGATTTAGCAACAGACTAGTTGGGGAAACACAGCATGAAAAAAAACTTTAGTCAGGTTTCCCTCGCATTTTGATACTTCAAATCCAGCATTTGTTGATTGTCTCACTTTGTGCCAGGCATCGACGGCACTTGGGCTCTTCTCTTGGAGGACAGCAATCAAACTGGCAGCCTCAGCTTCAGACAGGGTGATCGAGGACAGACCTGAAAGCAGCTCCTTGAGCTTCACCTCCTTGTTCTCTGCAAATCCATCAGATAAAAATAAACAATATATGCAGTAGTTATACACCTTAGCTTGTAAAGTTTGTTTTTCCTGCTCCAACCTTTGTCGGTTTCATTCTTCTGTTTCTTTCCTTTAGATGGTACATCATTGTTGTGGGCAGTCTGGTGGTTGGTAGAAGCTCCTGTGTCTGTCAAAACATGGGACTCCTCAACTGAATGGGCGAGGGAAAATAAAACAAGACAAAAAAAAAAAAAAACGACATTGACTGCAATGTTCAGAACTCAGTATGGGCACTTGATACCAAGAAACCTTTGTGCATAGTAAGTGTATCATCAGTACCAGGCTCAGTCTTCTGTCTTTTGCTGCCCTTCTTTCCACTGGGAGCACTTGGAGTTGCATTGGAGAGAACTTTGGATTCAGCCACATGAGGAGTTTCCTGCTGAACTGGTGCCTGCTCTACTTTAAGTAGCGCTGGCTGCTGGTCATTCGCTGAAAAGGCAGAGTAATTGACTTGTAGGCAATTAGACGTAGAATATTTGAACTGAATCACAACATGATTACGTATGATTAGAAATTGAAGTGAATCAAAAGCCTGCAACAACCATTATAATTTGAATGAACTTCTGCGCGGTAATTATGTTAATTGAGTGGGTGGGGAAAATGATTAAGTGCTTAACTTTTTGTGGGCATGTTGAAATGGCACATTGTTTATGTAACTGGAGTACGTTTGACCCATCCTAGTTCCCAGACTGTGGCTACAGTATTTTCAATAAGGGTAAAACCTTTTCTACATCTGTGTGAAACTGCTCTTGTGGCAACCAACCTGCCTCCAACTTTTGCTTCTTTTTCTCCTTCTTCTTAGAAGTCTGCGGGGGAGTCTGACTCACAGGAGCTGCCTGGGTAACTTGAACCTGGACCTCAACCTGTGGAGAAGGTGGCCTGGGCTGTTTGCTGTAAACATGAGGTGGCTCTCGTTTGTGTCCCATCAGCTTGGAGTCATTTACTTCTGGCTCTTCGGGTGGAGATGTTGCTGCAGCTATAACGGCTGCTGCTGCAGTGGCGGCAGCAACAGCAGCCTTTGCAGCTTTCTTCTCCTTTTTCTTTCTCTCCCTCAAACTAGCAGAAGCCTCGGTTGATGCTGGAACTGGTACACATGTAGAAGGTGCTGGTGGAAGAGGATCTGCTGCAGGCTTGGCCACTGATTTCTCAACCGACTCCAGGGTGGATCTGTGGGCACCATCAGCTGCCTCGAAGTCACCCTGATCCTCTTCAGACTCTCCTCCGCCACCTCCTCCACCTGCCACACTTGTACTCTCCTTCTTCTTACTCTTCTTCTTTTCATTCTTCTTGCGAGCATCTGGCTTGGATGGCGGTAACTTCAGGTCACGTTTCTGCCGGGCCAGCACCTCATCGTAGGAGGTTTCCTTTGTGAAGAGCATGAAGAAGAGGAAGAGGAGGGCAACAACCAGTAATGGGACCAGGATGAGCAGGTATTGGGAGTCGTAGATATCCAGTGCCATTCTACATAAAAAAAGAATAGATATAGAATAACTGAAAATATATCATGGTATATGGTAAACATGACATCAAATGGCCTATATCGCGATGGAAGATTAGTTTCCATATCGCCCAGCACCGGTTGAAATTGCCGTTTTAGTAGCAGTTCCATCGCATTCAAGTGAGCCACTGCACTCATGCACCATTGTTTTTCAAGGCCTGTGGGTATTCATTGTCATGCCGACTGGTAAGTAAGAGTGTTGTGACAAGGTGAATGCAAACTTATACTCAAACAGCCTCAAAGCTGAAGAGAAACACAGGACCCCATAAAGGCATTTCCACTCTTTGAAGCAGCACTTCATCACAAAGGTGCAGAATTACACTGTGCGGCTTCAGAAATAGGATCTTACACAAAGATTTTACTCCTTGATGAATCAGGAGCCTATGTCGTTATCTTACATCCACTCTAAGAACGGTAACTTGCATTTTAAAGAAAATTAGTTGTTAATACATTTAGAACATCAAAAGTGTGACCCTGGAAATGACAATTTCCTATAAGACATATGTTCCGATTATGGAACAAATAGGTAGTGAAAATCAGCCAAAAGGTTACTTGCAACTGGGTCGAGAAAGATTCTGCAATAACTTATGCTACATGTGACAATCACTGCACAAGTAGACAAAAGTAGTCAAAATGGTTAAATTGCTGAGAATGACATTACAGCAGACAACTGACAAATGTTGGGAGTTAAAAGCAGCAGTTAGAACAGTAAGGAAGCAAAAGAGCATTATCAGTAATATGTGATGGACCAAAGTGCAACATAGTTGTGGTGGGAAAATATTAACAGAGTATTACAACTTTGGACCTACCACAATGGCTACAAAGAAGAACTAATGGTCATTCAATTAAAAAAAAATGTTTGATATGGCGTCTACATTTTCAACATGTTCAAAATTTCTTTTGGTCAAGAAGAACCTGTTTGCGACCCAAAGAATGTTCTCTATCACTGATGAAAAAGCATCATTCACTATGCTCTCAAAGACTCGTGAGCATTCGCCGCACAGTGAGATATGGCCAGTTTATCACAAGTCCTGTCGCATTTAAAAACGTCTTGCCACGCTGTTGGCAGAACTAGAAGAAGCTGAGCCTGTGGCAAAAAAGAGCAAGACTGAAGAAAAAGAGCAAGACTGAAGAAATGACCGAGTACACTTTGTACATGCGCTGCTTCATTTAGTGGACAAAGCGCACATGGAACTTTCTGCTTGCGTTAGGTACAACAAACCACTGGAGAATAATCAGTGTGTGAATGAAAATTGAGAATCATTTTTGTTGGAATGGGGGCCCAACTCTTTAACTGTATTCACATTAGTCAGGCAACAACGTACGTTTACCTTTTTCTGAGCAGTTCATACGTGACGTGCAATGGGACTATTGCTGGTGGTATGTACCGGTAATAATAATTTCAGCCCATACCTAATATACAGTATTGTGAAACAATTCAATATTTTTATCTTAATCTGCATTAATATTGCTCCTACCATTATGTACCAGGTTTTCTTTTTTGGCATATATTGTGTGATGCGGTTACCATGCTGTGGGAAGTATTGTAATGGGGTTGAAATAGAAATTAAGAGTTTGGCTGAATCCTATGTCTGCTTTAAGGTGAATAGGACTGTTTCCAACATCTTAACCAATTGGGACCAATCTTAATAGGCACTAATACGTATCTGAGCTTTTGAGATTGCTCATCGCCTCACCATCTGAAGTGACAAGACTTCAGAAAGTAGTGAAACATGCAATTTTATGTTGTTTCTCGTACTTGTTTATATCAACCTCAGATGCCGCTACATTATTTAATTATAACATTATTAAGCAGGATTTGTTTGAAGCTGCAACAACAGGTATACCTACAAACAAAAAGCTGTAAGTTATCCGTATCGGAACGGTTTGCAGAAGCAAGAAATTGTTGGTATCAGTGGGAAAAAAAACAAAAACTTATTGTGCATCTATACAACAGCAAACCAATCAGTGGGAGCGCTCCAAACCAACACTTCAGGAGCAAGACTTGACATGTCATCAAACAATACCATGAGTCGGGAACAAGCAAGTGGTGAGAAAAAAAAAGCAATACAAGAGAAAGGTCCTGCTTCACTTGAAGGTGGGTATGAAAAATAAAAAACAAAAACAAAAAAAACTGTGGCGTTAAATACAATGTGGCCAGTACATTCGTTCCAGGAAGCCTATGCATTTATGTTGCTCCTGTCAATACTAATAGTAGTAGTAGTGTTGGTAATAGAAGGCTTGTGTTTGCATAATAGCCTATAAGAATAAAGTGGTGTAATAGCAACTGCAGCAGTTTATTATTAACCTATATTAGTTTGCCTTCCGTATTGTGATAACTTTCATTTTCAGTTGCCTGAGTGGAGCTTTTCAAAAAAATTAAGCAGATCAAGACTTACCTTTGTTTGCCAATGGCACAAGAGTGCTCAAATGGCTCGGCGATCCTGAGTATCACTGATGATAAGATTGCACCGCATTTGTCATACAGTGACCTAATTAATAGGGGATTTTGCATGCCCCCCACTCCCAACCGCAAAAATGCAGAAGTGTCGCGCCGTAAAAAGGCACACTTGCACGTTCACTTTAGATTTGTGTATGCATTTGTTTTGAAGCTCTTTAATATATACATATCCATAAAATGCAGGTAGATTTTTTTAATTCAGCCTTTTACTGATAAAAGTTTCCAAATGGCATGTTGTGGTATGGTCATGTGACGCATTTGTGATGGGGAGAGCTGGGTGGGGTGGCTCCAAGTAAGATTTAGCTTGGGTCTCAATTTGGTCATGGGCGGCAACATCGCAGGTATTTTAAGAATGACGTCCAACATGTCCGCCATAGAAAAGGACTACTGGTGCCCAATGAGTGTGCCCATGAGTGCAATTCGACCTTGCTTAAGTGATAACATAAACGAATCTCAGCTGTTCCATCACAGACTCGGACTACCTATAGATTCGAACCGATGCAATCTCGCGAGCTAACTTCTGCCAAGCGTGATTGGCAGGTACAGTGGCCAAATGGGCCGTGAAGGCCAATGGAAGTCAATCAGACTCGGCGACTCGATAGTTTCAAGTAGTTCGATGACCGCATTCACACTTTTTAAAGCTCATACGCAAGGACTGCGGTGTGAAAGGCTCCGCTAACCAATGGCGTTGGAGGCTAACGTGCTAGCCAAGAGCACTAGCCGGCTTGCCCATGACTGACTCCAAGTCTTGGGCCATTATAGTGACCGGAAAGGCGTTGACAAAGACGAAGACTTTCTCAGACATTAGGCGGACTGCATTTGTAGACAACGGGTTCGGCTCAGCCACTGTCTCAACCTCGTCCTCCTCTCCTGAAATCTCTGACCCGGTGGTCTGCTCCCTTCTGCCGCTTCTGTGCTAAGGGCCGTTCCCAGGCCCAAGTAAACTAGCTTTGCTATAGCCAAGCCCTGACACACGACTCACATGCAATTAAATAAATACACGAACGTGAACGAATTCGTCGAAACTTACTTGTGGGTTGAATGGACTGTTGACTTAGTAGTGAAACGGCGTTGTTGTTGATGGACTCCCGCAGCCTCCTCCTCACTCCCCAGAGCAGCCTGGCTAAGTTCAGACGCTCTCCTCTCACTACACTCAACAGTCTTCCGTTCAATGGGCAGGTCAAACTCTTCAGGGGACGCTTGCTTTCATCCCGAGACGCACCGGACGGAGCCGCTGCGTATTCTTAACATTTTCAACAGGCAGCACCGAGCGGCAGAGACACCTTGTGCTTTCAATCGTGTGAACGTCAACGTCTAAGAGGCGGTGTTGCATTATGTCGCCACAGATTCTTAATGACGTCTTTGTCAAAGTTTAAACAATGTCTATCAGTGTCCATGAAAATGAAGAAAAACAAGCAAAAATGTACGTATCTGTGAAAACGTCTTAATTATACGTGACCGGATGAATAGTGGTGTAACGCTTCCTTCAGTTTTGATATACATTACTCACAAAAAGTTAGGGGTACAGTACTCTCCTTTTGGTGCAAATTTCAGAATAAACCTTACATGTACTATAACCTTTACATATGAACTTGTGTTGTTATATTACCGGATTTTATAATTGTTCTGTAAAGCACATTGTTTCAGTTTCAGCTGTTGTGAAAGTGCTACATAAATAATGATGTATTGTATTGAACCGTTACATGACACGACGTATGTTGGGGCCTGATCTGATATGATGGGACATGGGTAATGAAAAATAATAGCAATTCATTTTATTCATCAACTTTAGAGGGACTCAAGGACAAGTACCAGAATTTAATGAGATGATTGAAACATACAAATAAAGCGTGTATAAAATGATATAAACTGCAACAAAATATTGTATCCATGTACATGTGCCCTAAATAAAAATGGATGAAAATCACAAGAATACTTACATTCTATTTTCTTATGTGTTCGTTGTCTGGGTAACAAGGTGTCTGAATTTAAAATGTATAGTTTTCCTGAATGTTGTGAATGCTCTATTTTAGTGGTAAATGTTTCAATTTCTCTCCACCAGATTTTTATTGTACATTTGTGGCAAATAAAAGTCAAGGAAGTGCATCCTTGTCTAAATAAACTTAAGACACCAGCCTTTTACTTTCTTACTTAATGCTTATCCGGACAGTCATTCCTCCTAAGATTTGATTCCTCTTTTAGGTGTCAGAGGATGCTGGCAGCCCAATAGCCTCCAGCTCTGCCTCATACTGCTTCCTTAGGCCCTTGAGATACATGCGTAGGCTATCTGGGTCCAGTCTGGAGTTTCTGGCAGTCTGCAGGAGGCGGGTGGCCAAGCGGTGTAAAGCGCGCTGCCTCTCTGTTTCTGGATCACTCTTACGCTTGGCCTTGGGATGAATGTCCAAAACACATTTTACTTGGACAGAAACATTTGAAGGGAATTTGTGATGCTCTTTGAACACCAGGGGAGCATATTGCATGATTTACTTTTTGCACGCATTACTGGACATACAGGACTAAAATATACTTTCCAGGACAAGTGAATGAAGCCTACCAAAAGCTGCTTGCTGACTTTGGAGGCAATTGTCTTTGCTTCCTGGATTATGCTCGAAGGAAGCGAGGTCATTTCTGCCGCTTTGAGGCCTAACAGAGCAATAGTACGATTTGTTTGCGCCCTTCTGAAAAATACTTTATCACAGTGATTCACAAAACTGTTTGTTTACCGTAATGTCTTTCTTCAGAGAATCCTTGACTCAGTAAGTGTGTGTACACTATGCTCTCAGTGCCAGTGTCACGAGTGCGTGTGTGCTGAACCTGCATGTGCTGGTTGTCCACATTGGGATACAGGGATTCGAGTTGGCACAGCTCAAGGTAGTGTGTGGCAAACAGGGTGAAGGCCTACAAACATAAAAAACACCATAATACTAAAATATTTTTCTTTGTAAGCAAGTATACTGTATGTGTATAATATATACTGTAGTAGGCTCATTCAACTTATTACTGAACAAAGAAATGTCAGCGCGCTTTACCTTGAGGCTGAGGAGAAACTCACAAACTGAGTGACATATTCCAATGCCTTCTTCAGCACTGGTGCCACGGCCCAGCTCATCAATGATGATGAGGGAGCGTTCACTGACATTGTGGATTATGTATGACACCTTAAGAGGAGAAGACGTTGATTGATCAAGCAGCGGTTTCTTTTTCACAAAATCAAAAGAATGTTGAGTACCTCCTTCATTTCCAACATGAATGTGGAAGAGTTAGTTTCGAAATCGTCATCAACACCAATTCTGGTGAAAATCTGATCTGCCACACGGAAAGAAGCATACTCAGCAGGGACAAAAGAACCTGAAAAAACAAGCAAAAAAAAAAGTAGTGTCACTCAAACCTGAAATCACAGCAGCGTGTTGCTTCAAATATTGTAACGTAATTACTGACCTATTTGAGCCATGATCTGACACAGTGCCACCTGTTTGAGATATGTGGATTTCCCGCTCATATTGGGCCCTGTGATGATAACAAAGTTGCTCCCCTCGGAGACATAACAGTTGTTGGAGACAAGCTGCTGTCCGGGCATTCGCTCCAAGATGGGATGACGACCCTGTTTGATGGCTAATGTGTCTGTGAACTCTGGTCGCACTTTCAGATGACAAAACAATATATAAACACACACACACACACACACACACACACACACACACACACACACAAACACACAAAATCATGTATCAAATAGCCACAAGGGGGCACTTGAGACCAGTTGGCTTCCATCTTGAGGGGCTGTTAGAAACTCAGTCTTTTTGAATTGTCAAGATACAATGCAATTTGAATGGCCCGAAGGTTTTACAACTTGGAGTTCAAACCAAATATGGCCCAAATATTTGTGGGTCAGATCATTGCTCTCGAATTTATCTGAAAAACAAGACATAAGAATTTAACATTTCCCAATGTCACTTGCTCTGAATCCAAAAGAAGTCCAGAAAACGGATGTTGATCCATTTTGAGGAACTCCAATTTTTGCTGTGCTTTCTTCTCTCGACATGCCTCGCTCTCATTCGTCCACCAAGTGACTTTAGCCTTCCACTTTAGGGTGCACCCGCTTTTTATTTAGGCATATTAATTAAGGTTTAGTTTTATGTTTGCCAATTGGTGGTTGGCTCACCAATGGTTGCGAAAGCGCTCAATTAGAAAAGATTAAATTAATTATAAATACACCCAATGATTACATTTCAATTTGTCTTGGCTCACAATTAAAATGCACTTATTTTGCAGCCATAATGATGACACAATGATTATTATTTTTTTAATAAATATATTGCAGTTAAGAGTTAAAAATTGCCACACATTAAATTGATTTGATCTGAGCAGTCTCCTTATATCAGTTCCAAACGGCAGCTATTTTTTATTTAAGTTGCATTAATCTTTGTTTAACTTATTTGAATGCAATCTGAGAAATCAGTCGCTGAATTAAAATGACATTGCCTCTACAGTTTATAAAGAACTCTAATAGAAGCAATAACATCCTGGAATGGAGTCATTCAATTTCAGATATTTGTTGGAGGAAATTGATTTTGAAATACAAACAACAACAAATCTATGGACAAAGTAATCTGAGCACATGTTGGGAGGGGAAAAATCGAGCTGTAAATCAGCATGTGTCTGTGGACACTCAGACAACAGAGTGTCTGAACTCGCCACCTTCGGGACTGACTCGGTGAACCTCGGCCCACGAAAAAAGGGCAGAGGTCCGTCGAAGCGCCAGCTCATTGACATTTGCTAGGCACTGTAAATCAAACGTATACAGTGTGACAGTTGGACAAGACATGAGCAGTGCATCACGCTCACCATAGTCAGAGAGGGTGCAGGCATTTGCCAGGGACAGCAGCATATCCAGCATCGACACAGCATCCGACAGTTTATAGAGGCAATGGATGTGCTCACGGATAGTGCCGAGCAGTTGACATACCACCCTTGGAAAGAGACAAGTTCAGAACTGCCAATCAGTGGCTACCAACACAATATCTTTGACTGGCTAAATCAGTAAATATGTATGGGTTTTTTTTTTTTGGATGACCTGCGTGAGTCACAACCCCCCCCCCCCCCCCCCCCCCGCAAAACACAGAGGCCGCAAACGGATGGAGGGGGTTTTACTGTAACTGTGTGCACCCAATATAACAGTGTGCACACAATATAAATGTGTTTGTTCTGAGTATGAGTATGTTGCTCTACTCACACATAGGACATGTGAACAATCTCTCTCAGGGCCTCATCACAGCGGTCGTTCAACTTCACCAGATCGGCAGTGGTAAAGCTATAGTTGTCCTTGTGTTTGACCACCTGATAGGACAGATGCAGGATGCCAACAATTATGCTCAGACAATAAATATTTACGTTGCCTTATTTATGTTGGTTAATTCATGAATTTGTGAAAGGCAACAAAAATTATCATGGACATCAGGACAAACTAAAGCAAAATTAAGCAAATGACAATTACTCAGGATACTAACGGAGTAGTATAACGCCATGCAGATTATTTAATTTATTTACTAAGAAAATATTTTTACTTCAGTAAAGATAAAATTGGAACTTATATTGTCATTCTCACTGATGATACCTTCATGAACTCCGGAGGTAGTTTGCCCTCAGGCAAGAATCTTCCTTCCAGCTTCATCTGGATGAAGAAACCTCGAGCAGTGCTGAAGCTTGTGCGCATGGGAAAGCCATAGTTCTCCGCCATCTGGTTTACTAGTCCTGAGAAACAATTGCTACGCTATCAACACTTCCAAGACCATCCATGAAAAATAAGCCAGTTTTTTCCAAACTTACTTTTGTTATTTATGTGTATTTCGCACGAAAGTAAATAAGACAGTTACAAAAGACTAAGAAGTTGGGTCAGTCCACTGTTTGTACCATTCTGAAATAGATGTATTTTCCTTTTCTTAATGTATTTGCAAAAGTTGAGGACATGCAATATTTTGCACCATTCTAAAAGATCTGGCATTATAATCTGCATTTTAAAATGCCTTTATTGAGAAAGAGATCCTCATTTTGACTTGGAACAAATTTTGCCCACAGAATGAATAATTCTGGGCCCAACTGTTTGTTTTGAGGTTTTCACCTTTTACTTAAGATACACTTTTTTTCATGTGAATTATCAGATTTCAAATGAACATCCTTAGAAAGAAATAATGCATGCCTCTTATCAAATAATAATAAAGAGGTCTCCACCTGCAATGTCATCCACTATTTCGGTATAAGCTCGTCGGGCAATGTCCAGGAACTCGTTGATGTTGGGCCGCACGGCATAGCACTTCTGTGTGCGCATGTTGAGGTTCCCCTTCAGGTAGGTGGTGTCGTCATTAATGACAGTTAGGATCTGCTTCAAGATCATGTCAAACCTGAAGGTGTACACAAAACACTGTATAAGTAGAAGTACACACACACACACACACACACACAAATAACAGCACATGCAGACCTGCTGTCCTCAAGTGAAGTGCTGTATGCTTTAAGAAGAGCTGTGTTGCAGTTCTTTAACACCACCTGCATATAAAATTATCTGGTTAAAAAAGAAAAAATAAACCTAACTTTGGAGCTCTTAACTTGTGTATATCATCGGACACTAACCCTCAACTGTGGCACCAAATCCAAAGTGTGTTTCAGCTGAATGGCATGTGTAATCTTCGCTTCCGCAACCTGAAACTACAAAAATAATATAAAACAATCGATTACTACTATACATGGGCCTGTGCTCACTGAAATTATTGACACATTAAATAAGAGCATAGAAGACTATTTGGAACCTGTATGTTTACAATTAACATCACATTCATAATGAGAATGGTCTGGCAATAATGAAAAGGTTACAATTATTTCAAATTTGTATACATTGACTATGGTGAACGCCAAAATATTTTTTTAAAGATCTTATTCATTTTATTTTATCTTTTTACAATGAACAGTGGTGTCTTTATCAAAGGTCTTCTGTTATAATGCACAAACGACACCACAGTTCATATCCACTTTTCACACTTTGGTTTATACCTTGCTTCTGGGTGGGGAGTTCTGTCTCATCACTTTCATTACCATGACAAACAGGGGCTAGGCTAGGGCATAGGAGATACAAGCTATTACTCAGTGTTAGCAACTAAGCGACATTTCCGTCCCCTGTGGTGGCTATTTGGGGATTATTTGCGAATTGTGGAGACCCTGAGACTCCCTCCAAAGCAAGAAATGCTCACCTCTCCATGTCCAGAAGGCAAATGAATGGCACTTGCACAAAGCCATTGTATGCCACTATTTATACACCAATATTTGAACATTGCACAACCTACTCTATTCAATTATAATTACACAACGTTACACAAAGAATTTTATCTCGCGCAGGTAACTTTCACTCCCTCTCACAGAGAGGGGCAAAATGAACAAATACAGTTTCAATGGTGTCAATGTATGTTCTGGTCATTTCTGTGAGCTATTTTTGTTTCCTCTGCTTTGCATCTGAATGCTGTTAACTCACCGGATAATAATTTAGATACAGTTAATATGAGGACATAATAACTAATAAAAGTACTACACATACTGTCTCTTGTTTTGGGACCTGGACAAGAACAGAGAGCAGCTGGTCAATGTCAAGGAAGTGACCTATAGCTGAAGAAGAATAAGACAGGGTCAAAATGTTCAGGTAATTCTGCCAATACAATACTGTATTCAAGTTTGTTTCAAATTGTTTCTTTGGTACCATTCTTCAGTCCAAAGAAGAGCTCCTCATTCTGCAGCATTTCTTGTATCGTGTCCAAGCGAATGTTGATGGTATCCACATCTATCAGAGGCTCCAAAATATTGGAGCGTAACCTTCTGGCACCACCGGGTGTTTTTGTATAGTTAAGGACGCCTAGAAGGGTATGGTCGCTCCTGTGTACATGCACAGTAAACACTGTATACTGTGTACCCCCCCAAAAAAACTGACAATACATGCACGACATCGAAAATTATGTTTGGTCATCGTTGCTCTTACTGCACCTGTGGTCTCTGTTGTTGACAACAAGCTCCATATTAGTGGCAGACGCCGAGTCGATCATAGCCGTCTGTTCGCTTCCTTTAAAGCTCACTTTTAGCGACTTGGCAGCATACACTGAGTTCTGAATGAATTCTAAGTATTTCAGCAAAGCAGCTGCAGCTGCTAAGCAATAATATCTGCACAAATTGAGACAGTTGGTAATAAAATGGTTGTCACAGTTTAGGTCTATTTTTTATTTGTTTTGCACAGAATTGTACTCGGTGGCATACTTTGCTTGAACTTCCATCAGGACAGTGCTAAATTCTGGAGCACAGAGCTGCTGGATATATTCCAGGCCTTTCTTCTCATTAAAATATTTCCTTTGAATTGCAGTGAATGCAACACCCTGACACACAAAATAAAAATATTTGGACCAAATAGTACAATATTGACAGTTTTTATGCGACATATGTTCGTGCATTGGCACCTGGAAGTTCTCTGTGACAAGACTAAAGAGCTTTGTCCCTTTTCCCTTCTCGCAAGCAGTGTCTGGCATCAGTATTTCCATTGGAGACAAGATGTGGACCTTGGTTATGACCTTGAGACGTGTACCGGTTGGCATCTTTTTATTACAAAGACGGCAATTACTACAACAACTTTTGTGAGTGCCTAGATTACCTTGGCATATGTTCCAGTGTCCGCAAACTGAGAGAGTACAAGCTCTGGACATTTCAAGTTAAGACTGGCCATTCCAATCTCTCCCCTGGCCAACCCGCGCCCTTCAACCAAGGCTATAACCACAGTTGTACCAGAAGCCGTGGTAGAAGAGGGGCAACTTGTAACTGCAAAAAAAGAGAAATTAAAGCGAGAAAATACAACACAACCTCTAACTCAAAGTACTGCTTTGGGCCACGGTACCAGTATCAGTCACCGGTGTCCGTGCAAGGTGTGTGGCCCTCACAGAACCAGGGGTTTTCCTTCGGCTTGGCGTTCCTCCACGGTAGGAGCTGTCTGAGGTACATGCAAGGTGGGGTGGATTTGTCCTTCCTGTGTGGTGTGTCCTTTCTGACAAACCAAACCGGTAAGTAAAAGAAAAAACCGATGTATTGATTACTTGAGAAAGAAAAATCAACTGATTCATCAATTATTAAAATATCTTAGTTGCAACCCAGGCTGCAGACAAAATGACAACCAGAACCTCAGAACTGTGAGGCAGACTAACAATTCACCGTGGTGCCCCAATACAAAACCGGACAATACATCATTGTGGTCTTTTAGTCTGGCTCGGATTTTAGTAACTGTTACAACAAAGGTAACATTAGTCTACCTAACATGTTGTGCGACCTTGAACTAAAAACTTAACGCTACAGTTACCCGGGGCAGGGCGAGGAAGTGATGGACCACTGCTGGAGTGACTACTCCCTTCTTCCAGACTTTGACAGGACAAACCAGGGCAGGCGGATACCAGATTACAAGAAGTGGTTCTATTAACAAGGCTTCTTTCAGCTGGAGATACCTCACAAGTATGGCCACTTTCGCAAGTATCACTTGTGGCAATCTCTTCTGTGCTGCTACGAAACATTGCAAAAGCAATAAGTCCACACTATATGAAGTCTGTTTTCCAAGTCAGTGGTACCACTTAAGTCTTAAATTGGGTAAAAAGGTTAATATAACAACAAAGACGGCGGGGAGAAGCTGATGCTAGCTAAGAAGCAACCAACTTTCTGGCGCGACCGACGCACGCCTGCCCGCCCTCTCGCCTCTTCCACTCGTTTCACGCAAGGTTGGAAATATTATCGCTGACATGTTCTAAAGTTTTTATTGGCGGATTTAATACCAACCACCTGCCTGAACTCAGCATTCGTGCGCGACAACATACTTTAATAGTATGAAAGAAAATATTATTTTAATCTGAGCCGGTGAACTTCCGTTTCCGCTTGGGTTTATCCAACATGGCGCTGCAGGGAGAGGACAACAACTATTTTGTGAGACAAATCGAGAAAAACGACGGTTCTCTCTTGACAGTGTGCCAATGTTACATGGGGGACGTGGGCTGCGTGGTGTGGGATGCGGCCATCGTTCTCGCAAAATATTTAGAAACAAAACAATTTTACGATCCGTCCTCAGGAGTGAATTTATGGGCTGGCCAAAGAGTGGTGGAGCTCGGAGCTGGAACAGGGGTCGTTGGTTTGATGGCAGCAACATTGGGGTGAGTAGCATATATACATATGGAGTAAATGTGTTTTTCATATAAAAAATTCCCATTTATGTACACATCGGATGATTTTGCCCTATGATGCCCTATGAACTGTTGTCAACCAAAGACCTCCTGTAGTATCATGAACCGTGGATAGTGGCCGCTTCGGTATTGGCTTACCCAATTAATGTCTTTTAATTCCTGGTTCACTGTCTTGACTCCCGTAGGGCTAATGTTAATGTGACAGACTTAGAAGATTTGCAGACCCTCCTGAAAGTGAACATTCAAGGCAATCGGGCTCTCATCAGTGGTGGATCCATAACTAACAAGGTACTGAAATGGTTTGTACTATTTTTTTTTCATATTTACATGCTTGATTGTAGGTGATTGTCTGTGTTTCGGTACTTACATTTAAAGTATGAGGTGTTCTTTTGCGCAGGGGTGAAGATGTATCTGGTTTCCTTCCACATCCAAACTATGTCCTTATGGCGGATTGCATTTATTACAAACAGGTATTGTTACAGATAGAAGTCTAAATTTACATTTTGCATATTTTTATCATATCCACATGCAGCATTGCACTAAACGTCTTCTCAAATGCTTTCATTTATTCCCACCTAGTCAGTTACCCCGTTGGTGGAAACATTGAAGCTGCTCAGTGGACCAGAGACCTGCATCATTTGTTGCTATGAGCAACGCACTGAGGGCATCAACCCAAAAGTAGAAAAGCAGTTTTTTGAGGTAAGAGCCATGTCAGCCATGTCATGTAAGAGCCATGTCATGTAAATATAAATGCATGAATATGTAACAAATCCAGTATTGGGTCTTGGCACTCAATGGCTCATGTCCTTTATTATTTCATCCTTTAGTTGCTGCAACAAAGCTTCAACTGTGAAGAAATCCCTTTGAGCAAACACGATAGTGAGTTTAGCAGTCCAGACATTCACATCCTACATTTTAAGAAAAAAGTTTGAGTTTGTATGTAAATAGATTGTTTCTTTGGCCTAATACAACCTGGATTGATTGCCAGCCAAGCTCAGAGCTCACAAAGAAAAATAATTATATTACGGTATGTGTCTGAATGTGTTACTGCAGTGTTTGCTTGTCAATATTCATTGTTTGAAGGAATTTCACTCCCACTTGATGCTAATTTTTTATTACCGGGTGAATGAAATTCCCTATTAACTGCTCTCATTAGCACAGGCGATGTTTGTAAAATGGAATATGTCTTGTATTTAAATATACAATGTGTGGAAATGGTTTTCTAATGTTTTTTCTAATGAATTTTTATATCACCTCCAACTGAGGTGTAATGAAAAAGCTTAAGGCAAGCTCAGTGAACGCAGACTAACACTCGTGACACGCTTGATGCTCAAGCAAAACGGCGCTTTCAGCGTGCTTTCACAATGCAGCAATGTCCAAACACATATTAAGAATTTGTCTTCCATTATAATATTTTTAGAATTGTGAGATGCCCAAATCGAAATCACAATTAAATGTCGATTAGTTGACCAGCACAAGTTCACACTCACATTCAATTAAGATCTGTCACTTGGAAAAGTCATCAATAAATATAACAGTGTTTTTCAAATGTTGGAGGATAATGGAATATACGTACTCAAAGAAAACCCACGCAAACACGGAGATATATATGTATATAACTCCACAAAAGATGCCCAGAATCTCTGTGCTGCTGTAATAGCAAATAATGTACACAATAAGCACCTATTTTGGTGTCATGTTTCTATGTGACATTATTCCATGTGTGGACGCCATGAGTTTGTAGTGGAACTAAAGCATTGCCTACTTGTAACACTAGGGGGCAATAGTTGCCATTTAAAAAGAAGTGTGGCTCCGTTTTGAATCTTAAATAAAGCTGCAGTTTCATGATGAAGCAGAGATTGTTGCTTGTTTTTTTCCCTTGATGTCATTTTAATCAGTCACATGACTGTCAATTCAACATCATGTCGAGGCTCCAGTCACGGACTAAAATGTGTCCTCCATACTGTCTTATTTATCTAAGCTTCAAGTCAGTGCTGCAAATGACAACTTTCGTGCCAATCACAGTTCTGCCAGTCTTTTTTTTCTCCATGCGAGGGGAATTCCAGCCCAAGTCCCAGATGGTACGCATGATTATGGCTCTTTTACAAGCATAAACCGTGAAGCATATCCGACTCGGCCACAGGCATGCGGGGGCACTTTCCAGTCTTTAAATGCACCTCACTGTTTACACTCATGAGCTCTGGTGCAACAATGGCCAAATAAAGCGATTAATGCGAACATTGGGCTATCACTGTGTTGTACCGGTGTGAACCTGAGTTTTAGATGAAATAAACAGTGGGGCAATAATCACAATATCTCAACGTGAACATCACCCTTACATGAAGTATGCGCACCAGGAAAATTCTGTCCTTGGATATATATCACAGTTTACAATCCATCCTTTTTCTATCGCGTTTTTCCTCATTAGAGTCTTGGATGAGTTGTTTCCAACCCTTGGGGACTTGGGCAGGAAACGGGCTGTACCCTGGCATGGTTGCCAGCCAATTACGTGCCACAAAGAGAAACAATCATTGACACCCAGTCAGTTTAGTCTTCACTTGGAATTTGGGAGGAAGTGGAAGTACCTGGAGAAAACCCACACACACTGCTCACCTGTTTTATGAAGCTGTGCCATGATTGGTTGTTACCTAAAGCCCTTAGCAAATGCGATGTCGTTGCAGTCCACAGCAAGTGCCAAAATGTGCGCCCCCCCCCTGTGATTGACAGGAACATGGGGGAATTTTACTGCTTAACTCGTACCCCACAAACACAATACCAATAAGAATGCTTTCATTTGAATAGTTGGCATGCATAAAATTTATTATTGTAAAGAAAATTTGGGGGTTGATTTGGGGCAAGCGGGATCATTTGGAGATTAAAGTGGAACGTTGCTTTTCAGTGCAGCATTCCCGCTGCCTCCCTACTGACTCTCTTATCAGTGAAATTATTTAGAAACTAAAATCTCCCTCGTGTCCTCGCCTTCATAAATATTTCCCAAAATAATTCCAACAGTGTTGCGATAGTCTTGGCTAATTTGATGAACACTGCTGGGGAACACAGTTAAATGAGGGGGTCTTACTATGAAGCGATGATGTGTGTTGTCAGTAAACATTGTTGGACATGTGTTGTACATGTTGCCTGGAGGCAGAATGGCAGCGGTTTCTGCCCACAGATGGTGCTCTTTGTGGAAAATTTGACAATTTAATCGAATAAAATGTCAGTTAACAGCCCAGTAAGCGTCGACTAAGTACGCGTCGGGTGTGCACATTCATCAATGAAATAATTGAGTTTTCCTTGATTCAGGATATCTTCTTATCACGGTCTATGGTAGTTCTTTAGATTTCAAACCACAGTCTATTTAAACAGGTTTGAGTTCCAAATACCATCTATGCTACGCACACAACATTCATTCATTCATTCATTCATCTTCCGAGCCGCTTGATCCTCACTAGGGTCGCGGGGGGTGCTGGAGCCTATCCCAGCTGTCTTCGGGCAGTAGGCAGGGGACACCCTGAATCGGTTGCCAGCCAATCGCAGGGCACACAGAAACGAACAACCATTCACACTCACATTCACACCTAGGGACAATTTAGAGTGTTCAACCAGCACCCCCCGCGACCATAGTGAGGATCAAGCGGTACGGAAGATGAATGAATGAATCAATCAGCCTGCCACGCATGTTTTTGGAATGTGGGAGGAAACCGGAGCACCCGGAGAAAACCCACGCAGGCCCGGGGAGAACATGCAAACTCCACAGAGGGAGGCCGGAGCTGGAATCGAACCCGGTACCTCTGCACTGTGAAGCGCACACAACATCCTCTGTCTATTTTGCATAGAAAAACAAAATAAAACTGCTGGGCGAGGGAGTGCGTGCGACAGTGAGCAGCAGCACCACTCTGCTGCATCACAGTCAAGTGACAAACCGAAGCCTTTGTGTCATCATCATTAGCATCATGTTTCCTGGAGCCAAGCGATATTGTGCTCCCCATATGAAGAGTCATTCTCTCAATATTAAAAGTTTGGCTTCAAAATAGAAACCTAACCGGGACAGTTAAAGATAGAAAAAGCTGTGTAAGTGCATAGAACTACACCCTTATGGATCATCTCTTGCTCTTTCACGTGCCAAAGATGACTCAACTCAAATAAATGCTCTCATGAATGCCTCACGGACACGGTCAGAGCTCCACTGGAACTCATTTGATTAGTGCGCTCACCGATTACGTAATGAAATGTGTCATTGTTAATGGCTTTGAGTGGTGTATGGCGCTAGCAAGCCTGACGGACTGAATATAATGGTTCACCTGCCACACACACACAAACACACACACACACACGCACACACACACTGGGGACCCTAAGGATGGTTTGGATGCGGCAAAGACAGCCGTGTTGCAGTTTAGTGAGTACACACAAGCACACTATAACACGTGCTTGCACATACTGTATGCGCTCCTGTTTTAAGACCCTTCTGCATTATTTCTCAAAAATATTGGGGAAACAATGCTTATTTAATCAATTGGGACGAGGCCTCTTAGTTCCCTCTAAATGATATCAGAAAATATTTATCTTACAAAACATTTTGGACAATTATATGCCTCAAACGTTCAAGGTATAATTTGGGGGAATCCTTAAAAATCCTTTCAAAAAACATCCAACATGCATTTTCCATGAAAAAAAACGGGAAATGTGTGGAACACCCCGCACCCCACACACACATTTTTAAGAATATTTAAAAGCTAGTGAACAAAAATCCTTGAATACGCAAATCCGCGGGTGCTGAACTGCAAGTAGCTGAGTGATGAGACGGTTTAGGAAGCCAAAATGAGATTCCCCTTGCAGATGCCATTTGCACTTTGTGCTGTGTGTGTAACCTCTCGGTCGAATACATCGGACATACAAAAGATTGACTTTTTTTTTTTACTGAATGCTCTTTAAGTCCACTGAATTGACTGTACTGTGTGTGTGGCCTCTTTTTCACAGCAAGACTGATAATACTTGTCTGTGACGTCCTTGACTGTGTGTGTTTGTGTGTGTGTGTGTGTGTGTGTGTTTTACAACTGAATAAACACAATTCAGGGACTAACCAGTTAAACTATGTGGACAAATGTCATGTTTTTACATGAATAGAATCTGTGATGCTTAAGGATTGAATGTGGCTGCTTTTTAAAGAGAAGAAAAGTCTACAATTATAGACGTGTTATGATGACTATGATTACTGACCTGAAGCATGTAATTAACGCTCGTACAAACACTTCCAGCTATCCATTAGAATCCAAATTGGTTATGTCAAACAGAAATCCAACAAGGTATGATCATTTTCTACTCTGGTGAATTCGTAATACAAGATTACAAGTAACGTTCTGAAAGAGATATGAAAGGAATGCGTTTTGGTCCATTGCGCAAAGACCACCCTTTCACACTGGTTAAAAAGTAAAATAAATCTATGCTCAAGATGCACGTTGAGCAAATATTGAGAAAAAATTGGACTATGTTCATATTTTAACTGTGACATTGAGTATCGGGCACCTGAAACAACTTTCAGCTGCCAGAAGTTGTTACCGGTACTTACAGCTCCCATGAAAAGAAGATAAACGTTCAGGCTTGCTAACCAAACCAAAGAGCCATTTTTTCTGTCCTTGGGGATATAGGCTGTCTGAATAATCATTACCTTTGTAAACTGTAGTAGGGTGGGCGTTCTCTGCTGAAATCTTGACATAAATGCACCAGGATAATAACATGCTTTGGCTCTGTGCTTGAACATTACAAATCCTGCAGTTATACATCAAGTCAGAAATAACTTTAGGGGAGACCAGGTACAGTTATAACACAGGTCACTTACTCCAATCAGGAACAAGTTCGGAATCCCATGATCGACTCTGCATATGCTCACTTTTGCTCTATGTGAAAAATCTGTGTCTTGAAGCAGAGGTTGCAAAATGTGAAAGTGAAAAGTATGTTTTGAGGTAAGAAAATTATTCTCTTTGCGATAATTATTTTTGTACTGACATAGCCTGCTTTGTAGTTGAAATCATCAAATGTACAGTATATTATGTTGCTTAACTGTCTGCTTAGCTAGCTTTCAGATTGTTTGCGGTAATGTATTAGCAATTAGCTGTAAGCTAAGCAAGCTCACTGCTTAATGCACTTTGTTTTGGTCAGAAACCGAGATGCAGTGTTTTTAATGAGCTGCAGCTGTTTGATGCTTATGGGTTGTTTTTTTTGTTGAACGCCAGTCAGAAGACTGTTAAACTGGGTTAAAAGAGCCCCCCCACCCCCTTTCAAATTTCAATGCAATGAAAATAAGAGGAGTTTTTTTGAAAGGGGAAGCAAGATTGCCCAGGAGAAGGGATTAAGAGTGGGAGAAACTTTCAGCAGCTCTTCCTCTTTACTTTTAGCATTGAGGAACTCAGTGGAAACTTGTGGTCCGCTCTTTCATTTTGGTGGCACTGAGAGCACCAGCAGCAGACGTCCCATCAGGCCATTGTCATAGTAACTGAACCAATAAACAGGCATTGTGGTCAACCCAAAACAAAACTGGATTGGAAATTTAACTAGAGCAGTTAAATTGGGTGGAATGGAAGAGGCATGAATTAGGAAAAAATAGATCACATTTGGAACAAAATGCCTCATTCTGTCTTGCCTGTCAATGACAAAAAGCATGAGACTTATTTCACGATGGCTAACCTTTCCTCTCAAGAAGTGGAAGGCATTCCTGTCACCCAGGGAATTGGAAAAAAATGCCGGGAAACTCATCTCTAGAGTTGTATAAAAGTTACTTGCAGTCTCTGTCCTCCCACTGAGGGTCCTGATTGTGTTGCCAATAAAGCAGCTGTTTACACAACACACTTTTCATTCAAAAATGGATTTAAAAAAATGTGGTTTGGGCTTTGGGTCATTTTTGAGCTCGAAACTGTTTTTAATCTAAAAACAGATTTAAAAAATAACTTGTTTGGGTTGTTTACATGACAAGGGACTTTTGTTGCAGCTTGAAAACACCTCAAAAAGGAAGTCCAAAAAGTGCACTTGTAAGTCTTAGTTCCGAAAACAGTTTATGAAAATGTATAAAATGCACGCGCATGGTCAGTGGAGGATAGACCAAAATATGATCAGTATACATGTACCACATGACTACAACTCTCACCCGCACGCAGGCACAGCTTTGAGCCACATCAATATGACATTTATGTGGTTTGTGTGTATGCACAAGTGGGCAATTTCAAGTTTTCACTGAACCCGACATGAATGGTTTTGTAATGTGGGAGGAAGCTACAGTACAGAGAAAACCGAAGCCAGTACAAAAAGAGAATGCAAACTTCAAACAGGAGGGCTCGATCCCAAATCTCAGCACTCTAAGGCACACTTGCCAATCATTCCTTCACCCTGTTGCCCACACTGAAATCAGTCCAAACAAAACAAGAACAACAGCCCAGGCTTCCATTGTAGCGTGGAGCGCAAAGACAAGCAATTGGTGTCCGAATAATTGTCCACTCACACAAAGTCATCTGGGATCGGCTCCAGCTCATACGCGACCAAAATGTGCTGCATCTTTGCGAAGCGCATTGAGTTGCCTTGTGTATGAAATATGCTATACGGTATAAAGGCTTAGGCTGCCTTGCCTCATGACGATAAGCAGGATAAAAATGGAGGGATGGATAATGCATATTTTGTTTGTCAATGCAAGCAACAGAGATCTTGCCGTTTACCTGCTAAGAAGAACAATTAAATACTCTTCCATTAGCTGGCAGAAGGTGGAATTAACCTGTGTATCCACTTGTTGCCATTCAGGCAACAGAATAATAGCTTTGTATTCAACGAAGCAAAATTTTGACATTTGTGAGGACACAGATGTGAATATGGTCTGTTTGCAGATTCAGCTGAATCTTTTTAAATAGCACTGACGAAAATCAACCAAGTATCTTTGATGTGATGTGTTAATATGATGCATTAGCACAAGACATAAGGAGGAGAAGGAAATGACTATTCAACAGCAGCAGCCTAAGCTGCAATAATTTAATGAGGTCAGCAGTGATGAGGGAAATGAAACCCCCAAAGAATGCTCACTTCTTGTAACTCCTGTTAGGCCGTTTTAACGCTGCATGAAACTGCAGATCACTGTCAGGCCTCAAAATAATATTCCCTCCTCATGCCTGGAAGAAATCAATCAAGTCATCCCTTGAAAGTGAATGCTTTGTGCAAATATTTTTAACCATTGGAGGCTGCTGACTAGTGACTTGTACAGCATTGTCAGTTTTACAACAAGTTTTAGCATTTTAAGACTTGAAGCCAAAATACTTCACATTTGGAGCAGGAATCACAGATTAACTTCAGACTCAATATTATATTGACAATGAACCAATCACATTCACGCTCACTGTTAAATGGGAGTCAGCATCAATGACATTTTAGTTAATAAAAATAAATAACTTATAAACTGAAAACAAAAATTTCCTGAATGAAATAAAAGCAAAACAAAAATGTTTTTATAAAACCTAAAGTTCACATTTACAAAATAAACAATAAATCAAAACAAAAATGTTTTTATAAAACCAAAACTAAAACTATAGTTTACATTCACAGAATGAACAATCACTCCCAGTGACCCATAGCTTGTGCTGTAAGATGTTGCAAACAAAAATGTCAGAAAATGCTGATGAAAACATCAGAATTTTATTTGGCGCTACAAGAGACACTTAAAAAATTGTCGCAGGTGCGTGCCAAGTCCACTCCCATTTTACAAACGTTTCAATGGGTGTGGTTAATTCTGAACACAGCCACACCCTCAGATGGGTGTGCACTCATGGAACCACATTATCTTGGCCGTTTTAAATATTTAATTTCTCATCAAATAAGTAGAACAAGTTAGTTACCTTTAATGGTTGACATTTTATTGTCCTCACCTCCCCCGCAAAGAAATGACACCTCAAGAGCGGTCTGTAGACTTTTTGAATCCACTATACTTTTGTTGCAATTCGCAAAGACTATGGGGTAAATCCATCCATCCATTTCCTGATCCGTTTGTCCTCACAAGGGTCGGGGGGGGGGGGGGGGGGGGCGCGTGCTGCAGTCTATCCCAGCTGTCATCGGCGGTCGGCGGTGGACACCATGAACTGGTTGCCAGTCAATCGCAGTGGGGTAAATCTATCTACCTAAATCAGTAATATATTAAACCTAACTCGTTCAACTTTGTACCATTGTTGTGCAGAAAGGCAAATGCTAACATAAAACTACGATGCTCCAGTGAACTGATTTTTATCCCATAGGTCTCAGCATAAACAATGCAGCATTACATTGTACAGTGACGCACACTCTCATGCAAACAATCAAAGACCAACAGTCTTAACTTCCTGTTTTGGACATTCTCTCACTGAGAGGCAAGGACATGGTGGGCAGAAACATTCAATTTGAGGTTTCTATGAAGTCTCACTGGTCTGGGAAGTTAATAGCTGCCGCCTGTGTAATGGCAGGCATCCGGTTTGTTCAATGCGGTCAAATCTGTTGTTTCGGTAAAAAGTAACATTACGAAGACATGGATTTGAAATCACTTTTTTTAATAAGACATTACAATGACAAGGTCTGTACATGGATCCCTCGCCCCACCCTGATCAAAACAGGAGCAGCAGCACACTTCTGACTGCATGACAGGTCCCTGGTGGGGGTTTGATGCAATTCATGCTACAGATAGAGGCCATTATATTAATTCCCAATACTGAGGCTAATCAATATCAGATTGAGGGAACTCTGAGCTGAAGGACATTCCCTTGGAGAGAGTGTGTGTTTCCTCCCCCAAAACTTGAAAAAAAACATCCCAACAAGCATGTTAAGAGTATTTGGAGGCCCATTTGTTGAATACTCAGCACATTTAGGTATCAAGACATGAGACATCAGTTAACTATATAGCCCACATGAGGGAATTGAGCGAGAGGGCTAATGAAATGAAGTATTTCTTCTCTCAAGTCAAGACAGATGGCAATGGGGATATACTCTCATTTGCGGTAACTGATACCTTTCAAACAGGTACTATTCACCATAGTACTGGGTCAAGGTCCATAAGCATTCAAGATCTCCTTTAACAGAAAACAAGCAAAAATAGAAAGAACCCCAGCCGAAGAATGCAGAAAAATTCAGCGTCATTGGAAAAATCATAGAAAACAGGAAAAACAACAGGCAAAGGTGGTGAACTGTTTGTGGCTTCCACAATCGAACCAATTTTTTGAATATTCAATAAGTCCTAAAATGTTGAGCTAGTTGTCTGCTACATGTGACAAGCATTTTAAACCAGCACTCCAATCTGCAGATAAATTAGTCATGGGGTAATTGCAGTATTAAAAAATAAATGAGGCTAATCAATTTGTACTTAACCATACTCATTGGAGAGGTTCTTTGCAACTTTATTATAGTTTTGACCTAAAACAGTCAGCACTCAATCATTAAGATTTGTAATTAGAGGTTAGCCATGTCAGGCCCTCATAGAGTCCATCACCCGTGGTCGCACATGAGGGTTGAACATACCAATTCCTATCTCGGATGCGTGTCAATCCGAGCTTCTCTTGAATTTCGTGTGGCTTCATGGCATCGGGAAGGTCTTGCTTATTGGCGAATATCAGGATGATGGCATCTCTCATCTCCCTGTCATTGATGATTCGGTGGAGTTCCTGCCGCGCCTCATCGATGCGATCCCTGTCTGCGCAATCCACAACAAAGATGAGGCCCTGGGTGCCCGTGTAGTAGTGTCGCCACAGGGGGCGAATCTTATCTTGGCCGCCGACATCCCACACGTTGAACTTGACATTTTTGTAGGTGACAGTCTCCACGTTGAAGCCCACTGTGGGGATCGTGGTGACGGACTGTCCCAGTTTCAGTTTGTAGAGAATTGTTGTCTTTCCGGCGGCGTCAAGTCCAAGCATTAATATTCTCATCTCCTTGTTGCCAAATATCTTCGAGAGCACTTTCCCCATTTTCAACTCTTCAGCATATATACCTTGCTGGTAATGACAAAATCAGGCAGGGGCACTCTGCTTATTAGAGAGGAGCTTCAGTTCAATTACAGGCTTTTTGGTGAAAGCATGACTCCCAATAGCAACGTTAGAAATACACTCTCATGGTGAGTCTAACTACAAAAGCTTGCTTGCTATGCTGTCTGGCGCATGGACTTGTACATTCAAAGGAGCACAGCGTGTCAGCGGGGCCTTTTCACACCATGCTTCGTTACTCGTTACAAACTTGGCAGCAGCTGTTGCACGATGGGCATTCTTGGGCACGAATCGGCCAAAGGGTGTTTTTCCGCAACAGCCTGTGGTGTACAAAAAGGAGATATTGTATCTCTAAACGCCGCAGTGAAGTCCCTCGGGCGACGTGTGACGCGCCCCTTGACCGGCTGCACCCCGGCTCTCCGTCAGCACTACCGGGTAAGAAAAGCAGCTTTCTGCGGCTAACGCAATATCAGCCAACGCTTTGCGTCAGTTAACTTCACCTTCCCGGTTACGAAGTTCCACGACAAGCAAGTCCTCGGCGACTCAGCAACACATGCACTCAACCAGGAAAGTCCACGTCTCGCCCCCCTGTAAGGAGATTAAATAGGAGTGTCAAGCAGGCATCCCAAATGTGCCTATGTCCGCTAATGACGGCTACCAAGCTAACTAGCCTAGCCGGCTAGCTCGCTAACAGTTAGCGTCAACGACGCAGCCTGATCCTGTTACAAAATAAGCGACACGATAGAACATTACTAACATCGACAGACTCGGGTTACATCTATGAACGGGAATACAACAGTTTACCTCAGTTCTGGCCCCGACTTTCGATTAATTCTCCCAGTAGCAGTCTTAAAGCCGATTCGGTCGCGGCGCTGATACACCGGAAAGGTGTGGAGCTGCCTTCGCTGCCACTTCCTGCCGTTCACTTCTTCATTCACTTCATTCTATGGTTGCTGGAGCCTTCGGAACGAAAAAAATGATACAGTCCACCTCTGCGAGACTTTTCCACAGCAAGACTTCTTTACATAAAAGACATCAAAGCAAACACGCAAACTTTCTTAAACCATTTAGTATTTCAACCTCGCTCCCAAGCAGTCAGCAGAAAGATCTGAGACATCAAAGGCTGTTGACAAACCAGTTAGTTTTCCCCCTTAATTTAACAGATGGTTCTGACTATTCTATAAAATACAAAACATTACAGAAAACTTAGATGTTACGGTTGTTTAATTGGGGTACTTCAACTAAAAGAGTAATATTACCACCTTGTGGTGTACAGACGCAGCTACACGAATTTGAACAGTGGAATGGTCTGCTACAGCAATAATTTCCCTGGGTGACTTTGACCTGAAATTGTTACAGTTTAATACCTAAAATACCGAGTCTGCAGAGAGAGCATCTATAGTCTTAGTTTGAGAGAGTTGCTAAACTGCATTTCAATGATGACTGTTGTTTGACAATGTTTTACAGTGACAATAAAGTATTTATATTTTAGCGTTCTTATTTGACCCATGGTGTGTAGCCTAAATGAATATATTTCATGGCCTCGTCCTTATGACTTCTTTATGGATTATCTTCCAGTTTG
This sequence comes from Hippocampus zosterae, assembly GCF_025434085.1. Classification (NCBI taxonomy): domain Eukaryota; kingdom Metazoa; phylum Chordata; class Actinopteri; order Syngnathiformes; family Syngnathidae; genus Hippocampus; species Hippocampus zosterae. Next base: position 9,113,856 of record NC_067464.1, on the reverse strand, counting down.
TGTGTAGTTTGTAGCCCACACGATGTATAACTTTCTCAAGCCTCATTACTCTCATGTGTTCATCAACCATCTCTCATCTTCAAGATCACATGTTCAATGTGCTGTGATCTCACACTGGCCACGAGACTCAGACTGTAAATAGCGATGACATTCCAGAAAAGCCCCAGGTCTCCATTGTGAAGTAAGATATGGTTATTATTTGTGTTTATTCTTGTCACTCACAGTTCTTTCATCGAAAGCAAACACTTTTGTGCAGATTTTATGCAAGCTGCTCATCCTCCACGATGAGATGTACGCACAGCTGACTTGGATGCATGACTAATATGGATCTGAGCGAACCTTATCTTCATGACAATATGTCATGCTCCCATGGACTTTTGTAGCACTTTGTCATAGTGGTGGCAAACAAAAATAATTTTGTAGACTCAGATCACGCAGGTGGTTTTTTTTCTCTGTCTCCTTTCTTCTTTCTACATACATTCTTGCTGCTGGAGGCTGTAAATTTCCCCAGTGTGGGACGAATAAAGGATATCTTATCTTATCTTATCTTATTATTCACATGAGGTTCTTGTGTCACAAGCTCCATAGAAAATACAGTCACAGTCACACAACAATCAAATACAACGAAACTTCTTAGAAATGTGACCTTTTCTCCAGAAAAAAAGTGAACTATAAGATTATGCAACTAAATTTGTTGTTGACCAGTTAGCATAGCAGCTAACACATGAAAACAACAACAAAAAATATGTACCGGTATTTAGATTTTTCAAGTGCCGGGTTGTACAAAACACAGCAACATTTTCTGTATCATATGAAAAAAATTAAATCACTCATAAAAAGTGTACTTTTGATGGCTGAGCTGGACAAATCAAATGATGTGGTGGTGTATCACTTTTTTTTCTCTTGAAAACACAAAAGATCAAATAAATGATTCTGGAACAAACCATACCAACAGTTTAAGAAAAAAGAGTTTGCAATATACTGCAAAATTGGAATTTTCATTCAATGTATCTGTTATTTAATTGTGACCTCTCGAAATGACAGATAGTCATCCATCCATCCATTTTCTTATCCACTTTTCCTGCGGGGCGTACTGGAGCCTGTCCCCAGCCGTCTTCAGGCAGGAGGTGTGGTTCGGTCCAACTGGTTGCCAGCTAATCGCAGAGCAAACAGACGAACAACCATCCACACTCACAGCCACACCTCGGGACAATTTCGTGTTCCATTAACCTGCTATGCAAGTTTTTGGAAGGAGGAAACCGGAGTGCCCAGAGAAAACCCATGCAGATACTGTGAGAACATGCAAATCCCACACAGGAAGGCCGGAGTGGGGAATTGAACCTTACACCTCTGCACTGTGAGGTCAACACGTTAACCACTGGACTACTGGGCGGCATTGCAGATATTGATAGCTGTAATTCATTTTTGCCTTGTCAAAGCTAAATTACACCTTGTCCATCTATGTCTATGTCTATGTCTATGTCTATGTCTATGTCAATGTCAATCTCCCCCCCCCCCCCCTCTCTCTCTCTCTCTCACACACATACACACACAAAGCCTGTCATTTTGCCCAGGACAAAATCACTTTTACTTTTCATGTGTATGGAGTTGGAGTTACCCACTACAGATATCCACAAATCATTCAATATCTGCACGTGAATTGTAGATATCTGTAATTTTTATATTTAACTGCCTTTATGTCTAGTCATAATTCCAGTTACTGCTATTGCCTTGATTCAGATATCAGAAAAGGGACATGATTAATATCTTGAAATGAGGCGAAATAAAGCTATTTTTAACGGGAATACTTGATTACTTAATCTGTCTTTGAGGAAATAAATAATACAAAATCAGTCAATCAAATTAACACGTAGTTATTATTGCAGTAAGAAGAAAATATCAAGTAACAGCTGCTGAACAAACGCATACGCAAGGAGAAAGTGACGTCATTCGTCCGAAGAGAAATGACGCTGACCTTCTGAAACGCCAATTATGGATGGGAAGAGTTAATTTAGCTACAACTATCTAAAATATTCTTTTTGACTAGGCAAAATTACTAGGTTACTGATGCAATAATGTGTGCAACCCGTGTTCAATCCCTCATTTGTTAAATACGGCTTTATGATTAGCCATGGGTTGACCATGGGTCACTTAGCGTCTCGGAAAGCCACGCCCCTTACTATCGATGTCACAGGAACAAATCCCCCCAAAGTAAACTCCGCGGATAAAAAGCCACAGGTTGGTGGATAGGAAGCAGGTCGACAAGCGCAAGGTACGTTCACGGCAGTGCTAACATCGTCTTTACACTTGTCGGTATTAAAATATAAGGTTTGTTTAAACGTACACGACTGCCGTTCTTCTGCAGGGGTCCGTTGTGACGTTCAAAGACCACCGTAGGGTACTACAATAATAGAAGCAGCAGCAGCAAGAACATTGGCTTTCTGTTTACCAGTCATGACGAGTAGCCCCCCAAACGTCTTGACGCCGCTTGCCCGGGCTCTGTCCCACCATCAGCTGGACACGGCAGAATCCAACGAGGTTGTATCACCTCGAAATGCCCAGGTCCATCCGTGCCGAAGGAGGCAGCTAACGAGCTGCGGGTCGTTTGATGGCACCGAATTGGCCAGCTCGCCGAGTGTGGTCGAAGCGCGCGTCTTGGTCCTCAACACGGGAGGGACCATCGGGATGACGCTCACGGACAACGGTAGCTACGGTTCACTTTGTGATTACGCGACTATTTATTCCCACTCTGCTTGCGTGTGTGCAGCCAAGGTCAAGCCGCTAGCACATTTGGTAGCCTCTTTATTTAGCTGCTTCTTGATGTTTTGTCCTTCCGAACACGAGGTTGCCTCACCACATGCAGGTGAATCACGAGGCCAGGTGATTCTGACGTACCAACATGTACCACACCATTATTTGCCATTTGTGTTGGAATGTAGTCGAACAGAACAAAATTTCAGAGTGGACAGAGTGACAAACGCCAAACAGTGGCACGTAGTTTGCAGTGCCAAATAGTCCAACAAATACTCAATATTATACATTTACTCTTGAAATCACGTTTGACTTAACTGTCCGTTATTACAGATGTATTGCTTCATAAAGGATATCTTAATCTTAATTTTAATACAGGCCACCATCACTATTTTCTTCCACTCACACAGGAAGTGATGTCAGAGTATTTGTGATTTTGATCCAATCGTTTTAAGTACAATATACGTCCTTGGAAGAGTAAGTAGTATAGTACAAATAAAAGGGAATTCTTTTTAAATACAAAACGGACAGTGTTGACGCAAAACTCCACCAGCAAAGCCCGGCTCCAATGAACGAAATTTTGACAGTCTTATCTGGTGGTGCATGTCTTGCCATAAACACGCACTCATTTTCTCCCGAGATTACGGTACCCAACAATTTTCTGTTTACATTCACATGTAGTGCTCAAAACATACGTTTTTGGGGGAGGAATTGATATTTTGGGGGGCTCATGAAAATGAATTTGACAGAATAGGAAGTAGTAGACCCTGCATTATATCCAGTTCAATTCAAGAGATCTACAAATTAGTACCGGTACCTATTTTAAACCCATATTGCTGGCGCTGGGCAGAAACCTTCTGTTTTACAATTTGATAAGTGTTATATCTTTTTTCTCAAATTTGGTATTTGTTGGTTCACATGTGGGTGTTAGTTTTAGAAATTACTGACCAATTTACAATGTTAAAAATTGCTTTTTCTATGTGACGATGTCATGGTTGAACAAACATGGTGTATTTTTGGCGTCTCATCAGTGATGATTTTGGCGGTACAAGAATAACGTCCGACGTCAGTGATATGCAAACCTGAGCCACCACATTTTATGTATTTATGACTGATATTTGTAGGTTTGTGTGCAGTTTACATCAAAAGAGCAACTAGAGTCTCTGAGAGGGTTGCTAAACTGCACTTAAACGATGCCTTGTTTGACAAGGTAAGGTATACAGCGACAATCAAGGATTTGTATTTTAGCGTTATCTTATTTGATCCAGGGTGTGTAGCTTGAATTAGTTTCATGAATTTCATGGCCCAGTCCCGATGAATTCTTCATGGATTACCTTCTGGTTTTTGTGTTGTCATAAACCCACATGATTTGGATCTTTCGCAAGCCTCATCAGCTGTCTCTCATTTTCAAGATCAAGTGTTAAATGTGTTGTAATCTCACATGAGCCACTAGAGTGCAGTGTGACACTTACACTGTAAATAGAAATAAGATTCCAGAAAAGCCTCTGGCCTCCAATGTGAACTAACATACAATAATTATATGTTTATATACTTCTCATCCACAGTTCTTTCACCGAAGGCCAACGCTTTTGTGCAGATTTTACGCAAGCTGCCCATCCTTCACGATGAGATGTATGCACAGCAGACCTGCATGTATGACTACTATGGATCTGAGCGCACTTTAGTCCTGCCGTAAGTGGACCCGCAATTCCGTACATTAAGAAAAAGTGCAGTGTTTATTGTAATCGAAACGGGGATGACACCATTGTAGATTAAAATCTTTCGTGACAATTTATCATAATTTCCATAAGTCATGCTTCCTTGACCTTTTGTAGTACTTTGCCATAGTGGTGGTCCAACAAAATTAATTTTTTGCACTCAGATCAGTGAGTCAGTCAATCAGGTACTTCGATTCACATGAGGTTCTTGAGTCACAAGCTCCACCTCCATAAAAAAATAAATAAAATAAAACAAAAACAGTCTAATACAACCAACATCTTAAAATGTGCAAACATTATGAAGGTTAAATTTTATGAGTGAAAAAAAATTACAATAACTTCAACAGCAATGAAAAGCTGCAGCATAACATATCCTAAAGTGCTCTATATGCATTTTTTTTCTGTTGTCTAACAATTTTATGTAGTTTGCTGTTTTGTGTGCATATAAACTTACAGCGTTACTAGTTTATACCACTGCTTTTGACAAATAATAATCATATAGATGGATGGTGTCACTGATGGTGTAGTGGTACACTCGCCTGACTTGTGTGTGGGCAGCATGGGGTCGGTTCCACTCAGTGGCAGTGTGAATGTGGGTGTGAATGCTTGTTTTTTCTATCTGTGCCATGTGACTGGCTGGCGACCATTTCAAGGCGTAGTCTGCCTCCCGCTCAAAGTCAGCTGGGATAGGCGCCAGCAACTCCCCACGACCCTCTTCGGGATAAGCGGTGTTGAAAATGGATGGAGGGATGGATAGATGAATAGTGAATGATGTTGACAATCCCGGCGCAAGCGTATTGCTTCGTGGAGGAAAAGAAACGGCATTCCCTTAGTAGCAAGGCGCAAAATCCAATAATATCAATGGACTACAGATGGAAATTATCTTTTTGCTAAATCTGGTGCAACACATTGCTTGTAAATTAAACAAATAAAAAAATCCATAATATAAATGATATCCCATTATATATATTATATATTCTGTTAGACGTTTTTATATGTGTATACTGTATATACATATATATATATATATATATATATATATATATATATATATATATATATATATATATATATTCTTAAATGTGTGTGTGTGTGTGGGGGGGGGGCTTCTCAGGTTAATTGAAGACTCAAAATTGGTTGTTTGTCTCGATGAGTTCTGTAATGGACTGGCGCCTGTCTAGTAAGATAGGTGCAGCTCCGGCACACTTATGACAATAAAAATTATAAGCGGGATAGAAACTGGATAGATCAATTCATAAACTGACCAACGCTGCTTTGTTCCCATTGTAGATTCTCACAGGTAATACCAAAACGATGATCAGGAAGCTCTAACTGTTTCTGTCACCATTTTCCCATAGGTTTTGTACGTGGAGCTGTCTACAAACTGATGCGTGTTTTTTTTTCTGCCTGGGCCACATTGACATGGATTCAATGTGATTAATCAATGACTTTCCTTGCGTTGACAGGATGCCAACCACTCATTCGGACCCATTATTCCACAGGTGCTATATATCTAGTAGCCTTGTCTTTGCACGACCCTTGCGAGTGGTTGGGTGGCTGTGCTGTGTGTGAAATGTCCAAACAACAGGACTTGCTTCCCTGGAAATATGAGCATGGCAACACAAACACCTGTAAAAAAACCCAAAACGGACTACAAAGAGTTAATGGTCTAACTCACTGTCTTAAATTCTCCACACATGGGCACCATTTTTCTGTAATGGTGTACCTATTAGTGAATCTCATTGGACTACATTTCCCATGATTCCCTGTATACTACTTGAACAGAAAAACAGGACTAAAATCCTTTATTACATGGGTGTTGATTAAACTGCTGACTCCTGGTTACACTTCATGATTATTTTAAAAAATGCAATTGTTATGTTATATTGTAGTTTTGTGAAGCACTATTGGACGCTTCCTAAGACCCCCCCCCCCCCCCAACATCGCTCCCCTCCCCCAGTGGAGTAGAACATGGCACCACACAACGTCCATTGTAACTTGAGTTTCCTTCTTTGGTCAGGGTCAGTATCACTTACTCTATTTTAAAAGATACACACTTAAACTTTAAACTTTACTGAAGCCCAATTGGACTGCGATATTCTGCATGATTTCTTGCAGTTTAATACAATCAACAAAATGGATCAAACCTGTCAAATTAATTTACAGAGGGACAAAATATAAGAACTCTTCACAAACTTAATGTGGCCAGAGTTGTTAACTTGTGGCAAAAAGAGTCCCCAATATTGTCGACGTCAGCCTGAAGCCTACTAACTCACAATTTGGTAAATGTCATATTTTTACCATTAGTCAGTACGCACTTGAGGCGTTAATTAATTATCATTATGATTTAGTTAAACACATTGGCCATTGTAAAGTGTTGAAAATGGCTTGCTCTCTCTGATTATGTAAACGTGCCGTTTCAGGGGTCTCCGTAAAAGTGACTATCGGCGGCACAAGGTTTCGGCCCGAGTTGTATACCAGCCTGCATGAGGTCATACGTGAACCAAATAACATCTGAGTGTAAACTCCTTTGACTGGAATATAGAGGCATGCTTTCATGACATCCTGTAGCTTTGCAGCTAGCCATTGAGCATGAATGACCTTTGATATGTGCTCATGTTTTGAGTTCATCCAGTGTTTGCATTAACAGTTTGTGCATATATACGGTTTTGCACTTAATTGAACTGTGTTTTTTTTTCTTCTTTCTTCTACCTACATTCTTGCTGCTGGAGGCTGTAAATTTCCCCAGTGTGGGACAAATAAAGGATATCTTGTCTTATCATATACAAGTCTAAAAGAAGCGTTGTTGGGAGTGCAAGTGCCTGGTTACTCTGGCCTCTGTGTGAGGGAATAATGTACTCATTTTTGAAAAATGCTCTCTTTGTTCAGGGGATTTTTGGGGCTGATGCAACCGATACCTACACACAAGTTGCATTTTAATGGTCCTAAAGGTGGCGTCTACCAAACAAAGCTGCACGTTATGTATCTAGAGGCACGTATTGTTATAATAATCATGATTGATTATACTGATTCTATGGGGCTGCACCCCAGCGTTTGTTATCGCAAGTACAGTGGATGCATCATATCATAAAGGGCATTCTTTTCATGGCAAAAGATATCAGCGACATATGTTCCAGGCTTGTGTGCATTTCAGGCTAATTAGATTTGGCGGACTGGGACTTGCCTCATCAGCCCCCTTCCTCATCCCCCTGCTCTTCCATTCAGCTCGTCTTCATGTACTATAATAGGCCGGCCCATGATAATCCACAGTGTGTACCTGCACCGTTTTATGAAAAAGGAGAACATAAGGAAAAAATGAGCCTCATGCAGTCTTTAAACCCCTTGTCACAGGTGGGCCCACCCGCTGCTCGAGTTAACTTCACTTTAAAAGGCGGCATTAATATGTATACTGTACATCCACCCCTCATCCCCAACAATTCGACTCAAATGACTCCCCAAATAACCCTCTAGACATAGCCAATCATCCACCTTATGTCGTACTCGTCTCACAGGGTGTTAAGCATTCACTAGAAAAGAAAAGTGGCTACTTTGGTGCCATTTCCTCACAATGTTATCCTCCTTTTCACACTCCTTAATTCAAGTTTTGATTCCCCACCGCTTGGCTCTGCTAAATAGTTTCTTCCGCTTCATAAAACCACTATGTTTTATAGACAGAACGTGCGTGACAAAGAATAATCACTTCGTTAAGCCAATCAACTTTTATTAACATGTTTTATATGTCTTGGAATGAACCCCTGCACTTTTGGTAACACTAACAATGTTTGCTGTATCACGACTTTTGTTGTCTTATCAAATGGATGTTAAAGATGAGGGTGCAATTAGTTTTTTTTTTCTGTTTCAGTTTGAGTAAAACCAAAAAGAGGATAATCTACACAATTATAGAGTACAGCCCTTTGTTGGATTCGGCCAATATGACACCAGACGACTGGGGCAGAATAGGAAAGGACATTGAGGTACCGGTACTCGAAAATACTTGAGAATCAGCACTGATTTCATTATTTTTAAAACGAGGCAATTTTATTGTTGTGTATTATTTTGCCCTATTTTCATCGGTAGTTGTTTTGACCTTATTTTAAATTGAAAATGTGTTTTGGGTTTTTTTTTTCCCAGAAAAACTATGAATCTTATGATGGCTTCGTGATCCTTCATGGCACAGACACTATGGCCTATACGGCCTCTGCACTTTCTTTCATGTGTGAACATCTGGGCAAACCCGTCGTCCTCACCGGCTCACAAGTAAACACGCACGCACACACACACGCACGCACACACGCACGCACGCCAAAAACATACAAAAGTCCAAATACCTGTCTCACTTACTCTTTGACCTCAGGTGCCCATCTATGAGATGAGGAACGATGGCAGAGACAACCTGTTGGGGGCACTGTTGATCGCCGGCCAGTTTGTCATCCCTGAGGTGAGACTTGGGTGTTGATTGCAGAGTAATATTTAAACCAGATGAACAAATAATCCGGTAACCTCACTTATCATGACTACATGAACTACTCTGTTACTATAATGAGATTGTGCAGTAGGTGTGAGCTATGCTGGCATGCAGAGTACTGCTTGTCTGATGAGACTGCCTCTTTATGCAGCTAAGTTGTGTTTCGCAACACTCAAGAACAATTACCAGGAAGAGGATGAACACTAAAGTGTTATCTTGAAGTGCCCGGTTCAGGTGCAACAAATTCCACCCTTTGTCCACAACCTCTAACATTGACAAAAAAAGACTATTGTGTGACTGTGTCATATTCCCTCCATCTTAAGTGACCATTTGTTGAAACATGTTTGCTTATTACTAATGCTAATGAAGTGCATTGATTAAGATCCATCACCTGTCTCCCCCCCAGGTGTGCCTGTACTTCTACAACAAGCTCTATAGAGGAAATCGTGTGACCAAAGTGGATGCTGGGAGTTTTAATGCATTCACATCCCCTAATTTGGCTCCACTAGCCACCGCAGAGGTTGATATTGCAAGTAAGTTAGCCGGTAAAACGGACCAGCCTCATGCGTGAACAAAATGTTGTCTGTGTATATTTATCTGTCCTGTCGTCCTTTCTCGCAGTAAACTGGGACACGGTGTGGAGGGCAAACACCACAGTAAAGTTTCAAGTTTCCACTGAGCTCAACAGGAATGTCGGCCTGCTGAGGCTCTTTCCAGGAATAACTGCTGCCACTGTAAATGGTGTAAATTGTGAATCTTAATCTTATGTCCAAAGCCAATCTATAGTCACCTCCAATCTTGAGAGCTTTATTCAAAGGCCGTTTCAGATGTCGTCCCCCCCACCCCACACACACACACACACACCTTTTTATTGGCCAACTGTCCTGCGTGGAAGGTACCATTCTCTAATTGTCTCTCAAATGAGCCCGTTTACCTGGAAGCTGGGGATGAAAGCAACTTTTGAGTCACCCTGAAATTTGTGTTAGGGGAGTATTTTGACAAAAACATTTCATATTCCTATAATCAAGACACGTGAGGACTCTTGGTCAAGAAAAGCTCTAAAACTAAAAAAAAAAAAAAAACAACTCTTTTTAGAGTAGAGCTGGAATCTGTCTAAATGTTCTAATCATTTCCAATTTGAATGTTGCCTTTGTAGTCTGTCGAAATCGATCCAGTCATTTTGTCTGGCACATGCTCCCATTTGGGTCGTGGGTGAGTTGGGGGCTTTACCTCACTGCTGACTTTGGGCAAGAGGCAGGGTACACCTCATACTGGTTGCCAGCTAATTGCAGGGCACATATCGACGAACAGACATAAATACTCCTGTTCGGTTCAAACATGGGGACAATTTAGAGTCTTCACTGAACCTAACATGCATGTTTTTGGAATGTGGGAGTAAGCTGCAACACTTAAAGAAAACAAACGCAAGTGCACGCAGGATATTCAAAACTCCACACAGGTCCTTTACTTGAGCCCCTGAACCTCAGAACTCTCAGGCAGATATAATCACGATCCGCCATGCTGCCCTATTTAGGTTGGCAGGGATTAAAATGTGAAGAAGAAAGTACAGACCATAGTTGGACCGGTGATGTGTTGACAAAAACCTTATGCAGCTGATATCACCCATCAAGGTCAAATTCTGTTTCACCACATTGCTTCATGGGAGTGACCACAGACTAAAACATTTTGAATTTAGCAGTTTATTCATAGAAGAGCCGTCGACACTGATGCTGTTGTTCAGAATTTCCTGGTCAAAATGTTATTCATAGTTGACAAACTGTCCACACACTCTTGTTTGTTCTAACTGCAGTAAAATAATGTTAACTTCAGTTTAATTATGCAATTACCCCACTTCTTACTTTTCTGCTCGTGTAAACCCAATCAGAGCCCAGCTCAGACACAGATAGGTTGGCGTTATGGGCCATGACCAATCACCCAGTAAAGAGGAAGGCTTGGCATTGATAGTGAAGCGTTTAGTTGCAGCTCGCGTTTCGCAGGCCGCCGGGAGAGTGACTTTACTGTCTCAATCTGCTCCCGCAGCCCAGTACGACCATCAAGGCTTTCTTACAGCCTCTAACCGTTTTTATGAGGCGTCGTTTTGATGGGGCACCAGATTCTTGTGTGCGTCGCTGTGTCGGCACTACTAGAGCTTCATTGCTTATCTGCGTCAGACATTTCTTGTCAAAGTGCTTATGACATCAAAAAAAAGTAACCAATTTTACAGACCCAGCCCACCTCATATTTCATGCCAACTGCCCCGCACTTGCCAAGTGACTTTCCGCTTGCTAACACCTTCAGATTAATCGCTCTCCTTGCGGACACCGCCATCATCTGCTCTTCTAGTCATATGCCATGGCTAATGATGTGGCACATGGCTTTCCAGTCAGTGGACTACTTGCAGAGTCTCCAGCAGATGGGCTTTTAGGAGCGGCGATTGGTTTGGGCATTGGAGAGTTGCAAAAAATACCCTGCACACTACTGATCGGCCATGCATTTTGAGTGTTTTTTCTTTTTTATGTGCTTTCTTCTGATTTTAGGTGAGGGCCTTCCTGCAGCCACCCATGGAAGGAGTGGTTCTGGAGACCTATGGCAGTGGAAACGGCCCGGATAACCGCTCTGACCTGTTGGAGGAGTTGAAGAAGGCCACCGACTCTGGCGTCATCATCATAAACTGCACTCAGTGTCTGAGGGGGACGGTGTCTACATCCTACGCCACTGGAAAGGTCTCTGATTACAAATGAATTAATTCTGTCTTATTTTGGGCACAAATTAAAATAAAAACACAATTTAGGTATTGATGGATGCCGGGCTGATAACTGGCGGTGACATGACTCCAGAAGCCGCCCTATCAAAACTGTCCTATGTGTTGGCCAAGGCGGATCTAAATCTCGATGCCAAAAAAAAGGTTGGTGTGTATTCTGAACGGTTGCCGTCAATCAACACGCGAAAATCAAGACCCAAGAACCATGCTAGATATGCCCATGTGTTTGCGGATAGATGATGGGCCAGAACCTGCGAGGTGAGATGACTGCTGACTTGGCAGGAGCCAAGTTTAGTCTAAGTGACAGTCGATTCATCCAGGTTGTCGCCAAGTCTTTGAGCATTAGCTGCAAAGAGGTCAGAAATGCCCGGACATGCAATATCGAGTGTCCATAAACAATATGCTGTATCTTGTACCAATATAATTATATTCTTATTTTTTTATATTTATATACAGTATATATACACACACACATATTATTTTTGTGCTTGCAAACACTTTGTTTTTCTTCTTTCTACCCCCCAAAATTGCTGCTGCTCTAGAATGTAAATTTCCCCAGTATGGGACAAATACAGGATATCTTATGAACAGCTGGGCAAGTTCACAATCAAATGTGCCAGGTTTTCTATATAAATCTTGTTCAGGCTATATTTAATTGAATACACTACAAAAACAAGATATTTAATGTTCAAACTGATAAACGTTATTGTTTTTAGCATAGAAACATTAACTTTGCACTTTAAAAAAATGTTCAATTTTTTGTTTCCATGTATCCCATAAAAGCAGTTTGTTCATTTCAAGTTTACAACCCATCAAGTTTATGGTGTCGACAGGAGCTGGAGGCCATCCGTGATGCTTTGACACCTTCGCTGGCTTGTGCAGCTACAAAGATTGGTGACATCGAGGCCTTAGAAACCCTAAAAGAAATGGCAAGTCACTCTATAATGGTTATCACACATTCCTGTTGTCATGGGCCATTACCCGTTTGGATTGTTCCACAGTTAATTGATTGCCGCACAATAAATTTAAAGCACCGAATGAACCGCCTGATGTCCTTTTCCATCCCGTGGCTTAGGGCAGTAATTTGTGTCTGGGCGACTATGATGGACGGACCCCTCTGCACATTGCTGCCTGCGAAGGAAACCTGAAAGCGGTGCAGTACCTGCTGACGATTGGCGCCACAGTTTATGCAAAAGATCGCTATGGCGACACACCCTTGTGCAACGCTGTACACTTTCGGTAAGCCAAGAACTTGTTGTCGTCTGAATGGTTCCTGTTATTCATGAAGGAGCTGGTACAAGAAATGAATGGCAGTATGGGAACAGAGAAGCAAGGGGAGGAACAGAGGTTAATACATAATTCAAGAAGCTATTTAGGCTAATTGTCATATGGTCTGTCTGGATTGGTTATTACCGTCCTGATTCCTTGACATTGCCCCAAATATTTATCAAGTTATTGTATCTACTCTTTTTTTTTTCATTTATATTGGCCTCAGGGAGAAAACGTATGCGTTGGAGTTGTGCCAGATGACTGTTGTCCTTTTTTAACGGTTGGCACTGCAAGCAGCAACACGTTTCCTTTGTTGGTTGAGAGAGGCCTCGCAGCATCACTTCAATTCCTTTGCTGAATTCCGTGCCTTCCTCTGCTGCTACTAATTGTGACAGCACATTTGTCTATACTCGAGCTTGGCAGAATGCTTTAGCTAAATGAAAATGTCAAAGTCATTTAAAGAAACGGGTGTGGAGATGCGGGTGTGCCCTCAGAACCAGTCCTGCAGCCTAATCCCGGTTTCACTGTTCATACGTACTGGCTGTAGGTTCGCATAGTCTGAAAGATTAACCATCAATGTGCCAGCATAGACCTGTGATCAAATCTTTTTGTGTTGTAGATTTTTTTTTTTTGTACCGTGCAGTTGCACTTCTGGTCACTCCTGTGTGGGCGGTTATGGTGTATGCATGCAGCAGGGCTCCTGTTGTTACTTGTCACCACCAACAGTTTTGTTATGACGATCTCATTTCCGACGTAAAAAAGCTTGCGAACAGCTCGCCGAGTTGCGCCTTCCTGAAAATACTGTCTCACTAATGCTGACGTCATCTGACATAGGCACAAGGATGTCGTCAAGCTCCTGAGGAAGACAGGAGCCCACTTCTCCCGAGACAAGTTGGAGGAGGCAGGATCAGAGCTGTGCAGGTCTCTCTTACACACAGACACGGTGTCAGATCCACAACAACCCATCCTTCATAGCTAACACAAGCCCAACCAGTTTGCTGACACTTAACCTATACCAGAGGAATGCTCCCTGACTGCATAGCATTGGGACTCCCCCATATCTCGTGCCCCTGTTGTCAGAGATGCTTACATGTTAAACGTTCACAAACACACACCTGGTAAGCTCTAAGTATGGTTGATTAAACAAAACAAAAACAAAAAAACGTTGCAGAGCCTGGTGGTGCTGATTTGGCATCCTAATGTACTGGCCTCATTTACTGAAAAGCAACAAGACAAGTTTTGGAAACAATTGTCAACATTACTTATTGTTTTGTTGTTTGTTAGCCTGGTAGTAAGTGGCGACCTGGAGGGGCTGGAAATATGGAGTCTTGCTGGAGCTGATCTGAATAAACCGGGCTACGATGGGCAGACAGCAGTTGAATTGGTGGGTGGTTTGAGGATATTACGATGCACTCTTTGAAATATTTCCAAAACCCAGTCTGCACATTGTTTTTTGTTTTGTTTTTGGTCCAGGCCAACGCTGCCGGCAAACCAGAAGTAGCGACCTTCATACTCAACCTCCTAAACAAAAAAGTGACGGTAAACACTGTTTTAAAGACTTATATCTACTGCTTAGCACCCCTACTACCCTCTCTCCAATTCTTTGATTCCATGTATGTCTGTCTTGTTTCAGACAGCATTTTCAGGATTGAATGATTATGATGAATATGATGAGGATGAGGAGGTAAAAGCAATTGTGAATTCATGTGATTTTCCCTGTCTCAACATTCTTCATCGTTTCATGATGAGATCCCATGATTTTGAGTTCTGCTTGCAAACATCAATCCACACCTGTTATAAATCCCTGATTCAGTATTCTGGTCTTTCGAAGGACTCGTCAGCTGGAGGAAAACCATGCAAAGTGTTCACGAATCAAGCGCATTGCTTTTACACTAACGAAAAGGCACGAGATTTTGAAGAAAGAGTTGAATTATTATTTGTAGTAGATTCCCAAAACACTTCCAAAATAGTGACTCAAATGACGTAAAAATTGCAATTTGGACGCGTCTACCATTTTCACCAAAAAATCCCAACGAGCAAGACTCCTTAAGATAGATTGAAAATGACCAAGTACCATGGGCTGATTGGTCAACCAGATTCTGCAATCAATCAATCATTCCATAAAGTTTCTGGGCTGATTGTTGTATGTTTGTCACAACTTAAGTTCTGGTCATGACTCAAACTTTGCGTTTAACTTTGCTGCGCTCGTATAGTTTTGTTTGTTTTTTGAAGCACCATGACGTGAATCAAAAACTGAAGCAGTAAAGCAACAGGGGCATTCTTCCACTTTTAAATGCTATTTCTCAATGGTAGCTTCCGACTGATTTTACATGCTATCTGGCACAAGATGCCTGAGGTATCTGAGCTTAAAGGTCAAACCCGGAAGGGGTTTTTCCTTCCCAGCACTTTACTTGAGTGATAATCTTCCTCAGACATTTCCTTTGGCAGTTTCATGTTTTACGTAGCGTGTGGCTTGCGCAGCTGTCTCACAATCAAACCTTTCTGGATTTTGATCTCGGCTGGCCTTTCTGTCTGTCTGCATGCCCAAGCCCAGTCGAGTCCCGTTTCCTCCAACATCCTCAAAATATGCGAGACTGTGCATTTGCGTGAATGTGATTTTGACTGGCGACAAGTTCAGGGTCTACCCTGCCTCTCACCCAAACTCAGCTGGTATAGGCACCACCTCACCCGTGACCCTGAACGGCAAAAGAAAATGAATCTTCAATGCATGCACCGAACAACAGTCTTATAGAATTGATTGATGACAGATATGAAGATCCTGAATGATTTTGAATTCAAAGCTTTGCATGGTATGTTGGTCAAAAATCATTTTGGTCCATAATGCCCTACCCGGTTTGTGTTGTTCCAACACTTTTTCTAGTATTTGATGGACATCGGATTACAACCATTTTATACCGCCTTGTCAATTAAAGCATGTACAGTATTCACAGTAGATGACCATCAACACGCAAATACACACCCATGGGAAATTTAGGGTCTTTCATCGAGCTGACTTGCTTTTGAAATGTGGGAGAAAGCCGTATTAGTAATTTGAGTTCTTGATTCCATGTCTTGCGCGTCGGATCATTTGCAACTTTGTCCGTTGTGTGTGTGCGTGTTGTGACTTTGTGGTATTATTTGTGCTTTGTGTGAACACTACGAATGCTGCACACTGGACGGCCTCTCGTCTCCACTTCTTGCTTCTTGCTGATCTCATTTTGATTTTTGTTTCTTCTTGCATCAGAACGGCGGAGGGATTGAATTCACGGCCTCTCCTGCTGAAAGAGAGCCCCAGCCGCTTTGTCCAGTTGCCAAGTGACACCCACTTTCCTCTCACTTGTAGTACACACTCAGGCGCAGCTTGTTTGAAGCCGCAAATGATTCTCGCGTCCTTGTCCAATTGCATTATAAGCACAACACAGGTTTGAATGCACAGCACAGCTGAATGTTGGCACATATTTGATATTAGTACAAATCTATGTATGAGGGTGCACGTGATATTATTGCGGACGATGAACCAAATGCTGCTGTAAATTAAAAGAGCTGATACGGTATCCTTACTGGGAGTGTAACAATAAAATCAAGTTCAGGGCCTTTTTATTTTTATACTTTTTTTTTTAAAGTGCGATCATAACAAAGACACTGAAGAAAAGCATCTTTTCTTTCTCTCCCATGGTCAAATACCTCCCAGAGTGTCCTCCTGCCAGAACATGTGATAGAAAACTGTGAAGTGACTCTGCCGACTGATCCGTCCTGTTTCTCAGCCGGAAGTCGTCGAGCCAGAAGAGTGGCATAGCTCTCTCGCTGAAACGGAACTGGCAATTTCAGTTACAACCGGGTTTCTGCATGTGATCCTTTCAATGTATTTTATTCATGTTTAGCGTATTTGCCTTTTCCGCGCTTGTATCTCTTCTTCCGTCGTCGTATTTAAAGCAAAGACCTGACTGAGTGTTGTATGCCATTCAAAGAATTGTTTCTTGTTTTTAAAGGAAAACAAGTCATCATGCTGTTTCACAACTGAATGTTTTGCTGCTGCTTTTTTTGTGACTGTTTCTGTTTGAAAAAACAAAACAAAAATAAATCTAATTGATCCAAACAACATTCTGTTATTACTGGCCAACAAAACCACCCACAGAACCTCAAAATTATGAAGAATTGAATTATTCATGTCCAAGCCAATTTTTAGGTTCAAATGAAATTTGATTTGATTTGTTCGAGGAGATCATGAAGGAAAGTCGAAAGTAACAAGACTAAAATATTTATTTTCGACAAAACATGTTCCACATGCTTTCAATCTTTTCCAAGGGGCAATGTGTTTGTCATATGACTAGTCGGGAAACATTCTCCAAATGTTTTGGTTTCAAAATAATTTTAGGACCAAACTTATTTTGCCAGAGTTGCAGCCATTAAAATTAAACTTCAACTCAAAAGCGGTCGCAGGAATGAATCAGTTTAGGTTAACGGCATGTAAATGAGTGTCTTCATTTATATTGTGTCTGAGAAATGTGTGCACAAGGCAGAGCGTGTTTGGATATAATTTCCCATATAAGTTATACGGAATATTTTATTTTATTCTGCCTTTTTTTTAAAAATGATGCCACCATAATCGTTTTACCACTATCAGTTGTTTAGTATCTTTTTTTGGGAACATTGTAAATTAATGTGATGCTTTCTACGAATGGATTAATTGATCATTAAAAAACACCTATTAAACCTTGATAAAAAGCAGTACTTTTGTATTTTATAAAATCATTTTGATAATCTTTTAAAATAATGATGTATATCTTTCTTTAAATGTATTTCATGCTTTCCATTGTGATCAATACTTTTTTTTCAGTGATTGTGTGGAGGACCACCGTTCTCCTGTCTTATAGTGAGACAGTTGGCATCTGTTTGCCTCAAGGTTAACTTACCAAATATGGTTACGAAAAGGAATGATCCAACTAAATAAAGAGGGTAAATAGTTTGTTGCCAATTTGATCTATTTCATAAGGGCGGCTGCCCCTTCGTCGTGCCTACTGCTTAGAACCCAGCTCATCCGGTCGGACCAGCATGGGCCTCATTCCTGCTGGAATGAAACTTGTTTGAACCGAGCCCCAAATCATCATATATAAAGCCGAGTGGCATTTCAGTTGACACGATGTGAGAGCAGGTGACACCAAGGTAAGAAAGAGCAACGCGGGGAAGGAACTCGTCTTCTACAAGGTAATGCCTTCTGAAACAAGAAGGCAATGGCTGCTCTTTTAAACGTGGTCTCGGAGTGACGCCTCTTTCAATCAAGATTTTGAACGCGAATGTGGTCTCCCTGATTGAGTGGTTCTCGACAGTTCAACAGTTCTTTGAAAAAATTGTGAAATGTTTAGGACCACTTGACCAGTCAGACATTTGCTGCTAAGAAGCATCGCCCTTTCGTTGGAGCCACAGGGCGAGAAAGAACCTCTCAAGTCTCCCATTTGATGATTTTTTTTTAACTGTTTAAATTTTGCCTTCTTCTATTTGTGCCTCCTTGTGCTTGAAAGAAAACTAACCATCAAAAAATTGCACAGGGCTCTTAAAAAACAAAGGACCAGGTTCACTTGGATCGCTACGCTGGCACACGTGCAGTTGTTTACAGCTCGACAGCTTTGCTCGTATTTTCTCTCTTTATTGTTGCTGTGATTAAACGTCCCGATTAAAACAAGTCATTAAAAATAATTGGTCTCTGTTGAGTCAGTGTGGAGGTGAACAACCAACCTGGGTGGACAATCAGGGGCAATCATTGCTGCGAAAACACAGTATAAGCTACATGAAGCCCATTCTAACTGCAAACCACTTAAGATGTTGGTTAAATCTCATAGTTCGAAATAAGTCACCTAATTTTGTCTGAGAGAGTCACTTCTTGAACTTTTAAGTAAAAACAAAAGATGATGTTCCTATCGTGAAAGCAGGTCAGATTTGGATCTAAATTGATTCACTTTCGATTTTCATTGATGGGTCTGCAGAAGAAATTTTTGTTTTCGCCCTTTTTGCAAAACGGCCATCACTCAAAACCGATTTGCGCTCGATACTTTTTGTGGGTGATTAGGAAAGACAGCCCGGTGCGTCTGTTAAGTGTTAAGAATGCCAAACGCCCCCCCCCCCCCCCCCCAAAAAATGAAGAAAGCTCTTCGTGTACTTGAGACCACCAACAGGCCGCTGGCCGAACAGCAGGCGGCCAACAAGGACTGCACGAGTTTGATAATACTGTACTGTACAGTACCACCATTGTCGACTACAGATGAACTGGGGGGGGAGGGGTGACCCTAGAACAGATGTAATCACTTTATATTATTTTCTATGGGAGTAGTAGTCCTATGGTTCGAGGTTCAAATCTCGTCTCTGCACTTCCTGTGTGAAATTGGCATCTTCTTTCCGTGCTTGCGCTGCTTTTCTCCCGGGAGACTCCTCCAAAAATCACGCCTGTCAAGCCCGTGCCAAACTTTTAAACCAGCACCCTCTTCTGGCCACCTTCGAATCTACAAGTAGATTCATCACCGTCGCGTCATCGAAAATGTGCATATAATTCAGAATCACTTTCTGAGCAATCAGGATGTATTCAAACTGAATTGGAGTTTGACTTTATGAAGTGCTATCTTCTCATCATGAGCAAGATTTGATTAAATTGATGACAAGGTTTTTATTGATTTGTATTTTGGGAGAAAATGTGGGTTTGTCCGAAGGCCTAATAACACTCTCTCTATTAAAAGTCACTCGCAGTAGCACGTGGCTCTTTTTATCCAGAGCTGTGTGATGGGAAACACAAATCAGACACATTTGCAACAAAATCCAAATGCCCCTTTTCCCCCCAAAATACAACATAAATCATTCATGAATGCACAGTGCACCCATGATCCCCCTTGTCTCCTCTCCCTTTGATGCGCTCCACGCGGCAGAACTATCAATATTTGCTAAACGGTTCTCACAAAGCCTTATCCATGCATGCGCCGCGGTGCCAAAGCCGCGGGTCTCACAAGCATGTCTAAGACATAAGAGAGGCCTTAATGAGATGCCCTGAGCCATTTCCCTGTACGTGCACAATTGCAGCAGATGTAGCAGCTCAAATCCCGAGGGGTTCCCTCCATGGAATTTCATCAGCGAAGACCCGACCCAGACCTCCTCCACTAAGGGGTGTGGATCTGAGTGACGGACATGGTAAATCATCTTTACTATGGATTGTAATTATCCGCCTAGTGACAAGCCCTGCCTCCACTCCCTCACAAATAAGTGTGTCCTCTTGGCTGTCACACAGTGACATGCTGTTTGTTGCTGCAATAATTGATTCAACCCTAAAATATCAATTATTCAACCCCACTGTCGACATTGCAAATCTTCATGTAATCGTCTTTTTTATGACGACAATGTAGTTCAAACATTGATGATCAATCGACCAACAAAGTTCATAATTATGCTCTCTCTCTCTCTCTCTCTCTCTCACACACACACAGACACGCACGGGATTGAGAGCTTGTGGTTTCATATTTGAGACCAAACGCAGTAAAAAGCGCAATTGTGAACCTCTGAAAGCGGTGCATAGCTATAGTGTTATTGAACTACATTAAAGTGAGTTGAGGAGAATAATTTAGACAAGAGTAGTACTTTAACACTATCTTGTAGCATCTGTAGGTAATGTTTAGGGTGCTGTCGATCACTCACTCAAGGCAACGCTACCAAATTCATGGCATGTTACTGAACATGCAGAATGAGTAATTGCATCGGAAATGATTTGGCTTTTGGAGCAGGGGTGTGGTGATGTTCGAGATCTGCAATACTAAAGCAAGAATTCTGCCGAGGACCAAAACAAAACCGAAAGTGGAAAGAAAATGCGACTGGTTGATGGACATATTCCACTGTACTTCTCATTTACTGTCTAAGATGCCCTCCCTGGCAGTTACTGAACCCGCAAGTGCTTGGATTGTAAATTTGTCCTGTGCACATTTGTTATCTAGGCTAATGGAACGTTGTAGCATGAACAAACTAGTGACTTAAATTTCCCCTGAGGGAGACAATTAAGGGATGTTCCACTGTAAATAAAAAAGAAAAAAAATTATATATATATATATATATATATATATATATATAATATAATATATAAATTACACACACACACACACCTATATATATATATATATATATATATATATAATCAAATCAATAAAAAATATATATATGTAAAAAATATATATGTGTGTGTGTGTGTAATTTTTTTGTGTGTGTATGACTGAGTTCAGCTGTGATCCCATCTCAGCATCTTGACATAATTAATGCCTCTCGTGCTCACATTTGAAGACAAGGACAACGCTATACTGTATCTATTGTTTTTTTCCCCCAGATTCCACCTAAATTGAGTTTTTCAGATTAACGCAAGTCAGCCTATAGTGCAAATGGACATGGACTAATGATTTCACTGGACCAAAGCTAACGCTTGCCAACAGTCTCAACCGTTCAATCTGTGTGATAATAAGACTCAAGCCTGCTGGAAATGCTGAAGTGAAAGCTATTCATTGACTATTGATCCACACTCATGAAGTCTTATTGGCTTCTCAGTGGCAGTTTTAAAGATGAACAGAGGTCACACTAAAGTTTTATTGCTGAGAGCGGACACACTGAAGCAGCAATGCTGATTAGGTTAGGTTGAATACATGCTGCAAAACTGTATATCAAAATCAATCCGAATCCAAACACTTATAGTTTATCACTGCAGTTTCTATTCATCATGTAATCAGTGATGCTACCTTCAGGACACTATTCAGCAGGATATGCATACAGTGCAACCTGTAGGAAAATTAAAGGAGAAATGGCATCATTAAATAAGTACAGATGAGGTCATTTGGTTGCGCACAGACTGCTTTTGGGTGTCCGTCTGAACGTTATGGGACACACAGGCATGTGTAATTAGTGATTACTGGGAATGTCATGGTTTTACATATTTGCATTGGGAGTCCTGCGTGTGTCGCGAATAGGGGAGGAGGAAAGGGAGCAGGGAGAGAGAGAGAGAGAGAGAGAGAGAGAGAGAGAGAGAGAGAGAGAGAGAGAGAGAGAGAGAGAGTGAGAGAGAGATAGAGAGGGATACAGTTAAAAGGGGCGGGTGATGGGGAGGCAAGAGAGCAGAGGAGAGCAGAGGGTCCTCCTCAGATGATGTCCTAGAAGTATCCCAGTGAATGGGGAGCCCTTCATCTGGATTGTATGGATTCATTTCATGGAATTCTAAGAGATTATTATGCAACAGTTTTGTGGATTCTCGGATTAAAAATAGCATGTGGAGTCTTTTTCTTCTTTTCGGCGGGACCCAAACACCTTTTGGTTTAGATGGCACTAGAGATGCGATAGGACGAGTGGGATATAACTGTAGGTGACATTTCCAGCCCGGCATGGCTTTACCGAACTCACCGGGCTCTTCTGAAGGGGGCAAACCCGAGCCCAGCGTCATCGATCTGGGCACCATCTTCGTTGACTCTGACATTATCTTTGGATTTACCAGTCACTTGCTGAAAAGAAAAAAGAAGGTAAAAGCACCCCGACACAGAGCTATACTAAGTAGGGGTCATTGTGTTGCAAAAAAAAAAAAATGCATTCATCAAGTGGTGCTCCATACTTGAAAATCTCGAACCCGTAGCACTGATCACCTTAATCAAAACATGAAAGTTCACTTTATCCAAATCGTTGAGAAATTTGCATCAATATACATACAAAATATCTGGATTTTTAACTGAAGCATGTGATAATCTACATTAGAAAAATTATGGACAAATGAGAAAGTGTGAGCCACTTGATGCGTTTAATTTACATGATTGGATATTATTCCACTGTACATGGAAAACTCGTTTTTATCAATTATTCAAAATTCAAATTTGAACAAAACATTGCAGCGTATCATCAAACAAAAAAGTAAAAAACAAATTAAAATAAAACACACACACACACACATACACACACACGAATCACATGTTGCCACTGTTGTATTTGAAATGCAATAATCACCTTACGAGGGCCATTCGAGAGCACCGCGGAGGTCTTCGGTGTTTCATGAGGCCGCTGCCACTTACGTCATTCCCACCATGAAATATTGAAAGTTTACGAATGAAATATTTAACCTCAACTCAGTCCTCCGCACTTCATCGCCACTGCTCTTCCGGTGGAGGTGTTGCCACCATTTGCCAGATGGTGGCGCCAGAGTAACGCCAAATATGCTCAAGGGTGTTGCGTTTAGGAGCTCATGAAATAATCATTTTGGGCGTCACATTTTATCACTTTTGTTGAAAAAAAACGTGAAATCAAATTTACGTCAATTGTCATAGAGTTATTGGATTAATCTGATATCATTCTGTTATTTGTATTTTGGAGATATTTATATTTTTGTGGATATTCGTTTTAGGATTTCCCCACCTCAGAAAAAAAGTAAAGCACGTTTTTATAAATTTAGGGTTTTTCCAAAACATTCCCAAAACCAGTCATTTCACTCTGCTGAACAAGAAACGAGCCGCCATGTTTAAACGATATTTCGTGCCGAGTTTACGCTAATAGTTGTACTTTTAGCCCTCCCATTCCGACACCATAATACCGCCTCTTGCGCACCACTGAGCACGCTCCTAGTCGTGCACTGATTCGCAAACTCCTCTGGACACTTTGAGGTGGACTCCAACAGATGACAGCTTAAGTCATCTCCCCAGCCGATATGACTCGTCCACGTCTCTATCACAACCTTTGAGGCGGCTTGTTTCAAAGCTGCTTTGCCAAATAGAGTATAATGAATGCACCTGGGGACGACCAGCTTGCTCTTGACAAAGGGGGGCATCCAAGAGTAAGTGTTAAAATACGCGGCTTGGTTGAATTACTTCTGAAACACGCTTTCTTTTGAAATGTTGTCAAAATACACACCTGTTCATGACTTGATGCTCAAGGTATGGCATTGAGCGTGACAGGCGAAACTAACAAAAACTCATCCTTTTTTCCCCCCCGCTGAAGTTGGAGGGATGTCCGACTGGAGAGTCTCCAGTCACCCCCAGGAAGAGGCTCCTCTCTGCGGAGGACGCACGCTGCAGCAACCGGCCTGCCCCGGAGGGCGCCGGCTCGGTTTCTCTGCCCGAGACAGAGGAGAAGGGAGGCTTTTGTCACAGTTGTCAGAAGAAAGTGTCTGAGTTGAGGAAGCTGGCGTTGGGCCTGGCTGACCAAACCTCATTCAAGGTAGGTTGTTGTTTCTCTCTGATTTAAACTTTCTGCTTTTGGTGTATACAATACGTACAACAGGTACAATATAAAGCTAATTGATGGACACCTAAGGAAGTAGTATTTTAATTTTTTCCAAAGCTCCAAATGTACACAAACTACACTAAAGCACACAAAAAGCCAAAACTTAATTATAAACTTAAAATCTCTTAAAACATTTACAGGTGGACTTAAATTGACCTTCTCTAAACTTTTGAATGCACAAGTCCAACTCTTCAAGGTGTCAGGCATCTTTTTGAGACCAAGACGAGACTTAACAATTGATCAACAATAAATCACAATTGAGAGGCTTTAAACAGGATTTTCTGAAAGGGAAGTGGTCACTGAGCTTTAGAGTGTCACAGTACCAGCAGGTTGCAGCAAATACAATACAATACAATACATGCTAATTTATATAGCGCTTTCACAACAGCGGCAGCTGTAACGAAGCGCTTTACAAAACAGTTAACATAAAGTAAAATAATAAACACAACACATAACATAAAACACGGACATTCGTGCAGTCCTAACCACTTTTCCATCACACGCTTTGTTGTTTGAAGCAGTTTGAGATGAAAGAGGAGAGAATCAAAGTGTCCTTTAACCAGTGGATCAGAGACGTCATGCTCAAAATGTGCACACGTCGGCTACAAGCTAAGTTTCAAAGTCAACAAGAAGCTGTTGCATCCATTGACGAAAAAAGAGATTGGTTCACTTCTCCTGTCCCATGAAATCCATTTCAATTCCAAGCGGCGACTCACGGTTCCAAATACGCATCGGCGCTCTTCGCCAACGCTCCTCTCTCCTCATCCTCAACTTCAGCGGCCATCCATCCAGCCGCACCAACGCCAACTGTCCAATAGCGCTGACATAGCTACTGAACAAATCGGGGTTGTGAAAAATGCTGCCCATTACTGGCGCAAAAAACACAAGCGCCCCAGGTCTGTCCAGCACCGACAGTCAATGGCGCCGACATTCCTCCCAATCAAAATCTGTGCTGGTACAGGCGTGCTGCCGAGAAGGCGCAACCGCCAAGCACAGATACTGCTCCTTTGACGAATGTCGTGGCCAAAAAGCGCTGAAAACAGTCCATATCAGGTCCACACAATGAAACAACAAACAACATGTGACAAAACAAAAGACAAAAACAGCAAAAAAGAACAAAAAAGCAAGGCTCTTGAAGAGCACTTGCCGAAGGCTCCCTACTCGGGCGCCATCTTAGAAAAAAAAAATATACAGATTGCCTGGAAAAGTCGAGTATACAGTAGACATGGACATTTTTGAAAAATAATTGGTCGATTACCCCTGCGGATATCTTTTATAGACAGGTGCAAATGCGCTTGACCGAAAAACTCACACATTTTTGATGCTGATGCTGGGTTGGGAATTCACACAAATGGGCAAAATTGAACGACCAGGTGGAAGGTGGTTTCCATGTGTCCTGGTCAACTTTACATCATTCGCAAATGGAGGTCAGGTTCCCCATCGACTTATTTTGCTCACTTCGATCTTCTCCGTGGATTTCAGCGAGTCTATCTCTGCTACCGCAAAGGCTGTATGATTGCCTCTCCTGCGCTGGAATTAGAGAGAATGAGTGGAGTTGCTTTCATTGGCCAAGAAATAAGTCGCTGTGTTCCTACAACGGTGCAAACTCCCCTTTCCACCTGTCAGTGAAAACACTGAAAGAAAGAAAACTACACCCATGCACACAGTTTGACTGCATTCTGCACTTTTTAGAGGACAACATTTTTGTGCAAAAGCTTGTTTTGGAGCTATTTTTAAAATTAAGCGGTCAAATGAAAAGCACATATGAAGTAATAAGAAACTGTGCTCCATTGACTTTTTGTATTTTTTAAAAACACTCCACAAATGGCTCTTATTAGACACTAGCAACTGAAAAGTGAGTATCATTGTACATTGTATATATACATTTTGTACTTTCATCCAAGTAAGGACATACTGTATATCTCAACACTGTCAGGTGGAGACCTCCTGTGTTCAAACGTCAAACTTTTTTTTATAAATCAATCCGTCTGGTCAGTCAATACGTGGGTCTGTTAATTTTTACAAAGGCTTGACCAATCTAAAGCATTGAAAAGTGTACTTAGTTCACTCATGGCTGTCATGGCCACCACCTACTTTTAACCCTCGTATTTAAAGACGATTGCTTCAAATCCACCTGACGTTTTGTAGCTGCACGGGGAAAACTTGTTTATTACGGCGCTAAACTTCAAAACTGGCCTCGGGTGCCAGAGAGGTTTGTCGATTTTGAAAGTGGACCATTGTTTGGTTAAACAATGCTTATCTCTTCGTTTTGCTGCTGGGTCTAAGGAAGGGGGTTGAAGGGGACTGAACTAAACCAGCCACTTACTTTGTAGACTGAGGAGGAAGTCGTGTCCCAGTCGACCTTCAATGTGCATTGAAAGTGTTCCTGTATGGCTGCGCGCACAGTTCCCACCACTGTTAAATATAGGCTCAGAGTCCACTGTTGTTGTGACGGGCTGGTATGGCCCCCAGGCACGGTACGCCTTTTGTTGTCCCATTTTAGTGAGGCAGCCTCAAAAGTCAGATTGGGTTACAGCTCTTCAAAGTTCTCCCTGCAAATCCCATAGCAGCTGATGCTCATAGAGGTTGAGGAGGGTGGGGGGGGGCAGGTATACAAGGGACAAGGGGCACCTGGACTCTGAGTTGCACACATCTTCATGTGTGGTCTCTCCTCGGTGCATATCAGATCCATATTTGGGTATCAGGTCGGACGACACATTAAGCTTCTCCCTTGAGTGCTAGTCCCCCACGGGAACTGCATGACCACCCCTTTTAGAGCAGGACCATTCAAACGCACTTTGCGGCCTTCACCGGGTGCTGTGTCTGCTGTAAGATCGGCATTTTACACTTGTTGAGAGCTAAATTGGACCTTAATTCCGGTGGTGGCAAACGTTGATGGCAGAGTGTTTTAAGTTGAGTACGGTCATTGGATCCCTAGTGCATAATGAAACCATTGTCTTGGTGAGTTTGAGCTGCTCACCTGTTGACCCTCACTGCGAGGACACAGACCTGGATGATTGCTCCAAATTGCTGCCTCCATGGCGGGAATAAGGTCAGAGGGGCAACTCGAGGTGAATGCTAAATTTGCAACGGTTCTACCTGTTGAATTTGGACAGAATTTGGCCAATGTTGTGTCTGCAGTTGTCTCGAATAAAAGAGAGTGGAGACTGTTTACCCAAAGTCGTGCCTCCCCCTCCCTGTTCATTCGCTGGCTAATATGTTATTGTCAAGAGGAAGTCCCCAGAAATCCCCCCTCTTTCCCCCAGCCGAGTTGTAACCTTATTGTTTGAATACAGAAATACTGCAGTGTCGGTGAACAGTCAGGGAAGATTGTCCAACATGAAGGTGCTGTAATTCATCGATCGAGCATGATGAAAGATATTGCAGAAGAATTTTAACTTTGTCTTTCTTCATGGTTATTGGGATGACAGTGTGACAACTACTGATGGTCTCCAATTAGTGTGCAGTTAGAAGAAATGTTCCATCCATCCATCCATCCATCCATCCATCCATCCATCCATCCATCCATTTTCTACTGCTTATCCGGGGTCGGGTCGCGGGGGCAGCAGCCTTAGCAGGGAAGCCCAGACTTCCCTCTCCCCAGCCACTTCTTCTCGAGGCGTTCCCAGGCCAGCTCGGAGACATAGTCTTGATGTACAGCTTCAGCTGTTCAACAGTCCGGGTTTTTGTTGTTATAATGCGGCACACGTTTTCGATAGAAGACTGGTCTGGACTGAAGGCAGGCCTGTTCAGTACCCATACTCTTTTCAAATCTGCCTGCTGACTCGTCAAGTGCTCACAAACGTCTCTGAAGAAGGTGAATGCTGATCACCGACAGATTCGAAGAAAGAAGTTGTGTTATTGGGAGGCAAAATAACAAGGCCAAAGTGTAGCCAAACACTATTTTCTTATCATATCGTATCAACAGCACACACTAGTTCGTACTCAGTTTTGTCGCCATTACAAAACTCCCCTTCTTCCTTTTTCATCTCAAAAGTATTTTTATCACAAAACTGCCACCTTTTGTACAGTCAGAGAACATAACAGAAGTGATACACGTGTTTGAGACAAAGAACATGCATTTACATCGAACACAATTTATTTTCTCAAGCCACGCAGAACTGCAACATAAAAATGAAAGAGCCGCGGGTTGCCGACATCTGATCTAACATTTTGCAAGATAACATACTAGTTGAATAGCATATTGTCAAATTGTTTGGCCTCGGGGCCATTTGAGTACGAAGGCTCCACCGTGTTGGAAATCAGCTTTGTTCTGATGTAGATGCATTTCCTTTTGACCCAGACGGAAAAAACACACTAACAGTATCTTCTTTGTTGTGAGCCTGTGTCCCCAATTATTTATTTGCTTCCACTTGATGGGTACCTGCAGGGAGTGACCCATTTAATACAACCGCTGGAGCCTTTGATTCATTTAATATTTATGCAAATTCGAGGGTTTGTGAAATTGTTTTTATATCTTTGTTTTAAGACTAAACCAAATAGCAGAAGATTGAAAACATGCAGAAATGGTTGCGAGCCCCCTCCCGAATTGATCAAATGGAAACTCATCCGCTTTTATTTGCATAATTAAAACCTACGGGCATTCTTTCAATGCGGCAGCACACGGTGGCTCGGAATTACCGAAAGAAAGAGGGCCATATACTGTAAAACTCCAACTTCAAAGTAGCAAATTAGCGCCTTGCAGTAATCACAGACTACAAACAGGACCTTGTGGTTGGTTGGCTAAAATACTCACATGCCAACTCCTGCTTTGATTCTTGTTTTTATGTGTCTCTGTCCTCAGCCGGCTTATGAAATAAAGTCAGCATAGTGTCAGTGACCACAAAAGGTGATTAGGGTTTGCATGGAGCTCGTCGCCCGCAAAGGAATGCGATCATCTTGGACTAATTTGATGCCGGTGGGACAAGCTTGAACAGCTGAAACGCCTCGGTCACAGTGCTGATGGAGGTTCTCAATTCCCCTTTTTGAAGAAGGTGAGTTGTGACAAAGAAGTAGTTCAAGACAGCAAAGGGAACGCGATTGGTAGCCTTTGTGCAAATGTAATTAAAACCCCACTAGCTTCACACCAGTAAGTATACAGTTAACCCCTCACCTTTTCATGAATTCATGAGCGATTATCATATTTTTTTTCTTTTCTTCGGAACCTTCCTTTTAGCTATTTCCAGATGAAACAAACCTTTTTTTTTTTTTTTAATGCCACAAGGAGGCACCAAAGCCTTGGCTAGTATGAAATTACAATTTGGTGGCAAATGTTGAAGTGATGCATTGCAATTAATAGACTAACATCTTTGTATACTGGGGAGGAGTTAGGTTTAGTCTGGGTTGTTAGTGGAAAACACAAATTAACCTGTAAGCCATTTCTTTTTCAGCCTAATGTAAGATGAAATAGATTTTTTTAATTTAAAAAAGAAAAGGACAATGGAAAGAACAGCAACTCACATTTAGAGGAGCGTTCTCTATATCGTCTCAATTAGCTCTAACACCGGTGTTTATTTCCCCAAAATGTCTGTCTGGTGATTGCTTTCACGTGAAAATGTGCTGATGTAAGGGTTTTAGCTCCATGAGCGTTTGGTGGTTGCAGACACTGCAGGTCAATGATGGAGTCAGCAGTGTTTAACACCCTCTCGTAAACTCGGCTTCATGAATATAAATGTAGTGTTGAATCTTGCGAGTTCAACCAGCACACTAATTCATTAATAGAGACCTTCCTACAGCTCTTATCGGTCTTACATATGTGTATTATGTGGAGCTGATGCAGAGCAACCTCATTTAATGAGAATAGTAGTTGGAAAAACGCAAAAAAAGGCTGTGATGTATGCAAGATGTGTCTAAATCTATTATAGATGAATGCCTTCTCTGGAATCAATAAACCACAGGCCTTTTTGTCTGTTGAATTAATAAAATACTGGAAAGCAAATTAATCACAGGCGCCGCATTTGTAGTCATGCGTGATCCGACATATTTTTGTTCCCGCTTGCCACTCGACACAATTGCACTTCATGAATCAGTCCATGTCTAAGAAAGCAGTTTACATGTTTGTTGAAGGACTAAGTGAAATAAACTTACATCATGCCGCAAATTTTGCAGGGCTAAAAAGTGTCCTGAGTCTCATTTTCATGTGTGACCTTTGTAATTTAACTTTCTTGAAAGTACAGTACTACCGTATTTTCCACACTATGGAAAATACACTATGAAAAATACACACTACAATGGATTATGAGGCGCACCTTCAATGAATGGCCTATTTTGTAATTTTTGTCATATTTTGGACGCACCGCTTTTTAAGACGCAATCTACAATGCATCCACGAGATGGAGCTACACTTGAGGAAATGCCAACAGAACACCACATTACACTACACCCTGATTTATATAACGATGATCAGATGTCAGTAAAACAGATTTAAGAAAGCAGCGACACAGTTCACTGAAACCAACAGCAAGTTATAACATTCACTCTTTAACGTTGAACTCTCTTGCTGCTGCTCTATTTCTGTGTTCAACCGCGAAACCGATCGCCTTAAGTTTGAACTCTGCGTTGTAAGCATGTCTCTAGCAAGGAGCCATTTTTGGGTTGACATATTACTCGAATGACCATACGCAAGCCGCATCGGATTTTAAGGTGCGCTGTGAGCTTATAAGAAAATGGAAAGTTTTTAGGTGCGGCTTTTAGTGCGGAAAATCCGCTAGTTAATTTTTTTCCAATCAATGCCTCTCTTCCCATACACAGATTTCAATAGCTGTCACTCAGCAGGGCTGCCATGGTTGAGAATCCGACAAGGACATTACATTGTCGTTCGTGCTTACAAAGCATTGTTGCAAAGAAACGATTTCTGTGCTAATTCTCAGTCAGGCGTGTGGGATAAACACCTCTTCTGAGTCCGGCGACCTCGAGCCTTTGTGTCAGCTTTTGATTACCTTCCACTTTCATGGCTTGGAACAGGTGTACACTGTCAGGTTGGCAAAATCAAGGACCAAGTGACTGGCAGCCTGCTGGAAAGTAGGGGCAAGAAAAAGAAAGTTTAAAAACACCTGCGGCGGTAAAACTTGAGCACATTTAAAAGAGAATATGACCACAACATCCTGTTCAACTCAAACCTCTGCCACTGTGGCTCGAACGGGGGGGGAGAAATATGAGTCGACTCTCTTCGCGTCATACGTGGTCGCTGTGTGACTTGTTGTTTTACGGCATGTGTCTGTGTGGACGCACAGAGTGATAATGTGGTGTCAAGTGGTGCACAGACCTCAGGCATCAGTCATGGCTCTCCACTGCTCTGCCGTGTTGTATTGGTGAACACCCGCAGCTGCTCGCCGCCAATTTACCCCTCCACTCAAATTCTATTGTTTGCTCTTTGTGCAGCTGCCCACCACTTTTGTTGTGGTGATTACCTTTTTGGCGCTTCAGCGCATCATAATTATTTCTCCTTTGGCATAACGATTCAATGTTGCTGATAATGGTTCAGAAATGATTTCATACGACCGTATTTTCCGCACTATAAGGCGCACCTTAGAGCATTCAATTTTCTCAAAAGCCCACGTAGTATTTTAAATGTTCTGTAAAGCACTTTGTTACAGCTGCAGCGGTTGTGAAAGCTTGACATAAATAAAGCTGTATTTTATTGCATTGTATTTCTTTGAGCCTAGCTCCATCTAGTGGATGCATAACGCAACCGCAGCCACTATTGTAACTTCGATTCTATGCGTGTTATAATGCGGTGCGTTTGATATATGAAAACAGTTTTAAAATAGACCATTCATTGAAGATGCGCCTGATACTCCGATGTGCCTTATAGTGTGGAAAATACGGTACTTTTGACTGACTTAGAAAATTTACAGTAAGATTTGTTTTACTTTTGCTTGTTAAAAATCCTAATATTTTCTGGGTGGGCAGAAAAATGTGCTTTTCTTCAAAAGATTTGTTCGTAACAGTAGGTAGCAAACCTAAAGGTAATGCAGCATTATAAATATCAAATAATGGGACCCACTAACTGTGCACTACAGCGTTAGAGTAGCATGAAATTAAAGGCTCAGTGGAGTGAACACTCTTTTTATTGAGTAAAGCAGGTGGTTGCAGTTGTCTAGGGTGGGGGGTTTCTTTAAATATACTTAATTTCTCAGCATTGGAGCCCACTTTGGATTTGCTGTAATTGAAAATGGGGTATAGTGTTCATCATAGCTGTCTGTCAAGGTTCAAGGTAATCGCTACATTAATTTAGTCGTAAGCTTACTAAATCGACTCTAAAGTGTATGTTTGTATCTTTTTTTTCTCACACTGTAAGTGTACTGTATGTATTATCTTGCCCTTTGCGGGTGTGGCTGCAGGTCATTGTATGTCTTCACACGCTCCAGATGTTCTCTCAGATACCTGTGCAGGGGAGCTGAGCTGTTTTAGCCAATTTGCTCTGCAGCCTTCCGTCATTCTTATGGTGGTGTTGCCCTCATTTAATGAAGACAAACATGCTAAGTCACTCCATTATCC
This sequence comes from Hippocampus zosterae, assembly GCF_025434085.1. NCBI lineage: Eukaryota > Metazoa > Chordata > Actinopteri > Syngnathiformes > Syngnathidae > Hippocampus > Hippocampus zosterae. The sequence continues at coordinate 9,081,128 of NC_067464.1, read as the reverse complement.
TTAATAACCGCTATCCAGTAAACCTTTCAATCAAAGTGTGTGATTTGGGAATAGGCAGCTGTATCATTACCTGTAATGAGCTGGTAAGGCACCAAGCCAATATCAGGTCAGGCACCTTCATGCTCGGGTGAGAATATGCAACTTTTCAAACATTAACCTCAGCAAAGAAAATAGTTTATTTTGTCCCAAAATCTTGATCGGCACGAGGACGAATTTTTGCCGATGCTGAATAATCTGGCATGATAATCCGGAATTTCTGTCTAATTACAAATCTTGTATTTAAACTAAAAAAAACAACCAAAAAATCCCAAAACACATGACTTGCTGGAAATTTGCATTACAACAGGCATGAATTAATTAGAAATTAAGTTTTTCGCAGTGCCATCTCTCTGCGCCATATGGCTATAATGCAACCAGATTCTGAAGCATTAATTAAAAACAGATCGACACCCTTTTGTGAACACGTAGGGAGGGACCAAGTTACTCAGTGGCATAGTGCAGTGGATGGTGGTGGATGACCAGGAATCCACCTCAGGGAAACCACCAAAAACATTTCCAGGTAATACTGTATACCCGACATTGGTGTGAACTAGCACACATTTCATTCGGTGCGTCACATGCCACTGACATCAATTCAGTAGTTTATTAATTGTGCTAGTACTATGCAAACACAGGTCAAAACATGCACTTACCTGTCCAAGTTTAAGATTGGTGGAGGTAAAGTACATAAACTCTTTGCAATAGTCTGACGGAGGATTGACGGAGGGGTCTTTAAACTAAATCTGAAAAGAAAGGCCAGCGTGTATTTTGTTGTTTGACAACAATGTTTTGACATAAATACGGTCTAATGTGGACATTGTGGCAACACGTGTATTCTTTACCCTTTTGTCATTGCGTACGTGCTTGAGGAATGCTTGCCCTGCATAATAACACTTGTGTTTGCTGGTGTTGTTGCAAGACCATGCGTAACAAAGGGCCAGACTGGAACGAAACAATGGTGCCGCGGTCCGGGCCGACAAGGCGATACGTTACTGTGCCGGTTTGTGAACACAACGCAAGTTGAAATGTCAGTGAGCAAAGTACAAAAATACAACGTGTACAACGAAAAGAGAATTCATCAAGGTGACTTTTTAATATGAAGCGTGTGTGTGTGTGTGTATGTGCGCGCGCGCAACGATTTGTATGAGATGCTGATTTGTTTGCTTTTTCCATCACCCCGCTGCGTGCGCTCAGCTCCTTAAGGCAAGGTGAAGTGAGATGTGTGCGCTGAAGGTGCACAGCCCATTATCGAGTCTTATTCAGATTCTCGAGAAACATAGTCCTGATAAATTTTCAAGGCGCTAGGCTAAGTACACGTACATGGAAGGAGCAGAGCGCTGGAGGTAATCTCTTGCTGGCTCCATAAAAGGTACTCCATTGACAACGGGCCTTGTGGTGGCAGACAAATCGCCCGGCTTGTAGAGAATGAAGCGTTGAAAGAGAACGCCAGTGTTGTGTACGCCTGCCAAGATGGATATGCGGACGGCAAACTGAGCTGGCCGGGCGTGGCCTTGGAATTAATCTGTTTGTTTTGGTCTTTGGCAGATGTGAACGGAGCTCTGTCCCACCACTTCCGAGGGCCGCCATGCATAGTTATTATTATTATTTTTTGTCTCTCACAGCATTCACATTAGAGACACGAGCAAAATGGATGTGAGAAAAAAAATCAATAAAACAGACTTGATAGCGGAACAATGCAGACATTTACAAAGGCTAGGAGTACTTTTAATAACACTCCCAAGAGTACTGATTTCGGTCCAAATTTGACACAAAGGGCTTGGCACCGTATTTGATTGTACCAATTTTGTGGAAGTGATAGCAGATTAATGGTGTCTTGAAACAATTTTAGTCTCAACTAAGTGCGACATGACATCGACACAGGGGAGATCCAGTCCCTCGCTATGGCAACTCCTCCAGACGACATTATTCTATTCAATACGACAACTGGCACGAATATAAAAGTTTAGAACATTCAGAGACATTTTCTGAATTTTGGCGTTAAACCCGTGCATGATTAATGGATGGATGGCAAAAAAGTGCTCTGACTTTCAATGTTGGAAAAGTGGGGGAGGAGGGAAAATCCAGATTTCCCGTCTACACCACAATGGACACTTTCTTCGCCAATGCCACCCAGCATCACAAAAAGGTTTGTGGAAATTGGTTTTGAATAGTACTGCCAATAAACAAAATGAGCTGCAATGAAAAAAACACCCTCCTTCATAAGCAGAGAAACTGAGAACGAATAGCATTTTTTCCCCTACTTTGGATTAGCTAAATAATACGTTATGCATTTTTTACCATTGGCCCAATCAAGTGACGACATAAAGTTTTTACAATAATTCACTTTTTATGAAGCCGATGCTCCATCTATCAGTCCTTCCATTGGCAGCACTTCCTTCGGATCGCTCAGCATTTCCAGGCGACATGATTTGACATGTTCTGATTCTGTCTTGAGGGGCCTCCTCCCTGTGGTTGACTGAGCTCCAGAATTCATCTCCAACCCAATGATGTCATCCAATCCCTTGCTATAGTAGACCGTGATGCTAATGGAGAGGTAATTGATGAAGACGTGACAATTGTCGTCGTGGCAGTGCTCACGCATCTTTGTGTGTTTGAGTTGTGACGGACAGTACATATTTGGGGTTAACTGGCCTTAATATATTTCCGAGCAAAATTAGTCAAGATATTCATTCCGGTCAGAAGCTCATTCAGCTATGTCTACAGACCTCCATCAATCCTGGCACTGTATGAAAATGCCAGTCAAAGTTCATGCCGCTCATGTTCATTTCATGCTTGAGTCTCCTGCTCTGTGAGTGAAGACGAGCGCACGTATTGATGGCGGGCGAATGTGCGTGTAAGTACCCGAGGGAAGAGATAGTGATGAAGCACATTGTCCCACCATCCTTTCCAGTCTGCCTCACATATCATCCATCTTTCTCAACTTAACTGCCTACCAATTTATGATTGCATTATTACAGTCGGTGTTATATCCTCATCGCACTCAAGCACACATGGCTCACAGGGGTCTGCTTCTTGAAAGAATGTGAATCCCTTGTCCTCTGATATTCGTGTAGGTTCAGCTTCACGGGAAAATTAGTGTGAACTGTTTAGAGTGACTAATTTACATATGGTAATAATTTAACTCATTCACTCCCAAAGACGTTTTTAAACGTCTTTTCAGACTTGGTCCAGAATTGACTGGAACTGAATGAGTTAATAAAAATTCAAAGACAAATGGGCGGTCCGGTAGAAAACTGGTTAGTGTGTCGGCCTCACAATGCAGAAGTGCAGGGTTTGATTCTGGCTCAGGCCTTCCTGTGTGGAGTTCGCATGTTCTCCCCGTGCCTGTGTGGGTTTTCTCTGGGTACTCTGGTTTCCTCACACAGTCCTAAATCATGCGTGGCAGGTTAATGGAACATTTAAATTGTCCCTAGACAAGACAGCTGGGACATCTATTCATTTTCTAATATGCTGATCCTCACAAGGGTTGCGGGCAAGCTGGAACCTGTCCCAACTGTTTTCGGGCATTTGGCGGAATACACCCTGAACTGGTTGCCAGCCAATTGCGGGGCACACATACTTGTAAACGAAAAAACAAACTCATTTAGAGCGTTCCATTAAACTGCCCAGCATGTTTTTGGAACGTGGGAGGCTCAGCACTGTGAGGCCAAAGTGCTAGTCGATCGATCATTGTGCCGCCCTGACAACTTTCCATTCATTCAAAATTATGAGGAATATATATATATATATATATATATATATATATATATACATACACACACAGGTATTTTTTTACTTTGATAATTGTCATGATCACTGTGTTGTGTGGTTTTAACAAAAAATATAAGTGGAACACCCGTTAATAAATACCAAATCATCAACATACAAAAAAGAAAGGTCACATCTATCCATGAAGTTAAAAGGTCAAAATCAGAATGAAAATGTAACCTCTTTGGTGGAGGAAAATATTACGACATCCCTTGTTTGCAAGCTTGTACCTCTTCTGCATACAGGCCGCAGAGAGAAAGTGCAAGCGCCACTGTGCCGTTTTGTTTCATCACTTGAGTGATTTGATTTCAATTGCTTTGCAATTTGCAAGCTGACATTTGAGAGGAAAAAGCAGAGCAATGCATTCCACAAAATGACACTGAAGTCATTTTTAGTCTGGTGCAAAAACAGTGAAATTTCTCCATAGGCAGATTGCTGAAAAGGTCACCCTCATCTGTATGGATTTTCATAACCGATTTATTTCCAACAGGGAAAAAAAGTCAATCGGCTTACAAAAGCTGGATGGTGTGTCATTCACGTGGTCTTGCTGTTTTAGACTTTGGGACGCATTAGAATTATGCGATGGCTTAAATAGTCTTATTTTCTAGTCTATTCTGTATGCGCAAGAATCTAAATTTACTTTTAGAAACGTTTAACCAAAACATAACCAGACAATTTTTTTTTTTTTGAAAATGCAAACTACACAGAATTTTTCAGGGTTCTTGAGGGACTGCGGACAACCTAATGAGATTCGTATTTACTTGAAACAGATGATGATCATTGAGAATTGATGCCACTCTAAACTGGTCGACACTCCAGGCGGATGCTTGCAATAATAAACCTTCCATGAACTGACTCCCATTAATATATCTATCTTTATGTTTCCCATCTTGTTGCTGCTGCTCTATTTTATGATGTCACTCTCTGCTACTGGAGAGCTCTGGGCCAGTTTATCTCCTTGGTGTGTGTCAGGCACTTAAACTTAAACCTCTCTATTTACGAGCCCCAATCTGCCGCTACGTCCTCGCCATTTGTGGCTCACCGTTCCTACAGCGTCGCCTGTAAAAAGCACTTGTTGTGGGAACTTGAAGCTGAGCATCGCCGATTTCCGATGAAGGTGGCAAAAAGTGACATTTGTGCGAACGTGTAGCTTGCTCAACTTGTCTTTAAGGCTTTGCGCAGATTTTCTGCAACACAGAAGCGGAGACTTCACCGTGGTTTGTTTAAGTGAGGCGTGAAGAAATAGTAATAACTTAGGGAACGACGACATATGACTTCCAAGCAAAAGAAGCGCCTGGCATCGCACGTAGTAAATTTTTATCATTGATTGTTGCAATTTTATTCCGTCATCGTCATCTGCAGTGCCCCACCTGAGGCTATTTGGCAATAGTCCAGTGCAAACGCTTTGCAGGGAAAGGTCTAAATAATCTGAGTTCTTTATTGCTCCGAGTTGACGCATCCCACAGAACCATGGCCGGTATGTCTTTGAACATTCCAACACGGAAATGCTTTCTTGACTCGAACAAAGCATCCAGAAGGGGCGAGCGTGGCGAGCATACCTGTACTTGGTAATTTCCTGTTTCAGCCACAGTGTTTGGAGCCATGTTGGCCCAGTTCCCCTGCCCCCATGACCTCGAACAGACGCAACTTCAGAAGCCAAAACTGCCAAAGGACATTTTCACTGCAAGTTCAGACAGCCAGCGGGGTGTAAAAGTATATGATGTGGACAAATGTATGGCTTTATTTGCATGCGACCTTTTACGAGTTGCGCTTTTGTGTGTCTTTAAAGCTTCCAAGGCAAGTCCCACAACACACCTCTGAGCTTTGGCCTGAATTTCATGAGTGGGGAAGAAATTGTCCGATTGCTCAAAAGAGTCATTTTTGTCCGAAATGTTCCTCCCTCATTGTGTGCATTCCACAGCGTTCGCTGCTTTCACACGGCCATTGCCGCATGTGTCTAGTGAGACCTTGCCCCCTCCTACTCCTTCTGGCCATCCGTTGACCCCCTCAGCTTCTCTCGGCCCACTCTGGGCATTCATATCTCCGTCTCCTTTGTGAGTGCATCGGTGAGGTGACTGCAGGGCACACTTGAACTCCCCCAGAAATGGATGCCGGAGACTGCGTTTGAACTGGATTTGACCCTCTGGACCGCACTGTTTCCTGACACACAATCAGCCGTTCACACATCTAGAGTCAATTTAGACGGTGATCCCTTGCGAGATGTTGATAGTCGTTAAGTTATGGAAGGTGCTGTAAAAAGCCCGACAGTAGCCATTGAAAGTCAGCCGTGGCTCCCGCGGTCCCTTCACAATGCTTAATTAGCTCATAAACAAAAGCTAGTGGGGGGAATCAGAGGGTGTAATCAAAGTGGTTTGTTCATTTGAGGTGCTCTCGCTATCAACAAAGCACCTCTAATAGCCCCATTCCTCCATCCGTGTTGTGTCTCACTGCAGCGTTCTTCCTGCCTAGATAAAAGGGCCAAATTCCAAAATGGGTCTCGGACAGAAGACCGTCAACATCCACACCTCCCTCGGCCTTCAAAGCGCGGGCCCCCTTCCTCTTTCTGCCGGATAGTGACATTGCTCCTCGGCTCACGTCCGCACCACCGCATGTTTGGTTCCCTGTGGCGACCACACCATCTTTCATGTATCTGTGACTTTGGTGGTCTGTTTTTATGACTTTCCATTATGCGTCACTCTGTTTGACTCGTACTAGACCGAGCCTTGAAGCTTGTGACGAGGCTGGGTTGATATACAATGTGTGTCACAGCGGCTTGCCGTCCATAATTTGTTATTACCTCGACCAGAGAGGGTATGTTGTCTTCAATATGGGTTTGTCCCATGACGTGTTTGTTCGTAATTTCATGCCTACAATTGTTAGTCAGCCTCCATTTTAAAAAAAACAACATAAAATGGGTATGTAGTCCTCTAAGTGCGTCCTCGTTATATTTTTGTTGAAAACCACATCACAGTGAGGACGTTTGTTTGGATTTTCACTCATCCGAGTAATCATGAATCCACTTGAGTTCAACACAGGCTTTTCACGGAAATACTTTGCCAACTGATCGTAATTGGATTTGAGCCGAAACATCTTAAAATGTCTTTTGAGTCCAATAATGCCATCAGCAAAGACACCAGACTGTTTTGTTTTGGTTGAGAAGAAGACAAATTATGGAGACGGATTCTTTTCAATGGACGGTGATGTTACTCAACCCGTGTGGTTTTAATCACCATTTACATGGAAAATGTGGGGTACGGAATTTTCAACATTGCTCAAGATTTCCAACCAAAATTCCAACATGCACGATCGCGGTTGTTTATGAAGTTGAACTGTTCTGATACAACTTAGGACAGTTCAGTTATCTTGGTCGTCTTCTTCTTGGGTTTGGACTTGGGGCTCTTTAAAGAAAATAGATCTACCAGGCAGCATGTTGCAGGCAATCGCTGCTTATTTGCGTGCCTGTGATATCATTGCCTGCTTCCTGTCAAAACAGGAAAAGTCAGGGGTGAAAATGGAGGCTAGGAAAGTGCTGCCCTTGATGTGTGTTGGCTTGAGCTCAGGCCCTGCCTGACAGTGACCCTCCTGGCCAGGAAAAACAGACAGGTTCGGGGCGTATCCCGCAGCCATGATGTTCTTTTCATTGCTTTTATATAGCACCACAAGGGATGCTTTTCCTCAACTCGTCCATGTCATTCCTATCCCCCAAAACACTACAGTAGCTGACCCACCTGGCTGGCGGCCACACAAGACTGGGGTCTCAGTTTCACAAAAAAACAAAACAAAAACCTTCTTGACTTTTGATTCATCATGGAAACGAGACCTTCCTTTTCTCTGGATGACGGGTACACCTCCAATTAACAATTGCAACACCCCCTTCATCAGACTTGAGCCGTCATGTGTTTTCTGTCCATTTATCATAAATGTATTATTATTATTATTATTTATTTTGAGCACATTCCGGACTCAAAGTCTGCTATCGTTGCAGCTCAGGCAGTTTTAACTGCTGATGGCGGAGCAGGTAAAATGCCAAATGCCTGCTTTGTGTGGCTAAATGAGAAGGCACGGGCTGAGGAGGCGCACAAATAGCTCATTAGGGAGATGGTTAATTATTGACAGGTAAAAAAAAATGATAACCAGCTCCTGCTCTGCACTGACTCACAGTTGACTTTGTTCAACTCAGAGTTGTGGAATTCCAGGAGTCAGACAGCAGAGCTACATTTAGCTCTTTTATGAAGACTCAAAAAAGAGCAAGCTACTTGCACATGAATGTTCTTATCTGATTGGCCTGAGTGTTTGTGTTTTCCCAACAATATATGCGGAATTGTGTGCACACTGACTTTGAGGCAATATGCCGGGAATGAGGAAAAGCAATAACGGACATGTAAACATCAACTTCAGCACAAAACGAGAAACTTCAGATATGACGTGTGCCCTCAACTGGGACGAGAGGGTTCATTTGTCTTTTCTTGGCAATTGGCAGTTCTTTAGGTGATGTTCCAGTGCTCAAGCAGGAGGCCACTCTGATGCTGACCTCTATGAGTCGCACAATTAGTTACCCTTTGACTTCTCAGTCTGACAATCGAGCAAGAAGCACGGACGGAGGCATGCTTGTGCATCCCCAAGCTTGCTTTACATAAATGTGTGTGTGTGTGTGTGTGTGTGTGTGTGTGTGTGCGCGCGCACGCACAAAACGTGGTGTGTGATTCAATCTCGCATGATGTCATAGCACTGAAAAGAAAACAACAAAGGTGGAGTTCTGACTCAAGATTTACCGCTCTATTTTGATTATAGTTTATGTAAACATGGTCATCTACCCAGAAAATGTCAGCTGGTCTCGATTGCTCTTTCGAAGTAGAAACCTTGACTCCTTGGGATTATTTGTCCACTTGTCCGTCCCTTGGTTTGCGATTCAAGCTCTTATAGAGCGGCTGCAATGTTTTCAACCACATTGGTGTCCGCGACATGAGAGAAACGATTTGGTTAACCTTGGTGAAACATTTGGAATCGAAATGTGTTGGCTGGACGCTATTGTTCCTGCAAGACAAAAACATGCATGTGGAAAAAGATTGATAAGCCATGCGTTTTGATGCTGAAAGACAATTTCTGATTCGCTAAGTGGATTAGTGCCCACTATTCTCCACCGGGATAGTTCCACCCACTTCCTTATCTCAAGTTGCCATTGAATGTGTCTAGACATCTCAATAAGCAAGAAAGAAAAGCTAGTTAGCATTATCTCAATGTGTATCTTCTAGTCTCACTGGGGTGTCATTTTTATAAACAGACAACAGTTTTGCATTACGCTGCCCTCCCCCTGGCTGAAAGCCTTCGACCGGAGCCTAAATATCTATTATTAGCAAAAATTGCGTTCACTAAGAAATCAATGACACGGTAATCTCAGACATGGACATATTTCATGATGAATTAATATTCTTTGTACCTGCAGCGGTTGGCTGTTGCTCCAGATTAATTTTGCCTATGCAAACTGCTGTTCCATTGTCCTGGTGGACAGGCAAGCGGCTTTGTCGCATACAAAGCATGTCACTCTGTGAGATAATGACTGCTAGAGACATGCTTGCGCAGCTCACCTTGGCATAGAGCCAGCCGAGTAAACCTTTTTTTTTTTTTTTGCGTCGTTCCAAAGGATTTCAGCGGTACCAAATTTATCATAATAGTGGATTACAATTGAGTGTAGATTCTGGCCTCCCTTGTTTCTTGCTTCAAGCAATGGTTTCATTTTTCCTTTTCTGTTCCTAGGTGGCACTTCTGCGAGTTACGCTGGTATTTAGGTTGTGTAAAGTATTTTATACATCTTAGTGTCATCTTTTGTCATCTCTTGGACATCAGACTTTGCCCGCGGGTCTACATGTAGTTTGACAATGAACAGTCATGACACGGTAGAATGCAATGTGGCAGCTCAACGAAGTGGAACGTTTAGGTTGAAGATTTTGGGAGAGTTTTACAATGGAAATGTAAGAAAATTCAGACTGTACCCAGAAGAACTTAAACGCTTGGTGGAAACAAGGTTAAGAACTCAACCACTTATCGCAAGTAAGTGCCGGGTTCCAAATTATAATCAGCCAGTTTGAAGGCAACCACTTGCTCATTATGACTCATTATGTCTTCCCCTCACAATATCTACAAAGTCAATCGACAGAGTCAATCGTTCTATTTTGTGAAATTGGGGAGCCTGTGTCAGTAACAGACATTTTGGAACACTTTTCTACATGGCTGCTTGCCACAATTCCCGCTAGAGTGAATACCTATTGTAGGATGCTCAACATTTCACCTTGTCATCGCTTTTTTTCTACTCTGTTGTCATGACTGCGGCTATACGGTGTGTCTTTTATGCCTGCGTTGGGTGAAATGCCAAATGACAACAATAAGCACTCCCCACATGTGAAAGATTCAAGTTTATGTTTCTCAGCAGCTTGAAACGTTCCTCTAAAACGGACAAATTCTTAATTACGTTGTTCATGTCTCAGCAGACTTATTCCATCAAGACGTGAAGAATGTCGCTTGGGATGCAGTACATATATTTGCAGCATAACGGGGAACGTTTGCATACTCTGAAATGGTTAATCGCATGCAGGACTTCTTTAGGAATGTGTTTGTCTTAAACGTTACGCCTAGACACGGCTGAGGGAGCCTGCAGTGGAGATTCATTGCATTAGTGGCAGTTTGTTTTCTCTCTGAGTAAGCTGTAGAAAAGTGTGAGTGATCTGCCTCTCAGTCAGAACAACTCACTCGAAAAGAAACTCCATCTCTCTCTCTCTCTCTCTCTCTCGCTCTCTGTCTCTGGTATGACAGTTGAGAGAGAGGAGAGGCAGGTGGCTGTCATCACTAGAAAGGGGTCTTCAAGCGCTGGTTTAGAAGAAACTCTTGAGTTTGGTTTTTGTACTTTGCTGTTGAGTGTTCTAAAGTGGGCTCGTCTATTCAAGTCGGACTTTTGACAAGATTCCATGGAAGGTTTAGAATACAGAATCTTGGTTTACCTTGGAAACTGCCTCAGAGGACTTTCCACTTCCGTGGAAAATATAGCTTCTATTTGATTGTTGATGTGAAAAAGGAGTCATATGAATCCCTGCTGTGTTTTTGCAAATATGTTTTCAATTACGCTGCCCATTTTTGCAGGCCTCCCATCTCCGTGTTTGTCCTCGCTTCTACCTGAAGAAGTAGTGCTGGCAGAATGATTCTGCTCTCCATTAATATGTGCGGTGGATGTCGTCGTATTTCATTCAAAAATGCAGTGTGCATCGAACCTCATAATCATTGTCGAAATGAATTCAATGAATGAAGTATTATTATTTAATTAATACACCTTTATTTTTGAAAGCACATCCTTGACCGAGGCACAGCTGGCGTGCGTGTGTGTGTGTGTGTGTGTGTGTGTGTGAACCACACATAGATGCACAATAGCATATGCAATAGCAATCGCACTTTACAGTGGCCAACTTTACATCATCCGCAAGGGGAGGTCTTGCAATTCCTTATAAACACACTTTGCATCTCCTGCATTGACTTAAGCGAGCAAGTCGATTACGCTTCTGCCATATTTTGTCGGTGGCGCACCTCACCTCAGCTGAATTTAAAGGGAATGAGAGGAACCATTTCGATTGGCCGGTAATCAAGTCGGCTGTGTTGACTACCGCTTCGCTGCAAATGCCTATTTTCAACCGTGCCCATCTGCGAAAATACCAAAGGAAAGGAAACTCCACCCATGTGCACTAGAATTGCGCTGGGCACGAAAATAAGGGCCCCTGGTGTGTGTTTCTCCAGCTTGCCTGTTGCGTCTTTCATTAGCTATATTTTCCCATCTTGATTTGTTTTCACCGCTCACTCTGGTAGGGGAGACTAACGTACCATGAGAGATGTCACAGAGGCAAAAATACAAACACAAAGTAGTGTGTGAGAATGGCATTGTCAATATTAATACTGCATACTTTTTTTGACTAATGCAAACAATTTCATTTGGGGTCGTTTTTGCGAGTCATCAGTGAATTGCACGCCGAAGCAGATGTCATTTAAGTGGCGAGTCCTCTCTGTACTATTACTCTTTTTAAAGTCGATGAAAGAGACAATAAATCTTGCCTCAGCCCTGCCGAGGGAGGGGGACGTGAGGGAGAATGGAAGTCTGTCCAAACAATGTGGAAGGGGCTTGTTTTCTTTATGTGCGTGAGTGAACAGGAAAGCGTAATTAACTGGCCAAGTGGCGAAAGGCTGGAGTGATGGATGAGTGCGGTGTAGAAAGACAGCCACAACGGGGTACAACACACTCTCATGCACGAAGGCTTCGTCCTGTCATTTTTTTTTCATGGAATGACAGTTTTGCAGTAAAATCAGCTACAAGTACCCCCCCCCCCCCCCCCCCCCCCCCCCCGCTGATGGATGTGTTGGCCACATGGACATATGAAGTCCTGATTGCAATCAAGAGCTTTATTTTTTATTCTGCAACTCAAAAACTACACGATTTTGTCTGTTGGGAGATGTCGCTGTGATGCAGTGGAGAACAGAGAAAGGATTACAACCATTATTACAAAAGCAAGTGTTCCATTTATCTTCCAATATATCACCTCCAAACAACTCCTTACCTCTACAATATAATATAGTAAGGGTGGACCTGTTTTTGATAGCCGTTAAAACTGATCAGTTCAACCATATTGGTTTGATACATGTTACACCTGGTGGACAGGTGGTTCTATCACGTGTTGAAAGTATCACAAAGGGTAGGCCTATTTGCATTTTCAGTCAGCAGTTCCTTGATGGTCAAAAGGGAGGCGAGGCCTTTGTTTGGCGGGGCAGACAGTCTGACATCTGCCTCCGTAAGTTTCTATTGGGGGAACAGATGCCTCGAGCTCTCAGAAGGGTGCTGTGAAGGCAAGACTTACGCACACATCTCCCGCTCGCTTCCTAACAACGTCATCTCCTGTTTCATCTTAGAAAAGTTTGTTGACTGCAACATGGCGTTGATGCTGTAAGTATCAAGTCGTTTGTCAAACGGGATGGAAGACTGCTATGCTGTGATTTGTGGGTTTTTTTCTGTTTGTACCACTCATGCTTTGTTTTCTTGCAAATTTAGCATACGGTCACATGCTGAATCGATTCTGCAACTTGATCTGTCACGCACGCTCCAACAGAGATAACGTGACAAAAACGTAGACATAAAAATGGAGTAAGCTGAATGTTGCAGTTGAAGTGTTGCCTCGTCAACATTTGATGCTCTCTCACTGACATCTATGACAGAAACTGCGCAAGAAAAGTTTGAAAGTTTCTTCTTGATTTATTCTTTTTTTCCTTGATCCATGACGTAATATCCTACATAGGCACAGCAAGTTATAAAATCAGTGGCGCATATAAGCAAATGCACATGTTAAATGGCATTTTCCATGCTAAATAATACTTTACAGTAAGTGCGCAAAAGGGATGAGAAGGGTGTTCATAATGAATCTTGTGCTGTTGTTTAGTCCGTTTTATTACAGATATGTGTTATCTTATCCAGTACTAAGTGAGACACCAACATGTGTTTGAAGTGATTTGCAGAGCCACGCAGCTTTGTGTTCCAATGAGGGCGTTCCCACAGTTGGCAGAGTAGCACACGAGTGTGACATCCTGAGTCATTGTGTTGCGTGGCTCCAAGCAGGCAGTGGTTAAATTTAATGGTGTGTATCCCACAGAACTGCTGTGCCACTAAAAGCTTCACCTGATATCTAATCAAAGTCAGTCCTTGCAGGCCCTTTCCTGGAGGGGATTCTGAGCAGAGTCGTCTGTTTTGGAGAGCAGGTCAGAGAGGCGCTGCGGTGAGTTGAGGAGGGCAAAAGGGGGTGGGAGCAGAGAGGGATTACACCACTGGATGTGTTTTTTTTATCCTGGGGATGTAATCTGCCCGAATGCTTTGCGCCCACTTGGGGCTTGATCGGCAGCTGTGATCGCCCTTCTCCCATTTGGCTGTTAAGGGGAGCCAAGCTTCCTGTGGGAACGCCAATCAGCGGGAATCTCCCGTCCTCAGCCAAGGATCTGGACTGGGGCCGCTGCAGATTTATTGGGGGTCAATTCCTTTTGAGTCTTATGGAGTCTGTGTGTGTTGAGGGTCAACAAAGTCTAAGGCCAAGTAAACAAAGATGGCTCATGTCTTGTCCTTTTGGGAGATCAGAAAACACCAAAACAAGATGAGCGCACTGTGGGGTCTTGATGTTAATTATACGCTCCGTCATTGTGCTGGTGTGAATATAAACTTTGATAAGGAGCGTTTCGGTCATAAAAATAATCATTTGAATGAACCTGGAAATGTACTGTAAAGACTGAGTAAAAGTTATCTTTTAATAGACAAACTGGTCTGTTTTTCAATTTACAATAGTTTTGCTGAATCAGAGAGGTGGTACTGCACATACACTTGTTTACGAATTCTGGCTGAAGCCATATGTGGACTGAGAAAATAAATCACGCACCAGGCAGGACTTCGAACATATTTGGGGTGTGCTATTTCAGTTCCATTTTTTAATATTATATATTAGCGATGCATATTGGCACAATTTGTCCTCATTTCTTTTCCTGCCACGATGGGCAGTGGAGGGAAATGGCCTCAACTGGAATATTTTTTCACAGAGCGGTTTTAGCCTCAATGAAGCGTGCCCTTCAACGAGTGAGGGAAATCGTTGTGACCTTTTTGTGACCGAAGTCAACTCCACATCAGACCATTTGAAATCCACACATTTCCACTTTCTGCTTCAAGAAAAGATGCACTTTCTCGGTGGAGTAACTGATGTGATTTTTATAAAGTCTATTCGCTTGTCCTAACATTCAGAAAAGACTGAGCTTGTTTCTATCAGCCTGTGGGAATGCAGTGTGTATAATGACACCCCATCAACCCATGCAGACCCATCCAGTTCCATGCTCTGCCCCTGTTTGCATCAAAGACGGTGACAAACTTGGGTCTCTCAGGGCTGTGCAGTGCTTATTTCACAGAGGCAGGTTTGCCTTTCCCCCACAGCGTTCGACCAACCTCCTTTCCATAATAAGGCCACGGCATCTGACTACATTTGTCCCCAGAGTTTAATAAAGATCAGTGCTGACAGGCAGTAAACCAACATAACCGCCCACAAGCCTCCAGGCAAATGGCCACAACCCTGGCCTACCTCCTCTGCCCGCCTTTCCTCTGTCTTTCCTCTTATCTGCACCCGTGCAAGTGAGCCTGGCTTGAAAACCGATGCCATCCCCCACTTGTACAGAACAATGGTTGGCGATTCAGATTCAGGACGTAGCGCCACGCCTCCTCGTCAACAGGAATGCTTTGAACACTCTGATTGCGCTGGTGCGTCGCATTACGTTCTTCTCCAAAGACGTCATCCTCTTCATACTCGTATACACCTGTCAATAATGCATCACACGGGTAGTTAACAAAACAGCCTTGCCATTGAGCCTGTCCGGCATCCTCAAGTTTATAGTCTCATATGCAAAGACTGTGGACCTTACTGCCTATTATGCAGATGGACAGCGCGTCCTTCAGTTTTATCAGTCTCACATCATCAGTGCTATCATCCTCACGTACTTGTGGCCCTGACCCTCTGTTCACTCAGCTAGGCATAAAGCTTGCGGACAGTTTTACAGGAGAAGCCTGCTCTCTAACCTCCCAAAACCTCACTGAATAGCAGATGGGCTCAGCTTTGTGTGTGTTTTTTATTAGCTCTCCTAAATCAACACTTAACAATCCATGGAGAACGGCAGGGGAATTGATTTCTTCCATCTACCGTTGCCCTGAGGTGGGTAACAGGTTTGCCGAAGGGTAAAGGAGAGTGGATGGATGGACAGAGTTAACTGTTTCTGACAATGTTCTGCCTGGGAAAGCGATGTACAGTAGTGCAGTTTTCTTCAGCTTTTATCAAGGACTTTCTCTCAAGTACAAAGAGAGCATCTTACACTAATCTGAATAACAGGCTCTATGTTTCAAGACAGCGCAGATGCGCTCAAGCGTAAAAACTACGGCATTTTGCTTTTCGTCCTGGTTCAATCCTCGTTTAGCGTTTTTGGGAATTTGGTAGATGGCTCTCCGCCACGCTCTGTGTTTCGGGATACCATGGGCTTGTCCTTTGACACGCTTCTGGCACCCAAGACTATTTGGTGATTGGAAGTAGGTTAAACTTTACACCCGTTGGAACCACGTCCAAGCATTTTGGTGGTTTGGCGATCACATGTGGGTGAATGTGATTGTGGTCAGGCAGACAGATCATGAGCTCACTCGGGCATGTGTGGTGGATGTCATCATATTTGAGTCATAAAAATGACAACAAGGCTTTCTGTAGTCCACCTTTGCACGGTAAGACCGCCCTATGCACCACTTGCACTGGGCATGAATATAGACAGTAGGATTTCACGTGATTCCATATTATATTAAATTTGTCACTGAGGTGGGTGGCCACATGCCTAGTTTGTCATTTACAGTCAGAACTTATGGTCCTTTGTACAGTACGTCCTGTTTCTTGGTTGTGCTTGGAATCTACTCTCACCTGCTGAAGTGTAAAGCAGACAGAAAATCATCAACCAGCAACATCATGCCAGCATGCCGTTCAGTCACAATCACAGTCATTGCTGTACTGCCTCAATTAATAATCTTAGTTCCGGGTTTGTGCTCATATTTTTAGCAGTCTTTTGCTGCTCTCGATCCTGTAGTGCCCTTTGGGTCCAATGAATTAGGTGTCTTCTGGGTTTGATGTATTAAGTGGCATTGCATTAGGGTACTGGATTATTGTTTCCTCCTCACTCCTCCTGATCACCTCCGAGGGTCCAGAGAGCAAAGGCCTCATAAACATTTATGTTTGGGCTGTGGGCTTCTGTCTTAGGCCATGACTCCACTGAGCTAGAGCTTGATGCCCCTTTATGCCTCTTAAGAGACACTGAGTGTGTATTTGTGTGTGTGCCTATTGTATGTGTGTTTGTTTGTATTAAAATGGATGTTCTAGTCTCTCGTCGAATTTGAATAGTTGGCTCTCAGCTTAGTGTGCCTCCAGCTTTTTGAGGTGCTTATTTTCACATTTGCTGGCTTCTCATCTGTTTTCACGCAGAGACACTTATCATATGTAAATTGTTTAGCTTTGGGTGCCAGATTCACTTCAGCTGTTGTTTTCCCTCAGCATTCCTCCCAAGCAGAGAGGAACACCCTAGGGAACCCTCCTGCTACTGAAATAAAAGGGCAAAACTTCACTGGACACTGCTTCCAAAAGCTGGAGAAAGATGAACCACTCTCAGTTTCAAGCATTGCAAAATATATTAAAATACCCCTCGGGTTTTAATGAGGCTTCTCAGTGGGATGTTGTACAAATCCACTGGAGCCTCGCTTTGTCATCTCATATGTTTTTGGATTATTTTGGCTTTGATTGGCTCCTCAGACTACACAATTAATTCACACATGGCTGATCAACAGCCTGCTTGCATGCAGACAGAAGGGCTCGGTCTGAACAAACATGGTAACAGAACAGCAAGCGGGCCACTGACACTCACGGAAAACACAAACGACATGTTTGCGCTTGGATGTTTCATGCAAAGGGTTAAGGCAAACCTATTATGCTTGTTTTCTTCATGCTATAGGACACGGGCTATGCAGCTTTTCTGTTGGAGCAGCTCAACACATCTGGGCGCAAGGAAGGTGCCGTCAGCTGCTGTCAGGTGTGCTTCACGCCTCTCCATCAACTGAAGCAGGAGGCTCTGCAGACTCTCAATGCAACCGCCCTCGCCCCCGACATGCCGGCCCTGCCCGCCTCTTCCTTGCTCCCACGGCCCTCGAGATTTGCCGCGTCATCCTCCAGCATCCATGCAAACCAAGTGTCCAAAGGCCAAACTGCCCCACACTCAAGCCTGCCTTTCGGAGAGCAGCCTCGGGAGCCGCGCTGGTTCCAGAACCCCTCGGTCCCGTCAGGTCCCAAGACCAGTGTCCAGGTGACAGTAGCAGGAGGTCAATTCACTGGATCCCTGAACTCTGTCACCATCCAAGCGCAACAGTACCTCGAGGGTGTTTGGAGCATCTCCAGGGTCAACAACTTCGTCCCTCAGCCTAAACTGGTATGTCTTTTTTGTGCCTTTCCCTATAAATATCACCTTCTGTATTTTGACCACATAATTACGTTTTATTTGAAAGTTGCATGCCAGTAAAACGAATTTTAATTCCTGAGTGTCAGAAACCACAAACACCATAATCTGATAATGTGAGTCTGACCAAATAAGAGTTCCTTTGTGCTTTTGGGCCACAAGCTCATCATGTGTTGTTAAGGGAATATTTAAGCAATTTTGTACATAAAAAGTAACCATGAAATACTGAGGCTGCAGCTTTTTTCTCATGAGAAACCGAGTGAATCTTGAATCAAGAACCATTTAATTGTCTGCAGGAATGCCGACCTCTCATTCTTCGGTAGTCAAAGAGTCATCGTAATTTTAAGTCGGGGCTCATTAAAAACGCCTGTCTTATGACTTCCTCTCAAGGCCATTTCAAATGTCTCCCGCACAGCATCGCCATAACTCTGAAGTCACGTTGGATAAGTGCCCAACGGGTCTTTCTTGTCAGGGAGTTCCTGATTTTTGCTCTTTTGTGTCACGGGGGCCCTTTGGGATGTACTTTCTTTATGAGCAAGAATAATCAATCTGTATGTTTTTCATTCCAACAAACCCAGCACAGAGTTTAGCTGACTGTTTTTTTCTTGATGAGCAACCAACCATTTTGGTCTCGTGGTTTTGACACTCAAATCAGATCTGATGGGTGCATTCCAAAAATTGATCCTTCTAATTCAAGACATTTACCATAGATGTCTGAGTTAATGAAGAAATATTTTCGAATCATATTTTTTATAGCTAAGTGTTGGACCGCATAGTTCTCGAAGCGCGGTCGCAAAGACAACAAGGGCATTGCTCAAGTATCTGCCTTTCATTAAAATGAGATCTTCCAGAATGACAAAAAGCCACAGAAGCTCTCGTGGTCCACTGCGCCTGAAGGAAAGTGCTTTAATTCACGATTCCCATTTGGTTCCTTTGGTGAGGAGGACACGCAATGTTGTGGAAACAAAGAAATACAGACTCCAAGTGTGTATTGTGAGTGCACAGAAATCTTTGTGTGTGTAAGCCAGTAGGGCCAGATTCGTCCCACAATGAGCCCCTTTTTGTGCTCCTCGGATGTCTTGGCATTCCCTGTTGGGAAAGAGCCCTCCTTATATGTGGAATAATTGTTGTAGTCCTTGAAATCAAAACTATCTGGGGCGCCTTTTGAATTGGCACTCCTGACACAGTGACTTCTTGGAAGTTGGCCATCTTGAAATGACAAAATTCCCTTAAAACACACACACACACACACACACACACACACACACACACACACACACACACACACACACACACATAAATAGGATTTCATTTTGAAGTTGTCTTTCAGTGAGTTGGTATGAACAATTGTGGTGGTTGGCTGTACTTCGACTTTTCGACTGAAGGCTGGCCTGACTTCCTTTTATGTTGCCATCATATACTGTTGTTAAACGACCCCTACGCCATCCCAAAATCACATTCAATCGCTAATTTAATTTCACCCCCCCCCCCCCAAAAAAATTACTTAATTTCAGTCATTGTTTAGAATTATTCAACATGACTCAAATCGCCGGTATTAGCGGCTAGTAGCTAGCTCATTTGGTGAGTGCCCAGTAGACTTGTGCCAGACAGCGTTTTACTTATAAATGCAGTTTAATAGGCGACATTCAATCGACGCATTTACCTATGATGCTGATAGAATGATAATGTTACAGTTACGATTCTTTTTTCACAAACCAGACTAACTCAAATGTGCTGGATTAGCAGGCAAAAACACTACTGTAGTTGTGGCATCACATCCGTCGGGCAATATCGCTCAACATGGCAGCCCCCCCCCCCCCCGAGATTGATGATTTATTCTGTTTCTTATTACGAATGCAGTATTACTCAGAGTACCATGTTTTGACAAGTGCGAGCACATGCAACGTATTCTTGCAAAGACGGGTTGAGTTTCCCTTTAAAGATTTTCTGTCACTCGGAAAAAAAAACAGCCGTGGTTTTTACTCCAACCCCCCCAGACACACAGTTTTCCTCGTCTGTATTTTAGAGTCTCACCTCCATTCGTTTCCATTAGCCACAGAAATCAAGGGAGTGTGACTGTCCAGATTAAGTGGACCTCTTTCACTCGGCCAGTGATCATCTGTTAACCAGTGAGATCTAAGGTCACAGGAGACTTCTTGCCACACCACTGAAATGACACCAGCCAGTGCTGCTTGCTTCATACTTGACTATCAAGAAGTCTTTTGCCATTTTGCCTCCTTCTTGCCTCCCTTTGTCCACCATTCTTTTTCCTTTATGTCAAATCTACCCAACTTTGTCTCACATCTTGCTCCATGTATTTGCTATTCTTCGGCAAACCAAAAAAAAAAAAAAAAAGGACATCAAACACCGGTGAAAGGGTGGAAGGCCAATTCATTACCGACTCTGTGCGAAAAGGTCTACTGACACGGCGTAATTACCTGACAGGGGGATAAATTGGATTTTTGACCAGGAGTAAGGAGCCATTCCAGGTCCAAGGCTGCAGCGAGCAGCTTGGCTGAGAGACTTAAGCCCTCATTCTTAACACCAAGGGGGAATACTCTGATGCACTCCACTTGTAACCAGCTGTCCCTGTGTACTTGTGAAATTTTGGCCTGATGATTTGTAAAACTGATATCTAATAGGCTCAATCTGCGAACGATTTGATGAGCCATATACATCCGCTTCCTGCACGGCTGAATGTGAAGTGCTGGAGCCTTTCACGCCAGTGTAATGGGCCTGCTTCCCTGGCATGGGACCAGGTTACCCAGCATGGCACTGGCGAGCCGTAGATGGCTAATTCGACTTTTTTTTTCTTCTCCGACTTCTTGCAGCCTGAAGTTCACATTCGTCAGCTTGATCGTCAACTTCACATCCATGATTTAGCCACACAATATCAAAGCTAAACCTCCAGAAGCACACTGCTAACAAGCTCCATAGAAAGGAATGTGAAATGGGACACCCATTGTGAACAATCTGGTGGCCCTCACTTTGAGAATGTGATTAAATCTTTCAGCCACGGTTTAATACCGGATATGCATGTGAGGCAAGACTCTCGTGTGAATATCACATTGTACTTTGTAAATAGATATGTCCTCGCATCTTGATATATAGCATTCACGTCAGTTTCTCTGTAAAAAAAAAACTAACCAAAAAACAGTGCAGCTGCAAGCTCGTACTCACAAATGTCTTACAGTTTAAGGTCACATACTTTATGAAAGTGATTCTTATTTTAGTTCCCTAAACTTGAATTTAGGGCAAAGACTGAGGTAGTAAATGCACAAGTGAACTGTCCAAATGTCCTTGCAAATGTCAAAGGCTACAGTGCTATGTCATTGTTGCTGCACAGTGTGCAGGTCCGTGTCTGAGTTTTTAAAAAATCTCTATATTTTTTTAGTTACTCATAGGTTACCCACTTCTTTTCAGCGGATGTTGATCACTGTCCCACAAAATCAACAAGTGGCATTGTTAGTTTAGCCCCCAAAAATAACTCAATGCAAATATCACCAACATATGCGCATTGATGGATTTCCATGTATTGATGTAAATCTGTGTGCTCTTGTTATTGAGTTCTGTCGTCCATTAGTCTTATGCTGCATTCCGGACTGCTGTGAATTTTGAAATACCCCACTCAAAATTTAGGTGATCCAATCTCAAAGCATTGCAGTTGGATGCCCGATGACCTCCAAATGTGTCTGGTTCTCATTTTCCATTCAAGGTTGACTTTTTATGACGTGTTAACAACAAACCTGTTTTCTTTGTTCACTTAAAAACACCACCTTTACCAAATACCTTCACACAAAGATAATGTCGTGATATTTGTTTGCACTGCTTTTCCACAGTGGTGGTATAGTCTGCGGTTTCGTTTACGGCGCTTAATAGTACAATGCCAGGTAGAGTTACGTGTAAGCTTAGTCAAGTTAATTATATTTGCTGTCATTAGAGCTAAAATGCAGGTCGTTACTTGATTACAGTCTACTACACTGGCCCAATAAGCCAAAAACGATGAATGGCACCACTGTTACTGTTCCCTTTCAGCAGTCAAGGCTGCTGACACCAGCTAAGCGACACGGGCTGCAACATCTGTCCGTCCATCTGTAGCAGAACTCTGCATAGGAGGGAGTAAATGGAGCGGAAGGAGGCGCAGATTGTGGTCTTTGCTCAGTGTCTATGTGCCAACAGGCCCAAAGCTTGAAGGGGGACGCCGGCAGAGATGTCCCGACCTCCGCGGCCCCGCTCACCACCATGACCAACCGCAGCAGCACTATCAAGAGCAGCACCTTGACGCCCTGTCGCCTTAGAGGCCCCGTGCAGATGGACCTCCCGACCCCCATCACCAGTGCATCCAGCTCCATCACACCCTCCTCATCTGCAGCGGCCTCCTTCTTCATCAGGTGAGCACCTCCCCCATTCTGTCATCCAAATGTGGACCGACAAGATTAAGCTGATGCTTAAGGAAAATATGCATGGTGGACACACATGCGTGCAAACCCGAGGTGTGTTGTGCGAGGAAGGGGAGATTTGCACAGACTCGCTGCCCTTGAAGCGGGTGGGCTCATGGCGTTCACTTTAATGTGAGGGCACGGCTTCCAGGGCGATATTCTGGCCATGGTTGAATGACGACTGCATGCAGTCGTACACGCTCCATCGCAAATTTAAATGAACCTTCAGTTTACAGGCACCGGTGCCCATGAATGCATAATAGAATTACATAATTGAATATGAGGAGGGAGAGTCTCACGAAAAGGGGCTTAGGTTAAGCTCTGTATTGTTCTGAGGTATTTCATATTTCATTTCCAGTTTTATTTCCAAATGTTGTTTAGCTTGCGCTTGGAATTGGAGCTTTGGCTGTTTATGTAGCTGTGCATCCCAGAGAAATAATGGGATCTTTTGTTGCAACTGTCCTGGTGAATAGTTCCCCGTTCCAGGCAAGCGGATGGAGGGTGCAGACCCTGCACTGTGCTATGTTGTCATTGACAGTTTCCCTGGCAGGTTGATCAGTGCGTACATTCCCTGCCTCTTCTCTCTGAGGGGCGCTGTACTCATAATGAGCGTTTGCAATAGGGAAACCTGCTGAGAATGATGCATGGGGACTATTCAAGGTCTGCGCCACATGAGGGAGACGAAACCAGTGATGGAACTGTGACAAGAAGCCTGTGGGATTCGCTTTTTCTCCAGTAGGAATCTGAAGGAATTGTGTGGGGCCTTCAATTTGCAGGGGAATTCCAGGTCCACCGACTTCCCGTGCATCTCTCTTTCTGTGATAAGAGGAATGGCCGGGTGTCACACAGCGAGGTGTGACAAAGGGTGGATTCCTGACACTGATTTATATGTTGTCATATGTTTTCGTTGGAGCGAACCACAAAAAGATTATGATCATGAGCAAGTACAGGCCAGACAGTTTGGACCAAGGACAGGGAAAAACAGAGGGTGAGGTGAATCTGTTTTTTCCGCTGCAGCAGGTCCTGGTGGGTTAGAGGAGGTTACAGATGGAAGTACAATGAAAGGTTCCGCCTTTTATTTGATCCCAAAGATAATTTGCTTGGCAGGAATCTGGTGTTTAACTTGGCCCGAAGAAGTGTTACGATGCTATGAACCAACATTCCACATATAGAAAAAAGGGTGTTGGGGATGCATTGTGGTTGATTTGAAGCTTCCTGGCCCTCTGCAGCTGTTGCTAACTCCCAAAATATTATTGTAATCATTATCTCCTTCTCGTTGTCGTAACATGCTAAACGCTGATTAAAATGTAACTCCTCTGTGTTTTCACAATGATGAGAAACAAAAAAACAAAAAACAATTCAAAGAAATTAGGGTCCTTTAGGTTTGAGACTTGATTGAGGAAAAAAAAACTACATCTCATAAGTATTCTGTTTTGTTCTAGAAAGACACAATTAGTGGGATTTGTATGCAAATCCGCAGCACCGGGAAGGTGAAGCTGAATAATCAAAACAGTTGCTGGTTCCTTGGACATTTGTTCGACATTCATCTACAACATTTCACTTGCAAATTAATTTTTCATCAGAATACCATTAGCGTCAGTTGGGCTGCTCCTGCTTTTGTCTCGTATTAGTGAGAAACAAACACTGAACATTGTTGGCTTTTTATTTCATGATGAAAATACCTTCATCTTAGTTCATGTGATTTTGACTTCAATTATAATGACCATCAATTTCTTGCTCAATTTACGAATGTACACACTCTGCCGTCTCTTTTTTCTCCCATATTGATGTTGGCTGGATCGTATTTTAGAGAAATAAAATCTTGCGTTCAAGGCCTTTCCCTCCTCCCTAATAATTTTGCAAAGGGGCTTAAGAGCCAAGAAGACACAGGGTCAGTAATGAGCAATTAGACTGCCTCGACGGTTGCATGGAGACAGGATGAGTCAGGGGTCAAACGCGGATGCCCGTCCACATCATTGTGTGTGTGCGTGTGTCCGTGTGTGTGTGTGTGTGTGTGTGTGTGTGTGTGTGTGTTCAGGTGGGGTGTGGGGCTAATGAATTTAGAGCCTTGTGTTCAGCTGACTAGCACGGTAAGCAGTGATTGCCTTGTGACGGAGCATATGATTCGTATATTGACACAACGTCTAATGAAACCAGGTTGAGCTTGCAGCAGGGGGCGAAACGCTGGAAAAGAACTGCCGCTTCTATTCCCATATTCCTGTTCCATTAACACCTGCTGATTGCGGAGGTGTGTTTATTACCCATTAGGCCCACGGGATTTCTTGTGGGGAAGCTACACGGACGGAACAGACTGCTCAACTTTCAATATATTCTGCTGATCTGCTCATTCTTACCCAAGACCCAGAACTCCCGTGATTTTTAGAATCTTGAAATCTGTTAGTGTGCCGTTCACGTGAGTCTTGGCAATCTCATAATAATCATTGTCGGAAGTGAGATGATATACAGTGAAGCCACGGGGGATACATCACAGTCCCATCCGATAGGGGTGAAAATCTACGATAGAGAAAGCAACCATCCATCCATTTTCTGATCCGCTTATCCTCACAAGGCATCCGGGGCACACCTTGAACCGGTTTCCAGCCATTCGCAGGGCACACAGAGACGACCAACTCACGCACTCACACACACACCTCGGGACAATTTAGAGTGTTCAATCAGCCTGCCATGCATGTTCTTGGAATGTGGGAGGAAACCGGAGCACCCAGAGAAAACCCACGCAGGCCCGGGAGAAGATGCAAACTCCACACAGGAAGGCCAGAGTTGGAATCGAACCCGGTACTTCTGCACTGTGAGGTCAACGCACTAACCAGTCGACTACCGGGCCGCTAGAGAAAGCATATGACATTAAAAAAAAAATCTAGCATTTGACTCCTTTTTAAAAGTATTCCATAGCGCCCACTTGCACAGTACTCCAAACAAGAATCAAAGAGTATTTGCTTTCAACTTTATTTGTCAACCCTTCTTGAAGTTCACTGTAAAACACATGACACATACAACAAGAGTATTTAATACAGTACACGTGGTATATAAATCCCCCTTTTTTTCATGTAACTTTAACGTAATTTGAGTCAGCTAACTTAATGTTAACATATAATGCGAAACACCACAAACGGGCTAACCTACATAAGCATATGGGAATTAGAACCCTTCAAGCAACTGCTTCTTTGCTATACACCATAGGTGTCAAACTCAGGTCCTGGAGGACCGCTGTCCTGCATGTTTTCCAAGTCTGTCTGTTGCAACACACCTGATTCAAATGATCAGATCATCAGCAAGCCCTGCGCAAGCCTGACTTTGGACCTGTTCATTTGAATCAGGTGTGTTGCAACAAGGAGGCTTGGAAAACATGCAGGGCAGCGGCCCTCCAGCACCTGAGTTTGACACCTATGCTATACACGGAGCAGCAACACATACAATCAGAGCATATAACAAAACTCACAGGCATATCTTTTTTCCGTTCTGTGGGAAATATTAATATTAAATGATCACTAAAGAGTCATCTTAATTTACGTTGCATCTCCCCTCAGTGCTGCCTGTTATATTGAAGGCATCCTAGTTTGAATTTGGACTTGGCCTATAAACTGTAAAAAGCCATGAAAAACAGTCACTCGACGATGAACTACAATATCGCGGGGCTGCATTGTACACACTTTGACTTCACCGCCACTGTGTGGAAATGCTGCGGGCTGTGCAGACTGCAGTGGCGGCATCCGTGTTGCGAGGGGTACGGCTGGGACAGCTGTTTGCTGGAATGCGACCCCGGAGGAGTGTCAGGAAGAAGTGGGTTTATTGTACCTGCCCTGCAGCTGCTGCCCAGGTGAGTGTTGTTTGCTAATGACTATGATTGCATACAAGGAATCCTCCCGTACGTGTGGCAGGAAGCCATTCAGCGCTCGTTCTTGTGCACAGATCACTTTTGTGCTTTTGTGCCTGTGCCTCGTCTTGTTCACTGCTCTGAGTAACCATAGAAACATGTCGTTGGCTTTTACAGATGAAAGCTGACAGATTTTTTTTTTTCAGTGGAAGTTAGGACATTCGAATAGGCCTCTCCACATCGCTAGATTGCAATTTAGTCAGAAGGAGGGTTAAGAATCTCTTCATCTGTTAGAAGTGTGTATAGAAGTTATACACATTTATATTTAACAGCCTGGCTGCAGTGTGGTTGACAGTAGAGATCATGACATCTGACAAGTAGGCGGGGCAAATGACAGAGTATAGAGGTCCACCGAGTGAGTGTGGACCTACATGGTAGGAATAGAAGGATGGACCAACGTGCCAATGTGCTGGTAAAATCTGTATATCGGGACGCCAACTCAGGATTTATTCTAACAGGATCAGGAACTGGAGATGTGCAAATGTGGGGAAGACTACTAGATTTAACACTGTGGGAGCGTTGATACACAACATTCACCTTACTTGTCTTGATAATGCCTCAGTTATGTTTGCAGTTGCCGTCTAAGTTTTCCTTTTGTTTCTTGTGTCTGCACACTGGCCTTTAGATCTCTCAAAACTATGTTTCCGCTCTATCCCTTGCTCTCTGCTGTGCAGTTTTGCATAGTTGAGGCTGGACTGTTTGCTCCCTGGAGGTGAGAGGGTAATGGTTGTGTTGTCAAGCCACCGCAAGATGGATTCCTCCACTGGGGCAAGAGTGTGAGTAGAATGTATAGCGTAGCAGAAAACACACTGCTGAAACGCTGGCTCTCTTTTGAGATGCTAGTGCAATGTTAACACAGCCTCTGAACCACCTGACAAATGATTCGTATCAATCTGTTGAAAGCCAGCGCTCATGCCCAGGGCAGCAAATGGTACATTCACAAGTATGGAGTGAGTGATATTTGAGATGGGCTGTTTGCTCTGCTGTATTTATAATTTTTCCCCCCACAATTGGACTGCTATTTTACTGCTATAATCAAAATGGTGGAATTAATGGCTGCTTACCGCGCATTGCCCAACACAAATGGCTGCACCAACCCAGGCTGCGGAGGGGCTGCTCGCGCAAATACACAGGTGTGATTCCATCCAAGCCCAGCTGGCTTTCGCCAAAGCTGACGTGTTGATGGAGATCCAGCCTGCCCTCGTTGTGTCAAGGACAAATCCTCCAGCAACCCTCGTGTGGTTGCTAATCCGCCCACAGCTCGTCATGTTTCTCATCGAACAGTTGCTAAGGGAGCATCGCCTGTTCATTGCATAGGTAATTCGGATTAGGATTCTATGTTGGTGCTACTGAAGTTGATGCATACTTTGTGTGAGTGTATCTTCTTGCTTGAATGACGCGGTGTGATAATTGCCCTGCAGTGGTTGGCAGACGTGTGCTATTGTGACAGCCAGTAGGGTATCACTTGCGCCTGTCATCACCAACCTGCAAGTGAGAGCCAAAGCGGAGTGTTTGGTGCGGCTTTGCGTGTGCGCTCTCTCGTTCCCCCAGATAAACCTCTGAGTCAGTAAGTCTGTCTGGCCCACTCACATAGCCTGCAGAGGGTGGATGTCTGACAAACAAAAGAGCTGAAGTGCTGACGTAAGGCTATGTGCTCACCCCTGGTCTGTGTGGACTAAACCCCTGCAGGGAGAGGAAAAAGCGCGACACTCCTTTATAGATTCCTTTTACTTGTGGAGTCATGAGAGGACTTTTGTACTTGTCACCTTTCATAGTGATGCCTTTGTCCCATTATATGTAATACAGGCGATAAAAACATCAAAATATGTGTGGCTGGTTGGACGTGGGAAGAAAAGGTCAAAGCGTTCGCACCACTCCATTTCCAGCCCACATAAAGCATTCACAACCCAACTGAACAGTGGATCAAATGGCCAAGGGGCTCAGTGATTAGCACATAAGGACGTGGTTCTTTCAAACAATAGTTAATTTTTACTTGCTGTGGCAAATCTTGGCCTTGCCTGCGTTTCTACCCTGGTGAGTGGATTTAAACTGATGGTGACAGCATGGCCGGCGGAGTCAGGGCATCAATGCACAGAAAATACTGCTTTTTGCTTTCTTTCTTTACTGTGTGTAGTACACCAAAAGAGGTTCCTAAAAGTGTTCTAGAGTGAACGATTTGTTGACCCTTAAATAATGACAAAAAAGAAAAGGAAGTCAAGCCTTACTGATTTACTGGAAACGGTTCGGCTATGTCGTTACTCTGAATGGATATCAGATCTCAGTGCCAGTCAGTGACAGGTGTCACGCAAATGCACAGTTGTGCTTTAGCCAATGCAAGCTGATATGCATTTGTGGAATTGTGCGACCTATATGATGTGCAAATGCAAAATAGGTCCCATTGTCCTCAGATCCCCAGATCATGACCTGGCTTAATATGATCCCATTTACAGAAACAAACATGGCTCGCGACAGACTTTTCACCCATCACTGTTCAGTATGCAGCGTCATCATGGCCTTCTGTTCTCTATGAATTACTGATAGCTGCCTAATCAGTACCTGTCGATTGACTTCGCGAAAAGTTTCTCTCGGAAAACATACACAACATGTTGATTAATTAGAAAGTCCCAGCTCAGACTACCACTGAGGATAAGAATTTTGTCAGGGCAGGCTGCTTTGCACTTAATGTAACTTATCAGCTCCAGCTTCAGAAGGGAAACTCTTCAATATCATCATAGCATCTTTTTAATTCATCTATTTTGGTACAAACCATCACCTTGAAGTCCAGTAATGAGGGCGCATCAGAAAAATTACTTCTTAGGCAAATAGACTCTCATTATCACATAACCTTGTTCGTATAATCTGTTTTTTTAGACTTGTGCAGTGTCAAACTAAAAGTTGCACAAAATCTTTTATCCCCTCCCCTTTTCTAAATGCAGCAGTATTCTATCATCTGTTCATGACCCAATACGTGCGAGCTGGCAACAGATGCAAAAAACAAAACAAAACCAAAAACAAACCAATTTACTGTTACTGTGTGTGTGATACGGGATCGTCTTCTTGACTTTAGAATATACTTGTAGCATGGCTCTTCTTCGATGGCTGAATATTCAGTGTTTGATCTGCATGCTGTGCTATCTTCCCCTTGATCTTTTCCCCTTTCGAATCTGCGACCACTGACATGACAGATAGTATGGCTTCTTTGCAGCAGACTTGAACGCCTGCAGCGTTTACTGGGTTGCCTATTCACTCAGATATACTGTACACATAAACACATGTTCAAACTCCTCTCCCCTTATTGCCTTGTAGCCCCGTGGACCCAATGATTAATCGCTGAAATGATCTTAGCAGCCCACAGGCCACTTTGTTGTGAAAGCCTTTTAGTGGACATTCAAATAAATAACCACTGGGTGTCTCTCCTTGGTTGCAAGTGATTAATGAAAAAAAAAGCTGTCACTTCCACAATCATCACGGACCACTCCCATACATCATATTTTTCTGAGAAAAACACATTCCCCTGACTGTCAATGTTATTCATGCATTGGCGAGGTGAGCAATGCAACTCATCCTCAGGTTTTCAAGGCAAGGTGTGGGTGGCAGTGGCGGATGAATCCGAGTTCAGCATGTGTACCAAGTGTGTGAAGTCATTCCAGATGATTCCCTGCAGCCGTGGAGATCAGCACAGCCGAAATAGCTGGTGCAGAGTGTGCAGGAGCAGGGTGTGAACGGCACAGGAAGGGATGAAAGCAGCTGTTAATCTTTGTCAGTGGTGCCAGGGCAGCTCGGGGTGAAGGTGAGGTGGTGGGTGAGATAAACTGCAGTTTTCACAAGCCAAAGAGAATATGTATTCATTATCATCTGTCAATCATCGGATGAAAAGTTTTTTAACCCCCCCCCAAAAAAACGCATGTTGAATCAAGTTTGATGTAATAGAAGCACATTGAGCAGACAGCAACTGATGTACAGAGCTACATTTTAGTTACTTGCAAACAAAAGGGGGTCAAAAGCTAAGGACTTATCCCCGACTCTCATTGCAGGTATTTCCAATTCTTTCCTCCGGGGCTTTGTATTGCCTCCTTCATCTCATCGACTGACAATTGGGTCCTACCGAGCTGGTGCCCTTTTCTTTGTCTACTCCTCCATGACTGAATGTTCAGCCTATTTCAGGCCGTATTACTGAAAACAATAAAATGAACTGTAAATAGAACTATAGCCCCTGACTTTTGCCCCCCAATGTCCCTCATTTACTGGTCTTAAGCCCTCATTAAGATGGTTGTCTAGTCAAGAGAGCTTTGTGGCCTGGGGGGCTTTACGAGGAGAGCAGGAAACACCGACAAAAGCCAGAAAGTTACAACAAGGAGGGGTCACACATCCACATGGTGCATTCAAGTACTCAAATCATTCCCCCTGGTGTCCCTTTGTCTTCATCTCAGTATTGATGGCTCGATGCAAAAGAGATACGCTGTATGTTTTATCGCCATGTTCATACAAGCTTGTGTTCATCCGACTGATTGCACTTTATTTTAATCTGCCATTACACCAAACCAGGTTGTCCTGAATATTGATGAGTTTTTGCACCAACTGTTCAATTTATTCTTAGCCGACTGGGGAATGCCATTTTTGAGGGGGAAAATAATATTCCAAGGTGGTTGTGTCAAAGCCGCAGTGATCATTTTTCCTTCTCAGGCATAAAATTACAGTAGTGCTGCATTGGTGGAGCCTCACTGGCACTGAGCCATTACATGAGAAGATTCAACTGCTCTTTCTCATGGCTTTTCTTCTTCAGCTTACTGTAAATGTCAGGATCTTTGAACTGTTTCTTACATACCATCATCACAATCTTTGATCTATTCATCATTTTACTCTCATGCATACTTCTTTTTATCATTTTACTCCCTGTTTTTATATATTCACTAATTTCTAGAGGTATCTTGCATGAGGAACAAATGTGGGTTGTCGTTTGGTAGCCTGAAACAAATGTGCTTTGTTTATTAGCCAAGGACTGATGCAGAGGTACCCGTTGTGCACCCGTGGCTGTTATCATTAAACATTCTCAGCTGCATTGACTCAATCGCTACAGGACTGTTCTGTTTGCCTGACAAAATGTTTTTCCTTTTTTCTGGGCGAGCGAGGACGGGACCAGCCCACTCCAAACTTCGCTGTCAAACGTTTGAAACTTCTCAAGGTTGTCACACACTGAGTGATGCAATGAAACAGGACAGAACTCTTGCTTTTATTCTCGCCCTTGTCCTTTCTCCGGAGCAAACATCTTCCTTTACTGTCACTTGATCTTTCTTTCGTTTAAAGAATCTCAAAAGCCGATACAGGCTATAGGAGTGGGTAGATTCGACAAACGTACTTCAGTAAGAGTGCTCTCATTTATATATGAAAAGAAAAATGAGTCCCCCTAAAGATGATTTGTGCAAGTAAGTGTTTGGTGAAATGACTGCTCGGTGAGTAACTTGTCTGAATTTTCCAGTGATTGGTTCATTTCTCTTAGATGGATGAATGATACCCACAGGCATTATTTAAGATGCAACCATTTGGTATTTGTCAGACAAGAACAAAAACAACTAC
This sequence comes from Hippocampus zosterae, assembly GCF_025434085.1. Taxonomy (NCBI): domain Eukaryota; kingdom Metazoa; phylum Chordata; class Actinopteri; order Syngnathiformes; family Syngnathidae; genus Hippocampus; species Hippocampus zosterae. The sequence goes on along the minus strand of NC_067464.1, from coordinate 9,049,340 downwards.
AAATACAACACTTGTTCAACACCTTGTGGAAACAAATATGTTTTCAAAGGCCTTTGTGCAAAAATGTTTGGTACGTGCTGGGCAGGATATTGCCCAGTTTAACTAGACATCACATCCCTCCCTCTCCGCTTTAACTGGTATTCGTTTATCTGTTTCTAATAAATCGTAGCCTGGAGGTGTCGGGCTTTTTCCTGTGTAAACTGACACTGGAGAGATGACAGACGATGCGCATGCTGGAGTAAAACAGGCAGGCAGTCCAGTTAGAATCTTGGGAGTGATAAGATTCACACAGCAACAGATAAGAATGTTCATTCTCACTTTCCATTTTAACATATATTGGGCTACCGTTGGAAAGATGTTTTTCTTTTTTTCTTGGTTTGTGAAATATCGACTTTTGAAAGTGTAATAACAGATGATTGCCACTTCGTTGAACACTCCAAGTATGAATCGCTGTGTTTATGACATTGTGGTCTTAGACGTTGTTTTTTGTGAATTAGGAAAAGGAAGAGGAAGTGAGAAAACAAATGTTTATGCTGCTGGCCTCATGATTGCAGGTGAGCCGTCATAAAGTAGGGTCATAAAGCTCACTTTATGACCACATCACACACATCACAACAAAGCATTGAGTCTTTTCTCCAATGTCTGTTATCTCCCAGAGTACCTTGTGTTTTGCTTTTACAAACCCAAAGACTCTCGGCTTGTATGGAAATGCGTTTCACCTTTTAGGAGCAACCGATTCAAGGTTCCGTCACCTTCAGTTTTGAATTTTGTACGACTGGTAGAAAGCAGTTAACTAACTGCAGTGTACTGGCGGAACAGTGAAAAGACACAATATCAATACCTTAATAAATCCAAGACAAATTCAGAATGTCTCCAAATGCGAGCAAGTCTGAGTCTCTGTCCAAATTCACAGGCTACATCCTCCGAAGGGCGCATTATCGCTTACATTTTTCGGCTGCACTTGGTTTCAGAATTCTAGCAAGACAATTCGCAGCCTGGGTCCTTCGACGTCTTCAGCGGCTCCACCTCATGCAGCTAGTCTACGTGGACTGCATAAACCGTGGAGGATTTAGACATTCTTAATGTGAATTTGGACACCTCGTCCGGTCGAATCGCACCAGAAGTGACGTCATGCGTCAAAAAATGCTGCCTTCGGAGGCCCCCGCCTGTGAATTTGGACACAGCCCGAATCATTGTGCTGTACTCATTATCACTGCACAGTGGCGAGGCTGGCTGGAGCTCAACATTCCAGTCTCCATTCATGAAGAGCCATGCTGGACGGCTAATCAGTCTCACCGTGAGCGTGTGCTGTGCACAGTCTGATATCGCTCTCACTGATCTGATCTCGGCATGTGTACAAAAGGAACAAAAAAGGGAGAATCGCCAAAAGGAAATGTCAAGGATAGTAAATGTGGCCAACGCAGTAATTAGCTGCCAAACAGGCCTACCTGAAGATCTGTACAGCTGGCGTGGGCAACACAGACATACTTGCGCAAACAAGGTAATGGCTACAAGCAACGAATGATTCTCTGAGGCTGAAGAATTTCTCTCGTTAATTTGACATTGGCTGAAAAGCGGGCTGGCGCCATTATTGATAGCGTGCAAAAGTGAAGGTTTGAAGGGTGGGATTTCCAAACACTGCCACTCCACTCATTCTCTCTGCTCCTTTCTTCCCCACTGTGATTCCTTCGGCAAGCGAGGACACAATCCTGATGCTTTTCCTTGAACAAAGAGGAATTTTTTTTTGGTCGTCTTTTGTGTCATTTCTTTACGCAGCAATCATATCTGAGGGGGAGAACACAGTGATGAAGCCAAAATGCTATCAGGCATATTTGTGACCGCTCCCAATTATGACGTCATCTTGACATAAAACGCTTGGAACCTCACCGAGGAGAGAAGCATTAGTCCAATAATGACCAGTTAGTCTGTCATTGTGACCAGTGTTCACATTAGTATTGTCTTCCATGTGGATGCTTGGCAATCAGGACCGGACAGGATACGAGGGAATTGGAAGCATGTGGCAAAGCTCGAGGGAAGCGACGACTCCTGCACTTTGAAATAAGCCCCTGAGGCAAATTAAGTTGGACACGCTACAAAACAGCACAGAGCAGCGGGCGGAGACTTGGAGGAAGCGAAAGGTTACGTGATACATCAAACCGCTTCATTACAATTCTGTGCTCGGCAAATAGGTAGGCAGGGGTCGGGATGATTTTTCCTTCTCTGCTTCCATAGTCAATCCATCCAAGTTCATAAAAGGGGCACTGTGTCAGAAGTGGCGAGGTGCAGAGAGAGAGTGTGTATATTTGTGCTGAATGTTCTTTCATCTGGCAGCACTCACAAGCCACTCTGTCGGACGCTCTCCAACGAGACTGGTTGGTTGGCGGCCCAGGGAGCTCCGTGCTAAATTGGCAGCCCGGGGAATATGGCGCGCTCTCGCCCTGATGCTCGCCCACGCGCAGGCTTTCATTCTCCTTTTTCTACCCTTGACCGTTGACTGACTGCACTCATTCTCACCGTCCAGCATCAATCTGTCCCTCAATGATGTCACTCGTTCAATGTCTTTGTCATCTCGCTCTAATTTAGTCGCAACGATGCTCGTTCAGGTTATCCATCTAGGTGCTCGTGAGTACTTCCTTCCTGATATGTGTGGCCGGTCCTTTTGATTAATAACGCCTACAACCTGCGACAAAGACAAAATACAAATGTGCATACAGTATAATGTAACCACACCACTAACCACACCAACTCACTAACATGCATGCACTGTAGGCATACTAACCAAATCTGTTTGAAGTGTGAGACCCTAAAAGCAGAGGGGGCTCCTGTGTGCATTAAGTATTCATCTGAAGTGCGGTGTGGGGTGCACGGCATGTGTGTGCGCGCACGTTGGCGTTATAGGAGCCAACGTGCGCATGTATGCGTGTGTGTGTGTGAATGCGCGCGTACATTGAGAGAAAAACGGTACTCCCAAATTGCGCCGCAAGCAGCCAGCAATCGAGTGAGCTGACACTCAGTCTGGCTGTCGAAGGGAAAAGGGGATGGGCTGGGGGGGGAGAGAGAAAGAGAGAGAGGGAGAGAGAGAGAGAGTTGCATAGCAGGACAGCTGCCAGAATTTCTCCGGTTGTGGAAGGAGCGCGAGGCAGACGAGGAATTCTCCTCATTCTCAGCCAGCCAGTGGAAATCTTGCAACCCAATCAGGCATGCTGATTCCTGCATATGAGCAGCACAGACCGGGAAGGACGTGGTCTTCAGAATCAGCAGCCACACCACCACAGGGGATTAACCACGCAGCCTGTGATGTGACTGCAGAATGGATGTGAATGAAGGGACGCAGAGAAAAACTGTGTGGAAACTCTTGCTGGATTCTTGAATCTTTGGATGTCGCCTGAACTTTTTTTCGGGGGCGGAGGGATGGAAAGCTTTTGAAGTGCGTGAAAGAATGAGATGCTCGGTCTGGTCCTGACCCCTCATTTCGTCCTTCCAAGCAGCCCTGCAGACTACCTGAAGCACACACTGGGAACTCTACCTGTTCGTCCATTCTGTCCTGCGCTTTTCTCCCCCATTCAGTTCTGAGCTTGCCCACGCCTCCCCCTCCTCTGCATCGTCTTCCCTCTGTGAAATCAGATGGACCCTCTATGATTGCCATCGGAGTGAAAAGGACCCCGGCGCCCCAGCTGGCGAGTGGCCCCGCCTCGCTCTATTCTCGCCACACTGTGGCAGCATATAAATTGTTCAAGTAATGGAGAATGCTGACAAAACAGACATGGACCGCAAAGTTGAACTTTATCAGGTGTCTATTTGCTGACTATGAGCATCCTCTAGATAATGGATTGGAAAGAGCTGTAAGTATACAATAAAGCGTTGTCTTTAACTTTTTTTCCTTTGCAGTCGATGCGAGCAGATTTTAGTCTGACGCCTCGTCTTGACTCGCTTTGATCATTCATTCCAAATTACACACGTGCCAGCGTCCTTGGCACAGTGAACAGGTGGAGGAGCTGCCCGAGTCTGTCCTCGCAGCTTATTTTCCATTGACCGATCATGGCCAAGAAAGAGCGCTGAAGGTAGCGTCAGCGAGAGAGGAAGTGGCAAGTCATTCATTTCCTTTTGTGTTTCCTGCCCATTCATTGTTTGGGTGAAAAAGCCATAAAACACACTTTTTAAATGTCCTTTGCTGCAACTACATGTGCAGCAGTCTGGATGCGCAGCGTGAATTAAGCCTATGATTTACCGCCTTCCATTGCGAATTCAGCACACGGATCACAACCGTTATAAATCAATATCTGCATCTTGCTATTTCCTGTTGCTTTTTGATGATGCATGACAAATCTTATCGCTGATGCAAAATAAGAGATGCAAGGATGGGTACATTTATCTTGACGCAATGGGCTGTGCATGCTTATCGGTCCACCTACTGCATAAATCCACGTGTGCTCCTGTGCTTTTTCAACCTTTCCTTCGTTTCACCTCACTTTCACCTCCACCGCCATCATTTTTTTTTTCATCCACACAATCCAGCCGGCATGCTCTCACACATCCGCAATTCCCCGGGGAGAACCTTCTCCCGAAGCCCTCTTGGATGCAATAATTATTCCATCAGCCGGCAGCGTTTTACCTGATTGTGCTCAAGGGCTGTCGCTGCAGGGGGGGGGGCGTACAGTGGAGAGGCGAGGGGATGAGGGGAGTGTTGAGAGGGTGAGCGCTGGTGGTAGTTGTCACTCCAGGACACAGGGAGGGGGCTGTGTTTTTGGCAGTGGCCCACCCAGTCCTGTCCGGGGGAGCTCTGAGAAGGACTAATGGGGCTTGCTTGTTGGAGTTCATACACACTTCTGTTGCCTCTCCCATGTGGCCTCCCAACAGTAACTTGAGTGCAGACAATTTCAGTGAGCTTTGCTCTCTCTGTAAGCTTGCATTTTCAGATGCGGTATTAGTTGATCCAAGCGGTTACCATGCCGAAGTCTATATCAATCAAACGTTTACGATAATTGGTGATGAGTCTTTCACATCGCTGTGGCGGAATTTTGGCCAAACTACGCCATATTGAAGGGTTTTCTAACATGAACTGACTGTTAAGGTCACACAAATATGGTTTATACAGTTATACAATATACAGTTTTCCTCCCATTATTATTGCTAGTTTACTTGGTTAGGCTAAAGTTGAACAACACCCCATGTTCTGCTTTGAATCGTAAGACAGGAGGATATTATGTGTTGTAATTGCCTCAGAGGAGATTCTGTCAGTTTTTGTTATTGTTCCACATCTGTCAGAGTTGTGCGTTTGTTTGATCCAGAAGATAAGATCAATGTTCTCTGCAGCTATGTCAAAAGTACACAAAAATGCCCTGGGGGAGTTAAATATATGACGAGGCTCTGGATTCGACAAAAGCATCTCTCCTGGTAATGGATTCTTGTGAATTTGTTCTCTTGGGAAAACAAAAGAACTTGTTGGCCTTCTGGTTGTCACACAGTATGTTTTGTCTCTTGTCTCAAACACACTGAAAAAAATATCAATAAACTCGATTGAGTTCCTGTGCTTATTCAAAGTCTTTTTTTTTTAAAAAGATATGACATTCAGTGTTCTTGTTTCCATGCAGGGCAGCTCAGAAGCTGAACCTGTCCTCCAAACGGAAGAAGCAGCAGCCTTCCCAGCTCCACCCACAGGAGCCCTCCATCTACCCCACCAACTTCAGTGGCATTCTGCAGGTTTCGCCCCCTGCTGCCCCACCATGCCTGCTCCGCGCCGTATCCAAAGTGAAAGAGAATCCTGGGATGGGCAAGGTGAGAGCGACATCACCACCGCCACGTGCAGCCATTTGACACATGGGCCACACTTCCGAGCCCAAACGAAATAAAATACAAACATTCACACACATTGATAGCGCAGAGCCCATTGAAGGCGAAACACCTCTTCTAGCTTAGCGGTTAGCAATTTGCTTTACAAGAAAGGAATACAGCAGAGTACTTAGAAGAATGCGTTTTCATACCATTGTGCTGTTTAGAAAAGCCCATAAGTATAAATGTACAGTCCGAAGTTGGATAATCCTTCTATTTAGTTCTGTGGGTGGCAGTAGCGTACATTTCAAAGTGAAAAATTCTGGCTAAAAAGCCATGCTTGTCATCTTCTGTGGTTTCAAAAAGGATAGATGAAATACTTTGGATACAATCTTGGGTCAAAATGTCACAAGATCTACTTTTGTTCATGCCACACCCCTCTGCAATGTTTTGTGAAGTACTGGGACTACGGTATTCCTGCACACAAACGCAGCAGGAAGTGGCCTGCCTACAAGTAAATAAATCCAGAGTCGTGAAAACATGACATCATCACTGCAATTGACCGAGGTAAATAGACGCAATATAGGGAGGGGTGAAGCTGGCTTGAGACACACTGGACGACACGCTGAAGGCCAAACATTCCCATTTTGATCAGTCTTCAGGAATCCACTCATTTGTGTGACCAGAATTCTTGATTCTTGAAAAAAAAAACAAATTGTGAATCTCATGTTGTATCAGCAACAGGTTCTCAATTTCTATGTCAGCTGCTCTGTACGCCGATGAAAGCCAAACTGGTAGCGATGGGGCAGGCATTAAAGTAGGCTGTGTAAACACATCACTCTTCCTCTGTGGTTTATTGGCCATTGTTTGTCTGAGCTGGCATCCTGTATTTATAAAACAGAAGTCCCCGAACAAGATTCGGTCCCACCTGAGTAGGAAGCGCTTGCTTTTTTGTGCCAGGTATCCAGACGGTCTGGCCATTTATTGTGAATTTCCTAGTGTGACACACCAAGTCTGTGTTGTAAACAAGCCCAAAATTGAGGTAAACTGTGCATCTGTGCACCCAAAGGGGTTGTTTCCAAAGAGGTGATTAACATTTATGGCCACTGTTACAAGTGTGAAAAGCTCGATTACAAAGCAATTGCATTTTTTTTGTTTTGTCTTTTTGCCCACCTAACTTTCAATTGTTGATTGACCAAGTAATAGTAGTGCCTGGACCCACCAACTTTCTCCTGACTAATCCCTCCCTTCTTTTCAATTGTTCCACTGTGGGTCATGGCAAAAGTAGGTCACATCTACTTTTGACTTAGGCACAGTGTTGATTGCCAAACCGCACTCATGGACTTGTTAGGGGATCTACGAGTAGCGAACCAGGGGCCATTAGCACAGCATTCTGAGGTGTGAAAATATTGGAGCCATTCCTTTGTGGCCTTCGGCATGCGATCTTTGCCAACATAAATAGAGTTGAGACATTTGCTTGGCTGGCAGCCTCTGTGTGAGATGCTGCAGTTACGTGGAAGGCCTCTTGAATTGTCACAGCAAATGTAATTTTCTCAACATATGCACATGTCACTCATGGCAACAACTTCCCTGCTGAGTGGAAAAAATGCACTTTGCAAGAAAGCGATTTCCAGCCACATTGTTTTAGAGCTCTGCTGCCCGAAGTGATGTCGTTTTTATCGAACCGTAGTTGGAAGAAGAATGGGCTTTCTGCAGACTTAAAGACCCTAGTCTGGGCCACACTGGTCAAAACGTCAGCTAGGATGAAGCCAATACTTGTCTCCAGCTGGGCATCATGATAGATACCTCCAACATGTGTGTGTGTGTGTGTGTTGTTGTTGAGTGCTGGGAAAGGGGATTGTGACATACAAATGAATGATCTGGGCTCGAAGGTGGACTCCTATTGCCCACTCCAACTTGAAATCATCAATTTTCTTGCAGTTCCTTACAAACGTACTTCGCGCGTGCCGATCTCCTGCATGGATTCCAGGAAATCTGGTATGCTTTGGGCACATAGACCGCGCCTTCCCCTGCACGGAATTTAAAGGAGATGAGGGGAGCCACTTCAATTAGCTGGGAATCAAGTTGTTCAGTCCCACAACGGTGCAAACGGCCATTTCTAATTGCCCCTGATTGAAAAAAATGGCAGTAGATAGAGAGCTCCACCCATGCACACGATTAGACTGCACTTTGCGCTAGACTTAGGCTTGGCACGAAAATAGGGGCCCCATATATACCACCACTTACAGGACACATAATAGAGGTCTATAAAAAACAAAGGCTGTTTTTTTTAAAATCAAAAATGTTTTTATTGTATGCATTCAGGCTGCCATAGCACAAATGGGGCGACACTCGCAGACACCATATGCTCTTCAATTGCGCAGCACAGTAGCAGAAGGAATTGCTGCACCCCTCACCCTTAGTAACCATGGTGATTAGATGGACAATATCCTTTGTGACCATGTATAATATGGTCGGGCATGACCTATGGAATGTGCTAAGTTGAACCCCAAATTTGTTGCCTTAAATGTAGATTTTCCATTTTGCAATCACAAACCGCAACAGGGAGAGGGAGGTGAAGTGAAGTAGGAAGAGTGAAAAGGTGCCATGGGGGGGGGGAGAATTATGCTTGTGCAATCCCATGCTGGTGAGCTTCCCATCGTCCAGAAAAACTCCCCGCTGGAGCGCTAATCCTCTCACATGGCACTTGCTTCACAGGCATTCATCTCCACCACTCTATGCCTTGACTTTCAATGCACACCTTGCCGCCTCGCACCGACACCATTAGGCATTAGGCTGACCTACCGCGTTTGCCAGTCAATGTTGGATTGAGCGTTTCCATGGAAACCTTCGGTGTCCATCAACCCTGATACGGATGATGTGATGTTAATGCTCAGTGTGGCACTAAGCTTTCCTTTTGGAGCCTGAGCTATATTCAGAATGCCTATATAATTTATTCTCGTTTGTCAGCACTCGAAGCAAAAAAAGATGGTCATTGTAGCCTGTAATTTTTCTCCCTCTGCGGTGAATCTGAAAATGTGTTCCTGCAACCCTCTGTGTAGTCGCGCCTGACCATTTTTCATGCTTTATTTGCTTTAGAATTGAACCCCGTCCTTTTGTCCCTCGTGCTATTAGTTTTCCTCTATTCTCCAGGTCAAAGTGATGATGCGCATTTGCCCGTCTTGGGAGGCAACCGACTCATCCGAGTCTCAGTCGTTCTTGAAAGTGGACAGCAGGAAAAAGCAGGTAACCCTCTACGATCCCGCATCCAGCCCTCCGCACTCAAGTTCAGGACACAGACGCTCCGCCACTGTTGCTGTCCCAAAGATATTTGCCTTTGATGCAGTTTTTACCCAGGACGCCTCACAAGTAAGTACATACTGTGTATGTCATTGTGCGTACGTCTTTAGAATTGTTTTTAGAGGTGTCTTGTGGTGCCTTATTCTCTCAAGGGTAAAGGAGCATCTTGTAGCTGACAGGGAGTGGCCAGGGTCTTAAAAAAATGGTTGCTCTTGGGTCAGGGGGGCACACTTACCAGTGTGGGTCGAACAGCCGGGCCTATGAAGCCATCTGGGGAATTGTTTGAATTCACTCTCGTCATATCTAACCTTGCTGCTAAATCTAATCTTAGCCCTTGGGAAGAATACCCACTGACACTAAAGACAAAAGATGAGATACATGCTTCGCACATTTTCTACTGACAGTGCTGAAAACAAGCACACTTGAGAAGCATTCCAAAGGTTCCCCAAGTTGTGGGGTCTTTTTAATAACTTCAAGTGCAAATATGAGTATCGTTACTCAAGATAGACATCATCTTTGTAATGGAGAGAGATCCTTCATCGTTCTCTCTCCTTGCAACAAGTGTTTGCTTAAGTAAGCTGCTGATAGTTTAAGCCTAAAACGTTTTCACTGCAGAGCGGAGGCCAACGTGCTGAGATGGTGCCGCTGGGACTGCACTGCTGGTGGCTAACTGTATCAGCAAGCTGCTGTGCTGTTAGAAGCCTTGTTTGCTGTATGATGTATGGGAAGAGGGGTGGGAGGGGGGTGGCTCTGCTGCACGAGCGCCGCCCCAGAGGGCCTATACTAAAACAAATTGAAAAAAATGAGTAACACATTAAAGCATGCATACATGAAAATGCAATAAAGAATACTAAAGTCATTCACAAGACTTGGTTAACCGATGCCAAAGAAGTGTTCATCTACTTGATGATGGATATTGTTGGCTCCGTTGTGGCTGTAAATTGATTTAACTGCTGGATGTTTTTTCCACAGGCTGAGGTGTGCTCAGGTACAGTAGCGGAGGTCATCCAATCAGTGGCGAATGGCGCCGATGGGTGCATCTTCTGCTTCGGGCAAGTTAAGCTTGGTAAGGCCCCGCACCTTAAACTTGGGTTGAATGATAAATAAAAAGTAATCCATTACTTTTTTTCAGTATTTTTTTCTTTGTCTATTTTGCGATTGCAATTTAATACACATTTACGGCTCTTAAATGATTTGAAAGTCTTTCAGTACAGTTTGAAAACAATAGAATCACAGCGTAACATGTCTAATGTATTAAGATGACCAATGAACAACACTCATGACGGCTCATAACAAGATGAACACAGTTCACTCCCATTTCATGTGTTAAAATTGACCTTTGAAAATTCCATATTTTTCAGGATGCCGTTCCGCTAAAATTATATAAGAGCATGGGAAACACGGAAGTGACCAGCTAGGCGAGCAGCACGCACGTGCGTCTGACAAAACTGCCAATCAGGCAAAATAATGTGCGGGATTCAAATCCGCGGGATTTAAATTTAAAACTATGCTGCAAAATTCAGGCAAATGATGGAAAATACTTTTTTCCAGTCATAATACATTAAAAAAAAAAAGAAAGAAATACAGTGACTGCCAACCTAGCAACCGTGATAAAGGGGGGTTTACTGTAAATAATCTATCTGACTAGAAAAATCATATAAACAAATCTGTGGCTTCATGGAACAATGATACATAAACACATGGACTGCACTCCTTCAGCAGTGACACTATAAATAAACAGATAAATAAAAAACTAATACACACACACACAAAACCAGTAAACTTTAACTTTTTAACTTTCACCTCAATTGATTGATTGATTGATTTCCAAAAACAATTCCACGCCAGTGTTTTTCTGACCCTTTCATAATATATTTTGGTTTTATTCTCAGAGTATTTTTTTTCTTCAATCCATAACACTCATTTTAATACCTGGCCAGCAAGTTATTGATTTACCGTGCCCTTTTCACAGGCAAGACATACACAATGATCGGCAAAGACAGCTCCACTCAGACCTTGGGCGTGGTGCCCTGTGCCATCTCCTGGCTCTTCAAGCTCATCAACGAACGCAAAGAGAAGACAGGCGCACGTTTCTCCGTCCGGGTGTCTGCAGTGGAAATCTTTGGGCAAGATGAGGAACTGACGGACCTGCTGTCTGACGTATCGACGGAGAGCCAGCAAGAAGGCCAATCGTCAGGCATCCATCTCAGAGAGGATCCCATTTGTGGCACTCAAGTAAGAAGAGGCCGATATTTGTAGAGGGGGGGATTGGAATTGTTCCCTTCGATGCACCTTCAAACATGTTTTGGCTTATCTTTGTTTTGTTTTGTTTTTCTCCCAGCTCTTGTTATCAGTTTTACTCAACCATGCATGTCTCTGGCTCTCGATTTCCACCAAAGCCATCTGTGCCTTATTGATGGCTTTCAACTTACCTTTGCATTGACTCCCTTGTCAGCATCCATCAGCATCTATTACCTTGGTGCGAGAGCACTTCTAAGCACAATGGAAGTGTTATTGGGGGATGGTGTCGGTTTGAAAAGCCACTCACAGGTGTTGCTGTCAGACGTTTTGGGTGAATGTGGATGTGCCCCCTACTTCAAAGAGAGCTCTTCTTCCGCTGAGCAGCCACATGGAGGCTCCTTTCATATTTCCTTCTCTGTCTCGTCCAACTTCATCATCGTCATCCTCATCCCATGGTGAAAGGCTTACCTCTGCTTCCTGCTGCACCATTACCTCTGCTAATCGTCCTCCCTCTGTGCACATATCTGCCTCTGTGCAATCTTTAATTGCTTTTGAGACCCAAGCAAATGGGCAAAAATGTGCGCTGGGTTCCAATTAACCAGTTTCCCTCTTTGTCTCTGTCCTTCCTGTTCCGGTCAGTTTTTTTTTTTCAAGCTCCATTTGGTTTCTTTTGCTCAACATAGTGTTTTCTATGAAACCCTCATCCCCACCAAATCCCTTTTACAGCTTCAGAATCAGAACGAGCTTCACGCCCCGACAGCTGAGAAGGCGGCTTTCTTTCTGGATGCTGCCATAGCAGCCCGCAGCACCAGCCAGCCCAGTGCAGAGGAGGAGGAGCGACGCAACTCGCACATGCTGTTCACGCTGCACATTTACCAGTATCGCATGGAGAAGAGCGGCAAGGGAGGAAGTTAGTGTCATTATTTTGTAGCTACTGTAAAACTCACTGGCACGGGAGGTTCCTCAAATGTTTTAAGTGTGAACACTGAACACCAATTAGAAATGTGGACCAAAAATTAGCATAACATTGACATATAGCTTACTCTGCATAAACTTATGATAAGAAACACAGAAGACGATAGTCATGAATCAAAATGCCCTTTTGCCAAGCACCGTTTTTCCTGGTTGTAAAAAATTAACCGACAACCCACCTTAGGACCAAACCTAAATTTAGAAATCCCTTTCTTGACAATTTCTCATAAATTTTAGCAGCAATATCTGTCCGGTCAGACATTATTTTTGAAATAAAAAAAATAATATATATAATATAATATATATATTTAAAAAAATAATATTTTTGAAGGAATAAATAATAATAAGGTTTGTTTGCATTTGTGCGCAAGGCTTTGATGCCTGACAAGACAATGTTTTGTTGCTATTTCTAAACGTAACCCTTTCATGCACACGGTAACCTGATAAGATGATAAGCTGTCCACTGTAGTAACTTCTGTCCCTTAAAGGGTTAATGTGGCGTGCTTGTTTCTTTAATGAGATGCACATCTGGCATAAGGTTGAATCACTCCGCATTGATAGTCAACTGGTCTAGTCTGGCTGTATAACTCATCACATGTATTAACGTCGTGTAAGGAACTTTGCAGACGTGTACGTGTTTTACTCACTCCGTTCCTCTCCGACGTTTGCCCTTTAGTGTCAGGTGGGCGGAGCAGGCTACACCTCATCGACCTGGGGAGCTGTGAAAGAGTCTTGAGTAAAAGTCGAGAAGGGGGAGGCGGAGCGTGTCTTTCTCTGAACGCATTGGGGAATGTCATCATGGCTTTGGCGAATGGAGCAAAACACGTACCATACAGGTAAGGCTCCTCAATTACTCACAGACGGCATGCCAAGCGTATTCCATATGTCGTTGTATCAGGCGAGTCCCTGCGCGTTCCATTCTCCCGCGACACATATTCTATTCATTTCGTTTGTTAAGTTCGCTTCTGATGAAAGCCTTCACCACTGTTGCAGTGATTTATAGCTTGGCACCGAGTGTGGCTGGCAAAGATTTATTAATGGCACCTTAAAAAGAATTTATCTTGGAGAGAGTTTTAAAATTATGACTGCTCACTTTTATTGTCCTTGGAATTCATAACAGTATTTACAACAGTGTTTTTTCTTCGCTAATAACAATGTTCCCCCCTAGGGACAGCAAACTGACAATGTTGCTGAGAGAGTCCCTCGGCAACATCAATTGTCGAACCACCATGATTGCCCACATCTCCGATTCTCCGGTGAACTACGCCGACTCACTCACCACGATCCAACTGGCATCCCGCATTCATCGCATGAGGAAAAAGAAATCAAAGGTAGCAGGCTCACTTCATTGCAAATCTTGGTGGCAGAAATGAACAGATTCCCCCTAATGAGATTCCAGGTTGTGAAAGTGCATTTGTGTAAGAATGTTTTGAAGACATTTACATTATTCAACAAATCACGATCGCCGTTGTCGGCTACCGAATGATTGCAGAATAATTGTTCTTAAACATTATATGCGTGTTGCTGTCATACTGTATAACGTAATTTAAATTTTATCCTCCATGTTCCATGCCACAACGCCGTTCTTTAAATAGGTCTTTAATTAAGCAAATTAATGTGGAAGTGCCTCCTTAAATGAAAGATTATCAGTGCAGTAACTCCGAAGGCACTTTTTTCTCTGCTCCTCAACACATAACCATGAAATCAATACCACTGCCTAAGGCATTGTGCAATGCATTTCTTTGTATTAGGGAAATGTATGCACCAGATAATTAGGCGCAATGACAGCATACATTTATTCCGTTACAGTTCCAGGCATGATTACACTGTACTCCACCCATGGCAATTGATTTTATTGACATTAATTTCCGTGCGACTATTGATGTGCACTTTTAACCTCAGGATAAACATTACCTGATAATGTCACAGGAATTAATTTTTGCCTCAGTCTTGCTTTGAGGTTGACTGAATTGTGGGAATTAATATGCAGTGCTAATTAACTGGTTTCATAGAAAGGTTGGATTCCAGCCTTAAAAAGTCTTCAAAAGATAGTGAGCCCATGAAAGTAAAACGTCTTAAAATTTACCTTAAGCTGTAGGAACCCTGTTGAATGCACTTGTGTTTCTTTCCAGTATGCATCCAGTTCATCTGGAGGGGAAAGCTCTTGTGAGGAAGGGAGGATCCGTCGACCACCTCACCTCAGGCCTTTCCATCCTCGGACTGTGGCCCTGGACCCGGATCTACCCTCTCTGCTCAGTGACCCGGACTACTCCTCCAGTAGTGAGCAGTCATGTGATACTGTTATTTATGTGGGCCCCGGTGGAGCCGCGATCTCAGACAGGGAGTTGAGTGACAATGAAGGCCCACCTGCTTTTGTTCCCATCATCCCTTCCCTGAACAAGAAGAGGACGGCAAAGGAAGGTCCTTTAGACAGAGACCAATTCTTTAAATGCAACACATTTGCTGAGCTGCAAGAGAGGTTGGAATGTATAGACGGTAGTGAAGAACCAACAGCATTTGTTGGTGAGGGCAAGCGAAACCAAGCGAGCCCCAAGACGGACAAATCTAAGGAGAGCGGCGCAAGCTCTGTTTCACCAAAGACTCTTGCAAGCGTGACTTGCAACCAAGACGGCACCTCACCCAAACAATCTCCTAAATCAGTTGCTGTACAGCCATTTTCCAGTCCTGGCACTAAATCAAAAGAGGACGTTTCTGAAAGGCAAGGCATACCTGCAGAAAGAAAACAACCAGAATACATTCCAAATGTATGCAGAACCAGTGCGGATGGCGAGAGGAACTTGGTTTCAGAAAGCAGTGTTGATGCTGATAAATCGACAATGGCTGCAACAGCTCATCCTGAACCTGTTGTAAGGGAAAAGATCTACTTTAACAAGAAAGCTTCTCGCAAGGAAAATTCAGAAAAGACAGGAGGATCCAACACCAGAATGCCCCCTGTGGGGATGAGCCACCAAGCTGTGAAAAGGAGAGATCCTTGTACTCGCCCAATTCTCCGTGCTCCAATCGAGGTTTGTCAAATGAGCTCCACCTTGCAGGAAAAGTGTTTTGATCGAGACATCCTGAGAGCAACTGTCACCTTGCAGCAACCCGTGGAGCTGAATGGAGAAGACGAGCTGGTGTTCACTGTGGTAGAGGAGCTATCTATAGGCAGTATTGGCGATAAGGGCCGGCCATCCAGCATTATCAGCTTTAATAGTGATTGTTCTCTGCAGGCCCTTGCCTCTGGCTCCAGACCTGTGAGCATTATTAGCAGCATCAATGATGAATTTGATGCCTACACATCAACTGTTGGGGGAGTCGAGTTAAACGTTGAAATGGTACCACCGCTACAGGAAGGACCAATGGAGTGTCTACACAGTAGGGGTTCTTCTGTCAGCTCTTGGCTTAGTGAAGTGAGTGTTTGCACTCTGGAGAGTGAAGGGGCTCAATCTTCTGATGTCTTCCTTCCATCAGACAAGACCACGGGGCCAGAAGCCGCTTTTAATTTTGATTCCCTCGATCTGTTCCATTCTGTAGCATCAACTCGGAATGCTAAGAATTCATTGAATGACAGTGGCTTCAGTTTCTCTGAACAGGACAGTGATAGCGCTGCCTCGAGCAAGCTATCCTTGACAAAGTGCCCCCCATCTCCAGATTCAACCAAAGCACCCCTCAGATTACCTTCTAAAATAACAAAAGCTTATTCACTAAGCTCCACGCTTTCACAGAGTCCCTCCATGGTTCATTCCAGTCTTCCAAGGAAGGTCAAACCTACCTCATCCATCCCCAGTAGTAGCAGTAGCAGCAACAGCAGAGATTCACCGAGGCAAGATGCCAAGCAGGAAAATCCCTGGCAGCGCACAGACAACCTCCCACAAGCGCAACCGATTGTACCCACGAGCAGGTTTGTCAGAACCCCTCCCAGTGGTATTGCATCAAGCAAAACATCCAACAACTTTAACAGTGCACCTCGACCATCCAAGGTACATGGGCCTACCTCATCCCAAAGGGTGGTTGATGGGTGCGAGAAGTCTGCCAGTAAGAAATCTGATCCTCCCAGCAGAATGCCTCAGCTAAGAAGAGGTGCAACCACTTTAGGAACAGTGCCCTTCATCCATTCGTCTACGGACGACAAGGGAACCCAAGATGTTGCAGCAGCGACAGGCCTTAAATTCTCCTCTCTCGGGAAAAACAACAAGGATAACTCACAGAAATCAAGTAACCTACCCAGACCAGGTTGCATATCCCCTCCTCCGCCGCCAGTAAGAAAGTCCAGTCTCGACCAAAAGACCAAGATCCTTCTACCCCAAAGTGCCTTAAAGTCAGCATATGGGGAGGCAGGAAGGAACATCGGGGCCAGGACAGGGCTATCGGAGGATGAGCTCGAGGTTCGTCACAGAGCGGACTCCATTCATTTAAAAACCTCCAGCCTGAGAGCTGACCATAGCAATGTCAAAGTTACCTCAAGTCTGAAGGCGAGAGGAACAAGAGGTGAAGCTGGGCATCACTATGGTAGTCAGATGTCCTTGGAGAGGTGTGACGGTATGTCTCTGTCCAGCCCCCGAGCTGGGCTGAGTAGGGAAAATAGTGGCGCAAGTCTGGGGAGCAGCGGCAACAAAGCTGGTAAATTTATTCCTCGATTAGGCATTCCCAATTCGTCAAGTTCTCCTATCGCGACCTGCCCGTCAACCCCAGGTGGAGAAACCACAAGCAAAATGGGCCAGGTCAAAGCATCAGGAAACACTCGAGCATTAGGATCACTCAACAGCAGTAAGGCACGCTCATTGTCTGCCAACAGTTCCAAAGGCCTAAGTTCTTCCACCAAATCTTTGGCCACGGCTGTGACTAGAAATACCAACGCCAACCTTCCTCCATCAGGCAGAACATCAGCTCCTCGGACGGCTGCTGCTGTCACGAGCAAGCCTGGGAGAGGGACTATCATGGGCACAAAGCAGGCTGTGCGAGCCGCCAACAGCCGAGTGAGTGAACTGGCGACAGGTAGCATTTCAGGCAAGCACGTGAAAGTTTCCGGAGATTCAGACAGTGGTAACGACAGTGGCGTGAACGTGGGTGATGACAAATCCCCAATAGCTATGCTACCGTCACCGTACAGCAAAATTACAGCACCTAGACGGCCCCAACGGTACAGCAGTGGTCACGGCAGTGACAACAGTAGCGTGCTGAGTGGGGAGTTGCCTCCAGCAATGGGCCGCACAGCTCTCTTCTATCACAGTGGCGGCAGCAGCGGATACGAGAGTATGATCCGTGACAGCGAAGCCACGGGGAGTGCTTCCTCTGCCCACGATTCAATGAGTGAGAGTGGAATGTCATCTTCGGGCAGAACAAGGAGCTCCAAATATCCCAAAAAGAGAGCAACTGGTGAGAGATGCATAAAATGAATGACACTGTTTCACTCGTGTTGAGAAAAGAGTCAAACATTTCCAACATTTTAATAGAGCAATGCCGCCTGCCGTTCATGCTCCATTATCGAGAAAGGCTCTTTATCCTTTCTTTTCTATTATCCGCTCTTATACAGTTGCAAATTGCAATTTCATTGTATTTTCTTTCACTCTGATTCCGTTCCATGAATTATTCATGTATATATGGGAAACCGGTGATGAATGTTTCACAAAAAGACGACTCCAACTGTGTGATGATCAGGTTAGATGAATTGAACATGAGCGCGGCGGACCTAGTTCTATTTTTTAGCCCATTACATACAAACATTGGAATTCAGGGCTTAAACGAGGCTTAAACGTAGCCCTCAACAATATTTTCCCATTTGTGGACTTGCAACATAGCAACTCATGAAAAACCTGTAAATATGCAAACACCAGAACTGGCATCGCATCATTTGTGACTCAAACATGTTTCCCCACAGACTCCGACCCAAAAACGTGCTTTTGTGTGCTTCTGTAGGTTTCCAGAGGAGACGGCTAATTCCAGCGCCCCTGCCAGATACCTCTTCCCTGGGGATGAAAGTAGGCACAGCAGGCCAGTGGGTCGACTTGCCCCCAACACTGAAAGAGCCTTTTGAAATCAAGGTCTATGAAATTGACGATGTGGAACGCCTTCAGAGAGGACGTCAGGAACAAGCTACAGAGGTGCGTGGCAGGTCGTTCCTGACATAGTCTACATTGCGCTGCATCTTGCTGACCTTGTCACGGATCGTGTAGCGTCTGGTTCTCATGAAGCGCACTTGCTAAGCCTTGGCGGCATTTTGCATCGACTACAAGTTGTGGGAATGTCTTAGCTCACTTCTTCCCAGTTTCTTTTTAGACCTGACCTTCAGTCAGCTGATTGGCAAATCCCCAAGTGGAAATGTCAGCGCAGAGATCCTACACGCTCAGAATTTTGACTCCGCGGCAATGTCAACAGTTCTGGAGACAATTACTAACAGGCTTTAAATGATATATGGACTGATCATGATGGCAAGAGTGAGGATAATGAAATTGTGAGGGACAGGAGAAGAATGTACAATGAAGACGGGGCTCAATCAGCTCACCACTCGTCACTGATTGCCTTTTATAGCTCCTCTTGTGTGGCTCATTGACTGCTCGGATAGGTTTCTCATAGCCACACGGAGATGTGTTAACGTCTTCATTTGCTTTTAATTAGTGGACACATTCCAATAATTGAAAAATGATAATATTATCTTTTATAAATATTATGATTCATCATGTTCAACATTGAAATCTTTTCTTCCTTCGTTTGCAGCAACCATTTCACGATGTTGACAAGGTGAGACAAAGTTTGGCTGTAAAGTCCCCACAAATGTCCAAATAACAAATTGATTGAGCTTTTACATCGATACGGTTCTTGAAACACCTCTTATCGTCCTTCAGGGTCTGTTGTATTTTAATAATAAGTTGAAGATGTTGGAGAGAAGGCAACAGCAAGTAAGGGAGTTGAAATCAAAGCATGAAGTGTTGATGGAGGAGCTGGAGGACACCAAAGCCCGGCTAATGATGGATCCCAGGAAGTGGACCGGCGAGTGTAAGTAATTGCCCCCCATGCTGAGTGCGTAATTGCTATCGTAACATCTGAGCTACCATTGTTGCTTTTTGTAAACAGTTGAAGTGGACCCAAGTTTGAATAAAGAGTCTCCAGAGTACCTGGATGTCTTGGAGCGGGTCACAGAAGAGCTGGAGTTTTGCGTCAACTTGTGCAAGTCACGCGTCATGATGGTGACCTGCTTCGACATCAGCACGCAGGCAGCCGCCGCTCACGAGGAACCGCGGGAAGTTGAAGTCTGAGGACGAATGCAAGTCGATGCGCTGAAACGAGGAAGTGAAAAGGATGGTGAAATGTAGCAGCCGCTTCAAGGATATTACTGCAATGAAGAATGCCTGGAAGAAAGAAGGCGTCTGCATGAAAAACGGAAATCATAACCACAATGCTAGAGTGCCTCGTTGTCCTGGACAAGGCAGTGAAACGAAACGTGAGCACAAATGCATAGCAGTGGCCATCACATACTCTTACTCAAGAGTCAGTGAACACCTGGAAGTGCCTTTATGAAAACGCGTTTCATGTCATTGTTTTACTTTCGGTGCCGGCATATCTATAAACCTAAACAAACCCTGAACATTTTGCTTTTAAGAACAAATATTTTATATTGCATTGTAAAGTGTATTTATAATTATGTGTTGTGTAAAAAAATCTTTGAAAGGGTAGAAATAAAGGGGGAAAAAAGAAAAAAAAAGCAATAAGCTAATGTTATTGCGCTCCCGGACTTTGCCTTTTCTCTTGTTTGGAACCTCACTCAGCATTTTCGTCATTCAGCCTCTTGCGCCTTATGTTCACTTTTGTAGTTTTCTAGATCTTCAAACTGGACTGTGTTTTCTCATGAACGATGCATTTGCTCTCATTCTCCCCATCACCTGCCATCTTGCCTGCAGAACACTGCAAGGTTGAGTGAATGTTTGTTTGTTTGTTTTTTTGTCTCTCCAGTTGCCTTGATCACAATGAATCTCAGTGGATGCACAAACGTAGAGCAGCAGTTAACGTTTTATCCATGAGTGCCCAAAACGACATGCTAAGCCAAAACATATCAATCAGAGAGCCACTGTGATGGACACTTAGCGTTAATTCTCCTTGGTGCCTCCACAACTGCCCATGTAATGGTTTTCTTACAGGCCTAAAACAAGAAAAGCATGATGACTAGTTACACAATGACAGCAAACGGAGAGCTAACTATACAATGTAAAAAAAAAAGAAAAAAAAGAAAGAGGCACAAAGGAGAAAGCACAAAAAAGCCTGTTGTTTCATTTTTATTGTTGTTGTTCATTTGTTATAGAGGAACCTCAGCTCTATGCATTCCACTTTTTACTGACATTACTCTCCGACTGTCAGTACTGACTTTAAGCGCAGCAGCATATGTTTGACTATTTGCCCTGGACTTTTATCTTATTTGGGTTTTTTGTTCTTACTCGGGCAAGTTTTAAACTACTCCACAACATCATTACTTCAGTTTACAATGAAATTATGCAGCAAATACAAACCAATTATGTTGATATTAGTCATCTGTGTGTCATCTAAAATGATCACTGGATATGATTGTGAACAAGCAACTTTTTTGGGGGTGCATTTTGTTTTCTATAACTATAATAATAGGAATTTGTTTACTTTCTTTAACACAGATGTTCTCTCAGGCCCTCTCTGAAGATGCTGC
Source organism: Hippocampus zosterae (assembly GCF_025434085.1). Lineage (NCBI taxonomy): Eukaryota > Metazoa > Chordata > Actinopteri > Syngnathiformes > Syngnathidae > Hippocampus > Hippocampus zosterae. The sequence continues at coordinate 9,028,390 of NC_067464.1, read as the reverse complement.
ATGAGATTTTTTAATCATTTTTAGCCATGATTTCTACTCCATTTTTACCATTCAAATTTTTTACAATAACTTCATTTTTCACAAATGTGGGTTTAGGCTTATGAATGAAAAAAAAAAACCTGATAGTACCAAACCGAGACCTTTTTCCAAAAAATTATTTTATGTAAGGTCACATTTCATATCGAAACCCATATTTTCGAATATCTTTGCTTTTGTACAGGATTTTCAAACTCTGTGTATATATGTATGATATGGCAGCTTGTGTTTTACTTTTACAGTACCTGTGAATAAAATACTTCTTACTGATGATCCAGACTTTTATTGTTTGCTACTTTTGATTCTATGTTCTCCCATTCACACATAAAACTTTTTCCTGGCTAGGTGTGCGTACTTTTCATCGAATTTCCCCCGTCCAGACTGCTGATACACGTGCCTTGCTTAACTGTAAGGAATGACGGTGCAAACACCAAAGATGCGTGAAGGACTATTCATGGAAAACTGAAGTGAGGCTGGTTGAAAAGTTGTCATAGTGGATCCCCTGCGCTTTAAAAAAAAATCTCAAAATAATGTTCTTTCATGCCAGTTGCTGGCACCATCTTTAACACTTTCATGCACCCTGTAACCTTATAACGTTATAAGATGTCCACTGTTGTAACCGCTGTCCCTGAAAGGGTTAAAACGGATGTTGGACTTGTTACGAAAACAAACAAAAAACAAAACAAAAAGGATGATTTAGATTGTAATTCTTAAGCATCTTTTTTTTTCTTTCTCTTGGTGGGGTACAGACTTTTAAAAGATAGCACTTTCATATTATTCAGAATGATATTGTGAATGATACTATTTTACCAGAAACTACATGAAAGGTGACCTCCATTTCACCAACGCAGCAGTCTGCATGTGAATAAAAGGGAACACACTATGTGGCGATCGTTTGTCGAGGGTGGATTCATTGTGTCACTAGATACAAGAAAATAATTCGGTTTGATGTCACAAAGAGCGATGTGAGAGCGTTGAAAGTGGAAAAAGCCGGGAATCTTTGCAGCTTGCCAGAGAGCACTACATAGACCTGTCCACCTTTCTGTGAACTGCAGGGAGATGTCATCTTCAAAGATTACGAAAAGCGACTGTGTGAATGGTACATCAAACCATCCGAAGAATGTCACAAGTGTTTATTTTTCACCAAACCATCCTTCCTGAAGGATTGTTGTAGCAAGAAATAGTGGCTTGAAAAGTCCTTTTCATCTTCATTCCGTTAGGATGCATTGTTTGTCCAAGGCGTAGCCCCTCCCTTTTTGTTTTTCCCTTTTTCAGGGTGGACTGGGCGTGTCGCTAATTGGTGCACCTGCCTCCCTTACACACCTGCGAGTCTTCTGCTCATCAGCCACTTGCAGCATAAAAGCCAGCAGACAGTCCCCCGTTGCCAGTTGTGCCACCTTGACCAATCCCACTGCTAGCTAAGTAAATCCTTCTGAGTTCATTGTGTCTGCGTGTGAGTCCTGTGCTCTTTTTCGGTCAGGTCATCAAATGCAAAACTATTACTCGACAGATGCACATTTTGCCTTCAAACCCACTCTTAAGGACCACATGGCATAGATTAATACAATTTAGCTGAACAGGCTAAAGTCGATCAGTTTTATGGTCAAATATGCTCAGATTTTGCCCAACGACTACTGTGTAGGGACAGCGGTTACTACAGCTTACCATGTTATCAGGTTACAGGGTGCATGGAAGGGTCAAGCCAAGCATATGACAAAGTATCCTCCTCTTGGACTTAATTCATGAACAGGGAGTGACATTTTGGAACTAGTGAGTGACAAACCTCAGGATTTTTGTTGATTCAAGTGAAGAGTGACTTCTACTATAAAGTGGCCGGCCTACTGTGGAAGTGTATTGCTTGACATGCCGTGCCACATTATCTACCCCCTTTGTGTTGCGATCCAAGCCATCCTGGCAGGCATCTAGTTTGAATTTCATTGTTTTTAAACACCATTTTCAGCCTGTAGTGGCTTAACAGACACTTGGAAGAAACATGTTGGCTATGACTGAATTCTTGGGAAGTTCTCGTCTGAATGCAAAACAGTTGCGAGTGGCTCTGGCAGACTCTCTAGTCTGTGCCAGAGCGATGAATCACAATTCATAAGAAAAAAAATTGTTTTTTTAAGGATAATTAATGTGGTATTACAACAAAAATTGATATTTTGGAACATGGATGCCCCCCACCCCGCATTTAAATGAGAACTGTTGACGATGTAGTCAGGGGTAGACCTCAGTTTAAATTTGATGAACAATGAAAATGTAGGTCACCGCAATGTTTTGACAACAGTGTAGAACCGTTTAATATAACTGTGACAGTGCTGAAAACTCTTTTTTAATGGCTTTGTTTGGCCACCACGGGCATTTTGGAACAAATCATTATTGCAGTGCTTATTAAAGGTGAGCCAAATGCTCCTTCTCACATATCCTCCAGTCAGGCTGCGCATTCATTGCTGTTTCAGGTACATGAAAGGAAAAATAGTCTTTATGGGAAATCTCAGTCCTGCTCCTCTGCCCCTCATCAGCCCGAGGCATATGTAGTGGTCCTGCTCGCTCAGCTTTGGATTTACGGCTTTGCAGTCTCACAGATTGGTTTGTCTGAAGCTAGCTTGCTCTTTGAAGAAGACCCATAAACCTGACCAAATGCTGCCACTTAATGCTCAGTAATTAAAACAAGCTGGCGTGAAGCAAAGTCCCTAAATTATCAGCAGCCGGGCGAGAGATGTGAGATGTGGTCGTGCTTCTGGGAGGTCATAACTATTGACGCCTCTAACCCCAAAATAGATTACATCTTGAGTGGAATCCCGCGCCCACACGGAAAACCTCAAGGACTCCCGAAGCCACGGCGCACAATATGTTGTGTACGTTCAGGATGGGTGGCCGTACGAATCCAAACAAAATGCCACCGGGTTCGTGTAACGCGGGCCATTAATCAGAACAAAGCAATCCATGAAGTCAATCAAACGATCACGGACTATTTAACCTTTTTTTCTTGTGTCTCATACATGTACGTCATGCACATAAAATCATCAAAACACAATTTTGCTGCATATCTGATTGCCACTGAACAATCGCAACCTTTTTAATATGTACCATAAGATGGGGATGGAGGCATTTTTGTTCACCGAGTATACTTGAATTTAGGGTGCAAATCAAGCATGCAAGTTGTTTACGATGGTGGTCAGTCCATGATTCACTGACCTTGTCAAAGAGTAATGAACACGAGCTTGCTGTTTGGAAAGCGCCGAGGACGGATGGACTTTGCTGCCGAGCCTAGAAAGGCCACATGGAATGCTTTCAGAATAATGATTGCACGCGGTTATGAATATATATATTTTTTCAAAGCTTCTACATAATTGAGCTAAATTCTTGATTATCCTGATTGTTGGAAGGTTTAGCGTACGCCGCAGTCGGGTTAATGAGACTTCTCCTTTCTTCTTTCTTTACAGATCGGCAAATTGCACTCAGAAGATGACCTTCCATAAAAATCCATTATTCCCGTAGACGCAGCCGGATGAAAAAATGTTCTTTCTGAGATATAACTGTTAATTGAGTAGTGAAAGTGAACAGGGAGGCAATTCCAACAGATGGTCATGCGTCAGGGAGAAGACCTTTTTAATGAGTTTGTCTGAAGAGGTTTCTTCATCAGACCCCGCTGAATATTTACGTTTCACTGGCCATCAGGCAGGTTCTTTGCTGGCTCCCAAAAGCAGTGCTAACGGCCATCTGTTGGCGGGGAGGTTCCTGAAGGGGCCCAACATATACATAGCTGAAGGACACCAAGAAGTTGCGCTCATGGGTCAAACTTAACAAGAGTAGATTTAAAGTACAGGTCTGAAATTGAAAGCGAATCAGGTACGTTCTCACTTTTGATGTCATATATATTTTCGTGTGTGATGTTTATGTCTGGGGCGGCCTGGTGATCGTCCGGTTAGCGCGTCGACCTCACAATACAGAGGTGCAGTGTTTGATTACGGCTCTGACTTCCCTGTGTGGAGTTTGCATCTTCTCCCTGTGCCTGCGTGGGTTTTCTGGGGGTACTCCGGTTTCCTGCCACATTCCAAAAACATGCATAGCATGTTAATGAAACACTCTAAATTGTCCTGAGGTGTGAGTGTGAGCGCGGCTGGTTGTTCGACTTGGTGTGCCCTGCGATTAGCTGGCGACTGGTTCAGGGTGTCCCCCGCTGCTACCCAGCACCCACTGCGACCCTTGTAAGGACAAAGCGGATCAGAAAATAAATGGATGGATGTTTGTGTTGGAGTCACTGATGTAAAAGTTCACTTGCCTGATTTGCTGCAGATAGCATGGCTTCAATTCCCGCTCAGTGACAGTGTAAACGCGAATGTGACTAGACGTCTGTCTCTATATGTGCCCTGTGACTGACTACTAATCCGGGGTGTGTCTGCCTTTCACCTGAAGTCAGCTGGGATATAGACTCTAAAACAGGGGTGCCCAAACTTTTCGGATCGAAGATCTACTTTTCGATCAACTAACCTCATGGGATCTATCCTTACCGATGTGCGCACACGCACACGCGCACGCACATGCGCACGCACACGCACACACACACACCATGATGAGAAACAGCCTGAAACTGAGGCATGCGACGCACTTCTGCAGCCTGTTAACTATCATAGCTCACACGTACCGTTTTAAAGTGCTTACCTGGGCCCTCCTAGATTCCTATTCTTTGCCCGTGACCTCGGTGAATTGTACACGAAGCAAACTCTGAATGAGAAGAATGACGATAAAAGATAGAGCGCAACAGCTCTTATCATAAGCTGCAATTGCAGACCGCTGAGCGCGAACAACTTCCGGTGACGTAATCAGGCGCCACCATAAATTCAAGATTTACCTGCTTTATTTTATTTTTTTAAATATTTATTTTGTGAAAATGAGACTGATAGGATGATTAGGGTGCAGCGTACATGAACACAAAAAAATATGTTACGAACATGTACAAAGACACACAAATGGTTGTTTCTTTTTTTTCCTCCTCAACACTCTTCAGATCTACTCGGGACCTGTCTTAGATCTACCGGTAGATCAGTATCTGCCTAATGGGCACCCCTGCTCTAAAACATGTGACCCTGAACAGGACGAGTGGTATACAAAATGGATGGATGGATGAATTGCTGCTGAAGTAACACGAATGCATTCATGGCATTATGAAGCTGCTTCTTCCCTATGGAATTTTTGCACCACTATACAAGGAAAGCGAGCGACACTCTACAATTTGAAATGGATCCTTAACCCTGTAATGCCTGACCCATCAAGGAATAGCCAGAAAAATCTGATTTTTCAGAACTGAGATGTTCATTAAGTATAATAATAATAATAATTAAATGATGTGAAAAACAATTGTAAATAGCACTGCGACTTATCCATTTTGTATTTACATTGCATTTAATTGAACAGTGTTTGTTTGTTTTTTCTTCTTTCTTCTTTCTACCTACAATCTTGCTGCTGCAGACTGTAAATTTCCCCAGTGTGGGACAAATATAGGATATCTTAATCTTAATTAAGCCTTATAACAAAATCCACAAAAATATTTTTGCCATATCACGTTGTTTTAGATATTTTTTGTATCACATTTATAAGCATGATGTAGATTACATCTAAAAATGATCATTTGGGGAAAATCATATTTTAAACCTCTATCAAATTTGACAGATGATTTCATGTAATATAAAGAATGAGTTACATAATGAAAATGAATGTATCAAATATGATACAAATGGCATTATAGGGTTAAGGCATAGGTGTCAAATTCCCTGTTGCAACACACCTGATTCAAATGAACAGGTTCAATGTCAGGCTTGCGCAGAGCTTGCTGATGATCTGATTATTTGAATCAGGTGTGTTGCAACAGGAAAACATGCAGGACAGCGGCCCTTCAGGACCTGAGTTTGTCATGATTTGGTTTGGGACCAACAGGTGGCACTGTAGGGCTCCCCCTGCAGCTGCACACCTGTTGGTCATTAGGTAATTAGTGCTTTAAAACGACTCCCAGCCCGACCACTCATTGTTGGGTCATTGTTTGCTTGCAACTGTCATGTTTGTTTCTGTCATGGTTCTGTTCCTGTTAGTTTTTTTTTGCCACAGTCATGGTTTTGTTTTGCTACTTTGGATTAGTTTTGTTTGTTAGCACTGTGTTTGTTTTGGATTCAGTTTTCTCTATTTTAATAAATATAATTTGTCAAGTTCAGCCTGCTCCTCCCTCCTGCCAGCTTTTTTGGGGTCCGCCACCACCTTGCAACGTGACAGAGTTTGACACCCCCGGGTTAAGTGAAGGTCACTTGATGAGGGATAGCACAGAGTACAGCAGCATATCTTGTCATCACTGTGGTCAAAAACGTACATTGATAAATGGGCTTTCCAAAAATCATTTTGTTCTGGGAATGCTTGGTTGGTCAGTGTGACTATTTGTGCATCATTTACATTTTTGTTTTTGGAATTCTTTAAAAAATAAAATAAAATAAAATAAAGTTGAAATATGGGAATTGGAAATTTTTCTCTACACAGTACTTTTTTGTCCAACAGGCATATAAACCTGTACACTGTACAGGTTTATATGCCTGTACAGTGTACAGCTACTGGGGTGGTGGCTTTATGTTGTGTCTGGCTCACGTCTTGGCTAAGGGAACATTCTCTAAGCCAAGCCCCTATAGATAAATGATCAGCATCGCCAAAGAGCCGAACGTGCCTGGCTTTTTTTTTTGGTGAATAAGGAAGGAAGCAGACAGAGAGAGAGAGAGAAGTGAAAACACAGATACCTTGTCACCCAGAATGTATCATCGCCATTTTATCAAGATGCGTATTGCTGGAGATGCACATCCAGTCAAATACTGACATTGTCTCATATTATTGGTGTCCTGACCCATTTAGTCTGTGCGTTGAACCAAAGCTCAGGGTTGGGATTTGCCCTTGCCTTTATTGTAACTGTTGCAATCTAATGACACAACACACAGTGGCCTCTGAGGTTTAGTGTCAAAGGTCACCAAGCACAATAGAAATTGTGTTCCAGGGGATGATTTCTTGATCAACACACATGACAAATAAATAAAATTAGTTTCGCGTTTCAGTTTTCAACCCATTTCTTGTTACGAATCACGGATAATTATTTGTGCTTTCCCCTTGCTCGCACTTTGCCGTTGTGTTTCTTTCATGACATTCTCGATTTTAGTCATTCACTGCAGCACTGAAGGCTCCTCTTCATTGTCAGTGCACAGTAAGATGTTGCGCATATTCTCATCAGACCATTTCATGCACACTGCAGTGCTGACAGAGCAAATCCAGCCTTTGTAACCCCCCCGCCCCCTCAACCCATTTCCTAGCTCGCATTTGAGTGGTGTAGGCTGCTGACAGCAAGCTGTCAGCGTTAGCCTGAAGTGGAATACATATAAGCGCGGAGGTTAATTACACAATGTTTAGGTCCCTCCCTCGCCTCCCCAGCCACACCGATGCCAATCACATCCTGATAACTGCCTAATCAAACGTAGGCTGGCAGCTCTGCGGCATCGCAACAGTTACTTGATGGTGGCTCGTCTGGCAGGAAGTGTGTATCCTGCTCTTTGACTGTTGGAATTGGTTCGTACACGGGTACAATCAGCCTTTCTATTATTAAACCCCAAACCCCATTTATTTTTTTTTCTGTGAATTAGCAATAGCCTACACCAGCCTCATTAAAACTGGCAAAATAGAACTATTTGTCTTTGATACAGACTTTCAATACATTTTATTTCCCAACAGCATCACCCTCCATTTCAAATTCAGTCAGTTAAAAGCCGATTTTAAATACAGATTGACAAATTTGATTACCTCTTTCATGATCATCTGTTTTTTTTCTGCATCTGCAGTAGGCACTTTAGAAAGCAATAAAAAAACAAACATAAATATCCCTGGATGGTACTTGTACAACAGCATGTTGTTGTTAATTATTTCCTTCCATGACTATATTGCTCTATGGAGACTCATATATTTAGAAAAGATGGAAAACTTCTACAGATTCCCCAAGGTAATTCATTTCAGAGAGAAACGTCATTAAACACACTTTTCATGACTAGTGTTTGGAAATAGAAACCAAACAGGTTTGAAATCAAGTGGATGTTTTTATTTTGCTTCCACAACTTTGGCCCTCATGAATTTAGAAACTGAATTGGATGGTGACGCCTCTGAGGATAGAACAAAACACATAACGTCCTTGATGACACTCTGTGTCAGTGTCCATGCAAGGCACGCCCGCTCTGCTTTCATTGTGCTCCAGACAAGGTTCCGCAGATATTTCTCGGTCCGCCATCATTCCAACCAGATAGCACACGGCAAACTGCCTTTGTTAATGAGCCGTCATCTGTTTTAAGGCACAGCTCATTGATTAGGTCATGATTGCTAATAGGACGTGAAATGCAGCTCCCTTCTCAATAGACTACGACGGTGGTTCTTCACCTTGTTAGAGGGAGCGAACCCAACCAGTTCATATGCACATTCACCGAAGCATTCATTAGTGAAAAATGTAAATAATAATAATTTTATTTTTTTTACTAATCAAGACATAAAATGACACATTTATTAAAGATAGAAAAAAAGTAAACACGATTATTATGACGTACAAGTTTTTTTAATTGTGCACAAAATGAACCTGGGAGTGATGGCCAAGCGGGCGTATCATAACTAATTGACATGTTGAGTCGGGTGTGTCTTAACCTCCATGGCAGAGGCTCCGTCGAACCCCTGAGACTGATTCACTGAACCGCTATAGTTCAATCGAACCCAGGTTAAGAACCACTGGACTAGAATGAGTGACTGATTTAAATCGGATAAGTACTTGAAAAGGCAAACGCATTGATACATTTTTAATCAATTAAATTTTCTTAATCCTTTTTTATGCTTGGTCATGCCTGCTACTTACAACTGCCGCACAAACAAGGTTGAAATTTATTTGGCATTCACATTCAGAATAATAATAAATTAAAAAAAGAATCTAATATTATTATTATTTTTTGACTCATGTTGATCTCTTGAGAAATGTGACGAGTGAGGATGAACAGGTGGGCCCATGCCTGCAGGCATGTGAACCCAAGGCCTTCACTTTCCAGACTTTGCACTCGAGAGAGTTTTGGTGGACATGCAGCCGCCCCACCCCCTCTTCCCTCCGCCGCCACAGCTCCACAAACACAGTTGTTCATGAATATGGATTGCAGGCAAGGCTCCCTGGCACCATTAACGTGCCACAAGCCAGTATAAATCTCATCACCATAAAACCTCCAAATGTTCTGATAAAGAAAGTGCCACGATAACAACTGGTACAAGTCAAGAAGACAAACACTTCTTGACAGACACGTCGTACATTGTGGATTTGTCGCTTCGTCTGTTCTTTAAGTCGGTCATAACTCGGAGAGAGTCAGATGACAATAGTGCACTTAAGGACTAGTATGGTTTTGATGCAGAGATGGCAAACAATTAGAAAAGTCTGGCGATCTCAACAAGGGATTATTTTTTCCACAGACCTTTTAATTTTTATTTATTCTTTTTTAAATTGTTGTGTTGTTATATAGAAAGTAGGGCTGGATCGTTGTTTCCTCTAAAGGACCTTCTCCGCAGCTGCAATGTTGTTGAATGAGAACCTTTATGACTTGGGTTTTATGATACACGTGAATATGGTGTATTCTCAAGCCACGTATTGAACATGATGGCCTTGCGTCGTAAACTCTTCTGTTTAAGCGATGTCACTGCTGAAGGGAAATGAGCTGGGCTGCGGTGAATACGCAATGCAGCATCAGCTGGCTGCACGCAAAAGATGCCCATCCAATTAGGCAAAAACACACAAGGCAGGACATTCGTAACAGCATGCTAATGATTCACTTTATCTCTCATCAGTTTTTAAATGTGCCTGCTTTAGTGGAACCCTTTCAACTCCGATCCCAGGTTAGATATTAAATCTTCTCACCGGTGGTGAAAAACAGTACATTGCTTTAATGGGATTTGCTCTTGCTGGGTCAAAGACAGCAAGTCATCTATCCATCTTCTATACTGCTTGGTCCTGATTAAGGTTTAAGCACGAGCTGCCTATCCGCATTTTTGGCCAAAATGCACAGTTCACACTGGACTGGTCGCTAGACATTCATGCGGCACGTCCGCACAGAAAACAAGGAAGCTACAGTACCTGTAGAAAACCCAAGCGAGCATGAGGAGAATGCGAGGCAGACATTTGGTTCACTGTCGCCTGACAGCAAGTCATAAATAAATGAATAAAGAATTTAAAAAAAAAAAAGATTTAATGTCGACCGGTCAGAAAAGACTGGCTCCAGTTCCCCCTCGTCTCTAATGATGACAAGCGCTCTGGAAAATTGATGGATGGACAATTTAAATCATAATGTCACAACAGCAGCGAGCGTACTTCTTGTCATGCTTTTCCTGACGTTGACCTGCAAAAAAAACCTTCTATATCCCAAAAAAGAGGTGCCGTGAGACATTTTTTGTTTTATTTTTTTTATTTTTTGTTTCTCTAGTGTTCGGGCATGGCTCCCCGAAATCGACACATGAATATGGAGGAGCCAAGACTCCATAAGGCGGGCGGGCAGGCATCTCCTCTCTTCTTCAGAGCCGCTTCAGATGAGTTTCTTTGCGGGGGGTCTGCAGTGAATTCTGGGGGGCAGCACGGTGTCTGTGCTCTCAGCACAAACGTGCCACTTTTGTCTTGAGAGGAGCCCTTGCAAAATTCATTGTTTCAGCGCTCCAAGACGGCGCACGGATACGTACAAGCTGATGTGAAAGGAGGGAAGACGCCTCTCGGCAACGATGTGAAGATTCTTTTTCTGTTGTCATTGATGCCTATATGTGAATATACTTCTGTCAATATGCATCAAAAAGATGATCCCTTCCAAATGAGGTGAAAATAATCGATATTCACTACGACACTGAGGTCACAGCAGAGGTGCTTTTGTAAGTCTGTCAGTCATCCTTCCATCATTAGTTCAGGTTGGCCCAGTCCGTTCATTGTTGTTGGTGATCGCCAATCGGTGTCGTCCTTACTTCTGTCACAACGCAGACGCAGAAAAAAACCCCGGCTATTTTTGTTTTGTTTTGTTTTTTTGCGTGCATGCCCATGTGATGATTTTCTGTCACCGACGATGATGGACCGGGCCGGCCGGAAATAATGACGGAAAGATGACCGATGGACTGATGCGCCTAACCTCCACTGACGTCCCCCAATACTTGATCTCAAAGTATTTTTCTTAAATTTTAGTGATCTACTGAACCAAACATAGAAATGTGAAAAAAAAACCTTGACAGATAGAAACCTTGTCCAGTGTAAACTGAGTTAAATGACATTTCTGCAGTGTACCTGTAGGGGTGTTTGTTTTAGTTGCTCTGCGATTGTAAAAAATAAAATAAAATACACGCTAGGCTAATCACCATTTTTATGAATTGCTCTGATTCATGACCGATCCGTTCCGACTTCCTCTAGGAATTCCCACACCATGAAATCGTCCATTTCAACGCCACAGACGCGATGGTGAAGTACCGCAAATGTTAGCCTGTAATGCAATGAAGAGAACCGCGTCTGACCAAATTGGATTATCAGTTAGTTTATCAAAAGTGTATATTAAAGTGATGTAATTACAAGCGCGGGGTTGGCTGCTAAAGCAATTATTAAGATGAGCGGATATTCCCAAATCACATCACAACGGTGAACTTCAACCTCTCCACGCTGAGAAGGACTTGAAATTGAGAGAAGGCTCGTGGTCTCCATTTCCATTTGTCTTCGAAGGGATATCACTTCAATCTTCCATTTAAAATCACTCTGACCTTCCTTTGTTGCATTTTTGAATTCACAGACTCTCCCAAGTACTACGGATCGAGTTGCGCACGGTGAGAGGCTCAGAGCAGGTGGGGGCATACTGTACTTATTTGCCCCGCAGCCCCGGCTCGTTGCCCGTACCTCGGGGGTTCAAGCCCATGAACAAGAGCGGAGCCGCGCCTGGTTGATAGATCAGCTTCAACATCAGCTTGCGTGAGAAATCAAGGTTGCGTCCTCGTTTATGCATGCACAAACCTTTAGTAAACCAGGCTCTTCATCAAACATTTCCCGTGTGTGACAGTTTCACCTGAAAACAAATGCGTTCGTTTTCCATCGATCCCAATAGAGAAAATTCAATCTCAATATGAACAAACTGGAGGTCAACCTCGGTATATTCAACATTTGGAAGAAGCAAACAAAAGTCAAGTTATGGAGTTAATAGGTTTGTTCACAAGGACACGGGTCAAGGTTTTTGCCTTGGGGACGGGATTATGGCTGCGCTAATGACAAGCCGTGCACTGGGTTGGAGGTCTGGTACTGGAGGAGCTTGAATTGACTCCTTAATGTAATTATATCCGCTCAAGGGAGAGAAGGAGACAGAAGAAGGCCGGGAGTGATGTGACAGCCTCACAATGACAAGCAAGAGAGCGTCAGGAGACCCATCCCTCTCTGGGTAAAGAGTTGCGCTCATGGCCTCGGGCCAGGCACAACGGATTAAAAGATCCTCGCCACAGGCCCTGAAAACGGCACATCCGAATGCAGGACAGAGGGGCTCGTATTAGAATAATGGCACAGGCAGCTCATGCATATAATTCATTGCTATTCCAGTTCTCTGCAACGGGTGTCTTTTAATTTTCCAAACGGTCTATTATCAGTGGCGGAAATGTAAGCAAAAATATGCACAAGATGCTGCACTGTCCTTTCTATCGTGCAACCGTGGAAAAGAGTGCTCGCTCTGGTTGGCGCGCAGAGAAAGAAAGAAGAGGAAAAAAAAACGTCCTTTGATGAAAGCACCGCAGCCAGACCCCCACCTACACTCTCCCACTCTCTTTTGCGTCCTTGCCCTCTGGAGTTAATCTGGCAAAGAGGAGGCAGCCTCAACCAATTTACGCAGGCAGCATTCCATTCTTTTTTTTTTTTTTTTTTAATGCCTCACCGTTAGCTTTTTGCTACCCTTGCCCCATACCTCCGCTGTCATCCAACTCTTTTTGTATACACTCACATTTGTGTGTTGTTCTTGTGCATTGGATTTCGGAAAACAATCACAAGTCCATTAAAATGGAAGACAGTCCAACCGTTGAGGCAGGCAACATCTGCCGCGATGAAGTGTCACGGCACGGGTAACCACCAGCGCTCTTTGCTATCCGCTGGTTGTCTTCTTGCTTTGTTACCACACCATCTTTGACTCTGAAAAAAAAATAAAAATAACGGATGGAAGAGAAATTCCATTTTGAACTTCAATCTCAGCCACACCTCGAGATAGAACACATTTTATTTGCGAACGGGAGTCGGCAGTGGAAGGAGATGCTTGAATCGGAGCCGCGTGTGCTCGCCACATCATGGAGAACGAGCAGTGTTTATTTACCCTGTTCATCACTGTGTCTGAGCAGTAATTGGGCAAACGCAAACAGAGGTTTTTGTTTTGTGACGGTATTAGTCACGCTGGTGGGAGACGCTCGGTAGTGCTCGCTCCTGTAATGTGTTCAATAAATCCTCGGCACACACACTGATCCTCTTGAATGTTTTGGAAGCAGATCCAAAGCTTGCGGCCCATCAATTTTCTCTCCGCTGGGCTTGCCCAGATCAATTAAATCAAAGTTCAGTTCAACCGGACTTTAATTATTTAATGAACAGCATCTGGATCTTTGTGAGCACCGAATGGGAGTTGATGAGAATGTTATTGGTCATGACCACCTTCATCTTCGGAGTGTGTATCCATGAGAGCATCGTGCTGAATTGATAATAAGGAGACATTATTCAAATGTGCAATACCTTAAGCTGTATAAAAATGAAACATTTTTTTTTAATATTAATTGATAGATCATCTGAGATTTTGAGGTTATGAACAGCGCACAAAGAACGAGCTTGGCAGCTGAATAAGAATACAGTACTTCCTCATGCGGCCCGAGAAAGCACAAATAGTATAAATGATAATCATCTTCATATCACAAGGATTGATCGGTGAAACAATTTCAAAGCCATTTCAGACAAAGCCCTTGAACACAAGCCAAAGAGGCTGAACACAAGTACTGAATCTCAAACCAAAGCGAAATGATCTGTTTTTAACAAGCGATTTTATTATTTGTCCATTGTTGTTATTCAATATCTTTGATTATTAGCTACTGAAAGAAGAAACAAAGCTACCTGAGCTTTTTTTTTGGAAGGGGTGTCATGTCTGTCTTTCTGATTAGTTTTAAGCCGCAGCTGGAGTGATGAAGGGCGTTTCCCTCCAGCTGGCGCACCTGTTCCGCGTTTGCCAATCAAGCCTGCCATGTATTTAAGGACTGCCAAAGGGCTTGGACTGTTGTCGGATGATTGACCTTGCTGGCTGTTGTGCTTCACGTGTTTTATTCTTGATGTCTTTCGTAGTCGCTCCCGTTTTGTCAGTCTTTTCATGGTTTCTTTTTACCGATCTTGAGATTTAGTTCTTGGACTTGTGATATTTCGTTTGTGTATTCTCGGTGTTGTCTTGTACCTTGAATTGGGAAGCACCTTTTGTCATATGCTGAGTTTTGTCCTGGCTCCTTGTGACCAGCGATTTCAGTTTTTCACTTTGTTGGTGCGCTTTTCTGTGATAAATATTTTTGTTATCACACTTTGTTTGAGACTGCATTTCTGGAGTCCACAACATTATTTGGTTCGGTTCAGAATCTGATAGGGGCAAGTGGAAGAAGGCTTTTTTTTTGTGTTCATAAAAATACAGTTGGTACTTGGTAGACTATACTGCATTTTGTCTGGATGCTGGAACTCATGTACTGCATATTCATCTGTAGTTTGTTTCAACAGTGTTTGATGACTGCTCATGTCGTCTGATTGTACCAACCTGCAAATAAAAACAAACTGATGCACCGAGTATTGAGTACGACTGAAGTCAATTTTTGTATACCTAATTGTCGAGAGAATCTCTAAATCCGTGGTAGCAACAGTTGTTCCCGTTTCTTTTTGATGGACTTCTAGTATACGGAGATATGGAATTGTCATTTAATAGAGAATCTAATCGACAATAAATTTGTCTGCATTGAGATTGTCTTGGAGGATGATGATCCTTGTTTTTCAAGTGATGATGCCACCCAACTCCATGACTGATTTTCAAATTGAGCAATTTCACTAACCGGTTCCCCAATTTTTTTTATTGACAAAATCTGCAACATATCATTGTGCGTCCATATGCCAGCCCCATATTGTGACAGACAGAAATAACTGCTCTTCCACTCGATGACTGAGGGTATGATCAACCTGTCTATCCACTTGTTATGCAGTCATGCAGTGACAAGTAAATCCATTCGTCCATTTTCTATTCCGCTTATACTTATGAGTGTCGCAAAGTAGAGTTTCAAACTCGGGATGATATCCCGTGAACCACCGCCCCACCGTGACAAGTGTATTTGTGGGTAATTTGAGATAAGATCATTATTTCAGGTAAATACTGATCATGTTAAGACTTTCATGGTGGTAGAATGTAGACAGACAAATTTACCACAAATGTATTTCATATTTATATTTCTGTTTGATGTCAATGCGGCACATGCCGTGTATGGTGTGTCACATCAGCGGGCCTTAGAACCGCTCTCATCGCAATCTGCACAATGATGCATCAGCACTTTGGGCGCCCTATGTCAATATAAGTCTGCCAGCACCTACTGCAGCCCGTCACACTCAATCGACGGGCTGACATGACATGTCCTGCACCGTTGATTGAATTACCAGCCATTTGTCCGCCATGATTGTCTTGCCGTCATATCAGCGTTAATCTCATTGTGGGCGTTGTCATCGTGCATTATAACGGAATCAAGACATTTTACTGCCATTGGCTTAACTCGAGCTTTTCACATGACCCCAGCCAGACTGAGTTGTGCTTTTGTTTTATGATGTTCATAAATTCAATATTTGGTGTCAAATGAAACCTCGAATGGGGGTGAGAAGACACAAACAAACGATGCAAAGCTCCACCTTGTTGTTCTTTGATTTACTGTCCATACAGATGAATCGTGCGGCTTGGTCAGAAGCTCATTCAGTTTGTGCAAACAATTTACAGTATGTGATGAGCTCTGCATGTTCGCACTGTATGTTCTGTGCTGCTCAGACATATTTCCAGTGAATTAATTAGCAGAAGTGTGCAGCGTGGAGTAATTACCATGCAAGGGGTGGCGCTGGCTGAATTACGATTAGTATGTGAATAAATCCTCACTGGGGAGGTTTCGTTTGGGGGAAAATGCTTCTAGTAAACTGGGGTGTACCAAAATGATGAACAAGGTTTTTTGTTGTTGTTTTTGATGTATTGAAAATATATTCTCTCCTGTGGAATGTCTGGAAGATGCAGCCGCAATGGTGGGTCCTCAGTTCGGAATACAATCGTGTATAGCACGCGTTTTGATTCGGTCTCATTTTTGTGCATTTTGTTGTTGAAAAACTGAAGACAATACTGTATTTGTTGATTTTTTTCACACTGACCTTGAAATCGGAATAAAGCAGTTTTCAATTTTATGTTGAAATTGACGCCTAAAAATGCACAAGGCGTCCTTGATCGCTTTGGGGGAGGAGAACGCAAGAGTAAAGAACGAAGAAGCTGTTAGAAAAATGTTCATGTAAGTCAAGAGCATTTTGAGTTTCTGCCAAGATTTTGATCAACCATATTTCAAATATTTGAATCGTTAATCATGATGAGCTGACAAAACTGGGTTCAGATCCAGACCGGTGGGAAACCTCTAAAAGAAATCAAATTCAACACAATAACAGCTTGATTGGTTATTTATATTTTGGACATTTTGTATTCAGTTCACAGTTCAGGTAACGTTTGCCCTTTCACTTCTACTGAGACGAACAGAATTGTTAATAATTCAAACGATATTGGAATATGCATGCTTAGTCTCCCCATCGACTGCTTAAAATTCAGCGACGGAGACTGTTCAAATATAGATTTTGTATTTCATGCAGAGAACATTAGATTCACGACACTGTGAAATTTTTTCAGTGAAAAATATAACACTAATCAAAGTTTTTCCCTGTTTAAGCGTTTCTTCGTAATGTACATGGTGGTAATTTTGTCGCGTTCTGTAATGTACAAAGAACATAAATTCTCCCAGCAGGATGTTCAAGCATCACACGAATCTAGCCACACTAATGGCCTTGCATGTGCAATTTTATATTTATTTATTTTTACAGCCCATCAGGCCTTTAGCAAGGCACCCAGTGACACAACTTCACAGCAACCCGCAGATGGCCGTAATTCATTGGCTGCGGTGTTCAAAGCCTCGTAGTTCACCTTGCTCCCATGATGGCGACCTGGCCTGGCACGTTTATATTTAACGGGAAGATGAATGGCAGCTAGGGCACCGATCCTGTGTTACGGCGCGAGTCATGATAAATAATGGCAGCCGATTGACGGGACACAGGACAGTAAAGGGTTGAGATATCAACATCCATGCAGGCTCAACCAACCGCGGTGTAATTTTGCAAGTCGTTAAATCACCAACAGAGAAATATGAGTCCAAGGTTATTGAGTGCATCATGAGTGATGGAGGCTTAGGGAGTGGTCTGCAAGCCTCATGTTGTTGCGGAAATTAGATTTAACACTGTGTTGTTCCCTATGGGGGTTGGGGGGGGGGGATTGTGAATAACCCTCAGAACAGTAGATATCTGTTGATTCTGATGTTTTTAGGAACTATAATAGAGGTGAAAATAAAAGACAAATAACATACTGTGTATTCTTCAAAGCTATTACGGTTCTGGAAGGGCTCTGGAACAGAATCGGACTCAAAACGTGTACTCAAATGGAATTGAAGAAAAAGAGTTTATTCATGAAAAAAAAACAAGATTGACAAAGTATTACAATTGACGCTAGTTACAACATCCAGGGAAAAACAAAACTAACTAAAAATGCTTGCAAAAGGCAAAAATAAAACATTGAAATAGCTCGTCGTGAAAAGAAAAACACGAAGAATACAAAACCGAGACTAAGCTTAACAACAAAAATTTTTACCAGTACTATGAAGAATGCATAAACGTGGCAAGAATTTACATGATGTGAACAAGAGAGAGTCATTCAGACTCTGATCAAGTCTAGAGAAGTCAAAGTCATGAGCAAGGCGAGTAATAATCCGATAAAGACTTGGCAGCTTGACAGTCATTAAATACATGGTTAATTGAAATGAACATCGGCAGCAGGTGTGCACGCTGGAGTGAAGGCCCTCCTCTGCCACCTGCAGGAGAAACACACAAGAGCAGCAGAATCGTAACAAAAGCAGGTCTGTTTTTACACACCCCCTTCAACTTTACACTGGAGGGCGGGGCTTGTGTTGATTGGGATAGAATATGTGATATGAAGGAAGGTGTGTTTGGGGGTCGGGATGCGGGGGAACATCATCCCACTTTGTGAGGGACCAGATGCTGTCCCCTCAAGCAAAGAATTTTGCCCCAAACAGCACCTGTAAAAATCTCCATCTGTTGCAGTGGGCCACTGAATACGTCAGCCCTGGCTGAAGGCTCTCTTACTGTGCCGAGTCTAGCTGTCTGGCGTCGAGGAGCTCGTCCTGTCGGCTGCACCCCATCGGGTGGTAGAAAGAGAGAGAGAGAGAGACAGAGATGCTTTGGCAGTGTGACAGCAGCTTTATGCCTGTGCCATCTCACTGGAAGGAATGGAGAGGGGAAAGGAAGGCCTGTGTCGAATGTCATTGTGTTGACAATATTGTAACCGGGCTCATCTACGAAATGTCACAAAAGGTGCTCTGTGCTTGCAGCTGCTGTACTTGCACCCTTGGAGAACAAAAATCATGATGATCAGGCAGAGGCACAGATGTTACCTAAAAGCCTGTATGTTGTTTTTGAGTGCGGCGATATAAAAGCAGAAATAAACAGGTTATGTGCTCACAAACCAATACTGATGCCTGCTCAGCTTTACCATTCCTAATGTGATAGTCAAAATCCAGGAAGGCTATTTGTCTCAAAGTGGTGCTTTTGCATTTGTACGGTACTATTTTTCACTTACACGTATCATAGCGTTAGCATTCTCCCTATGCTAAAAACTGAATTGAAACATTTATGACTGGTATGCCTCTCAGTTTTTCTTTTTTGACAACGTCATTAGAAGATCGCAGGATTGTTTCTATAGATCGTGTTTTATTTAGCTGTGTGGCCTCTTCTGCGAAACCTCTATGAAGAAAAGCAGATTAGTTGTAAACATGTCAATAAAGTTTATAGGCCACATGCTCATCAAAATGCATGTTCCATTTGACCTCTGTTCAAAAACACCTCAGTCAAAGGAAACCGCTCATTCATCAACATTCAACTGTGAAGGATCTCTTAAAAACATGTTTCTGTGGCTCGCTCTCTCTCTTTATCGTACTGTTTTTTATTCAGACTCTTGACTCGCTTTCTTCCAAATACTTTTTTTTTTTCTTCTGAGTTGTAACATGTCGCTTTCACACCCGCGGCCGCATATCGACGCACATTCAACCCCTTTTTGCCGTAATCAAGGTTATGAGCTATGCAGTAATTGAGTTAATGAAAAGCTTGGGGGGTTCAGACAAAAGTGGACTTTAGCCTTCCTTTTCCAAGGTGGTTTAATGATGTGCCATATTTTGTGAAATGGCTGTTAGGGTTTTTTTCCTGGCCGGATGAGAGAACTCTGAATATTCATTAGGCTTTCTTAACTGGCATTTGCAGACACAGTAGCACTTCAGCAGACTCGTCTCTGCACCTCACTTGCTCAACTGAAGCAATGTTACGGTCGTAGTGGAACGCCGAAACGCAGTGTTGGACCATGCAGTACATGGCCAGTGCACTTCTACTTTATGTGCAAATAAGACAGGATGCACCAACTATTTGCCAAGTATAAAAATAAACAACAATCCCAATTAGGAGTGATCTGTTCCATCCAAGTGGATTTAAAACAAATCCAAATCCAAAGTGGAACATAAGGGCTATATCCTCCCTCTCATTTGCCTTTGATAGCCAACGAGAGCAAGCCAAAGCATGTGGTGGACATTTGCATGTTCAAAATACAGACCATCGTCACGCTTCATTTCAACCCAAGTACGTGTTGCTCAACATAAATGCGACATAAGAAGATTGTGGAGTGTCAAGATGTAATTGTATTCTCCAGACGAAAGCTGGTACCCAATCTCTTGCCATATGCACTTGCTGCAATTCATTTGCACGTCTGAGCATATTAATGCGAAGGTCCGTTCATCTCTCTCTAGCTCACACACGTGCAAAACGTATCCGCCTGTACCATCTTGGAATTAAATTGAAAAACTTTGCGCAATGATGACAATCGTGTTACAATTTAGAACAGTGCATCCAATACAGCTGTATGGCACGGCTCTGGTGAATTCAGGATGTTCTCTTTTAATGAGCGGAGCAGAGAGCTGCAGGGCATGACAGCGTGACTATAACGTGTGGCTGCCGCTGCTATGGAAATGTTTAAAACATGACGGGAAACCTCAGCTTCTCATGTGCAGACTGACGAGCTAACAGCACAGACGAATTGTTGAACAAATGAAAACTGATCTTGATGAGGACTGAAGAGTAGACATGAGGCGATGCTTTTTTATGGGCTTATCGTTGAAATAGAGCTGAGACAACAGTTTATTTTCCCGTTTGTTAATATTTTTGTCCCAAGGCCGAGGGTGTTTCAGATTTTTAGCGAGTATATAATTGTAACACCCAAGGGTGTGAAACTCATTTTTGTCACGGGCCACTTTGGGGTTACATCTTCCCTCGGAAGACCGTTACAACAGTGAAATGAAATAAATTTTTCTATATTGTTGCTTGTACACAACAAATTGATGGATTACCAGATTAGAAATCAGTCAAATTATTGTTTGAGTGAGTGTTAACAGGGTAACAAAATTATTGCAAAATCTCAACGTTATTTATTACACATGACAATTTGACATTTTGGTACAGATTTTAGCAAGGATCATGGAAGTTGATTTGCTTTCACGGGACGCATAAAATGATGTGACGGTCCGGATCTGGCCCCCGGGCCTTGAGTTTGACACAGGTGCCCTAAAAGTCGTGCAAAACGGAAAGCGCACCGTTACATTTCACTTGGTACAAAGAACTTTGACATTTTGCCTAAATTGCTTCATTCCATAATCAATTAACACATGACGAAATGATCATTTATTTATTTTCATTTTAGCAAATCTCACAGTATTTCACCACATCTTGTGAGGTTCCCCAATAGCCATTTAGTTTTATGATGCAGCTGTATTTTTAAACTTTAACCGGTAAGACTGTTGAAATGTTACTAAAAGCACAATGTTTGGAGGCAACAGAGTACAGTAACTGGATTTTTTTTTCTTCATTTCCCATTGTTTCCTATGGGAATTCAAACAAACCTGTGGTTGACCGGCGCCCTTACGCTGTGTTCAATGACTCGCTCAGCTGTGCACTGTACCTTTTAGAGCTGTAATAAATCACAAATGTGAAAAGAGCTCGGAGCCAGCAATTTCTTCGTGAAATGTTGTCGTGATAATATATTGATGGTTGTATTTCCTGATTTATATCACAAGAGAACGATATTGGTGGCAGTGGTGGAGATTGTTGCACCTTTGATGCTCATTTGTATTCATTTGTTGGCATCAAATATTGGTCAGCTGAAGAATGGCCATCTCTCTCCATGTCCTCCCTCCACAAATTCCACAAAAATAAAAACTGTGGGGCCTCATGACTTCAGTTGGGCTTGATGCTGGGCCCAACCCGCTCTTCTAATGAAAGTGTCACACACGCAACAGTCCTGGTATGTTTTAATTAAACGACCGGCTTCAGCATGGGGAGGCTGAGTACTCAATACCAGGACGAGAGTCATCTGCCCCCACAAGCACAAAGCCAGATGGACACCTATATGGGGTCTTTTAGTGCCAATTATTACGAGGATGGTATTGCTGCATCGGTGGCCTTGTGATAAAGTGGATCATACATAAAGCCCACTCCACAACGTGTAAAGTTGTAAGTGTAAGGTGTGATGTCTGTCCTTCACCCTTCTAGACAAGCAGCTACAGCAGGAAATCTAACATTGAATGCGAAACCACAAAATTTCAGGAAATGACATACAAAACTTTGCCTGACCATTTTTTTTTTTTTTGCAACATCACATTCAGGAGAGTTAAGTTCAGAGCACCAAACGAGTATACACAAAAGGACAACAGGGTTCACCTTATTATGCTCACATGACAATTAAGAAAAACTTTTCGAACACCCTAAATTGGATTGTGTCGACCAATTGCTTCAAATTTTAGACTCATGAAATAATATGAAAAGATGCAGGAAGTGAAATCTTCCATGTGGCTGTGCTCACCCAAAATCAATATCTACAGTGTGTGCAATTTCTTTGAGAAGGTTACGCACAATTTATGGCAGCAGACGTTGTCAATGTTGTTTTATAAAATGAACAGTAAAACGTGTTTATCGCATTTTGGTCATTGTGGGTTTTCCACGCAGAATTATTCATTTGAGTTGACAGTCCATCTTCATTTTATTGATTGGTTTATTTATTTTTACTGACATGAAATATTAATCTGACCTTTTGTGAACATACCGTTGGCCATACTGAGCAAAAATTAGCGATAATAGTCGTTTTCATGCTTTCGTTTTAAAAGCTATAGGGTGGCATAATCTCATTTTTTATTCATGAGATCTTCAAATGAATAATAGATTGTGTCCTTTTGAGCCCTGTGCCCTTGTGCTTATTCTTGTTATTAAGAGAATTCCAGATCATATCAGTTCGGCACGTTTCCTTTGGTGTCCTTTTTTTCCTTTTGGAAAAAAAAAAGTCTTCCGGCTCCCCGGCCACCAATCCATCATGCGACCTCGCTTTTGCACATATCGTACATCATCGTATATGATCTACAATTCTGTGTGTGTGATCTACTGTTCCGTGACATGTAATATATTTTCTTACCTCTGTCTTCATAAGAAACATCCAACCTCAGCTTTTCTTGTGTTCGTTATTCTCCCCTTTTCCTCGAACCTGCCACCTTTAAAATCATTTCACTCCCCCTCCATTCATTCCAACCAAAATAATTACCCACGCGGTATGAATGAATGTGTGATTATCGTACAAGGTAATATTGGAAAGATACACTCTTCATTATGGTTGGCTGTGTTTTGAAATTGCAATAATTAAACATCTGCCACATTTCAATTATTTCCACTTGTGGGGAAGAAGAGCCCCCGAGCAAATGGGGTGTTGTGCCCTTTGCATCTTGGGGAAGAGAAGAATGAATAATTGAGATCATTATCTCTCTCAGCAACAGGATTTCTCAAACAAAATTACCATAAAACATTGCTAATTTTAATGGGCGAACGAGAGTAATTCAGCTCAAATAATTTGAGCGTAGCGAGAGGCGTGAATCTTTCACCCCCACTTTAGGGGCTGGGGGTGGGGGTATGCAAGAAAGGAGCTTTGTTGTGTTTTGTACATCGAAATGTTGCACTGCAGTTATTCCGGGTCGGCGAGCTTGATCTGATAATCATTAATGATTCGATTTGAAGACATTTCAAATGGCTATATTATCCCATCCGTGTATTTTTCTTTTTCTTCACCGCTTCTACGAGCCCGTAAAGGTCAACCAATTAATCTAACCATAAAGCGTGATAAATTACAATGCCCTGTTTTACGTAATAATCCATAAAAATAACTGTGTCTATACACTGTGGCAAAGGGCTGACTCGAGGCACAAATACCACAAACTCTTGGTTGGTTTCTCATCATCAGTCGGCTTTGCATTGTCTGACACAAATTGCCAACTCGGTCGTTTTCGTATTTCCTTTGTCGGCTCTGAGCGAACAGCTCTGGAGGCATTGAAGGACGGTGTCAGCGTTGTTGCGGTTCAAGATCTTCTCACCCCGAGCAAAACCTGCACCAGAGCTTTAGAAGTTTCCGTCAGCCTTTGTAGGATCCTTGTTTTTACGTCATTCCTCTCTCAAAGCGCTTTGACGTATCTGCTTGAGCGTTCCCAACAGGAAGCATTCATCGTTTTGGATCAAAAGTCATCAGAGAGGTGTATTAACACAGCTGCTCATCGCTGACAGAGCCGAGGTCTCCCGCGTTTGAGCGCACAATATCGGCTTATCCTCTTAATGAAGCCGCTGTAATCACACTGGCACAGGATGGTTGTCTCTCATTAGCACGCGGGTCGGGGAAACGCTCCGCCACGCTTTGATGCAGTCAACGATTCCACCGGCGCTTAGAACAAAGAACGTCTTCCTGCAGGAAAAAGGGGAGGATGATTCCGTCAGTCTCAAAACTGCTCGGAGTTTATGGGGAAGCCTTTGTTTGGCTTCCAAAACAATCGGGACCGTTTTAATTAACTTTTGATTGTGAACAAATCACAGAGGGCTGTCAAGAGAACCGTGATTGAAAAAAAAAAGTCCTTTTAGATTATCTGGTGACCCGTGCAGTATGGTTTTTTTTGTTCTACTGTTGCTAAGTTGATGCTGATATCACTGTGTAGTTGACTCGGTTATGAACAATTAATCTTGGGGAGGAAGCCATACATCCTCCCAGAGGTCTAAAAAAAATATGCTCCCCCCCGCCCAAAAAAAACAACAAGTCTTATTCATCTTTTAGACCAGCGCCTAGATGAAATTATATATTCTTCCCATATGGGCAAGTTCTCTGCCCAGATGCTGTATGTCACAGCGGCACGAGGAAGGCTAAGAAATGAGAGAAGACAACAAAAACAGAAAGCACAGCTATTGCGAGAGACAAATACCGTACCTTTTTTTTTTCTTGAATCATTTAGAGTTTGTCTGGCCGGGGCTTCAGTCATACCAGGTAGCGTCCTGCGTTCTACGCTGATTAAAAGGCAGAACCACTCTCCCGCTTCCAGCAGTTTAGCCGCAGGCTATAATAGCAAACACAGAGGCTCTCCTAATTGTCTGCATACCTGTAGGGCAGTGCAAGTTTGTTCTCTAACCACAGACTGTTCACTCACCATGTCTGAAGGTAAATGGTTTGGGGGAAGAAAAAAAGCAATACGGGCAATCGTTATGGACTTGAGCAGCTGAGATTGGTTTAGAAACCCATTTTTTAATCGTCAATGTATAAATTGAATGTGCAAAACGGTTACTATGTCAGGTCGCTGAAGGTGAAGGGCAGTGAAACACACGCACAGTGACGATGCAAAGGGTAATTTGTTGAGCTCAGATCGTGTGTCAAGGTAATATTTTAGAAAAGTAAGGAACTGGTAAATTGAAAAAAGTGAAGGAAAAAAATGTATAACTGCCAAACAGCAAAAGTGGAAATGACTCTCTGCATTTTGTAATAGTTTTGTAATTCACAGGTTTCATCACCGTCATGATGTATTTGGACATTGACTTCATGAAGTCTTCCTTGATGCGTTATTGATTTGATTTAACGGTCCGCCATCAATATGCGAGAATAGAGGCTTCCGTTGTTAACATTTCAAATTTACACATGGCAGCCGGTACGACAAATGAGCTCAATATGTGTCAAGTATGTGACTGTACATTATGATTTGTACTGTTTTTAGATTTATTTACACTACTGTAATGTGAGCATTTAGTTAATGGATGTGCTTGGCGATGACGGTCAGGGATCAGTGCTTCCGGATAGATCATCTGTCAGTGACCAATGCGCCGGTGTAATTGTACCAGAAGGAAATCAACTCTCAGCTGAGGGAAATCACGGTTTTAATTGAATTAAAGATAAGACTGCACACAAAGGACAACAATGAGCAGCTCTTTAGACTCTACAAGCAGGTGACCCTCGATCGCCAGCCCTCTGGAGAACCATTTAATAGCTCACTGCTCAACTGTTAACATGGAAATCTTTGAGGGGAACGGCACGAGGATGCGCAAAGGCCACCCCGGTTTCCTTTATCTGATGGACATGACTTCGCATCACTTTAGATTTGTTAATCTGCCTCAGTGACACCAACATTTTTATTTTTTGTAGTATAAGGCAATGTTTTTTTTCCTTTTTTTTCCCTTCAAAATGCCAAATCTTTTTATTTGCCACGATGGCAATCAAGAGATACCATCTCGGAAACATCATCAGCTTCGTGCGAGCGTGAGTTTTTTTGCTGCTCAAGCACACCATAAGAAGCCGAATGGCGCGGTAGATTTTACGACTCAATAGATAAACACGTTATCGACAGAGGGAGACACACCTCTGAATCCTGATTACAGCCACTTTGTGACACCTGGGGGACTGAGAAAGATGTCTTTAAACCTGCCATAAATATTCACTGTGACTTAATTGTGCATGTGGATGTCATATGAAGATCCAGTAGCAGCAGCAGATTTCGCAGAAATTTATGCAGCAGATCTGCGCACTTTGCTCTTCCTGCACTAAACCTGGGAACATTCAGTTGAGAATATTGAACAAAAAAAAAAACTTCCACCGCTCACCCTCTGCCATTTTTTTTTCTTGATCCTTTATGGGTACCAACCCCCAGTTTTTATTGACCATCTCACTAATTGCAACCTGCATAAACAAAGCGTCAATGGGTGGGGCCGGGCAGGATAAAATGCTCAGATAATTAGTTTTGCCGAAGGAGGACGATGTCTGCCAACATTGATCCGATGCTTTTCTCTATTGAATGGTTGAGGGAGGGACGCAAGTGACGGTGACAGGTAGCTTGTGTCATGGATCACAGCCTCTCTTCAATACCTCGCCCCCTGACTGGGGGTTGGCTGGTTACCAATTGATTTGGGATAGCACCAGGGAGGAATAATTTAACACATGATGAGGGTGTTTTTTCTTTTTTTTTTTAATTATATGTTGCTGTCTTCTTCTGTCCACCTTCGAGTGCTACCTGCAAATTGAGTAACATTCTATTGATGTAGATTTGCGTGTAGACATAATAAGGATAGATAGATAGATCGCTAGCTAGTGAGATAGATAGCGAGCTAGCTAGTGAGATAGATAGATAGCGAGCTAGCTAGCAAGATAGAATAAACTAACAAAATGAAATCATGAAATGACAATTTGACATTTTCACTATCCAAACAAGATTTGAAGAAAAAAACCGTGAATCCAATGAAATTGAAGTTCATCTGTCCAATGACTAACACGCTCAGCGACTGCACAAACTCATGCCCTTTGACTAGATGCAAATTCAGGAGAAGGGGTAGCAGCCAGTATCATGCTGTCAGGGGCCTCAAAGCATTTTTTGCAGGCCCAAACACTATCAAAGGCACAGACCTACATTTCCAACTTAAATTAAGTGGCAATAATTTATTTCCAGCAGTTTTGACCAGAATAGCACATCTGAGCAGCCTATTCCTCCCTGAGCTATTTCCTTGCCTTTGGACATGGCGGCACAGCTTGTGTTTAATTGTCCCAAGTTATTTTTGAACGCTGTGTTGCAAATAATCATAAGTCAACTTGTGCTTTGTCTAAGTGTTGACAATAGCTACTGTGTTTGTCGTAAGTCCTTTTTTCCCCGTCTAGAAGGCTGTTTTGGAAAGGCCTCTTTAGTGACGCCTCAAAATAGAGCTGGCCCTTGAATACTGCTAATGGATTTTTAGTGACCCTAGGTGGTTGTGGTGTATGTTTTTCTATAGATTGAATGTGTTGGAGTGTCTTGAGACACCAGTAGAATGTTAAAAGATAAATCTTCTCTTCTTGCCTGTGTTTGGGGGGAGGTTTTACGCTGTTACTTCTGCTAAGCGCTATATAGGAATAAAGATTATGGTGGTGCATTGGGGTGCCAGTGCACAGAGCGTTTCAGGGGCGGTGGGGTGACCTTGGACATGGTGGTGAGGCAGCCATCTGTCTTGGGCCATGAAGAGGTGACCCGACATCATTGTATAGTCTGACGGGGTACACTGGGGTCACTGGGAGGGCCAGGCCTCTTGGGTGGAGAGCAGAAAAGGGTGTCTGAGCCTTATGTAAACTGGTGATAAAAACAATCAGCATGTGCACCAGAGACGCACTACCCATGAAGTATACCTTTATTTTTGGATTTTTTTTTACGAGTGTGTGGAAGAACTTCACCATGACACTGTATGTCATCGCTCAAGGAATACGCAATACGATAATTATCGTCGTTATAATGTGACCATCACAATAACCCCTTATTAAAATGGCGAGACATTTGATCAAAAGCACGAAAAGGAGAAGTTATTCTATATAACGTGCTCATAGACTCAAATCAAAATGGGCTTTTAAGTTCCCTCTTTCAGGAACATTTTAACAGGATCTATCATTATTTGTGTGAGTGTCAAGACTGCGAATAACAACATGTGAATTCTCCTCTTACTTTAGTGAAAACATGCTGGATTGAAGTTAGCATTTTTTAAAATTTAAATTTATCTGAAGCTCTTCTGGAAATCACATATGGTCTACTCTCGACTTTATTCAAAATGTATGTTGAGGACATGAGGCCCTGTAATGGGCAGCATTTTTCACAACCTCGTTTTGTTCAGTGGCTGTATCGGCGGTGTTGGACAGTCTGGCTGCTGAAGTTGAGGATGTGGAGAGAGGCGCGTTGGCGCAGAGCGCCGATGCGTATTTGGAACCGAGAGTTGCCGCTTGGAATTGAAATGGATTTCTATGGGACAGGAGAAGTGAACCAATCTCCTTTTTTCTTTTTTTTGTCAATGGATGCTACAGCTTCTTGTTGACTTTGAAACTTAGCTTGTAGCTGACTTGTGCACATTTTGAGCATGACGTCTCTGATCCACTGGTTAAAGGAAACTTTGATTCTCTCCTCTTTCATCTCAAACTGCTTCAAACAACAAAGCGTGTGACGGAAAAGTGGTTAGGACTGACTGCACGACTGTCCGTGTTTTATGTTATGTGTTGTGTTTATTATTTTACTTTGTTAACTGTTTTGTTAAGCGCTTTGTTACAGCTGTCGCTGTTTTGAAAGCGCTATATAAATCAGCATGTATTGTATTGTATTGAGGACCCTTTCCTGTTATTCATTCATTCATCTTCCGTACCGCTTGATCCTCACGAGAGTCGCGGGGGGTGCTGGAGCCTATCCCTGCTGTCTCCGGGCAGTTGGCGGGGGACACCCTGAATCGGTTGCCAACCAATCGCAGGGCACACAGAGACAAACAACCATTCGCACTCACACTCACTACCTAGGGACAATTTAGTGTTCAATCAGCCTGCCACGCATGTTTTTGGAATGTGGGAGGAAACCGGAGCACCCGGGGAAAACCCACGCAGGCCCGGGGAGAACATGCAAACTCTACACAGGGAGGCCGGAGGTGGAATCGAACCCGGTACCTCTGCACTGTGAAGCTGACGTGCTAACCACTGGACTACCGGGCCGCCCCCTTTCCTGTTATTGATATTTTAAATAGTTTTTGTTTTGATATTTTTGGATAATCCTTCAACTTTATGAACGGCTTTTCCGTGCCGGTGTACTTGACTGAATCAACGGTGCTGTGGTTGGGGCAGCCAAGTGGTGCATTGTATTTTACTTCAACTACTTCAAGACTATGAAACAACAATCGTGTCAAAATAATTAATTCTGAATTCTATGGGATCACTTAATCAATCATTAATAGTAACATTTTGTCAGAATTTTTTCAAGGGGCTATATGCACAACAGGTACCACAATTGATTTTCAAATGGAGTCATTTTATTATTATTATTATTATTGTTATTATTGAGAAACTCAGAAAGGCTTCTTGTTCTTTCCTTTCTCCTGTGGTCTCTGCAAAAGAGTCCAAGACAAAATGGGATCTGATGAAGCAGTCAGACATATTGGGGCCATAGCAGACAAGGTGTTGAATGATCGAGGGCCCATGTCTGTGCTTTCAGGGTTAATCACAACCCCGTAGCTCAAATTTCCCTTGGCAGTTTCAGTCACCGGTCTTTCTTTTCACCCTGGACTTGACCTGCTCAACTTGTACGTCTCCTGCCGCTTTGATGTAATAGCAAGTTTTCACTTCTCACCTCATGCTCATTAGTCACATTTGTGAGCAATAACGTCTTTTTTTTGTTGCAAGGTCTATAAATTCACAGGACTGCAGTCACATTAATGAGTACCCTTTTCTTCAGGTAGCTGTCAAGTGAAACCATCTCAATGTGTGTCATAGTTCAGTTATTTTACCCCATTGCTCTAAAGTGTTTTTTTTTTCAAAGGAGGCAATAAATGTGTTATTATGTGTTAATCACAGCCGACTTCAAAGCCCATGCTGAGCTTCCTGAACTTCCTGCACTCCATCTGGACTTCCAAGCAAGAGCAAGTGAGATCAGAGGTCGTGCTGGAGCTGCTCTCTGTCTGCTACTAAGTGGATAAAGAGTGTCAGAGAGACAAGGAGCTCATGAAAGTCACCATAAAATGGAATTTACAGCTTTGCATAGTAAAACTGACCCCTTCACATGTCTTGGCTTATTCGAATGTCTAATAGAGTACCGCAATACTGACAAGTGCTTGAGATGGAGCACGGTTGGTTGATGGCAGCTCTTGCGTTTTGTATGGTGAAGCGTTTGGGTTAATTAGTGAGCCATGTTTGGTCTTAACAGACATTTCGTTGACAACGTGCGGCGTTTGATCTTCATCATCATATGTGACCGAGAGGAGACATTGCTACATTGAACAAAAGCCAACTTATTAAATCACTAAGACTGAATTACTGTACTGCAGTCAAAGACAACAGCTGTGCTATGAACCCTTAAAAGCATATACTTTTTTTTTTTTGAGAGAAATGCCAAGCCAGATGAAATGTGACACAAACATGCTTTAAATCCTGCCGCTGGTGAGCTTGTGCAGTGTATACAACCTCCAAAATGACCATTACAGGAAGTCATTATCTCCCTAAGACAGACTTAATGTGCCATTTTTGGCTAAGCTGTTTTATACCAGGTCAAGACTAAGTGTGTGAATTGTGTGGATAGCTTCCTGATGTCTGTCGCTGCGATTTGCGGGTTAAGATAAGAGGTAACATTGGCTGGCCACTTAGTAGAGTAAAAAATGTTACTGGACTTGAATTTTCCTACTCAGTGGAATGGAAAATAGTACAAAAAGAGGTGCAGCAGTAGACCCACCCCACCACCCAAATCTTGATTATCACATTGAGATGCAAAATCTATCTATCTATATGTGCTTTGTAGGTATCGAAGCATACAGTGCTGTGAAATTGTATTTGCCCCCTTCCTGATTTCTCTGTTCTTTGCATATTGATCACACGCAAAGATTTCAGTTCATCAAACCAATTCTAGAATCACACAGTAACAACCCAACTGTACATGTGTACTGCAGATATGGATCTTGAGCTGCAAATGTTTGCGAGAACCCCCAAAATATTTTCGGGGCTTGCATCTGTTGTAAGGCAACTCGCTTGACAGGTGCAACCAAACTCTTGCCGGATTAAATAGCCATAAATGACTGTAGCCAAAATAAGATGAGACTAAAATAGAACCAAAAATAGAATGATGGAATAACAACCAGAATTATGAAAATAAAACAAAACCCTAAAGATGTCCTGTACATCAATGAGGTCACGATGATGATATTTAAAAATCTTGCCGCTTTGGCACTTCAAGCCTGACTGTGGACTCCACTGATTGACTGACTGATGAGATAATGAGTGAAAGAAAAAAGATGAGTGGGAGTGGGTTTGTGTGTCACCAAAATTCAGCATGTACAGTTTGTTTGAACTTGGGAACAGATGTCCTTTTTGCCATGTTGCATATGTTCACATTGAGGTGAACATAAATTGTAACCCCAGGTGTGTGTAGCTCTATCGGTTCCTTTAAGCAAACACGTCTCTGAAATGGTTCATTTCATGGATGGTTCGCAGCACTATCCCCCCCCGTCCTATTGAGTGAAGGTTGAGCCCGTATAAATGCATGGCTTTGCAAGTGCACAGACAACCTTTTCCTGCTGCTCCAAGCCACTGTGTATGTGTGGGTGAAATGATGTGTGGTGAATCCCACTTTATTATTTTTGCACGGCTAGACACTTTCTCACGCGCCAGGCTCCATTACTCTTTCATCTGGACCAAGCCGTATGAAATAATAGTGGCCTGGAAGCTGCCACCATATTCCCGAAATGACTTTTCCAAAATCTTGATGGTATCAAGCTCAAGAAATGGATAAAGAGGAAAAAGAAAAAAAAACTGAATACACTGAATCAAAAGGGGTCAAAGGGAAACCTGATTATTTAGCATTTTTGTGTGCTTTATTGGACATTTTTATGACTCGGATTGAAAATTTATCTGTTAAAGCAGTTCATAGTGAGACATTGCTAGCGTAACGACAGTCTCATTTGTGACCCTTAGCCACTTTACGTGTAAAGCTCTACCCAAAGCACATGCAGCCCTGTGAGCAAGATCCTGACTTTTGACCACTGACAATGACATTGACAGGATCATGACCTTGTGGAAGATGGAATGTGGAAGACATAAGGCGTGCCCTGACCTAGGCTTTTAGTGCAAGTGATTTTGATATGCCCTATTCACTTGATGCTGACTGATGAGTGCTTCCTTTTCTTTTGGAAGAAACAAAGAGGAACCAAACCCATAACCTAATTAAAATTATTTCCATCATGGCAAGTCTCCAACAGTTTAAAGACTGTTTAACTGATGAAAATGAGCCTGTTGCAGCTCCTACCAATTCGTTTGTAACAAAACAGGTTTACTCAAATGGGCTATACAATATTAGACGGCAAAGCTCTATTAGTTTCAACGGCACTTCCAGATTACGGCTGCTGACCATTTTACTAAATATGGTGCCCTGCTGAAGTTGATTAATTATACTGTTAAATACTTATCCTGTGAATGAAAAAAATGTGTTTTGTTCCCCTTCAAGCCATTATAGTTGACTAAGTTAACCAATCGTGAACAACAAGTTGATGTTGTGTTTGTCTTATTTGTAATGCATTAGTTTTTCAAATGTTTTACCTTTGATATGAGGGACCCGAAAAAGCTCCTTTGTTATAAATGTGAATTACACTGCGTATGTTAACGACAGGTGATACAATGTTGTTAGCCGTATTTCTTACCAATGCTAATATTTTGTTTTAAAGGCATGGCTTACGAACACCCATATACAATAGTGCAGGTGTCACCAACATTTTTGAGGGTGAGAGCAACTTCATGTGTACCGATTGTGTGAAGGGCTACCAAATTGATACACGTCTGAAATAACATATTTGTCCAAAATACCTTCAATAATATGAGGATGTGTTATTTTAAATACTTGATGATTTAAATTGTCAGACTTTGATCGTGTTTCGAAATGTCTCACAGTACTGCCAATGTTTGCATTTTTAAATCATAATTTCTACTAGCAAATCACAATGTCCAGGCACTGGCGGGCTACTCAAGTGGTCTTCACGGGCTACCTGGTGCCCGCGGGCACCATGTTGGTGACCACTGCAATAGTGTGTCTGAAAGTATTTTTTGTGTTGGTGGAAGTTAGCGCAGTACAGAATATACACTCAGCAGGATGCAGTCAAAGCCGTCAAGACCTTCTCTACTGGCCTTAAGACTAGCAAAAGAGCTGAGCATTTTGTCATGATATGGTTTGGGACCAACAGGTGGCACTGTAGGGCTCCCCCTGCAGTTGCACACCTGTTGGTCATTATGTAATTATTAGTTGTATAAAAGGACTCCTGCCCGAACACTCAGTGTCGGGTCATTGTTGCTTTTTGCTGCTGTCATGTTTATTTGTGTCTGTTGGTATGCTACCGTCATGTATTTTTCAGTTTTGGTCATGTTTTTGTGATTGAGGGTTTTAGTTTTTTTTTGTTTGCTACTTTGGATTTGTTTTGTTTTCATGACTTTGTTTTGGATTTAGTTTTCTGTGTTTTATCAATACACTTCTTCAAATACACCCTGCTCCTCCCTCCTGCCTGCTTTTTGGGGTCCACCACCACCTTGCTACGTGACACATTTAAACCTTACACGAAACCATGTCAGTTTGTTTCGGCAGTCTTTTGTCTTCATTTTTTGTGTATCACTTGGCTTAGTTTAATTTAAGTTGCTGGCTAACCCTTGAAAAGAAATAAAACTCACCTGAAGCCACAGTGCAAATTCAGTAGGGAGTCGAATGCCGGTGATTGTTACCTTGTAAAATGTCGCGTTTCCACCCGAACTTCCTCTTTAGCCTGCTTTAGCTTGAACACTTAACCAGTCCATTAAATTAGATGTGTGCACTTATGTGTTTCTAGATTCTAGAAGGACATGTTCATTGTTGACATCGTTCAGCTCATCTGTGCTTAAAGGAGCAGGAGGGATGAAATGCCACCTGCTTGTCTGAAGACTTGCTGCAACATTACTTCTGCATTCATTGAAGCCAGCACGCCATCTGCATGCCAATTACACTGTCGTACTAATCTCCCCCTACCACATGCGCACTCACGCTCGATGCCTTTCAGTGAGTGCACAGCCCCTGTAGGTACGGACACAACATCTGTAAATGAACTGACAGTTCTTCAAAGCAGCCACTAATTGACTCTTGCTGAATTTTACAGTCATTACCGAAGATATCACTACTCTACCTGACAAATTGTCTTCACATTATATGTCGTTATCCAATGTATCCAATGAAGTACAGTATAGTTGTAAGTACACAATGGTCTAAACCACAGTTTCGGAAGTTAGTTCAGCCCTGGGCCAAATCTTTTTCCAAACAATACAATCGAGGATCAGAAGGCCATTTTCCCATTTAAAATGTCTTTCTATTATCGGGTAGGGATGTAATAATACTGAAAAATTACAGTTTGAGTTAATCATGATATTGATGTGACAATACCAAAGTACATTGTTTTAAATTTGCTGTACCTTGATGGTGGAGTGGTTAGCCCGCCGACCTCACAGTGCAGAGGTACCGGGCTCGATTCCAGATACGGCCTTCCTGCGCGGGTTTTCTCCGGGTACTCCGGTTTCCTCCCACATTCCTAAAATATGCATGACAGGCTGACTGAACACTCCAAATTGTCCCTAGGTGTGAGTGTGAGCGCGGATGGTTTTTCGTGCCCTATGTGCCCGGCGATTGGCTGGCAACCAGTTCAGGGTGTCCGAAGACAGCTGGGATAGGCTCCAGCACCCCCCGCGACCCGAGTGAGGATAAAGCGGATCAGAAGAAGGATGGATGTACACTGATGGATCGGCCCGGTCCGGAAATGGACCGGTCATTTGGGAAATTTTTCCTGAAATTCACCATGGCCACCACACCCCTGTTTGTGTTCCAGTGCACAAAGCAACCTTTTTCAGCACTTTCACCAGTCTTGACACTGACACGGAGCTTGGAGGGAGGCACAAAGGTCTGCTGCCCTAAAACATGTTGGACGTTCTGGTGTTAGAAATTCGAGAAATAAGCAACATAACGGCTAGCATTATTGATTCTTCCCCACCGCAACTGTTGTTTTGGATCAGAGGACTACTCCAGCTGCAACACAAAGGAACACTTGCATCAACTGAGGCAATATGAAGGAGTTGTTCTTTGGTAATCATTTTTTGAAACCCATTGGTTCTTAAAATACTTTTGCAGAGGTTTAAAATCATTCAGGCGCCGACACACATGACATCGCTCCATGTGCAAGCAGTACTCGTATGGATGTTTTAAAGACGGAACACCTTAAAAAAAAAAATATACTTTATGTCCGCAGTTGTACATGCAAAAAACCAAGACCATCTATTTTGCTGGATTACCTCTTGGTGGATTTAGGCAGTAGCGAGTGCCTCACCAGAGACAAAAACAACCTGTCTTGATTTATTTTTTCTCTTTATCGTGTGTCAAGCTTCTTTACAGAGCCAACCTTGAAGGTATCTGTGGCACTTGACTTTCATCAAGGGATTAACCACATGGTACTTGCCTGGCTTTGGACACATTGCCAGTGCGATACTCATATTGAGTGGCTTGGATGAGCAGCAGGTCAAGAATATCCCATAACACTGCATAATACTGGTAGCAGTGCCAGCAGCTGTCCCCGTCCCTTCTACCTCCCCCACACACCCTGATTTGACATTTCATGTCACAATTTTGCTTGCACAGTTTTTATTGCAAGTCTTTCTACCAAATTGGATTTTAGCTCAAAGATGATGTTCCCAAGTCTAGCAGCGGACACAAATGACATTGCGAACGATATACAGTATTAACACTTGAATAAATGTGGTTTGGAATAAAATGGTTGGGTCAATTTAATTCAGATTGTCCACATCATAAATGATGAAGTCTGAACTCTTTATCTCCTCCAAAGGCTGTAAAAGAGTCACGCACCTGATGATTAAACACACTGGGATTCATTTCCATTTTTCTGCCACTTGACAGTAGATGGTGTCTTCTATATGATCTGTTTGACCCCAGGAGCTACATATACTCACGATGTAAATGAATTAATTAGTTTGCGCTGTTAAGAGAAAAAGTCGCTGGGCGTGTATCGGATGGAAATGCTCGAGTCCAGAGTTAAAATACAGATTCTGCTGTAATCACATTTAGTTCAGACAAACAAGATACTTATTAGACGAGCATATTAGACTAATATGCCCAAGTGGGGGCAGGGTGGCCATTGGGAAATTTGGGAAAATGTTTTTCCGAGGGCGGCCCGGTGGTCCAGTGGTTGGCGCTTTGACCTCGCAATGCAGAGGTACCAGGTTCAATTCCAGCTCCGGCCTCCCTGTATGGAGTTTGCATGTTCTCCTCGGCCCCGCGTGGGTTTTCTCCGGGTACTCCGGTTGCCTTCCACATTACATAAACATGCACGGCAGGCTAATTGAACACTCTAAATTGTCCCTAGGTGTGAGTGTGAGCGTGGATGGTTATTTGTCTCTGATTGGCTGGCAACCGGGATAGGCTCCAGCACCCCCCGTGACCCTTGTGAGGATAAGCGGATCGGAAAATTAATGAATGAATGTTTTTCCGAACGGGCAGCGCATTTCTGGGCCAGTCCTGGCCATCATGGCTGGCCAACACCTCTCTCGTGCCGTTTTTCAACACTTGACTGCTGCACCGCATCACTGGCTATGTTTCGACCTGTTGACAAAGGGATTTCAATGCATGATGGGCACCCCCTCTAATTGATGATATTTTTTGGCAGCCACTCTCGATGATTATTCTTGTGCCGAATTGTGTTAGTATTACGCCCCTGTGCTCAAGGCAAACTCCACCTGGCTAACACCTCATTGTGCCAACAGTCACCCTATGCAAAATGAAGTGAGGCGCTTAAGCAGGTCATTATACTTTCTTTCATTTTCTGAATTACTTGTTGATTTTACAAGAGGACTCCAAAGAAGCAATTTTAAGGGGGAATTTTTTTTCATCCCTCCCCCATTTCCTCTTGTGCTGGTCAATAAACAATTTGCATAACTTTCCTGCATCAATAATAAATGTGGGCGCCAAAGGTCTCTTCACCTGCAGTCTGGTTTTGATGTTTGCTACTTTGAAATTCACCACACGCTCAAACCATCCCAGGGGAGATCCTCATTGTATGCATGTGCGTGTTTGTGTAAGATGAGTGTGTTTGCATCTGAAAATTGTATGTGACTTGTCTTTTACAAGTCTGCCTTTTGCCATGCTGGCGACCAGTCCAGGTGGTGTACCCCCCACCTGTCGTCCTAGTCAGCTGGGATAGGCAGTAGCTCTCCCGCACTGTAGAAAATGGATTGATGGAAGTCTGTCTTTGTTTGTGGCCGTTTCCGTCTCAGAGGTGCTCTGCTTCTCTAAATTGCTCACAGCCGCTCTGTCAGAGGGGTGGGGCAAATGACGGTGGGGTTTTTTTGTTCTTTCTAACGAGGAAAACAAATGAGCCCACACGACCACACAATTAGGTGGAAGTCATGGCTATGTGTCGTCTTTAGATGAGCAACATGATGGCCTCTTTACCCCTGGCGAGAGGAAAGCCCTGCCCCAGGAGATGGCTCATTAGGGCTGAGGAGGGGAGGCGCTGCTGACAGTCAACACAGTGGGCGTGGTAAGGGGCTGGGGCGGGGAACCACTGCCAGTCAGGCACGAGAGAGATTTAAGCCTTTGACAACAAGTACCGTTCTGAATCTGCACTGATGTCTAATGCAAAGTCATGATGTCACACACTGTTAGCACATACAACGTGGTTGTATTTGCAGTTTTGATAATGCAAAAATAAGTAATTTCACAGAAAAGTGTGAAAGACAGATCATTGATTATAATTCAAGGGATCCTACACATCAATAGAGCATGCACGCATGGTTGTCAAGAAGGTGAGAATGGCTGCCCACCTTGGTTCAATGGGCTTGAAAATGCAACTGCAAAAAGAAGCATGGTGTAAATAAGAACCATAAACAGATTTATCACCTGACGGTATGGAGGATGAGATCACTGCATGAGATCGCCTTTGTTCAGTGGGCATGGCAGCGCTTGGTCCCATTGGGGAAAAATCACAGAGACTGTAAAAAGCCGGAAGAGTGCCACCACATGGTCAACAGTGGAATTTATGTTTTCAATTTCATGACCCATTGCATCATACCATTGCTCTCGGATTGCATCGACATTATTTTGACAGTTTGTTTTCTCGATTTGGTACATTTCTCAGATCAGAATTTAATTTCTCAAACCTATTTGTTCAAATCACTGTGTCACTAAAACTTTTTGAAGCTTGCTTATATGGACAGAAACGTTTTCAGTGGATGCTTGTAAAGTAGATAGGCTGAATTAGTGCTTCTCTCACACCCCCAGAATTTTAATAACTAATAACAGATCACTGTGGATGTGTTCTACGAATTAGGTGGTCGTGGTGGGGTGAGGCGGTCTCTTTTTGCAAATGGATGTGATATGTGTGGACGATAGACACTGTGAATCAAAGCTTTATGCCCTTTGCTCAGTACTAAATGAGATGCAACCATAAAATCCTTAATGGCTTTTTTTTCCCCCTATCACGTAATGGATGTTTTAATACAAGATGTCATGAGAAGGGACTTCTACGAGCGAGTCCTTATTGCGTGACATGTTCGCCTATCCCAGTAGTCTCCGGGCAGTAGACGGGGCAATCCCTGAACTGGTTGCCAGCCAATCACAGGGCACACAGATGAACAACCATTCACACTCACACACACACCTACGGACAATTTCAAGTGCTCCATTAACCTGCCATGCATGTTTTTGGAATGTGGGAGGAGACCGGAGTACCCGGAAAAAACCAACGCAGGCACGGAGAGAACATGCAAACTCCATACAAGGAAGTCCGGAGCCGGAATCGAACCCTGCACCTCTGCATTGTGAGGCTGGCGTGCTAACCAGTTTCCCACTGTGCCGCAGGTCGTTGGCATATTATTAAAAAATATACATGTGAAAAAAAATGCAAGACCATAGTTGAGTCTTTCCATCAACAAACACGTTCATTCATTTCCTCAAGCTGACGAGAGGAAATGCAAGACTGCGCGTAACCCCCATAAAAATATACCCCACGTGAACTACTTCAATGATAATTAAAACCTGTGCTGGCGTGTCTTCTTTGAAAACAGCAAGAATACACATTTCCCTTTTTATATTTTACGTCATAAAAAACTATATCCTTTGAAAAAGGAGACTCTCACCTTCTTCCCCCATTCCTTACAAGACAGATTCAACAATTAGCCTGGCAGAAAACGACATGTTTTAATTAACTATCGATCACACCACAAGCCCACCCCACGTTGTCCATCTCTGTCATAGCACGAGCTTGTCTGGTCCGGACACGGCCACCCGTGTCCCTACGGGACCGTGATGTCACACCATTCATCAACGTCTTCTGAAAGGCACGAAGCAACGGCTTCACCTTCGAATGTCCCCGCACGGCCTCGCTGCTCTCCCGTCACCCTGTGTGCTCTCCCAGGGGAGGTTTCAATTAAACAGCCCAAATATTTGGGAGGTTTTAATCCGCCTTCCACATTGTTTATCTCTCCCACAACCACCAGTGCCCAGCCAGTGGAGCCAGGAATAACACCGTCGCTCTGTCCTCCTTTTTATGGAGATTAGAGATGCCGCGTGTATGGGATTAGTCTCTTTGAGCCCATTTGGAGGCCATGAAGAGAGCGTCTCACGAGACCGCAATGTGACTGTTTAGCATCAAGCTGCAACAGAGTGAAACAAGTGGATTAAATTAAAAATGGAGTAAACTTTGCCGAAAAGAATGGTGAAAATTAATGGATTATCTTCTTAAGAACCTTTTTAATGCCAATAATTCATGCGGCAAACATCCTACTCACATTGCGGCACATGACTTTTGAAGCGGGGATATGATCAGCCCACAATAATAGTCAGGGGTCGGATTTTGGCATTTGTGCGAATGTTGTCGACCATTTTCCGACAATGTTTTTGTCAACCCCACGTGTGCATAACTTGTCAGTGACAATCTTTGGCCAGCGATTTGCTTGGAAATAGCTTGTTAATGGTCAATTGATTAGGGCTTAATGAGAGTATCGATCGGGGTGTTCCGCAATGTGATTTTTTAAATGAATTTTTTTTGTTCAGAGCTCAATTTGGAATGCTGCCATGTTTCTGTGGGCCGCTGTTAAATGCACATCATTACTGTTATTCCAGCTCTTCACTCAACTGGTAACAGAGGCACCTGGGCAGATAAGGGATATTACCTTGAGGAATGGTCTTGGGGATCATTTATTCCCACTGTGCTTTTACTTTTCTGTGACGTGAGAACCCGCAAGCGGCTCTATCTTTTACACCAAGCTCCGCCTAGTAAACAATTGTTTTTGTCTTGATGTGCCACTGCCCATTTCGAACCAGGGAGTCTCTATATTCTCTTCGTCGATCAATACGTAGATGCTCATTTGCACACTCCAGACACAGTCTTAATGCACTCTTCATTAATGAGCTACTGTATCTCCAAAATGGTCGCAGAATCGAAAGTGATTCAGGCTGATCACTTGTAATATGCATTTAGAAGCTCGAGAATGTGGATCATTTGGTGATAAACGTCTTGTGTGTCGTTCTCGAATATGTTTCAGTCTTACCATGAACGTACAGTGCTGTTTATCGGTCTGTGCCAGAGAAGCCGCTAGAGGCAATAAAGACGTCTTGGTAAAGGATGAGAGGCCCCCACTTCCAGAGAGCTTCATTACTCATCAGACACTGTTAGGGAAATTTAGGAACTTAATTTCGTCTTTCCAGGCGCCTGACACAGTCGCGATTCCAACATTGTTATAGCGGAGACTGATGTTTTCTTCAGAACTAATGTGCACTTGGCCAGCAATCCCTCAAGGAGAAGGATGATCTCTCCAGCTACATTTTTGGAAGTCATGCTGAGCGGGGGGATCTGAGCTCTCATTTTCTTGCCTCCGTTATATGTGGTAGTGTGAACATGTGCTTATGGATTGGGATTGTTGATCCTACATTCATGCAATCACTTTACATTCCATGCACAGTGTATTATATGAAATAGAAGTATGTAAAACACATCTTGGCCTTCTTATGCTTTTGCCACTGTGTAAATTAGTTACCGTATTTTCCACACTAAAAGGCGCGTCATAGTATAAGGTACACCTTCAATGAATCTCTTATCTATTTTAATACTGTTTTTGTATATAGGGCATTACATGACAGAATAGAAGCTACAATGGTGCCTGAGGTTGTGTTATGCATCCACTAGATGGAGCTACGCTAAAAGGAGCACAATACAATACACCTTTATTCATATAGCGCTTTCACAACCGGTGCAGCTGTAACAAAGCGCTTTACAGAACATTTAAATTACTATGTCCAAGAACTCAGAATATTGGTCCATGTATAAGGCGCATCGGATTATTTTAGGTGCACCTTATAGTACGGAAAATACTGTCATTGTGTGCTGCTCTTAATCTCCAAACATTGTATGTCTGCATCGTTGTCAGCTCTTAAACCACTGTAATCTTGCAGTTAATAATGTTTTTGTTTTGGCCATTTTGATCTTGGTACGGGACTTTTGAATTCCCGACACTTCCAATGAGGAAAATGTGTTCAACCTTGGAGGTTCCAATGTAGTTAGTGATCATATCTTCCACAATTGTTTTGTCTTCTATTTTTATATAATATTAAATTGTATCTGTGACTCTTTGTCCATTGCTCTGATGAAACGAGTCATTTGAAAACATCAGATTGGTACTACTAGCCCTTGTCAGTCTTTATTATTTATTTATTTATTTCATTGACAGCATTTTCAAATTTTCAGAAAATGCTAAAGTATGTGCTCTTTAATTCGACTTGATTTTCCATTATTAAAGCCAGACTGTACTCTCTGGCCTTCATTGGCCATAAAATCCTCTTACATTAGACCACACTCGATGCAGCTTCATTTTCTAGTTGTGTAGAAAAAAGATGGGCGGAGAAAATCCATTTCGACGTTGCTCAGGGCTTAAGATATGACCGTGGTTTATTTTTATATTGCCGCGCTCTTGTACCTGGATCTCCATTTTAATGGGCTAATTAGTGGGCAGTTATGCCAGCTGCCTGCGTCTGCCTTGGCCAGCGCGCAGCATCCTCAGCCAGCAGACTCGGGACAGCCGGCTGCTTTGCAAGGCTGTCATCGAAATCCTTTTTTCTAATCCTGCGCTCCCCTGCTGCGAGCCTGTTGTTGCTGAAGCGCCATGCCGAACATATGACAGCGCTGATAAGAGGGGACTTCATGAGATTGAGTCAAATTAAAAAAGGATCACTCTGCGTTATTAGCAA
The DNA here is from genome assembly GCF_025434085.1 of Hippocampus zosterae. NCBI lineage: Eukaryota > Metazoa > Chordata > Actinopteri > Syngnathiformes > Syngnathidae > Hippocampus > Hippocampus zosterae. Next base: position 8,985,778 of record NC_067464.1, on the reverse strand, counting down.
AACTTTGGCGGGAACGTTCTCACACTCGTAAGGATCCCTTGTCAACAGTCGTGTAGTGACACTAAATGCGTCTGGCTGTCATTGGGGTTCGCCTATGAAGAGGAGCGGATAGGCAGCGCTTAGACTTAATTATTTATTCGTCTCATTTCCTCATCTTAGTGAAGTATGCGTGTGTGCTCCTGATGCGAATGTGTAAATGGCGTCTGATGTAAAGGCGAGACAGTCGCGGTTTTCCATATGATTTGCCGTGCTGCGGCACTGAGAAGAAGCTTCTGGTTCCTCTCACGAAGAGATGAAAGAAATTGAGAATTGTCACTTGACTAAAGTTTGCAATCTAAAGAGCACATTACATTCATGTTGGGACCGTTATGGCGGCATCCTTCTTCTTGATGCTACACGAGCATCGAAAATGGAGTCCAGAACATTCAGAGATGCTCCAGTCTCACTGAAATTAAAGAAGAATTGACCAATCAGCCATTTAGTTTCCCTCACCAAATTGAAACCGTACTTTTATCTCTATCATTCACTTCTTTTCTAAGATACGTATGCTGTGTAAATGCACATTTGGACATGGATAACATACAACACTGTTGCCTGTTGTGTTATTGTTCTTTAATCAGTGATCACTGAAGACCATGTGATGGAAATGCCAGTCAGATAATAAAAATGAGGCACAATGCTCTCGATTTGACCACAGAGACCTTGAAGTGAGTCTTAAACGATGCCTTCTTTTGCGGCAAAAAGAGGAGTGAGAGCCATAAAAGTTGAATGATGACTTTAATTCACGGGTTGAAAGGGTTTACCACGATAACTTGTTCTGTTCCATAGCTCATCAGTATGGTTGATGGTGTGCTATTTGTAAAAAAGAAAAAAAAAAGCATAAATGTCTCCATGCATTCGCTTGAAGGGTAAATTGAAATGATAGGTTTAAAAGTGCTTCTCTGTGCTTCTAATAATCCCCATGTGATTAAAAAAAAGACAGGAATGTCTTTTGTCGTTGGTGTGTCTGGTGCAGATAGAGACGACCCAACCCCCCCCCCCCCCCCCGGCCCCCCTCAGACACACACACACATCAAGCGAATAAAAATGGCCTGCATGTTGAGAATGGGTCTCAGCGGCTTCTGATTGATTTGGCTGTAACAGTGACAACAGGCCTCCCCTGTGTTTCGCTCCGCATAATTCTTTGATTAATGCCGAGTATCCCAAAATCGGTCCACTGCAACACAAAAATCGAATTAAATCACCTGGATACAATCTGTAATTGATTGAAAGTGTCAAAAAAAGCGGGTGATACCATTAATAATGTGAAGGACCTCTCAAAAAAGGTGTATTAAGAGGTTTCCTTTTAATGGTGTGTTTATTTGGCCCATGATACGTTCCATCACGCCTGTGTGGAGCTATCAGGATGTCACAGGTGACGTATAGGTGTCGAACATCATCTTTCTTTTCAGTCCCTCTTTCACCCAGACATATTCCGATGTCACGACACTTCCCCACAGGACCAGCACATTGGCACGTACTATGTCTCTTTGTGTACAAAATCACAAGCCACAGATCACTAGACCAATAAATGGGAGCAGTGTGCACATCACAGTGTATGGACTTTGTTTCGAATCAATACTGTAAATTATTGAAGACGTGGGGTGCGGATATGCCAAATCATATTCATTGAAGGGAGCGAGGTCCCCCTTGGGCTGCCAATAAAGCAACTCATGTTTTATTTTCGTTCCCACTGTAGCAAGGAAATGGCGACTTTGCCACATTGTATTTTCCATGAATAACAATTACACATTTTCACAATTCTTCATATGCGAGAGCCTATTGCTTTATTTCTGTGCACAGTGCATACACTCCGCCAGCACACTTCATTATGGATTAGGCAAGCAGTAGTCCAAGACAGAGCAAACAAATCATATTGAAAGGTGACACTAATTGGCTAAATAGGGTGCGCACAACATTTCACTTACATTCAAAAGTATTTCAACACTTCGAAGTTGCAAATAGCAACGGTAATATACATTATGTGAAAGAATATTTCTGGAACTACCAAACCAAAATATGCATTTTTATTTCGTAAAGGCAGGTTTTTTTTTCAGGGGTTGCTTTGTATACAGTGAAGGGTTGTCATTTTTAATTTTTTTCAAATCGGTAATTCTATAAACTATTCAGTTGAATGAGTGAGTTATCGGATGGATTGCCAGGCATGAATATTACACTGGCCTGCAATTTCACAGTTTTTTTTGGTTAGTTTTTTTGTTACACATTTTCCCGCAAGAATCCCCTCCCTTAAAAGTCACAGGTAATCTCTTTGTAGCAACGTGTTGCTAATAGACGTGTATCTCTGTCAGCAGGCAGCAAATAAACTGCAGTAAATTTAGCGTTCTTGCATTTCTAACACAAATTAGCTTCTATTTGCAACTCTCTCGTCCACAAACGCAGTACAGTATGCGCCAACTAGTGATGCTAGCGGTAAGATGCTAGTGGATGCTGGACTCCAAATGTCAGCGACGATCCCAAAAACCCAGATTTAAAAAAAAGGGGGGGGGGGTGACATCAGGAAGGGCATCACATGTAAAAACATGCATAACATCGATGTGGCGATCCACTGACGGGATATGATTGACTGTAGTATCCACTTCCCACCAATAGAGGGCTTTCATAGACAGTGAAACGGTCATATGTAGTTCAGTTACAGAGCCATGCTTCGTTAATGTAGATGGAAAATCTCTGCGTGGATTGCATACATGCAACTGGCAAAGCCTAGGGTCAAAAATGTTTGCATCTCATGCAGCGGTTTTGTCTGTTGTGGCTATTGAGTCCACTTACATCCAATTATGTATAAAACGTCCATCCGTAACCAGCCACATTTACATTTTTAATGCGGTTGTCTCATGCCTATGAGGAAAGAGTGAAATGTGCACTCAGCATCGTTGTAACCCCGACTTTCTGTCATCCATGAAGTGAAGCCCTTGCTGTGGCATCCCTGTGAATTGAGCGCGTGCAAACCCAATGTGGCGTGTGCATCATTAGCAGCCGTCGTGTCAAAGAGCGTGCATATCACCTTCTTCAGAGCAGGTTTGGGTTTGATAAGTACCACTCAAGCTCTGCCGACCTTCCATTTTTAGGGAAATATTCAAGCCAAACAAGCGCAATACATTATGGCCTGTCACGGTCCAGCAGTTCCTGATGCGAGATACACACCGATGGCTGACAGCCATTATTATTCTCACTGCCGGTATTACACACGCAAGTGAGCAGATGATGCCTTATGTGTCGTAGCCCGATAGAGATGTCAATAACCACATCCACTGCCTTGTCAACGTGTGCGTCCACCAGCTAGCATCTGTTGGGCTCAGCGCCGTTGAATAAATCAGCGCCTTGTGAAATATGCAAGGATTTTTCAGGAAATAAAATCTTGGTCAAAGCTAAACTAATTGTTATCAGCATTTTATTTATTGATGAGTACGGATTGTTTATTTCTTGATTTAGTCAGTCATTTAAAAAAATGAATTGTACCCAATACTATTTGTTTTTTTAAAAAATGAGCATTTCTCATTGTGCTTTGCTTGTACTGTAACACTACCAGGCGCTTCTGCTTGTCTGCTTTATTCACACTGTTCAACCAGTGAAGGTGAGAATACTGAATGCGGGAACAATTAGTCCTCCAACCGCATTGAACGCTTGAAACGAATTCGGAATACAGGACAAAAGAAATGGAGAACGGGAGCTATTTACAGATTTCATATCCACCATGATAATTCTAGGTTAACTAATCTTCAAAATACAGCATGAATTGCTTCGTTGTTAGACAAGCATTCGTGCATATCCAGACCGCCTATTGACTAAATGCCTTATTTGAAAAGAGTAGCCCGCTTTAAAGCCAAATTCAAATGTGTCTTAATTAAGTGAAAATTAAAGTGGATAATGTGGTGTGCACCCCTACCCCAAGAGATAAAATGCCTGGAGTTTGGTGTACTAATGTGTAGCGCAATAGCAAGTGCTCATCTCTCTTCGTTCTCTTTTCATTCTCCTTGTAGCCGAATTCCATTCTGCAATCATCATTTCCTGCTGTGAGCTGGGCCATCAAGAGGAGGTTGCTGCACGCTTCTCTACACGGTATTCACTCTCAAGCATTTTTTTCACTCTTGCCCCCCGACCCCCCTTCTTGTCATCTTACATGTGCAGCAGCAGATAAGTTCTTGCCTTCTTTCATTACATCTTGAGTCAATTCAGGCAGATGGTTTAATCTCATTTAGACACTGTTGACCAAAAGGTGGGCAACAAGGGGTAAAATATGAACAATTGGGTGGAGTGTCTATTAGATTCCGGTCAAGTTAAGCTCCATTCTGGAATTTGTGGAATAAGAAAATGCTGAATGTCAAGATTCAACTGTTTTTGATTTTGTTTTTGTTTTTTTTTGTGAGGAAAATATCGAATGCCGAAATGGTGCATATAATCAGACAAACCACGATCTGTCAAAATTTGGTAAAAGGATTTCAGCCAGCATCATCACAAATGCAGGCACACCACAAGGATGCGTCCTCAGCCCCAACCTTTACGCCAGGATTCGTCAATCGTATTCCTCGATGGCCAGTTTGCAGGATGTTTTATATGTTTCTCTGCTGCCTCATAGCTGATTCAAATATTGCAGCAGGGAGCGGTAGAAAATAGGCAGGACAGCGGCCCTTGAGGAACAGGACTGAAGAGCCGTGCTTTATACCTTGTTGTGTGTTATCTTGCAAAGACATGAGAAATTTGATGACACCACAGTTTAGGATTGTATACTGGCAGGGAGGAAGCAGTTTACAGGATGGAGGTGGCTACAGTAGTCTGATGACATGGTGGGAGAACACAAAGAAGACAAAGGAGATCTAGTGGATATGAGGAAAGGGAGGAGACCACCATTGATCTGGAGGCTTGAAGTGGAAAAGGGCACCCACATCGGTGAGGACATTATCTGGACACAAATCCTGATCCTAACGTTACGCATCTTGATAAAAAGGCTCAACAGCAGCGATATTTTCTCAGGTAGAAATTTAGTCTGTCGCTCCACAACTTCTGCAGAAACATTGCAGAGAGCATCTTGACCAACTGCATCACTGTGTGGTACCGCTGATGTGCACTGCAGACGCCTGCCGAGAATAGTGAAATCTGATGACAAGATCACCACGACGCCAACAGAGCATCGACTGAAATAAGGACTGCCGACATCATCAAAGACCCCAGCACGGGCTCTTCACCCCCCCAGGCCCGAGATACAAAAGTGTGAAATGTATGACTACCAGATTGGTACTTTGCCACTGCCATCTGACTTCTAAACAGCTGACAGGAGTACGAGTGTGCTTATGATGCTCCCCCTAGTCAACTTTCCTTTATGATAATGTGCACAATCATGTTTTGCACAAGTTGTACAATTGCCATATGGGTTTAGCGTTTGGAATCTAGTTATATGGTGTTTCATTTTGCTTCATATGATTGTTTTTCTTACATCTGTTTACAGCTTTTTATTTGATCTTACTTATGGCATCCATTCGGATGACAAAATAAGTAAAACTCAGTCTCATGATAGGCAGCACAACTGAGATTCAAACAATAGTTGCTGAAGTCATATTTCAACAATTTCAGAAAACCAGCAAAAAACGAATTTCTAACAACACACGACTTAAGTAACATTAAAAATGACTTAAGCAATTATGTTACGAAGCCAACAATATGCGTGTTATTGTACTTTTCTGCATCATCATACATCTTCTATCCCTACATTCTACGTGTAGTCATGAGTTGTCTTTCAGAAAAAAAAAATTCGATCTCGCAAATGATTGAAGGTATATGTTCAACATTGGTTGCCAGTACGACAGATGACAGCTTTATTGTGAAAGGGATCAATTTACCAACATTAACCTCTGTAAACTGGCCAGATTTTTCACAGTTTCAGGTAATTTCTGTGTCATAAAATCCAGCAAGATGTATACGATTTTGATGACTACAAGCCCGTCAAATGTGACAAAGTCAACAGCATACTATAACTGTGCTGGAGTGCAGGACCATAAAAAAAACAACAATCCCTTTAGGATGACTTATTGTTCAAGTGAAATCATAAACCAAGTGTCCAGAGGTCTAAGCCTCTCACTTTATCACAGTATAGTATGGAATTGTAAACCTGGATCTGGCTTGGTTTTTCACTGCAGGGTCTCCTGGTCAGGAGGTGAAAATGGCACCAACTTGGTATATTCATGCTCGTATAACGTTAGACCAGCGTCACATCAATTAACATCTCTTCTTTATCATGTTGATCTTGAAAAATCAGACCATTGTTTCAAAAAGTTAATTGGTACGCATTCAAAAGAAATTCTACCATGACGCTACCATGGTATTTAAGAAATGATAATTGTGAATTTTCCCCATTCCTTGTCCCATCTCGGAACTCCTGCTGATTTTGATGCGTTAGATTCAATTACATTCTGTAAATAATGCACTAATACCACAGCAGTCATTCAAGGCCGGCTGGGTTTTAATTACTGCTAATTACAATTTGCATAAAGCTTTTCAACAAATGACTCCTGAAGCGCCTGTTATCATCAGGCATGGCCGCTTGTGTGTGGGTGCTGCTGAAAAGCCATCCGCCGAATGAAAGTCCAAAAAGCAAAAGAGCGAAATGAATGTCTGTAATGCATCAATGAAATCTGGTCTGTGTGCTTGTGTTTGTTTGTGAAAAGGTACAACTATGTTCTCTTAGGATCTATTTGCCATGTATTTCCTCTCCAATATTAAGGACAAAATGTTTTGTATAACACCATCAACTATCCACTCGACCGATTATTAAACCTTTTGTTAACCCTTTACCAACCTCACATATGAAATAGCAATGGCAATTTGGTTGGATATTGTATTCCCTTTCGACAAATATACCAAATGTTAGTAATAATGTATCAATAGCAATTTTGAGTAATGTACTGTATTTTTCCCACTATAAGGCACAGCTAAAAGCATTTAATTTTCTCAAAAGCCGACGGTGCGCTTTTTAATCCGATGCGCCTTGTATATGGATCAATATTCTGATTTCTTGGTCGAACTATTTGAAATGTTTCGTCAAGCGCGTTGTTACAGCTGCAGCGGTTGTCTAAGCTTGATATTAATAAAGCTTTATTATATTGTATTGTATTCTCTTTAGCGTCGCTCCATTTAGTGGATGCGTAACACTACCACTATTGTAGCTTCTATTGTATGCGCCTAATAATGTGGTGCAGCCTATATATGACATCAGTTTAAAAATAGGCCATTCATTGAAGGTTTGCCTTTGACTCACAATTACTCAAAATTTATTGAACATTTGGGCCAACGTGAGGTATTATATCATTAAATGTGATTTATGTAATAAAATGTGATTTGGGTGTCTGCACCAATCACTTATTTCTTCTTCAGAAACATTAGAAACTTACATTAGAGAGCTCCTCAATCACTTGGCCGAGGCCATCTCACCGCTCACAATTATCCCCTTTCCATTGCAAAATTTTGCTTCATATGCAAACTGAAAATAAATGTAAACTCCATCACGAGCTATTCTGCAGGACCAATAAGTGATAACCTTCACTAGCGTAGCCATTGGCCCATGTGGCATTGCCAAACGCCTCGACCTAAAAGGTGACACGAAATGAATTGGGCTCCACTGAGATAAGCATGGCCTAAAACTGAAATTATATTTGATGGCAGTCATTAGTTTGGTTCGTTGGCCAAATACATTACGCTGTCACAATTTTGGCTGATGGTACCAATTAAACACCATTTGTGGGCTTGTGTTAGAAAGCAGCAAATTGTCCTTGTGCAACAGAGGTTTTCTGTGCTATTGTTTGTAAAAAGGTGAAAGACTACGGACAGGCAGACAAATCACACTACTGAGGCTGATCTTGTGAAAAATTATTATGCTTACTGTATATTCTTATTTGCGTGCACACCCTGTATAACATTGATTGTGTTACCGGGGATAAAAAAAAAAGGAGATGATCTTACATGACATTCAATGCATGACAATGAACCAGTATTCTAGCTCATCCCAATTTATGATTCATAACGATGCTCAATCGCTCACAAATCATAAGGACACATAGTATCACATAAAAATGAGCAAACCATTTTTGCAAGTATTTTATGACACTATATATCTTCATGGGCCACCGCAAAGGAAATAACACTTTTCCACAATGTGAAGTAGTCAGTGTACAGCACGTGTAAAAGTAAATTTACTCCTCTCTCTCCAAAATATCCTGTCACTGGCAACAAAAGTGAGAATATTTCTGAGTGAAAATGTCCGAATTGGGACCAATTAGCATTCCCGTCCAATGTGTCATGTGACTTGTTCATGTTCAAGGTCTGAATGGGGAGCAGGTGTGTTAAATTTGGTGCTGCCACTCCCATATTCGTCACTGGATGGTCAATATGGCACCTCATGGCAAAGAATTCTATACGTAGCTGGAAAAAAAAGGTATGTTGTCGGGCATGCTTAAGGGGCACCTTTGCACGGGCATCAAAAGCGGCTGATTTATAAAAAATGTGAAAGTGTACTCCATTTGGTGCAACACTGTACATAGCGTCCTGGGTCTGCATCCTTTTCAGTGACTCCCTTGTCTCGGTACCTGCTTCAAAGTACTCCCCGCGATGAACGCGGCTGATAAACACGACAGCTGTGACAGAAAAGAACTTGTGTCGAGCTGATGTCGCCTTGTGACCCTCATTGTCCCCCTCTTGTCAACGTTTGTGACGCCACGGTGACAGTCGCTCTCAGGGGAGGAGCCTGCAACCTTTTCTTAACTAATGGATCCTTCATCATTCTCCTTTGCCACCAGTGCAAGCCCTGTGTTTATTGCTCTTTATTTTAAATTAAATCCACGGCCGCGACCATCTATCATGGTCGCCCATGACCTTTACTGAAGGTGGCGCCTTGGCGCTGCAGAAGCCAGTGTGTATGCTTTTAAAAGAGGCGAGTACACCAGAGAAGACAGTGCAATCTCTCCCACATATCTGGAGTGGAAAATCTTGAGTTTCTTTGTGAGAACACAGATAATATTGCTGATTATTGGATTGTTGTATTTTCTGTAGTTTTATTGACAAGTGCTGTTCCCGCACATGGAGAGCTCATTTTTGATCTCAGGGGGAAAAAAAAACGGTAGAAAGCGCAAGTATTAAGCCGATTATATTTAATTGAAATAAAATGATCATACTATCCATTCATCCATTCTTTTTCTGATCCGCTTCATGCTCACAAGGGTTGCAGAGGGTGCTGGAGCCTATCCCAGCTGTCTTCGGGCAGTAGGCGGGGGACACCCTGAACCGGTTGGCAGCCAATCGCAGGGCACACAGAGAGACGAACAACCATTTGCGCTCACAATAACACCAAGGGACAATATAGAGTGTTCCATGCAGGTTTTTGGAATGTGGGAGGAAAACGGAGTACCCGGAGAAAACCCACGTAGGCAAGAGGAGAACATGCAAACTCCATTCAGGAAGGGCGGAGCTGGGATCAAACCCATGACCTCTGCTTAACCGTACGACTCTAAAAATAAAGCGTTTCCCATTTAGTCATCTTTGGTTGACTAAATAAAATCAGTCAAACACTGTATGAGGAAACTTTATGTTCAAGCAATTGTGTCAGTTAAATTAAATTATATAATAATATAATTAAATTAGCATAAGCATGTGTCATCATTTTATGTCAAAATATGTAAATAAATAAAAAATATTAGCTGGCCCCTTTTCAAAAGCAAACTTTTTCGAAAATAAATGGCATTTGAGCCGTTGTTTCTTGTTGTTTCTGGACACACAAGTGCTTGAAAGCAGGATGTGGTGACCTCTAATGTGAAAATGTCAATGTAAAAAATAGTCTTTGCCCTTGAATGGGGAGGGACCACTGATTCCCGCTCTACTTGGGTCTCTGCTGAATTGGAGAGTGCAACTGTGCAGCAGAAAGTAGCACTCTCCCCAATCCCCCTGAGTCTGACGTGATGGCGCATCACCTACATGAGGAGCACTTCCCGTATGGCTGATACGATCTGCCCTCCAGGATGTCTTGACAGGGCAGGAGTGCTTCCTCCTTTTCTCTGATTTTACTTTGCCTCTTCTATTGAGCAGCGCCTCTTAAAATGTCATGTTGTATTGTAGTGGTCTAAAGATCAGCTCAGTTTTACACGTCCCAAGTTCTTTCCAAAGAATGATAAAATACGGTGAATTGGTGTTCCATTCAACTGGTGCTGTCTGGAAACTGATCAGATTTTCCATTTTATGTTCTGAAATTACCTGTCCTTTTCTACTCCTCTTTTTTTCACTTTTTATATGTTCAGTCTTTGTACGGAACAAAGGTTAAAAGCTCAGCATTCTATTCGATTTACAAGGCAGAGTGGTTTTGATGGCACTCTGTTAGGAAAAAGTAATTTAGGAAATGGAGGAATTATGTTATATATTTGAAGTGGTTGAATGTAATTTTGTCCTGTGTGCAGAAATGACTCTAAAAGGCCACTTTGCAGTGCTTTAGGCTGGTGAAATGTTTGTCTGTAAATGTGTTATGGTGCTTGTTGTACAATGTAACTCGAGATAATTCTGTACATTTATCCACATGGAAGCATCGGGCAATTTTGGGGGTAAATGGTTTGTGGACGTGGGATAACTGCATGTGTGCATAAGCGTGTGTGTCTCTTCGGGCAGTAGGCAGGGGACACCCTGAACCAGCCAATCACAGGGCACACCCAGACGAACAACCATGTGCGCTCACACTTACACCTAGGGACGATTTAGAGTGTTCCATTAACCTGCCAGGAGAAAACCCATGCAAGCACAGGGAGAGGATGCAAACTCCTTTTTGGAAGGCCGGAGCTGGAATCAAACCCTGCACCTCTGCACTGTGAGGTCGAGGTGCTAACCACTTGTCACAATGCCGCTCAGCCTTAATAATTTAAAAGAAAATATCCATCCATCTATTATCCTTGCTGCTTCTCCTCATTAGGGTTGCGGGAGCCTGTCCCAGCTGTCTTCAGGCAGTAGGCGAGGGGGCACCATGAACCGGTTGCCAGCCAATCGCAGGGCATACAGGAGACCAACAACAAACCACGCTCACAATCACACCTAGGGACAATTTAGACCATTCAATCAATCTACCAAGATTGTTTTTGGAATGTGGCGGGGGCGGGGGGAGACCGGAATACCCGGACAAAACCCATGCAGGCATGCTGAGAACATACAAACTCCACACAGGAAGGCTGGGGCTGTATTCAAACGTCGCTACCCACACACCCAGACCCACACACACAGACACACACATATACTTTATCTCTCTCTATTTTTCATTTTTCGTTTGCAAATTGAAAATGGGGGCGGGGGGGGGGGTGATACACGGATTGAAAACAAGTCAATCTCCTCAAACTCTAAAACTAAAACAAGGTGTGCACCCACACAAAATTCAAATTCACCAACCGACGGTGCAGGCATTCCAGCAACTCAAGGAGGAATCATCCTACTCCATAGTTAAGCTTCAGCTTGTCTCATTGTCACCCAACAGTTGCTGGTAACTGTGAAGAATGCTGCTGCTTGCAATCCGTTTTCATGACCATAACCCCTACAGTACACACAGCGCACCATTTTACCGTTATACCGTACGCTGTTATAATTGTTTCTTCCGTGGTTTTATCCGTGCGTTTTTTCCAGTCAATGGTGGAATATCAAAAGCGATACCCAGCAGAAAATCTACAACCTTTTGCATCAGTGTTTTCAAACAGCCCTGCTAAACGCTGAATATTTAATGAACATTTTTCATTATCATGCGGGCCTTTTACTACTAATTTGCTGTTCAGCGTAAGAGCATGTTCGAAATTGCTTGATGTTTACAAGCACATAGGTCACTGGCTCCAAGGTCAGATTTATTGTTGAAGATTGCGGCTAATGAATATGCAAAACGGAATAAAGAAGCCTCCGCAGTACACTGCATGTCATTTTCATAGCTCCTGCAGCCAAACACTTAATGAGGCTGAGGTCTTAATTAATGGATTGGTCCCATATGCCCTTTATCTAGTTCTTGCAACATGGCATTATATTCCTTCTTGGACTTTTGTGTCTTTATACTACTCTCAGTCATTGTCATGTTTAATGCATGGGTAAACAGATATCGGAGCCTTTTCGATAAGTCCACACTGGCACGAAGATCTCCAAAGCCAACAGATAGGACTGTGACCCTCTCCCGTGGAGCAATCCCCCCCCTCTTTGGAGCCGGCATGTCCGTTTGAATGAAATGGAGCGATAGCTGTCTGCCCTTATCTTCCAGCATTTGCTCCGCAGGGAGGGATTGAGCTGTTTTGGGAAATGGAACCAGCCTAGTAGAGCTGCCCATAACTCACCGTAGGGTATTTTCTGATGACCCCAACGGAACACAGAGCCCAGTAAGATCACATTAACACACACCGTGGAGTAACCACATACAAGATAACAAAAGAGAGTTCTCGCGGGCTATAAAGCCAGTTGGCCATGAATGTCCTTTGTCTCTGTCGCCGCATCATTCCTCCTCCATTTCCACTTTGTCCTGTCTTACCATAATGGACTTGCCTGGGATTTAAACGTTAGGTCAACACCCCGTTTCCAGACTCATCAGGGTACAGGATATTGAAACCGATAAATGGAAAAGAGGAATGAAAAGAGCTGCAGGGGCTTGGGCACGTAAACGCAATATTCCTGTAAGATACATGGAGATATACTGCCATTTGCCTTGATTGAATTTTGAGCCCCAGAATGCTCTGTCTTATCAGCATTATCGGCTATGCTTGTATTTCAAAAAGCTGGAGCGTTTGCCCAAGTAATGCTCACCTTGGACCACAGTTTAGGCATGCCACATGTCAACTGGTCGATACAACAATCACTGGTTGTCGCGGTATGCTGTGTGATTGGTGTTTTCCAAAGGACACATTACATTAGGATGTGAAATATGCACACAAAAAAAAGACCTGAAAGGGCAATTGTTAACATGGCCAAACCGCCTTTTGGTCAATGTCAGTTTCAAACAAAAGCTTGTGCTCAGTTTGCTTGAGCATTATTAGCGATACATTGCAGTTGGATAGTTCCCCCCCAGACGAACGGCTGTGGGTTGGCTTGGTACATGGTGGTGCTCAGTGCTATCGTTTAGACGTTGTGTATGTGTTCAGTAAAAATAAGTCATGTGCTCCAATAATGTTAGCCTGTGACCTGTTGCTGTTCCTTGAAAGATGTATTAGCTGATCGATTCCTCGGCCTTTGGAAACCAGTTTGTGTTTACTAATACAGTATACGTTGCAAAAAGAGCTTGTGTTATGTGGCAACAATAACGTCAAACGCGTCTTAAACACTTTTTAAAGTGTTTCAAATGACGACAGGTGTCAACTCCTACTACGTAAGTAGGCTTTGTAAGTACCCTATGTAACAAGTTCCTACAAGTTTATTACAAATGTGACTATATCACAGGGAACATTTATCGATCCTGCATGATAAGTTCTAAAGTTGAATGCTTCTCAAGTAGTCCATGCATTTTCTGATCTGCTTTATCCTCGCAAGGGTCGCAGGTGTGCTGTAGCCTTTCCCAGCTGTCTTCGGGCAGTAGTCGGGCTACACCCTGAACTGGTTGTCAGCCAATCGCAGAGCACACAAACTGTCGACGAACAACCATTCACACTCGCAATCACACCTAGGGACAATCGAGAGTGGAGTGAACAATTAATTAACCTACCATGTAGTGTATGTCTTTGGAATGTGGGAGGAAACCGGAGTAGCCGAAAGAAATCCAGGCAGGCACGGGCAGAACATGCACATGAAGGTATAGAACGGCCAGAGACAGGATCCAAATCAAATCATTCATGTTATGATTTTGTGTGCTTTATTGTCAATGAGTCAGCAGTACGTGTGAAACAAATCAACTTCACACATGAGGCCCATGCAAGTACCGCAGACCAGAAATACATTTTGTTGAAAAGGATCGTTTTAGTATTTTATGGTCCAAAAAAAAAAAGCCCTAAACTGAAACATTAGAAATCTCAGTAATTAGTGTGATCAACTCCACGACTACATTTGAACATTTAATTTGTGCTTTGATTTTTTTTTTTTAGACTTTCAATAACCCAGTCTCCCACTTGTCCTTTTGAGACGTCACCTCTTGCTAAAGCTCCTGCTTACCAGGCTTCCAGGAGTACATGTTGCATATGTGGCAGTCGCTGTTAATAATTGGGTGGGGATTTCGTCCTCCCAGTTTGGGGGGGTAACAGTTGCTACCTATGCTAATAACCTTGGCAATTATCCTCTGGAAAAGGGCCTCATCTCCATTCGGCACCCTCCCTGTTTTGGTGAAATCAAAACCCCTCTGCTTCCAAATAAGCCTGCTCCTTTAAATGGCCTATTTCTTACAGGCTTGCGGTGTGCCTTGCAGTAGGAGTTTCTCATCCGTCTCTGAGATGGTGTTGAGTGGTCTGCACGAAGCAGACTACATATCCATCTGGCGAGCAGAGAGGAGAGTCCCCGTTGGACGTGACTGATCCATACGGCCCCCGGTCGTGACTGGTTGTCAGCGTGTCCTGCGGGTGTAATTAGGGAAAGGGCAGAAGAGGTCCGGCAAGGCCCGTTGTGCCGGTGAGGCACAAATGGACCATCATTTAGTGGGATTGTAATGACATGAGCGCTGTTGGAGTTTTGATGACATGGCAGCCAGCGGTCATCATCACCATCATCAACACCGCACATGAGATGATGGAGGCAATATGGAGGTAGTTAACCGGTGCTTGATGCTGTCACGCGTTGAGCTTTTGTTTTCAGGGTCACTTCCCAAATCATTAGACGTACCACCAACAGGGAGTAGGCTACTCATGGGATTATGTACTCTCAAATTGCTTGATTCTATCACTGACTGGAGCTCTAATGGTTGCATGGGAAGAATCTGATTTTCATTTTGCAACCATTTTGTTATTTTAGCATGTGTGTGGCATTATTAAATCCCAAAAGGGTTTGTCAGACCCTCCAAAGCATGTGTGCGCCGCCTGACCGCACCCTTTCCCACCATCACTACCACACACGCAGACACACTTGTACACCCACACACAGCTGCTTCTGGCATAGGGGATAATTGTAAAGTGTTTATACACAGTTGACATTTCGATATTTGAGCAGGCTTTTCCCATAATCCCGACGGGGAAGTGTTGAGTGTTTGTTTGTGACATTTACGTACTACATGGCACAGGCAGTGCTTTGTGCATGTGTGGCTAAATTATGTTACATATCTGTACTCATGCTTTGTTAGAATTTAGGACTATGTTAGTTATAATAATCTCAAACTGATTAATAAAAGAAGGACAAATAATTGTAAGGCTTCATTAAATATTTATAGATAGATAGCTTAGCAAGCAAGCTAGCTAGTTAGTTAGCTAGATAGATATCCTCACCAATACAATACATCCTGATTTATATACCATACACTTTGTGTTTGTTTCTGGTGTTTAGTAAATGTTCACACTGACAAACAATGTGGGACACTTGATTAGGGACATGACTCAAGAGACAAAACATTCGGATCTAGGCAGTTAAGCAGACTTGGACACTTAGATGGGCAGCATGTAAATTGAGCACTCGAAATGTGCTGTCTCCTTGTATTGTCCGTATTGTTCAGTTTATAATCATAAAATGCACAATTATCCCAATTTAAAAAAATCAGTAAGATATTATACATCCTTTTTCCCCTTGTGATTTGTGAAAAAAAAAGTTGGCAGCGCTTTTGTAAAAAGTTTTCGATAACAGTGAAGCTCCAAAAAAGCCGTCTCTGTCTCATGAGTACATGTTCTCTCATAAATCTGTCAGCGTGCAGAGGTGCCATGTGCACCCACTGCCCCTGATTCATGCTGTTACATTTTTTCTCTTCTCTGAAGTGCAACCTTAATACACCTCTGTCCCATTTAACTTCATGTTCTGTTTTATTCATGATATCTTGCTCAGTTATTTCCTTTGATTTCTGGTGCACCTTTTTTTTTTTACGCTTGTTGTTCAGAGGCTCAAAGTGGCATCAACAACTAATTTGTGCCTCTGATTTCATTGCTTATCTTAAAATGCATTTTTTCACCCTTTGGCTCATCCAATGCTTTGATATACAATGAACATGCAATGAATTTCTTTTTTTGACTTTTCTCCTACCTGACAGTGGGCTGGACCTGTACCAGCAGCCCCTTCATCTCCCACACCCTAGCACAGCGTGGCAACCGAGACATAGCGCATGACAAAGAGTGGTGATTGCATAGCAATCCATAGTTATTACCCAAGAGGTGGAAAACATGAGCTGTTCAAAAGAGCAGCCCTTCAGATTGCCGACACCACATTCCTTCGCTTCCCGAGTCGTTCTTCCAGGAAATAATGACCACAAATGATAGTGGAGAAACACCTGAGCATGGTGAATGATTGTGCACGGCAAGCTGCGTTTAGATGAATGGTTTGGCAACATCGCTTCTCTAAATTAGGAAGCGCCCGCTTGCTGCCCGAACAATGACAACCTCTAAACTTAACAATGCCTTAGGACTCTGTAAGACAGGCTTGTGCAAACTATTTCTTCCAAGACCCGTTTCTTCGAAAAATGTAAGGGCATATTTTGCCTTTCATTTATTTAACGTGTTTAAACCAATCCATCAATCGAGGTAATGACATACAAAGCAATTCCATACATACTGGGTTTGTCCCGATCCGATCAACATGATCCGTAAAAACTGTGACGTTGTTTCTTTTGGTATACGTCACTCTACTGTCACGTCCCGTGTTTGCCAGCAGGGGGCAGGCTTCCTGCCTGCCGCCTACACACCTGTCACCCATTGGTGACTAATTACTCAGCCTTTATTTGGACGCTCTGGCAGTCTACTCACTGCCGGAGTATTCCACGCCGTGCCAAAATTCTCTCGCCCAATTCCTATTCGAATTATTCATTGCCTCTTAGCCTTGTGGCTGTTATTGCGCGTCATTATTCCTCTTTCGAGTGAAATTTATAGCATTGTCTAATCAGACCCTCCATGCTATTTTTTCCGCAAGCGTTTTCTGTTGTTCTCTTTATTTTATCCCTGGTCCTTATTTTGACCAGCGCTTTTTGTTATTCTCCCGGTCGGGTAATTTTGTGTTTGTATTAAAGACTCATTTTTTTCTCTGACAAACCTCTTTCTGTGTCTGCTATTTCGGGGATCCACTTTCAGTTATTTGGTTGTACATGAAGCGATTATTCTGTCGCTTCGGGTACAACGTGACATCTACGTTGTGCTTTGTGTGTCACATCATGGAGACATTGCGTTCATATTAGAAACCACATTTGTTTTAGTAGTAAGAATGAGTGCTAAAAAAAAAAAAACAGATTTAACAAAAAATATGAACTGGGCATGATGCCCAACATAGCCTGATAATAATAATTCAATAATGTATTTATTTATATAGCACCTTTCAAGCAATTCAGCACAAAGTGCATTACAAAC